>NC_140585.1:1335815456-1336415456 GCF_964204655.1 Triturus cristatus | reverse complement strand
ACTACGTGTGGTATTATGATCCCAAACACTCTGGGCTCATTTATAGCTGCTAAGGTTTTAGTTCTACGTCTGTGGACTGGCCACATGACTCAACGCTTTTAGAGTTACATTTGTAACTCTGAGGGTTAAGTCATTAAATAGAATACTTGCTAAGCACATACTGAGTGTACATTAAGTAAAATCAATATTTCAATATATAAAGCACTAACTTTGCACCTGAGAAAATCAAGTTTTTTTCATGTGCTAGACAGTAATTTCTCTCTGTAGAACTGCATAACATACATTTTCAGATGCTCTGCAGTTTTCAGGCGACTCTCCTGAGCCTGGGGCAAACTATGATCAACAGCAACCTAGATATAGCAAGGTTAGGAGTGTAAACGTATATTATATGAAACAAATGGTTTCATGCATCGTATTATACTGTAGTTGCATTTACACAGCTCTTCATACCCCTGATGAGGCACTAAAGCATATAAGTGGTTGAGTAGCATGATACCCCTTTAGGGTGTGCTTGGTTTTAAGAGTACAGGCAATGCAGAGTAGTTTATCTGCAAAGTGTTTTGTTGTGTATGAGGGAAAGATAGTGGTCTTTTCTTATCTCAAGTTGACATACACAGTCCTGTATTTGGGTGAAGAGGCATGAGAGATAGAGCTCCTGCATCTTATATTAATTTACTGCTGACTCGGACTCTTCATGCCTGTGACTCCAGGTCTCTATACACCCACTTGTGAGCGAGAGGGAAGAAGTTCATAGTATGCATTTACACATGTAGCTTACACTGTGAACTACAATACCTGTGGGCAATGGTTAACGGGCATTGGTTAGCAAGCACTGGGAAGTCGAAGGAGTCAGTCATATGTGCTTGCAACTCACGGTTTCATGTAGGGGTGGGTACCTAGGGATTTTCTGAAACATAGGATGAAGGTAAGAGATATTATGTGGCCTGACAGATTTGAAGCCTGGCCTGCAAAGGCTTCTGGCCTTTATCTTGATGGGAAGTAGGAGGATGATTCAGATTGAAGGTTTGCATGAAGTATGGTGAAATATATTTTGCTGTTCAAAAGGGGTGGTGTTATCCCTGTGAGGCATTTGTAAGTTAGAAACTTGAAGTTGACTGTAGCTCCCATTGGTTGGGTCAGCACTTCCATAAGGAACGTTAAGGCAGCATCAGAGCATTTTTTATGTGCAAAACACTTAGGAGCATATTATCAAGACAAGCGATAAAATTAAAAATGCCGCTAAAGCGGCGATAATGGGCTTGATAATATGCTCTATGGAATTCCAATTGAAGCCTATGTTAGATCTGAAGGGCATCTAACCAGAACTTGAATTGGAATTCCATAGAGCATATTATCAAGCCCATTATCGCCGTTTTAGCGGCAGTTTTCTGCCGCTAAAGCGGCGATAATTTTATCAGCTGTCTTGATAATATGCCCCATAGCACTTTTTGATCATAAGGGTATCTCAACCAGTATCTTTACCAAATTTGCACACTTGGAAAATACCAAATCTATTGCTACCGATGTTTGGTCCATTTATATTTTCTATGTAAACCGGTTCCTTTCATCTGAAGATGGTGGAGAGTCGGGTGGACAAGGAATAGTCCTGTTAACATTTATTGATAATGAGAGTTTGTTTGTGGGGAAACTGTACACCCTGAACAATAACTCATCATGTAATGAAAGCGGTCAGTAATTGGATTTTGCTAAGTATGGGTGATTTTACAGTATGTAAAAAGCACTTGGACTGGTAAAGTCTTTAATATAGTGAGAGGGAGATTGTGCAACACTAAAACCCCATGTTGGTAATTTTGAAGAGGTCATTGGATACTTCTGTCTATTACTAATGTGACCGGGTTAAACTGAAAAGAAGTAAACATGATTGCCACAAGATTTTTTAATGGTCAAAGCAATGTGGTACTTTCATGACAATTATGGCACGTTTTCTTCTGGTAGCTGGTGGAAACTTTGGCACCCTCTTCTGATGGCACCCTAGATGCTTGCCTAATTTTCCCTAGCTTTAGAACCGGCCTTGAACATCAGTGAGAAAAAAGATAAGCACGCCTTTACTCTAGAATTTAGATTTAGAGGAAAAGTAATCAAAATGGAGGTAAACAACGTTTACCACGAAACTTTTCCACACAGAGAATTACAACGCGGTCGTTGTAACTCCGCATACCATTACTCCGCAAGTCGGAACAACGACTTGCGGAAGGGGGAGAAGGTGTTGGATTTAAAATCCAACACCTTCCCTACTGTCCACACAGACTGGAATAGTAAATTATACTATCCCAACGTCCAGCACCCCCCCTCCGCAAGTCGTTGTTACGACTTGCGAGGTAATGGTATGTGGAATTACAACGCGGTCGTTGGAACGACTGCGTTGTAATTCCCTGTGGGGAAAAAGACTGCGTGATAACGAGGTATATTCCAAAATGGATCCTATCTCTATATTCACATCCCAGTGGCAGGGCAAAATCAGCAATTCCTCCATTTGAGGTTATTTATACATTGCAATGATGCCTACCAAACCCCATTTTGGATTAAAGTCAGGAAGAGCCTTGAACTCAGGTCGATAAGTCTTGAGCATGTGCCATACCTGAAGATATCTATAGATATGAGACTTGTGAAGCTCACACTCCTCCTTCAGCATTTTGAAAGACTTCATATGGTCCCGAACACAGACACCTCTAAGCCTGGATATGCCTACTTGATCATGCATCCAGAACCCCTCAAGCTGGGCTGTCTGCACCAGCTTAGTCACTCACAACAGCTGAGTTTTTGGGTTAGTCTACACTCTCATCCCAACCAGCAAAGAGCTCTGCTGCAAAACTCCATTACAACCTGGTCATTGAAGGAAATGCCCTAGGAAGAGCAGCTCTATAGATAAGATCCAGTATTTCCACACTCCCTCCAAAATCCACTTGAGAGGAAATGCTGTGTTCTCCATGACCCCCAAGATGCAGTTCATTCACAATAACAAAGTGGGCAGCCCAATAATATAGATGTTGGATATTCCAAGCACTGCCTTGTATAGTGGCCATGTGCATCTGATGAATGCATTTCTCAGCTATTTGTCTGCCTGTAGGAAACCATGTGCGCAGGCTCCCATCAGCACAAAGATTGCCTGGATGACAGAATATCGCTGAAATAAATATTGTAGTATACAAATAGCACATGAAATGATTATCTTAATATCGCGATCCTATACTTTAAAAAACAAAACAATGATATAGAGTCCAAAAATATTGCCATCAAGATATTTAAAAGACCTAAATATCAAACACAAAATTATAGAAACCTGAAATATCTCCACCACAATAAAAGACATTAAACAGAACAAAAATATTGATAACTAAATTCTCAACAACAAAAATATAGTTATTATAACAATAAAAAGTAACCACATAAACTAGATTATGTACATACATTTATCACAAAATTATTACATTCAATTTGATTCAATAAACTATTACAAATTAAATTATCATTAAATAAAACACAATATATATGTAATATAAATATTTCAGCTGAAAATTACACAAAATCAACACATTGCTAACTATATAATAAAACAATAATACAACACAGCCAAACAAATACTAATAAGTGTTCACAAAATAAGGTAAAATAATTCAAACAGCAAAAAAGCAAGCAATAACATTAAAGTTTAAATCGATTAAACAAGATTTAAAAAATTCAAACAAATGTTCGAAGAACTGTTTCCCAAAAAAACATGCACTCCAAGAAGCCAAAACAATGCCAAATTGATGATACGCCAAAAAAGGACAACTCCCTACAAAAACAAATCATGAAACTAAGTTCAATAAAAAAATTAATTAAATAAGCAAAAATTTTTAAAAAGCTTAATTTGACAAAGCTACCTAATATATCTATTTTTTTCATGTTCCCTAAATACAGATCAATAAAACGAAATGTAAAATAAAACTCCGCGCTGAAAATAACATTGGAAAAATATTCCAAAGTCAGACACCACAATGACAAACAAAAGTAGGTGAAATAGCATTGCATATTAATACTTAACTAACAACTTTTCTTTTAAAAGTAAAATCAAAAAGCCCTAAAAACAGTCAAAGCATCAGGCATTGGTACTAGAATTTGCACATCATTTGCATGCACACTCATCTGGGTGCGCTCTAAACATTACGCCACTATACGCCTCACACACCCTATATGCCACTGCACATCTGTTCGCCTTGTACATCTGTTCCGTGTATCCTGTGTTCTTAATCACGTGAGCCCATGAGCCCTGAATTGAGAACCCCACATGGGTAGAAGGAGAAAAGGGGAAGGGGGCAGGGAAAGGTAGGGTTGTGACCAGGGTTTGAGGGCAGATCTAAACCTGTCTACTACCTAACCTACTGCCTAATCCACTGAAGAGAAAGAGAGGTACCCGGTAATAACAGACAACAGATAAGAGAGTTGTCGACATATCATTCAATCTGAAACGTTAAAAGGAGACCTTCCATGTTCCCTCATCAAACTCTCACCAAAATCTATCTAAAAACTGAGCAAGGAAACAGCCACTAGGGATATTAATCAAAAGACACACAATTGATGGACGGAATGCAGAACATCTCAAAACATTCACCCCCAGTCAAGAGATCTGGGTTAAATCCATCATTATTTTGCTCACCATGACACCCCAGTTTAGACCTGTCCATATGCCAGACGTGGGTTCCGTGCTCTCCATGCCACTGGAATCAAGCTATCCTGGCTGAAGAGGGGTGAAACCCAGAAACCGGTCCTAGGATGCTTGTTTCCAGTCCAGGGAGGACCTTGCTTGGCAGTTCGGGCTGGATTGTTCCCATGAGGCACAGGGTCAAGACTGATTTGCATATGGCTGGTTCAAACTGGAATGGCATGGTGACCAAAAAAACGATGGATTTAGGCCCAGATCTCTGTACTGGGGTGAATGTATGACATTGTTCTGCATTCTGTCCATCAACTGTTGTTTTTGCATTTCTCACCCCACTAGGGATATTAATGTCTGACAATGTTGAGGTAAAAAGCTGCAGGATTTCACAGTTAATTAAAATCCGAAAGATGGATTGCCATCCAAGTGGCGGTCCATTGGAATCTGCAGACGGAGCTAGATAAGCCTGTCTTTATGCTGCTTGAGGGTAGCGATAGGTCATAAACAAGAGAGGGAAGAACGAAACCCACCCCAATAAAAACAGGACAACATCAGAGTATCCAGTGACAGCGGAAAATGGTGTGTCACTGAAACTGAATTAAAAACAGAAACTAAAACTGAATCATTAGCAGAACCTCAAGTTCTGGCCCTACAAATTGACAAGCTCTTTCTAACTGAACTGCCTGGGTCACCAATACGAATGTTCAGTTTCATTGATAGCACACATGGCAGATAGCTGATAATGGATTGTGCAGAAACAGTACCAAAACTGGATTTTGCAAATACTGTAAATAATCCATCGTAGGGGTGAATCAAAGCAGAATCACACAGAAAACAAACCACTTTCAACATAGATAGCTGCAAACTAAAAACTCAACACCAGCCCTTTTTTCCAGCCACCGAAAAGATATTTTCTTTAAATAAGAAATACAAAAGAAGACTCCATCTCAAAGTCCTCACCAATAAATGGACATCAAACATCATCATTTCAAAACAGCGTATGGAGCAGAGTTATGGCAGCTAGTCTTGAAATGAAAGACAGACTCAGTGAGAAAAATAAGAGTAACTTTACAAAATTACGGAAGAAACAATCTCCAATTTCCGAAATACATCTAAAAGGCGATGACACAAATAACCTTTTCAGGGGTGGTTGCCGAGTATGTCCTGTATCCAAGACATGATGGAGACAAGTCATTGCACGTTAACATACTACCAAGCCAAACACCACGATCCTGACCCAAGCACTTCAAATCTACATATAGGCCTGCTACAGGGCAAACAACCAGGAGACAGCAAGGAATATAAACAAACAAACAAACATTGCAGATCATAAAATAAAACCCATTTCGGATAGAACCACGCAAATGGTCGTATCACTTGCAGTTTGCAGAAACAAAGCAAAATGCCAATCAGGATCAGAACATTCAATCAATGGGGAAATACTTTGTCAAGCCCTGAAGATCAACAATGCCCATAAAGACAATTGCATGGAACTGGCACAAATCATAACCAAATTATACATGGAACTGTCGGAAAAAAGACACACAAATCACACAGCAAGAAATGGTTCCTTAAATGGTCAACCCACAGAGACACCAAGGATAAAATACTACTTCCATAAGAACAAATTTAGTCAAACAGGCAATAAGACTATTGCCTGCAATGATAAAGCTCCTCCTATTTCAAGACACGAGGAACCAAAATTAAGATCTCAAAGTTACAAAGATGGGTAAAAGAGAAAAGTAATTTCACAATCTGTTCCTTATTACTGACTACTAAGAAAGAAGGGAGAGAATGATCTGAAGATTGTACACATTATGCGAACAGCGTTTACTGGAATTATAGCTGCATTCTTAGTTGGCTCAGGACCCACAAATCTAATAGACTACATGCGCAAGATCATGCCTCTAGCAAAGCTAGAAATAAGATAAAAAATAGTACAGCAGAAACCTCTTCTGTATGAGCAACAACGACAGTGGTGGATAATATCTTTAAGCCCAATGAGGAGTCAAGGAAAATTCAGACCCAGGCCTGCAAGGGATTAGTAAAAAAAATTTAAAAAAAAAAACACTATTCTCTCTTTAACAAAAACTCAGGGAAAAATGTGAGGATCACCACCCCTGTTGATGAAAGTGAGGTAAAAATAGACCCTTCAGGAAAACAGACTCAGGACTCCTCAGAGAGTTCAAACACCGTTGCACAAGGCCAAAAAGAAAAAGAAGAGGCCTGGCTAGTTAAAAAGTTTCTGGGGAAAAGGCTGTGAAATATCTCGTCCGTCGAAGAGAGTAAATCAACAACACACCTTATAGTCCCACTGAATCAAGGCACCTCTGTCCGAACAGAGATATTAGGTAGATCAAAACATCAGCAAAAGGATGAGGCTTGGCCTGATGTGCCCGATAAAAACGCACAGGAAACCAATGATCCAGTCATTGCCTATACAAAGGAATAGACACGATATGACCATCACCCAAGCAGAACACTGCCATGGAACAGAGTCAATAGATCAGTTCCGGTTGAACACACCCCCAGAAAACGGTTATATAACTCTTGAAACAGGCGACAAAGCTACAACCCACATCCGTAATGAAGGAAGTATTCAAACAATCTTTACACCTGAATACCAGTCCAGGGGAAATCACAATAGTTTGAACCACGGGAATATCCCAAAACTCTTAACAACAATTTCATTGATTGAAAAAATGAAAACAGAAGACATTGAATCAATTGAATTTTTATTCAACAAAGAGGGTAAGAAACAAGAATCTACACCGGTGAGCTGGAATTCCGGCCAACTAGCTGGACAAATCCTTCCGGTGACCTGGAATTCCGGCCAACTAGCTGGACAAATCCTTCAGAATAACAAGTTTTTCTTAAACTGGGGAATAAAAATCAGTAGGCCTCCATGAATTCTTTATCCAAGTCTGTTCGACTCACCAGAGAAGTTTGATTGTCCATGAAACATAGATTATAATAGCCAAGTATATTCAATTCCTAAAAATCCTATTGGTAAAACAGCTATCTCATCACCAGTATATATACCAAGCTGCAAGCACAGAAGAGTCCCCAACTTAACCTAGGCTGGTTGACAGCAGCGTTGCACATTGGATCTCGGGCCTGACAGGAAAAAATACAGAGCACTCAGCAAAAATTATTCGTTCACCCAAAGAAAACTATAAAGCTATGTTCAAGGAACACAAATGATTTATAAACTAAGATTCAAAATGCTTCTTTTACCACCATCATCAGACCTTTTCAAATTGTTTTACTTCAAGAAACATAGGCAAATCAACCAGAATACAAGTAAATTTATAGACATGGGCCTCCTTTTAGCTAAAAGGGAGGTGACGAGACTCTGGAAGTCAAAAGCGGGCCCCACACACGAGAGGTGGGCCAAGGAACTACAGAAATGGGCGGCGAGTGAAAGCACGCTTAGATACCAACTAGCGACTCGCAGGGCTGATGACAGGGCGCTAGTGGCGGCCACGGCATGGGAGGGGTTGGTGCAGGCCCTGCGCAATAGCGTGATGGAGGAGGACGAGACGCCATCCGAGCCCGAGGAAGTCCTCCGGAGCATTCCACCCACACAAACACAGTGAATGGTTATGTACTTCTGAAATGTACCCCAGACTAAACACTAAGACCGGGAACAGACGCAGTCGCGGGCGTGGGCACGGGCGGCGGGGAGGGAGGGAGGGGGGTAGGGGTTAGGGATGGGGGAGGGGCAGTGTTGGGGCGGGGGACGGGGAGGAGGAAAACTCTTAAGCGGAACGTAGACACCCTACCATGTTAGCGGCACAAGTACAGTTCAAAATATAGTTCAGTATAATGGTACCCTGAACGTCGCTGCCCGGCCTCCGGGATGTGGGCTCATGAGCTGTGTACGGCTGTCTAAATGACCACGAGACATATGGCGCTGGTGAAAGCGATGCAGGAAAAGTGAGAATGTACGCTGCTGATAATACTGTTCTGCAATAAAAACGGTTTTATAAAAAAAAAAAAAATAGGCAAATCAACCATTTATGTTGGAAGGATTCACTGGGTATTTTGCTCCGGCCACTAAAACTAGGAGATCTGGGCGCCCAAGTGGGGGACAAGCAAGGTTCATAGCAATTGACCTAAAGATGGAAAGTGAACAGGTAGACATAGATGAAAAAATAATTTTAACAGTGAAGTTGTAAAATAGGTATAAAAACACTACAAACTTTCTGTTACTAATTAATGAATACATACATCCAGATGCAAGTGCCAGAACGTCAATGTGTAGTAAACATCAATATTTCACTTCAACAATTACAAGACACACGCACCCAGAAATAATAATTTCAGGAGATTTTAATATGAACCTGCTGCGGTCATTTGCCTGAGACAATAATATATTACAACAAGATCATCTATGGGCTATCTCCTAACAGTCGGTAACCCTGTAGATTATTAGAGACACTCTGGGAACAAATCTAGTTAAGATCTGGAATCCATTGGCCTATGGGTTTTAAATGAAAGGCACAAAGAAGGTTTTCCACCCGCATGGACTTACCAGGCATTAGGCCTGAAATCTAGAACTGATTATACTATAATATATTTACCTTTATTTCAGACAATATCTTCCTTTCAGATCACAAAAACAATGAAAAGTGATCATGGACAAAAAAATCATGGCGATTCAGATTCAATGTTCAAGGAATCAAAGGTAAAGTCCCTGCCTGGGAAGTCAAAAAAGGTAAACTATAGGAGGCTGTGCTGGTCAGAAGGAACTAAAGTCTCAATTAAGAATACATCTTTAAAAGTGGTTGGGCATTATTTTTAGTGGATCCTCTTACACTAACAGCACAATGGGCTCTTTTTACAGAGAAATTAATGGCCTCCTACGCATCAAGAAAAATCATAACACTGAGCAATATAACGGCCAAGCTCAAAATGTAACCAGATTAAGAGCATCAACCGAAAGTCGTATTCTAAAAAGGGATTATAATAGAATATTGATTTGATTTGATTTAATTTGATTTGATTTATAGACTTGTAAAGCACGCATATGCCCGAGGGCGTCTTGGCGATGGAATTGGCAGGAGTGCTGAACTTTGGTAGGCCCTGGTAGTCCTGACATTTTAGTTGATGAATAACCACGTTTTCAGTAGTCTTCCAAATGACATGAGCGACGTGCTATTCTTTATCGAGGTCGGTAAACGATTCCAGGTGTTCGCTGTCCCTAATAAGAAACTTCTGCCCCCCCCCCAGCGAGCCTGCTTGTGCGTGAGCTGACCTCAAGTTTCTGGCTGGCATATCTCTTCTGAGGTGTGTCCTCAAATACAGTGATCCTTTACACTGTAATGCCTTATATGCTAGGCACTGTGACTTGAATACAATTCTTTTTTCCACTGGAAGCCAATGGAGATCTCTCAATCGATGGGAAACCGGTTCATATTTAGGGATGTCCAAAATTAATCTTGCTGCAGCATTCTGCATTCGCTGGAGCTTCGATAAGAACTGGGACTGTAACCCCACATATAGGGCATTGCCGTACTCCAGTCTGGAAAGGGCCAATGCTGTAACCAGCGTCTTTAATGCATCCAAGGGGATAAAAGGGCATATTTTCCTAATCATTTTTAAAATACCCCAAAAAGTGGATGCAAACTTATTAATTTGACACTCAAATGTCAGTCTTTAATCAAGTACAACCCCAAGGTTCCTGACCTTTGGGACCGGGGTTAGGCATTCGTCCAGATCAGCTGGCCACCATCTTGGAGACCAAAAGGAGATATTTGACCCTAATAGCAGAACCTCTGTTTTTTCGCCGTTCAATTTAAGGCAATTATTCTGCATCCATGTATTTATCTGAGACATGCAGATGTTGAACCGATCAGCTGTCTCTTCGATATTATTTGAGACTGATGCCACCAACTGGGTGTCATCGGCATATGAGACCACCGAAAAACCACATTGCCTGATGATCGCTGCCAGAGGGGCCACGTAAATATTGAAAAGTGTGGGGCTCAAGGAGGAACCCTGAGGCACCCCACATAGCAGTTTGAAGGATTTAGATGCCGATCCATCCACTTCTACTACAAAAGTTCTGTCCATTAGATAGGATGACAGTAGAGTAATGACGGTATCTTGGAATCCCAGGTCGTTAGCCTACCAATTAAAATCTCGTGGTTGACAGTGTCGAAGGCAGCCGACAGATCTAACAAGATCAAGGCGGCCTTCGTTCCTGCATCCAGTGTTCTTCTGAGTTCTTCTGCTGCCATAACCAGAGCAGTCTCTGTTCCGTGGCCCTCTCTAAACCCATATTGTGAATAGTCCAGGAGATCTCCGGCGGAGATAAAAGTTGTAATCTGCATGTTGAGTAGTTTCTCCAGCACCTTAGATGGAAAGGGAATCCTGGAGATTGGCCGGTATCTACTGGGTTCACTAGGGTCACGATTAGATTTCTTTAATAGAGGCCGGACTGAGGCTGTCTTCCACGCCTCTGGGAACAGACCAGATCGTATTATCTCAGAGAATACTGCTTTTATTTGCTCACTGAATAATTCTAGGAACAGATGAAAGACTTTAGAAGGGCAGGGGTCAGACGGGGCTCCTGACTTGGTGGTCTTTACCAATTGGATAATCTGTTCAATTCTAGGCGATGAAAAGGAGAAACCTATTCCAGGAGTTTGTATATCTGGCCCGGGTTTACTTTTCTCAACAGAGGAGTGATTGCTGTCTGTAAAAGTTTTGTACACTGTCTCAACTTTATTTATAAAAAATATTGTCCTAGAGTGTTACAAAATTGCGGACCGTTCATCTTCTGAGAGTTCGCTGGGAGGTTAGCTAATTTTTTCACTGTATCAAACAGCTCTCTATTGGAGTTCTTTGTAAAATATTTGCCCTTTTCCACGATAATCAGTTTTTTAATATTCTGACAGAGTATATGCATATTCAATTTTTCTCTCCTGATCATAACTAGCTCTCCACTTTCTTTCGGACCTTCTGCATGCTTTTTTCTGTTCTCTGAGTTTTTCTGAGTACCGAGGCTCGGAAGGTTTTTTCCTTTTGGCCAAAAAGCTCTTTTTAGGGGCTGCTGCGTCTACCGCTGTTTTAACCCAGGTGGTTACTCTATTAACCACAGTATTAGAGTCTGAGTCTAAATTTGGTTTTGATGTGCGTAGCAGGGCCTGTAGATTTGGGACGTTGATTTTGGCCCAATCTTGATAAGCGACCGCTGTGTGGGTGCTAGTTGATGGTGTATGTTGCCAGTTAATCTGTATATTAAATATTATGGCTTTGTGGTCCGACCAAAGGACAGGGATGATTTCCGATATTTTTACACTGGGATTTTACATTGAGACAAACAAAGAAATGGCCAACGAATAAAGAGCTTCGTACCAAACTGAAGACTACAAATAGAGACTATCGAAGGTTAATCTGAGAAGAAATATTTAAAGATAAACAAACATTCTGCGTAAAACTGCTGGATAAAAGTCAAAAGAAAAATTCAAGAGACTTTTGGAAGATATTAAGAGTCTGAATAGAGCCCCAACGATGATTACAGTATCTTTATTAACAGAAGCTGGTTGGATAATTTTTTTTAACAGAACATTTCAATCAAGTTTTTGACACCAACTGGTGCTCTATACTACAAAAGCAAAGCATAACAAATCAGATATTCAAAATGAATGTAAACTGACTATCACAGAAGAGCATGTACGCAAACTCATCAAGAAATATAGACAAGATGGGTACCTGGACCAAGTGGAATCCCACTTACTTTGTACAAGGAAAATCCTACCTTTTGGGCAGGATACCTGATGAAAGTCTTTAACAATGCTCTACAGTCGACGATCATTTCAGATTATTGGCAAGGCTATATAAACATGCCCATCTTCAAAAGTGGTGATTGGGAACAAACAGCAAACTATCGCCTAATTACGCTGCAAGATTCAGAAGCTAAACTCTGTGCAGGAATCCTCCTGACAGAACTATTGCAATGGGCAGCAGTAAAGCAGATTTTTCTGCCAAACCAATCAGGTATCATACAAGGGACAAGGATGGCGCCCAATATTTTAGCACTTTCAATAATTATAGATAAATACAAATCCAGTAAGCAACGAATTTACTTGTGCTTTGTAGATTTTAAGTCAGTGTTTGATTGTGTACAGCGGCAAATTCTCTGGCAAAAGTTGGTTAAACAAGGAATTTTTGCTAGTCTGCTAAAGGCAATTCAGTTGTACGTTGACACGTGGTTCATGGTGAGAATAGTTGATGGTTCATACTTATCTAGAAAAATTGAAACCTCCCAGGGGCTAAAACAAGGGTGAGAACTTGTTCCATACTTATTTAAAAAACAATGTTGTTGGACTTATCACAAGCACTGGATGAAGTAAATGTGCCTCCCCCTTGGTAGAAATGGGGGTCTCTAGTTGGCAGAGGTATGCACCTTGTACAAGGAAGGACCCTTCTTTCTAGTCAGGGTACGGGGGATTACACTTCACACATAGCCCCTGCTCAACCTCTTGGTAGCTTAGCACAAGCAGTCATGCTTATCTTAGAGGCAATGTGTAAATCATTTGCACATAACACACAGTAATACAGTGAAAACACTACAAAAAAACACCACACCAGTTTTACAAAAATAGCCAATATTTATCTGTGTAAAACTAGACCATAACGATAAAAATCCAACATACAGTAATCAAAATACGAATACTGCAAAAACCTAAAATACAGTTCCTTGAAGTCATTAGTTCCGTCCGTGGCTATCATGGCAACGTGAACAAACTTGGAAATGCAGGGCGATGAGGACCTTGCAAAGGGATCCGAAGATTCGGCGTTGGCAAGCGTCAGCTTCGGAGGTCCGTGCCCGTATTGTCGGGCCCTTGAAGTCACACCCGTTGCAGATCAAACTACGTGAGGTTGAGGTCAGGAACGCCGGCTTTAGCAGACGTCGGGGCTGGGGTGTGAAGTGGACCGGTGCAGCGTGCAGTGCTCTCAGTTTGCAGTGCAGGTAGCGACTCGTGACAGCGTCGGTCGGTGTCGGTGAGACAAGGGCTGTGGTGCAAAGTAGGGTGGTGTTTGTCACCGTGCTGGCAGGTCACGGTGCTAGCACCTGCGTTACTGTTGCTGAAGTGCTGTCGTCGGTAGACAATCTGTAGTCGATGGCGATGGTGTCGGTGGGCTAAGGCTGCATTGTGGGGCGGTGCGTTGAGTAACTTATGAGCGGTGCCGCCAGGCTACGGTGCAGGCAGCGGCGTTGATGTCGGTTGGCATGGAGCGACATCGTTAGGGATACCAGGGTGGTGATGTGAAGTGAGGCAATGCAAAGTGCGGTGTCCTCAAGCCATGGTGCAAGCAGCGGCTCAGTGGTGGCATTGTGGGTGAGACCAGGGTTGCAGTGCGAAGCGGGGCGGTGCTCTCTACAGTCCCAACACTGAGCGGTGTCACTGAGACGGCAGCAATGTCATTGACGACATTGGGTTACTTTTTCTTCTGTTGCAGCTCAAAACACACAGTTCCCAATGCTGGTAGCAGATGAAGTCTTTGCTGTTCCTGAGACTTCTTGAACAGGGGGCACTCACACCAGCGCAACAGCGCTTTACCGCAATATGAAAGGTGCTCGGTATTTGTTTCATATCGTTAGGGAATTGACAAGGCCTCAAATAGTGAGAAGCGGTTGCCGGAAAGCAGGTGATGGAGTGCCCCCTACACGTGACTGTGAAGCCACGAGGGGTGATAACTGAGGAAGAGGAGGCGAGGAGCCGGGCATCTGTGGATGTGGCTACTGCCACTGTGACCCGGAAGTGACGTGGAGAGTATCCGGACAGGAAGGAAATGCTCGGAAGGCTGGAACGCGAAGCTACGGATGTAAGCAGGTATTTACACCTGTCAAGCTCCGCCCCTACCGCTGACTGTGGCTGGGACGGAGCGATCATGACACAGAGTCCTAAAACCAATCAAAAATGGGTCACAAACAGGAGGTCAAAAAGCGAAAGGTTTTGGGGTAAACCTGCTAAAATGCCAGGTCGCTAACACCCCCAAGTTAGCATGTAAGTATATATAGAATTTACATATGCTGACAATGTCATTTTGTTGAGTCAAACAAAAGTTGGATTGCCACACTTATAGACACAATATCAAACTTGTCTCTGGCAATAGGCATGGTCATAAATAAGAAAATGACAAAAATTTTAGAAGTAAGTAATAGGATACAGAGAACATATAAGTGGTATTACAAGACCGTCAACTGGAGCAGGTGAAAACATACAGGTATCTGGGAGTACTCTTTGATGGCAAAGGTTCTTTTCAGCAGCGTAAGACGGACATGCAAAGGATGGGCAACACCCTACTTTTAGCATTCCGTACTTTACAGAGGTTTCTGGGTAGACCAAGCCATCTCTCACTGCTAAAGGTCATAACTGCAAAATGACTGACTGTAAGGTGTGGAACGATAGTCCAGTCCAGATCTTGCGGGAGACCGGAGACCGGAGAGAGAGCAGCAGCTGCAGTGGTAGCAGCGGCGGTGAAGCGGCAGCGGGAGACCAGGAGAACAGTGCCCCGTGAAAACTGCGAGCCGTGAGCCGTACCTCCCGGAGCCGTACCAGGAGCTGCGGTGAAGGTCGAAGGACACAGCGGGAGCAGTCCTCGTCTAGCGGCTTGAGCTTTTTCGGGAGGTGACTTCTGCTCGGGTGGTATTTTGGTGGCCCAGGTTGGAGCGGTGGATTGTGGAGCAAGTCGGGCGTAAGCAGAGCAGCAGGGCGGGAAGTGTCGGGAAGCGACTAGCTATCTTCCCGCATCACCTGTGACACTGCCCCCACTGTAGAGGTGCTTTTGCGCCTCTAAACCCCCGTCTTGAGCCTGAGCCCGAGCCCCCCTGCCCCCCTGGTCCCGCCGAGTCGCTCCGTTGGTGAGAACGTGAGTGAGATCGAGGTAGCAGAGGCAGGTGGCTTTTGTGGATTCTGTGGCCGCCTTCTCCCGGAGCAGCAGCAGACAGAGCAGGCAGCGCGAGGCACCGATTCCGGGAAGGTCTGGGCGGTGCGTGGCGGCTGGAGCGGCTGGTTCAGGAGCCCTGACTCATCGATTCACGGTGCAAGCGGATGCAAGAAGGGTGGTAAGACACCAGAACGGCTCATCCACTGGAGCAGGTGAGCTAGATGGTCTAGGTCTAGGTGGACCAGGACCCTTCTGAATTAAACCACTAGTCGGAAGGAAGGAGGGGGACATTTTCTGGTTGCATTAAAGACCCCCGCAAGGTTTTGATCAAACTTTAACCACGGAACCACCAATTTTCATATTAATAGGATTGGATTAAACTTTAAAAACACCATTACAAAGCAGGCAAGCGGTAAAAAGTGAGCCCCCCCCGGTCATTGAAGCCTTAACGGAGCATGCGCTTCTATGACTACAGATCATCTGCAAAAAGTCAAAGGTAAAGTCTAAATCTAAACCTAAGCCAAGTTCAAAACTATGTCTAAGTTATAAAGAAAGTCCCAGGTTAGTTACAAAATAAAACAGGAACATAAACTTACTTACGTCGCCATCCTGATAAACATGCCCACTTAGACCTGCACGGTTTAGGAGTTCATTTACCCCCTGCTTCTAAAAAATCTAGCAGCTTTACACAGAGCTGCTCCTAAGCACGAAGATCCTTGCTCTGGCGTCAGGTTCTCTGGTGCTAGTTCATGCAAGGGGCTGCTCAAATGAGATCAGGGACAATCCGCCAAGCGGCAACAGGTAGAAAAACAAGCAAAAAATCTAAAAATGAAAAACCTAAAGACGAGGTTTCACTGTTTAATCATTCAACAAAGGAAAAAGGTTCAAGGGAGAGGCTGGTTTCTGTTCCAACACCAACAATAACAATGCCAAACCTAAAAAATAAAACAGGGATCCGCAAATTCTTCCTGTTGAAGGACCCAATGGCGGCAATATACGCTCCAACAATTGAAGCCGCCCAGCTGCCAAGTCCAATACGCCCGACAAATCAAGAGCTAACCCCTTTCGGATTTTAGAAGACTCAATTACCGCCATGCATAGGGATCCATCCCCACAAAAAAAGAAGGTTTGTCCAGAAGAGGGAAAGTCACTAACTACAATAGCGCAGGCCCATCAGACAACGCCTTCAACTTCAGTTACTACATTCACAAATGCTCATTAAAACTCCTCACTCATACATACTCAAGCAAGTGGATAACGCTGCACTAGAGGGGGGTTCCGAGATCCTTACAGAAAGGAGTGCCCGGTTTTACCCCAACACAAGTTCTGCAGCCCACCATCTAGCCACGAATTGCAATATACCGTCAACAGGTCCAAAGGTAGGAAAACATTTGGCTTTCCTCAAGGAAGAAGGTTTCCTCAACTCAAAAGAGTCACTCGCTTCAAAGGAACAATTAACAAACACTCTTGTACAGGTTCGCTCCATGGAAGAAGTTCCTGCCAAACTACTTTCCTTGCTAAACGACTCTAACTTGGTGGAAATCTTGGAATTACTGGAACCCAAGAACCAGGAAATAAATCCTTTAGGAAACAATTTGCAACCAGATTTAAGCAATAAAACTCCACAAGGAACACCCACAATAGCCGCATCGACACCTCTAAACTCACCTGGTAAATTAGCCTCTCAGAACTTAGGACCTGTGGAAGATTTCCAAGGCTCCTCCAGAGCAAGTCATCAAAATTTCTCCCCACCAATAACTATTTCTTAATTTAGCAGGATTGAGCTGGGGTCGGAAATCTCGACGAACCACAACGAAAATCAGTCAAACGCACATTGGTCCCAATCGCTAATTCATTCTTTGGATCAAGCTATAAGGGTTCTTAACTTCCAATCAGACAAATTGGATGTTCAAATTGATCTTGTTAACCTCATTGCAAGTCATATTTCTGGCATAAATACCAAAATGGATTTAATAACATCGTTATTAACAAGTAGGGAAATGAAGGATCAGCAAACAGATAATAACAGCCAACCTTCTAGCTGTGGCTGTGGTTCTATTATAAAGAAGCTGTCATCCCTCCCAGAAATCCTAAAGGACATCTTAGGGGAAGTAAAACAATCTTGCTTTAGTAAACAGTCTTCCCAATTGCAAAAAACTGTTGAACAAGTGGCAAAAACAAATAACACTAACCAATCAATAGCCGGAACCAAAAACGCAAATAATACAGAGAGAGCGGATCACCTGACTCAAATATATCTAACAGATCCTCATATAGACGCTCCCCAAATCCCTGTTAAGGCCTCGGGGGGACCGAACCCTACAAAACGAGAAAGAAAGCGTGCAAGGAAGGCTCGGCCTAAACAAAACAAACAGTTAAGTCCTGTTTTGAAGAACACCACATCGCAAGTTACACTAAAAGCTAGTCAAGAGAAAAAATTCCTCATTTCCCCTTACAGGGCAACACATCCGGATTCAGAAAACGCAAATACCTCCCAGGTTCTTAGCAAAACACAACAAAGCACTATCCCTCCCGTGCTTCCCCAAAAGAAAGTTTCTTTCTTTCAAAAGAGTAATAGCTCTATAGAGGGCAATGCATGCCAGGAACCTATCCAGGAAGTGCACCAATTGGAAAACAACGAAACCATAGAAAAAGAGGCTCCCGGAAACACAATTCAAGTGTCGGGCAAAAGTGATTTTAGCCAAAAAAGTGGCCCAAATGTGGATACACAGGAAATGAAAAAAGGTCTAGTAGGGGGAGTTCGGTTTCCACCCCCAGACAGGTTGCCTCAGGCACCTACACCCCCCAGAGCCCAAAAATTCACCAACGAAATAGAGATCACAATAAGTGGAACAGCCCGACACTGCAAGCTCCACCATCAGGATCTCGGCCCAGAACAAAATGACACCAATATGATTAGTAAACTGGGCCCGTTGGAACGGACAACGGAAGAGAAAAAAGCTGATCCGAAGGTCTGCGAACTGCGACCTCCTAAGGGCCCGCTGCTAACAACCACCTCAGAGCGGGGAAGCAAGGAAAATTCACATTCACACTCCAACGTCCAAAATGAAGCAGATGGGTCCGAATTGAAACTGTTATTTGTTCCCGAATACAAGTCCACTGGACCTCAAGACATATTAAACAGAGGGAACCTACTGAGGCTATTTAAAGAAATTCCAGAATTAAAAGGTATCCATTCTGGAGATCTAATAGCCGTGGAATTTAAACAAAGTGCGGGAATCGAAGAGACCTTTTCTACCTGGGCCTCAAAGGGCCTGGTGGATAGAATTCACTCAACAAGCACAAGGATTGGTGCATGGGGTATTATGTTGAAGGCTTACAGCCACCCAAGATATCCGCATCCTCTCCTTAAAAATTCTAAAGACGCGGACCCGCCAGGGAAAATCAATCTCACATGTGTGCGAGGTGCACGTTCAAATTCTCCCGTCATGCTAAGTAAGGATGACAGGTTAAACATAATAGGAAGCATTAGAAGTCCGGTAGGAAGCATCCTGGAGTTCAGAGATTGGTCCTGGGTGTCTAAAACATTAAATAACAAGCATACCTAATGAAGAAAGGAAAAACTTAATAGGAGAAGGGAGGCCGGTCTCCAGGCAGGAAGAGGCACACACAGTCAACATCTCGATTTGTTCATGGAATGTCCACGGCTTTAAAGACATGGGGCAGGACAACGAAACACTAACTTTCTTTACCCATCATGACATCATCCTGCTTCAGGAAACTTGGAATACGTCAATAATTTCCCTTCCAGGATTTATAGACTTCCACATTCTAGCCGAAAGACACTCAAGATTTGGGCACCCAAGAGGGGGCCTCTCAACCTATGTAAACCAAAACCTGGATTGGTCATCGGAAGTACTGGACATGGGGATTGCATGGGTCCAAGTGACCAAACTAAGCAGCAGATACTCGCCCGAAGAACACATGCGGCAATTATTAGCAATCAATGTCTATATCCATCCGGAAAGGAAAGAGCAGAATGAAAAATATATGACCCTGATAACTCTAATAAAAACACTGCAGAAAAGTCATCGGTACTGCCAAATTATCATCTCGGGCTATTTTAATTGTAAGAAATAATAATTCCCTGAGCAATTTTCGTACAGACGCCAGTACAGTGTGATAGGATACGTCCCTACCGTCTACCTCGAATTCGGAGGTAAAGGAACTCTTTGCGAACGAAGAAGTTTGTTGGGCGGGCTATTATACAATTTGCCAACCCTTTCTCGCAGTCTTTTCTATTAAGAAAATCGTTAATTGGAACTTTGCCCTGAGGAAGTCTCTTTGGAAACTTTACCATAGACGAAACACGTGTTGGCTGTATGTTTCAAAAGATCGAATGACCTAAGTATATGACCTTGCTCAATACAAGTGATTCGAAGAAAATTTACTTTATGAATGGACTTGGATTATTTCTCGTTTTTGAAAGTTAAACTCTTGCATAAACAAGTCTTCTAAGGACTTTGATAGAAATTGCTAATAAAGGATTCTGAATGAAGATGAAGATCGGACAATACTTCCATCTATTACTAGAAACTCTAGATTCTGAGAAAACTTTAATGTATTGCAATAGAAATTGTACGAAAATTGCTCAGGGAATTATTATTTCTTTGAATATTTACAATTGTTACCAATTGTAAGCTAACAGCGTTGAGTGGTGGCTGTTTTTTTTCCCTTTGATGCATAACTGTGATAACCTTGTTCTCTTACTGTTCTAACCACTATATGCTTGCGCAGGCTATACCTCACTACCTGTTATTAAGTTGTATTTTAATTGTAATCTAATAACTAGCACCTTGCATGATAGCAACAGGCAAGATAAACAGGGAGCTAAAATGTTAATAAAACAACTTCAATCTTTTGGCCTGACAATGCTGAATGGAAAAACCCTGGGTGATATTCCAGCGGCAGTCACATTTCTGAGTGGAAATACTGCTTCAACGATTGATTTTGTTATTCTAAGTAACAACCTGCTCCCGCAAGTTGATACCCTCAAAGTTTTACCCCGAGTTGAGAGTGACCACCTTCCTCTTATTGTAAAAATGAACATCAAAGCTAAACTTGCCCAAAAAATCAAATACATAGTGCTTTACCCAGAAAAATGTAACCTTCGAAAACTTAATTGGTTGGGAGAATGTCCACAACTTATTCAAGAGACAGCCAGGCAATTTTTAGACAATGAGGTTACTCATCCTGAAGCAGGTTACGTTAAACCCTGGGAACAGCTGGTCGAGTTATTAGTTCAAAGATTCCCAGCTACGACGGCTTGCAACTCAAGGCCAGTTATTAAAAGAGAGCCCTGGTTTAACTACGAGCTAAGAGAACAAAAAAGAGGGATCACACGAGAGGTGTGTTCGCAACTACGTGCAGCAAAAACAGGCAGGAAAGCTGAAAAATGGAGGTTGTGCCAACTGAGGAGCAAATACAGGAAGAACTTGAAAAGCGCAAAATCAGTGTATAAGAGGGGCATTTGGTTACACCTATTGACCGCTAGTAAAAAGTCTAACAGCAGCGACTTCTGGAGCATCATAAACAAATTGTCATCAGGCCCAAAATTACAGCAAGAAGCTGGAATCAGTCAAGAAACATGGGTTCACCATGTCAAATCCATGTACAACAATACAGAAATAGGCACCACAGAAGAGCAAAATGGGCAGCTTCCTGAACAGGAGGCAAAACAATTAGCTCCTGACCTGGTCAATTTTGTAGAATCTGCAGTAAGCTCAGAAGCATTTAGCCACGAGCTAACCAATGAAAAGGAGCTAAGAACTTTCATATTAAAACTTAATACCAAGGGAGCGGCAGGTCCCAATGGACTTCCAAACACGATTTTCAAGAGCGACCAAGCCTTTTGGTCAGTTCGTCTTACTCCCGTCTTCAATGAGATCTATACACGATCTAATGCTCCGGTCTCCTGGAAAGGAAAATTATTCACCCTATATTTAAAAAGGGTGACCCCCGCAATCCAGGTAATTATAGATTGATCTCATTGATAGACGTGGAGGCTAAGCTCTATGCTTCTTGTCTTCTGGTCCATCTTCAAGATTGGATGGAAGAGAAGAAAAAAATTCCAAAGTTCCAAACGGGCTTCAGGCAAGGGATGGGCACCCTAACTAACTTGTCAATTCTAGCCCTTTTAACGGAAAAAGCACAAAGAAAGAAATCACGATTATTTGCATGCTTCGTGGATATTAAATCTGCCTTTGATCGAGTTAATAGGGGCCAACTTTGGAAGAAACTCAAGGCTTGGGGATTGCCGAGCATAATGCTTAGTGCCATAACCAACTTATACTCGGATACTTGGGCCAGAGTAAAGCTGGGCGACGGACATAGCACAACTCCTAGGATTCAGACGCAGCAAGGTTTGAAACAAGGATGCGTTCTAGCTCCAAGCCTCTTTAATTTGTTTATTTCAGATATTGCACAGCACCTGGAAAAAGCCGATTGTCATCCTCCTAAAACGGCCAATGAGTCAATCGCCATTTTACAATATGCAGATGACATCATATTGCTGAGCCAAACCCAAATTGGTCTACAGAGATCCATAAACAATTTAGTAATCTACCTGGAGCAGGAACTTCTCGAACCAAATAAAGAAAAAACAAAAATCATTCGACTAGTGGATCATAAAAAAGCGAAATTTAAATGGTCGGCTAATGGGGCAACAGTGGATGAACAGCATTCCTACAAATACCTTGGCGTAACAATAGGGCAAAATGCCTCCCACAAAGACCATAAATTGGCTCTCAAAGCAAAAGCTCAATCATTAATTTACTCGTATAAGCTTCTACGTAAAAAAATCGACTGCCCGAATTACATGCATTTGTTAAAAACAATGGCCGCACACATTTTTCCTAGTCTATCGTATGGTGTGGTAAGGAAGCTACCTTGCTAAACGAGCTATTGTTAAGGATTTATAAGGCCGTCTTTGCATTGCCTAAATCTGCATCTCCAGCTCAGGTCCGTCTGGAATTTGGCCTTCAGCACCAAAAATTCAGAGGAATGAGCGGTTTCGTTAAATTGTAATTAAATTTCGCTCTTCTGCATCCGACTCTATGAATAGATTATGTTGGGATGAAATTAGGGATCAGATGAACTTTGAAACACCGATGTCATGGGGCAACTTCCTGAAAACATCCTTGGACGAGCTGGAATTACAAACTGCATGGGAAAAAGTGGATGACAATGCAACTTTCAGCAAAGCTGCAAACGCATCAGCAAAAAGGAAATCTCTGCTGGCAGATAAAAAGAACTTAGCAAACGCCGGCACGGATGGACAGTTATCAACTCATACAAAACCTTAAGGCCTCAAGCTTATTTATCTGCTCATTTTAGCCAGCATATAAAAGAGTTTTACGAATTTCAGAATGGGAATGCATGATTCAAAAGACCTGTATCCAACTTGGAAAAAGCCCCTTTTATCTGAGAACTGCCGACTATGTGGTTATATATCAGAAACATTAATCCACTTATTATGTGCTTGTCCAGCAGTTTTGCCTGAAAGGAGACAGTGCTTAAAACTTATTTTTAATGCCTTGGAAATCCGTTCGAGCAGGCAAGCGGTAATAAAATGGCTGGAGGGGACGTCCATCATCTTGGCCTGCCGCGGCGTCAAATACATGATAATGGTCAGAAAACTTTTATATCTCGCTGACGCCGTTCAATCTGGATTGTAGCCATTTTTTCATAGTCCTTCCACCATATTAATTAAGTGGGCAGCAAGCCACGTCCCTTTGTCAGCTGAAATACACAGTAAAGTCAATCAAAGTCATTATCATTAGGGTTTCGGCGAGTAACATAGCCGCCACGTAAGTCCCGACTAGAAGGTTTTGGCGAGCAGGAATTATCGGAAATGTATTTAACGTAATGTAATAGTACTTTTTATACTCTTTGTAATTTTATCGTGATTTTATGTAAATATTGATGGGGAATTGTAAAGATTTTAACTAATCAAACAATAAAAAATGAATTGAATTGACTGCCTAGTATCTCCTACTGAAGTGAGGCACTATGCTGTAGAGACACTATAATTTTAAACAATATTACAAAAATATTAAGATTTCTTTTCCGGCTCCCCGTAATTCCTCATTGGCCCAGATAAGGCTAGAATTTGGGTTAACAAATCAGATTATTTCAAGTAAAGGAGATTATATAAAGGTTAGGAAGGGAATAAAAGCAAACACTCCTAACCCAATGTGTTAAATTATCTGGCAAGAATCTCAAACAAATCGAAATTTGCAGTTTTGGAACTATCCAGAAACAGCTGTAGACGAGTTTTCAGCTCATTCAGTATGGGATATGTCCCCCCCCCCCCCAGAATTCTTTCAAAAAGTTATCAATGGAATAACAAAACGATCCTTGATGTTGAAAGATGAAGAATCCCAGGCCTGTCGCATGCAGTGCCTTGGCTGCGTACAGCAAAAACCACAAGTTGCAGATTATGCCAAAATGGTGAAGATAACATTATTCATTTTAGTCTGTTTATGTCCGGTATTATTGGAAGAAAGAAGGGAGCTATTAAAGATGCCTTTTAATAAATGGGGAATATATACATGTAGACAAGCAGTAATAGGATGTTTTAAATCATCATTATAGCCGCAAATTGCACTTTTACCAAAATGTTGATACTTGCGACTAGAAAACTGGAATCTTATGATCCTACTTCAGTTTTATTTAAATGATGCACCAAACTTGTTTTCACTGAGAAGCTAATTTGCGCTTTAAGACTTGTACTTCAAGATCCATTCAGAGGAGATAACAAAGAGGATCAGGGTGCTATGCGGACTAATTGCAGAAACTGAAGGCAGGCCGTTTCAGAATTTTAAAATATTTGTTTTATAACTGAAATTTGAAAGCATTTTATATGTTTAAGTGATTTAAAAAATGTTTATTGCATAATATGTTGTCTTTTTATGACCCTATATTGTATGATTTTAATTAAGCAAGGAATAAAAACGTACTTATATGCCACTAGCAAATCCATTTTCATCAATTAGAATCATGCACAACATTAATTAATTCAGGGAAATATGCCAGCCAGCACCTCCAACCTCCTAAGACAAATTACCACCATCAAATCACCCTCATCCAAACTCAGCCAAAGAACCTTCAAGTAGCAATAATACAGAACAGACAACCAAGAAGAACGAATCAAGCGATAAAATAGAACCAGGCAATACAATTACCAATAACAAGTGAGCTAATACAGTTGCAGTAGGAACTATGGACAACTGAGGGGATAAAGCTTTCGGAAAACACGTGAACACCCCCCCCCCCCCCACCATACTCACATTGGGTATAACAAACCACAGTAAAAGAGATTGACTAGCAACTAGCCAAGTTAACTGAGGAAACCTATCAAGAGGATGGGAATCAACCTTCTTAGTCAGCTCCTTAATCCCCCAACTACTTAACGTCTCATGAATTAATACTTCAAGAAACACAGACTTCATGGATGAAACATGGACACATTAACCGCTCTAAATGTGAAACACAGCAGGGGGAAAAAAGAAATACCAACAATCTACAGAAATCATGCGGAGCTGACAAATACATTGCAACCAAAGCAAATTTGTCAAGAAAAAAGATGCTATGTCCAAACCCTATCAGTCAAAATCACATATTTTAATCTGTTGCGATTTTAATTGCAAATTGGGAGCGTGGGAAAAAAATGGTGATTCATCAAATGAGGTTTAAAAGGCATGCAGAATCCCGACAGTAAGACACACACTTACAAAGAAAGCAAATGGCAAACGTCTGGCCCTAGTCTGTACAAATGAGGGCCTGGTTTCAGCTCACACCTCCTATGGCGATGACTTCAATGTGCCGACCTACAAAGCGTGTAATATCCAATCCATTATCGATTATATCTTGATTAAGGCAACCAACTGGCCCAGGTTGGAAAATCTAACAGTCCAATGGAAGTTAGAAAGTGATCACAACCCCTAATTCTGAATATAAAACATAACATATCCCCAGAACCCAGAGACTTTCAAAACCTGATTAACACCTGGGACCTTGGAGGTAAAGTAAGAATGAGTTGGGACTCCATCCTTGAATCCAAAGTAGAGGAAAGGAAACTCTGCGGACTGTGCAGGCTAAGCAGGAAATCCGTACAGCTCTCGCAGATCGTTCGGGACACCTTTGCATATTGCAAAAACTAGCCTTGCTGTAGTTGAAACAGATCCTGTTTGTTCCCTCTTGTGACGAAGGTGCAATTCAAATAGATATCGCTGGCCATGTCGTAGGTCCCCCCAAACCACTGTGACAGATCTATCAATATTCACTCGTTTTCTTAATCTGGTCATAACTCAGGTCTGACTGTTTCTAAAATATAATATATGGAAAAACCTGTTACCTTGTGATTTCTGGTAAATACTCTCTGGTCCACTGGGACTCTGATCCTCTTAACTCTCCGAAAAACAGTTTTTTTGTACTTGCTAAAATCTGTAAACGCCCTTCCGTTGCCCTTTACAACCTGTTACCCTCTTTTTATCCTTCGCTCTTCATCCTGCTTTTCCTCTCCCATTCTTTCTCTCTTGCACTTGTCCCCTGTGTGATATCAAACTACACAGCGTAACCCACAGTATACACTCTGTTTACTGGTTCTGCTCCCCTTATTTCCGGTGCTTTCCACCTTTACAGCCTTGTTTTCCTTGTTTGTTCCCCCACTGCTCTGTCTGCCCCCTTGCTTTTCCCACTCATGGGATGCTGCATACTACTTGAGTTGTGCTTATCAGCCCAATAGCTGTGTGCTCTTTAGACTATAGTCAAAGTACATTTTATAGCTGTATAGCGACATTTCTTTTGGTAAAAAAATTATGCTTGTATCTGATAGACATCTAGCCGCAGATTCCTTATTTTACAATCCTCCCCAGGTGTCAGACTGGATCTGTAATTTTTTTCAGCAGTACCTCTGCGTGTTGGTAGAGGGCATCGAGGGATTCTGCAGTGACGTTGTTTCCCAAATGTGATGTCAACGGAGTCCATATAAGCCCTCCCCAATGCCCTGACATCAGTTCCTTCTTTTACACGTTAACACACGGATCCCCACTGCACTTTCTCCGGCCATTTTCAGCCTATTTGACGTTTTTCCATCGCTGGAGCAGTGTGCCTTTTTCCCTCTTCTTCAGTGTCCTTTGTGAGTCCTGTGGATGACAAAGGGTTGCCACGGATCCTCACTTGGTTTGCATGTGCTGTCTGGGCGAGCACCACAACTCAGATGAGTGTGACGCTTGTCAGCAGCTCCGACCAAAAGTGCACAGGGACTGCCGCATGAAGCTCCTGGCAGTGCAGATGTCACAGTCTTCAAAGTCTTCTCATTGTCCTCAGTCCCCTGCACGTTATAGAGACCGAAGTCGCACCCATTCTAGGAGCCTTCCCGCGAACGTCATACACCTTTGACATCCGGAGGTAAGTCTCGGTGCCGGCGGTCGAAGTCGTGGCGCTGCCTGCCTTCATCGCCTACCACTGCTCCCCACTCTTCTGTTGAAGTGCTGAGGCATAAGTCCTCCCTGCGTCTCCCCACCTATCCTGGGGCCAGGGCTTCTTTGACTCAGATGAGAGAATATTATTAATCTCCTCTTTGTGTTCTTGGGTCGTCACCTCTCTCTGGAGTGCCTCGGGCCCCATAGAAGTGCATGTGTCGTGCCTGTGACTTCGCCGGCAGGTTCTCCCTCGGCTTCAGGTCGACCTCTTGTGTCTGACATTCAGCGGCACCAGTGAACAGCTCATCGCAGCTCCCACCTTCGGCTCTTGCTTCTGGTCTGTTGACTTCAATGTCGTCAAGCTCTTGTCTACCAGCTCCCGTAATGGTGCCGTCGACGCCCATCGAGTTCCTTCTGTCGCCGCCTTCTCTGCATCGACCGGCTTTGGTCACGGTGTCGGATGCGCCCCGATGGGGCCAACAGTCCCGGATTTTCCCCCCCTGGTTTTTCCTTCTGAGGACCATGGCTGCGGAAGTACTACAGAAGGTGTGGTGTGTCCCCATCGAATTCCGGACACAGTACCACCCCCAATACAATCTAGCTGGTTACTTTACTTGGGTAATGCCAGTGGGTTAGAATCTTTGACAGTCGCCAGCCTACTCCTGGTTTGGCTATGGAGGTGAGTTCCGCTCCGGCAGACGTGCTCGAGTTTCAGTTACCCTGGATTTACACCTCCCTTCGGTGTAATTGTCAACAGACCCCTTAATTGGTGCTCTACACCCTGCCCTACACTCTGCCCAGTCTAATGTTGAGCCTGTGCTTTCTTATAGTGACTGCCTTTTCAATATAATTTATTTTTTGGGGATATAACTTTATTGGTATTTGAGAATCACATAGATGCTGTTTTGATACAGGAGGTTACTGAAAGAATATTCATCCCCTCCCCCTGTTCTCCCGCCATGCAACCATAATAGAGCAGAAAAACATCACTACTAGTATTTCCCACAACATTAAAGAAGAGGGTAGGGGGAGAGCGCAGCCACATTAGTCCTATGAATGGAAGTTCACAGTGCTCTGCCTGCAGTTGAGAAAGAAAAAACAGCAACTAGGATCCACTACTGTCGTACTATACAGTACATAAGTAGACTCCCTACCTCCACTCTGTCTAAGGATTCCCATGCTATGGTTTAAAAAATTAACTCCTCCCCCCACTTTCGTGTCAATACCTTGTGTCTCTGCAAAAATAAATTGTGTATAAGCATCCTAGGTATCTCAAGATAACCCTGTTCCTCGTGTACTATCAACCATCTATCGTTCAACGTCCCTAGTATATCTGCGTTTCCTGCTCATTCGCACCTTTAGGCTCACCTGAGGCTTGCGGCTTCTGTATGTCAGACAACATAGAGACCCATGCCCGGAGATCATCTTCAACTTTTTCACACTTCTGGATGTGTTTCATGTGGACTGCCTCTGCAGTCACCCCTTCACATGTCTCTGAGCCATGTCTCAGCTAGTGGGGCGTAGGGTGCAGCCACGCTATAGCAATGTGTCTTTTCGCTAATACCAGCCCCAAAAGGACAAATCTTACTCAGCTGCTTATGTTTGGGATCAGGAAGTAAACCCAGTAACAGTGGTCGAATCTTTCCAGGAACCACCCAACCTGTAGTTTCTTTCAATCATGCAAGTATGGTCTCCCAGTAGGGAAAAGGGACGGAAGGGCCCATGTCATTTGGAAAAACAAATAGAATAGAATGGGAGGTCCGAATAGATCATGCCTAGTGTACGTGGGGTAAGGTATGTCTGATGTACAAAACTTACACCCCAGACACCCTCATGGACTTTCAACCTTTCCTGCTGTTAGAGGTTCCCCAACCAGAGCATCCCACTTTGTCTGCACAGGAAGAGTCCCACTTGGAATGTCATCCCAGAGAGCTCGGAAGAGCTGGGACACCAATCATTGCCCCTGGGCCATGAATAACATTACCCTCAATACATTAGTGCAAGGGGGGCTCCTCAGGGAAGGACGGCCATACCTGCCGTGCAACCTTTGATATCTTCTTTTATTGTAAAAACTGCCTTGCCCCCCACAGCGAAGGAGGTTACAACTTTCTCTTGTGTTATAAGTTTCCTGTTAACATAGAGGTCACCCAGCAGCTCATCCAGTGTCTGGAAATAATGCCTGGGGACTATATATTGAGAACGTTGTCATGCATATAGACATCGGTGCAGAATGATCATTTTTGCGATTACTATTCGACACATAAGGGAACAAAGGCAAGTCCCTTCCAAAACTGTATGGAGCCACGTATACCCTCCACCACCCTCCCCACATTCATATCTAAGTAAGAAGAGGTTGTAGTCACCAGTGGGATCCCCAAGTATTTAGTCCCCTCAGTCACCCATGGGAACCTCACCTTGGGCAGCTCGTCTATCAGGCTTGCTGCTAGTCTCCCCAGTGGGATCAGTTTAGATTTCCCTAGATTAATACAGAGACCCGAGACATCACCTAACCAGTGCACCAGCATAATGAGGATAGGCACAGAATGGGTTGGTTGGTGAAGGTATACCAGCGTATCATCGGCATCTAGGGAGACCACGTGGTTGGTCTCCACAATAGTTATCCCCCATGCATTTATCTCAAAACGCAAGGGAGCCGCAAGAGGCTCCATGGCGATCGCAAAAATGAGCAGCGATAAAGAGCAGCCCTGCCGAGTGCCCCGGCACAGTGCAGATGGATTGGATACCAATCCCCTATTCTGTTTTTGGGTCAAGGTGGCAGTATAAAACAGCTGGACCCATTTAAGGAAACTGGGGCCCACTCTGATTCGTTGCAGAACCAGCCAGACATATGACCATTCCACAGAGTCGAAGGCTTTCTCTATGTTGAGCAGTGCCAGGGCATAGTCATCTTTCATGCAGCACGGAGCAGGCCAGACATGCGCCAGGCGTCGTAAGTTATGAGTGGTGCTACACCTCGGGATAAACCTGCATGGTCTGTGTTTATAAGGAGAAGCATGTGCGCGAGGAGGTGGGCCGCCAGGATCCCACTAAGGATTTTCCCATCCAGGTTTAAAAGTGAGATCGGCCTGTAAGAACTAGCCAGCAAGGGGTCACTATCGGGTTTTGGTATAATAGCCACCAATGATTCACGCATGGAGGCTGATAGAGAGTTAACCTCCAGTGCCTCATTATAGACCTCTAAAAGGCGGTCAACCAGTAGGGCGGCAAACCGTTGATAAAACTCTGCTGGTAGTCCGTCACTCCCATCGGTCTTAGCTGGCTTAATGTACAGAATGGTGGCAAGGAGTTCCTCCCTAGTTACTGGGGCACCAAGCGCGACAGCTGCTTCCGGTTCTAGTCTGGGGTGTGCCACAGAAGTGGGGAAGTCCTGTATAACCTCCTGCGGGTGGGACACTTGTTCCTTATATATGTCGGCCAGATGTGCAACCAGGACCTCAAGAATCGCCCGCTGCATATACACTATCTCCCCGTCGATACTCAGAATCTATATATTTCAGGTGCCCTGGCTGACTCCTGTTATACCAGCTGGGCAAGCAAAGCTCCCTTTCCATGTGCAGGTAAGTCATCCTCTCCACCTCAGAAGAAAACACAGATGATAAGAAACACTAGTCCAGGTGGCTAAAGGTCCCAGGCACACAGCTATGACATGAAAATAATCACTTTGCAGGGTAGCGATCTCTCCAGACAAAGCATAACTGCATGCCACGCAGGATAGCTTTTAAAATCCCATCTTTGGGATATCATGTTGGGTGCTTGCACAAAACCTGAAACAGGGCTCCCTGTGTATCTGTTGATTTCTCACAGGCATTGCCCTGCCCTGGAAGATTCCTCCTGCCTACATAGACATCCCTCTACTCAAAGCGTTGTGGTTCAGGCTGCCTTAGCCATGCAAAATATTGATTTTCTTTTCCATGTCCCTCTGGAAAGGGAGGCGAGGAAATTTGAAGTTTGTGGTAGGCTTATTTTCTCTTCCTCTAGCACTGCATTGAGCTCTATGAACACTTCTTGGGTGCTCACCTGCTTCTCCCATGCCTTGTGGGATGTTGGTGGACCTCTTGCCCTCCCTTCCAGAGGAAGCCTGGTATGCTCTTGCTCCTGATTCTGTTAGTCAGGCTATGGCCTCTTCCATTGCTCTCTACTGGCATGCATAGTTGCGTACTTCCAGGTTTTCTGAGGCAGGGCAAACTGCTTTGATTGACATGCCTTTTGATGGCACCTCAATTTGTGGTGCACAGGCCGACTCTGCTTTATGCTGGTTCAGGGATCGTCATGGTGGTACAGAGTCTTAACCCTGTTGTTGTATTAGGGTTGTTGGGGACAGTTGGTTTTCCCTTGTTTTGACTCTTGTCCGCCTTCATAGGGCAGAGTACTCTCTACCTTCCAAGGTTACACCCGGTGTGGTGTTCCTTCTTTCTGCAGGTACTTTTCTTCTCATTTATGCTGTCAGTGACAGGTTTAGTTTCCAGCCATTTGAAACATATTTTGCTTTGCCGTCTTGTGCAATTTTGTTCTTACAGCTCCTTTTTACCACTTTAATTTTCCACCCCCGAATACTTACTCTGTGGCGGGTAATCTGTTTATGTTTTGTGGATGCACTATAGCCTTGTTTCACCTTATTTTGTATGCCTTAGAGGCATTTTGTGACCTATCTATGCCCTTAGTATCCCACATAGAGACTTAATCTTCATCTTTTCTATACCCCTCTAGATGGGGGACACAATACTACAAGCAGGCCCACTTTTGGCCTGGTTTACTTTTGTTGTGGTCTTTGACCCTCTACAGTGTGGACCTTCCCTTTGTTCTATTTTACTCTGTGGGGCACACAGATTTTCTCCTACTTATATTCTGTTGCTATTGGTTTGGGCCTGGGTTCCACGACTCCACCTCCATAATACCCTTGTGGTATCGACAACTTTTTGGCATAATATTTCCAATTGCGCCTGGGCACTGCTTTCTTGTTTGGGGTCTGGTGTTTTTACCCTTTTGGTGTTCTACCTACCTACTTGGGGTACGGTCACTGCTGTTGCTGTTTTTTTAAATAGCTAACATAATCCTGTGGGGTAGCTGTTGTGTCTGCTGTTCTTTCAGTTCTCTTCACCTGGGACACCAGTCCCCTTGATTGTTTGGATCTTTGTCTGGTATCCTTCTTTCACAAGAGTCTGGGTTTCCCTTTCTTTCTTTTATCTTCCTCCTTCCCCTCCCGCCTTCGTAGCGCCACCCCCCTTTTTCAACGGGAGAGGTTCCATTTAACCCTCTTCTTTGGAAAGGGGTATTTCATTACTTTTTCTTGGGGCATATCCTATCTTTCCTCATGTTTCCATTGAAAGTTGGTCAGGTTTCTTACCTGTTTCACCTGCTTCCAAAAGCTGGACAATGTGTGACTGTCATAATCAACTATTTGTTGCCCTTAGTTCTGCCAGCCCTTCGTTTCCCCTGGCTGTCTTCTTCTTCTTCTCTTTCATGGTAGACTTCCCATATGCTGTTTATTCTTTGCTTCTCCTGTTACCGCCTTCTGGCATCCTTTCTCAGTCGGTGGCGTTGGCTCTTGATGGTTGCCCTTGTTTTCCTGTAGTAGGCGATGCCTTCCACTTCCTACTCTTATGTGGCACTGTGTTGCGGTTTCCCAGCTTTGTCTTTCTGTCTCCACCTCAGTTACTGTTGCAACCTCTTCGTTACGATGGTAGGATGTATTATCTCTGTCCTTCCTTGATTACCTCTGTTCTTGGAGTGTCCCTTGTTCCTCCACTTCTCGTCCTCCTGCTCACTGGCGGAGGACGTGGGTTTCCTTCGAAGGAGTGGATTTACTTTTGCTGTACCCTGTATGACTTGTATGTCTAAGGGGATTTAACGTTTTTTATATGCCTATTCATCCTTATATACATTTATCTTTGCATGTCTCTGCATGTATATACCTATCTCTTGCAAAGATCTCTTGCAGATATATTTTGCTTCAGGTATATATGTGTGTGTTTTGCATATATGTTTGTCCAGCCTTCTATACGGTGCTGTATTTTACCTACACCCTTCTGGTGGCCTGATTCAACCTTCTTGGTTGTACTTGTCTGTTTCCTTCCTCCTCTTCAATGAGTATCTCCATTACATTGTTATGGAGGTTGCCTTATATGTCTATCAGGTTTCTCAGTATAAAAGCGGTTTCTTTTACTGTGCTTGTTTTTCTAGCGATGCTCTTCAGCATTCATCGTTCTATCTTTCTCTTACTCTATCGTTCTATGATTGGAGGTCCCTTTTTTCAAAATCTGTTTCCCATGATAGTTACCTTGACGATTGGTGGGTGCTCTTATTCGTTGTATGTGTTTACTGCGGCTGAGCACGCTTTGTATGTTCCTCTAATGAATGTGCTTTTCACTAAAAGGACAAACCCAAACCCTGCACTCTCACTTTGGAGGCAAATACACCACTGCACCTTTAAATAATATACACTTTGAACAGCACCCCTCTGTAGGCGAGGCAAGAAAACAAATTCAGGTGCATTTAACACAAGTTTGTTAATGCAAAGTTTAACTGCTTGCGTGCTCATGACGAGCCCAGCTCGTCATGAGGCACAGAGGAGCTGTGTTCATGACGAGCTGGGCCCACGCGAGATTGATTCCCTGCCTGTGAGCTGGGCTCGTCACGAGCACTGCGGCGCCGCACGCGCCTCCCTCCCGTGCCGTGGGGGAATTACCCCCGCGGCAAAGGGGTTAAAACGGTAGGCCACATATATCAGCGAAATGCAGATTCCCAAGTGCCAATTAACTACAATAAACAATTAGAATAAAATGCAGTATATATACAAATAGCAAAGAGTTAAAAATATCTACATATAAATGGTTAGGAACACCTCACCGACTGAAGTTGCATCATCCTTGCCAACTCAAGCTGGGGAAGCCCTTCAACAGCCCAGGAAGGAGTTCAGTCAGGACTCAAGTTCCGCCACCTCCACAGCAATACTTCTATTCTGTGGTGAACTTCCATCTGGCCCCCGCAGGTCCCCAGCTTTAATACTATTACTCAACATGAGGCGAAGCTTCTATAAAACCTCAGACCCTTCTCATTAGAAAAAACCGAGCTGGCTGTACCCGTCTGCGTGAAGGCCAAGACGGAGGCTGGCCAAGCTCCTGTATTTTGACTCCGAGGCAGAGTTGTACATTCCACAGACACTTTCCACAACATATTCCAGTTCACTCTGGTCAGTGAGGAGCGAAAAACAGGTGAAGAGCAGAAACCTGCCCTCCCCACTTTGCAGCTATGTGCGAGCAGCAAGGCAAAGTCAGAAAACAAGATGACATGAGGTCATGTCAAAGCCAGAAAACAAGATGACACGAGGCCATGTCAAAGCCAATAGTAGTGTTCTACTCCATGACAGCTCCCACTAAAAGACAGCAAGACTACAAGACGTAAAAGAAGCAGGCATATGCAGGACCATCCTACATTAAGGCTAGGGTAAAATTACACACTAAAGTGAGTAAAAATGGTGGTAGTCGAAGGTCATCATAGGGTGCCCAACCACAAGAGTGGCTATTTCATTACATTCCACCCCATGACACCTGACTATCACCATTTACATATATCAAAAATTGAACCTCTTAACTAAAGACACCACTACGAGTGAAAAACTGAATTTTTCATCTGAAAGCACAAAAACTGCATTTCTAAATTGAAAACACAACCTCAAATGAAAAATCTAATTTCACAACTAAAAGCACAACTACTAATAAAGCACATGTTGAAGCAGAAACGCATGTGCTGAACTGAAAATACAAGTATAATATTGTGAAATCATAAAAGCATGTAATAATCAATTCAAAGCATGTAGAAATAGCTCATGCATATCTGGATACTCAGCAAAAATAAATGTTTGATGGATACACAAAATAAATGATGCAAGCATATGAACTCAGTAATGCTCCTAATGTCTCAAATGGCTAATACTGGAACTTCTACTGTTGAAGCAGCCAAACTTATATATTTTTGTGCTAAAAAATAAAGGCAATTTAACTGAAAGACACAACTATGATTGCATTTCAAAGCATGTCATCATTATCATCTGTTCATCTAAACCTTTTAAAAAAAAACGTTTGTTGTTCTCCTTCATTTTAAACAAACAGTCCTTCTGTGTGAAAGACACACAACCTTCTCGCATTTAACTTAATCTCCACTAAACAGTTCATCTGTCTTGGCAAAGCAGGTCCCCGTCTGGTTCGTTCAGCCACAGAATATCAGCTTGCTTCGTCCAGTGATCTCTCCATGCTTGAGGGGAGGGGATGGGGGAGGGGAAGGGAAGGGTCCCACCCATACGGGGACACGGGCAGAGACATCAGGCACACCAACATGTTGCAGTATGATGACCTGGAAAAGAAACAAGCATCACTCTTCTTGCAAAAAACATTTTTTTTAAAGCGCACGTTTTCCTGTCCCTGTTTTAAGTCTAAAGGCACAATATTTTCATACCTGTCTGCACGGTTCACTGCTGGCTCTGGGCAATTGTCTGAGAATTCTACCCACGCTTTAGCCTCTGAATTCTTGGTATTGGGATGAAACTCTCTTTTTCCCTGCACAGTAATAAGGGCTGGGGCAGTCTCCTTCCTGACTATTTCTCCACTCACTGCTGGATACATGCTCCCTTTATCAATTGGCAGAAGCCCAAGGCAATCCAACTGCTCTGTCTGCTCTGGTAATTTAATTTTCCTTTCTTCAACTCCCCCTTCACCTTCTGTGGGACTGGTCTGGCTTGTGTATTCTGACACATAAGAATCACAGTTCTGAGTAAATCTAGGGGGATATTCATCCCTTCATTTTCTGCCCACCTGTTTGTATGGTCCTTATCTCCTAGGTGCTCGTATTTAGTTATGCACACCAAATCTGAATCGTGTGTCACCACCTCTGTCTCCAAGTTTTTAGTCTTTTCATCTGCAAGGGAATTAAATGTTGTGTCATGCACAGTAGCTGCGCTTTGCAGTACAATCTGCCACTTCACTGGGGAATCCTGTGTCCCAAACTCCACTCCTGGACTTTCTATTGGGACCTGCACAAACTGTTCATGCAAAACTACAGTTTCTGTCTGTGTATACCACTTTATAACAGCAGCTTCCTCCCATGGATAAATCACATTGTGGTCTATTGCCCTCTGCCCAGTGTCTTTCAATGCGCAAAAACACAAAAGCATCTGTATTTGTCCAGCATCTGAATTTAAAAGTATACTTTTCTTTCCCTCTTCTTCACAGTAACTAAAAATCTAAGACTGCTCCTCAACTGGCACATCAAATTCACTGTCTCCTTCCTGAATTGACCATGCTTTTAAAACCATTTATTTTTCCAAAATAGTTTGTTTTCCATGTAAAGCAAGATTCATCATTCACTGCCATGACTAATTTATACTTGCAACCAGCGGTCGCAAACAGACTGGTTTGTCTATTTCCTTGCACATTCCTTTCTGGCTGAGTAACTTCCTCAAAAGAATTAATTAAGACCGTCTGTGAAGCCTGAAGATTAACTAGCACGTTCTCCAAGTTCACATTTTTCACATATGAATCATCGCTGGTCAAAGCAAACGGCTTCAAAGCTTGGTACATATTTAACTTTTTTTTCAAAGCGATACGAACTGCAGCTTTGTCTGCCATAGTCTGGTATGTTTCCAGCTTATCTTGCAATAAATTATTCTGACAGGTTAACATCGTAGAGGTATTTTTGGTTACAACAAACTGTTTCTCTAATTTTTTAAATCCAAGCCGCAACTGTACATACTTTTCATGCATTATACGATAAGCATTTAAAAGGATCCAGCCTCTTTTTCCTAACGTAGCAAGCTCTTCTCCTATCTTCACAGGCACTTTTTGCAAACACGCAACCAATTGCGCTGGCTCAGCATCAGCTAAACACACACTCCAATTCTCACTCAACCCAGCACAATTAGCCCACTCATGAGCTAATGCGCTATATGGGATTACCTCCCATCCAGGAATTTCCATTCGTATCTGGTAATCTGCTTTTGATTTTCTAGAAAACATATTTCTTCCCCTTTTAAATCAACATTCGAATCCTGTGAGAATGATGCCAAGATGTAATGAATGTGCTTTTCACTAAAAGGACACACCCAAGCCCTGCACTCCCACTTTGGAGGCAAATACACCACTGCACCTTTAAATAATATACACTTTGAGCAGCACCCCCCCTTTAGGCTAGGCAAGAAAACAAATTCAGGTGCATTTAACACAAGTTTATTAATGCAAAGTTTAAAACGGTAGGGCAAATATATTAGTAAATGCAGATTCCCAAGTGCCAATTAACTACAATAAACAATTAGAATAAAATGCAGTATATATACAAATAGCAAAGAGTAGAAAATATATACATATAAATGGTTAGGAACACCTCACCGACTGAAGTTGGATCAGTCAGTCAGTCAAAATTACTTTATTCGGTTTCATAACAAAAACCATAAAAGCATATAAATATATACAATATAAATAACATTTAGCATTAAACACTACAAATGAATTAAAAAGGCATACAAGGTAGTGGTTACAATTCATGAATTACCCAAATAATGATTATGTCCAAGAAATTTTCTTCCTTAATCTCATTGAGATTGCTAGAAATTTGGCAATATTAAAGATCTCCCACGTTGATCCCAGCAATTGTAAATATAAAAGGGCAGGTTTAACTTGCCTAAAACCTTTCTCCTTAATAAGGGGGATGATATGTTTTTTACGAATGGGAGCCAAGTATTTACAAAAGAAGATAAAGTGCACTGTATCTTTAAGGGAAAAACCGTCACAAGAACAGATTCCCAAGTCCTTCTCCCTTGACCACCCTGGGGAATCGGTGAGCAAAAGATGAAATTTGTTCAGTCTGAACCTGGTAAGTAAAAAACGATGATTCATGTTGTTAACAATGACCAGGTAGGGTTCAATACTGTTTGAGGTGATTAATAACTGATGAGCCCTGACTGAAGGTTTAAGTAGCTCCTTATCTTCTCTTTCTAAAGTTATCCGTTTTTTATGTTCAGCTTTCACCCATTTTAAATCCCCCTTAGTTAGACTGCCAGGTGCATCAAATAGTTCTGGACGACCTAGTTCTCTGGATAAATTCTTAACATAGTTTATCCAGGGGATGGAGGTGCCATACTCAAGAGATAAACAATCCTTTAAAATCGCGTGGTTTAATTCCAAATCAGGGTTTAGCCAGGTTGTAATCCATTTTAACATGGGAGCTAGAGCAATACTGTCCACGAGGTGATCTAACCCGCATTCCTGATGAACAATAAAGGCAGGGGTTGACTGAGGTAGAGATAAAATAGATTTTAAAAATTTGTCCTCAACTATTTGAAGAATTTTTACATCTTTAATTCCCCATAAATCAGCCCCATACGTTGCTATAGAAAGACATTTAGCAACATAAATGTTCAAAATGGCCTGCATGGGCTTCACCCCCAATTTGCGGGCAAAGTCTAATACAGCTAAGGTGGACCTAACAAAAATATTACGCTTAGCCGCCAATTGCGGAGACCAGTTAAGACTATCATCAAAGATAACCCCCAAATAGGGAAATCTGCTAACGCGGGATAAAACATGCCCTTCGCAATACAAGCTCTTAGCTTTTTTTACTTTACACCCCATAATCATAACATGAGATTTGGAAAAATTCACGCTGAGATCAAGTGCTTTCATAAAATTTGCAAATGAGTCCAGCAAACGTTGCAGACCCACAGGAGTACGTGCTAGCAAGGCGGCATCATCGGCATATAATAATGCCGGAATGGAAAATTTGCCAGCTCTAGGAATGTCCTTGCACGATTTGGTCAAAACAGCACCTAGATCATTGATATATAAAGTAAAAAGCAGGGGGGCTAAAATACAGCCCTGTCTAACACCATTCGAAATTCCAATCCTACTAGTACAGTTGCCCAGGCGGTCATATCTAACGGTGGCGGTGAGATCCCTATGTAAATCAGCCAGGAAAAATACAATGTTTTCATCAATGCCACACTTAAGAAGCAGATCCCATAGCTTTGACCGGTTTACTCGGTCAAAGGCCGAGGACAGGTCCATGAAGGCAAGATATAATTTCCCTTTTTTGGCAATAGTGTATTTGCCTATTAGTAAATATAGGTTCAGACTTTGATCTATAGTACCTCGGCCTGCTCTGAACCCATATTGTAGGCAAGATAGGGTCTCATTATCCTCCAACCACGCAGTTAGTTTCCCCAATACTACACGCCCTAGGACTTTGACTGCAGAATCGATGAGGGAGATAGGGCGGTAACAACTGGGATCCCCCCTGCAACCTTTTTTAAAAATAGGTATAATCACGGATTCAGACCAAGTATCCGGGATGCCTGAAACACAAATCCTATTAAAAACATTCATTAAAACCACAGACCAAGTCTCAAGGTCAGTTTTATAAAGATCAACCGGAACACCATCCGGGCCCGGGGCTTTGTTGCTTGTCATCTTTTCAATGGCCTCGACTACCTCGGTCTTAGTAACCGATAAAGTATATTGATTTACAACGGAGGAGGACGGGGACTGTGCCCCATTTCTAACCCCTTCATAGACTGACTTAAAATGGGTACACCACAAATCTTCCCCTATGCCGCAATCTAATTGGCCGTTGCAAGCGTCGCTAAAATAGGGTTTGTTCACCACAGACCAGAACTTTGCACTATTTCTAAGAACATCCACGGAAGCTAGTTCCACCCAAGCCTCCTCTCTAATCTCTCGCTTTCTAGTTTTCAAGGCTTTATCATAATCTTTCCTCAGCATAGCAATGATCGGCCTGTTGATAGGTTTACAACGTAAAGCAGCCTTCAGCCTTCTGTTTGCCAGAGAGCAGTTACTATCAAACCATCCCAGGTCGATATTATCATTACCCTTAGCTGGGCAGCTGAGATCAGCAGAGATTTGTGAACAAATTACAGAGTAAGCCTCTAATACTTCATTATTGCCGGCATCCGGGTTCAAACAAGTATTTATCTCGGAACCCACCTTCCTTTTTAAATTAGAATGGAAATCCTCCGGAATGATTTTGTTCCATCTAATCCTGCGATTCTGGTCAGAGGGGCGGATATTAAATTTATCCGTCCTGCCCGTAGTTTTAGTGGGGATGATAAGAGTTTCTGAGATGCTAAGGACCCCAGGGTTATGGTCACTGAAGTGTGACCACATCACCTTATAACCGTGAATCATGTTACCAAGTGCAAAGCTAATAAAAATGTAATCGATGACAGAGTGTTTACCATTCCCTTTAAAAGTGGGAATTTCCTCCGACGTCAAAGAAGGGAGTATAAGGCCGAAGTCTGCTAACAATGACTCAAGACATTCTCCCTGAACAGAGTGCTCAAAATGAGCATCACCTTGTACAGATGAGCCTAATGGATCAAAAGTCTGACAAGTGTCAGGACAGCCGTGGATATTAAAGTCACCCGAAATTATAATAAAACAGTCATTATGGTTAGCGTCTTTGTAGGCCGCCAAAAAGCGTGTTAAAGCTAAGAGATGATCCGTTGTGGTGACTCTTTCAAAAGAATTATAAAAGTTTACGATTAAAAGAACGCCTCCCTCAGACAAGGAAATTTCTACAGCCAAACTGTTCCGTGAACCTGTGTCTATTTGGATCTGTTGACCTGATATACTAGCGGAGATTAGAGTAACCAGCCCACCCTTTGCCCTCCCAGCATTTGAGGGTACAGCTGGAACAAAAAAACTCCTGTAGCCATCAACGAACAAGGTGTTCTCTGTATCCCAGGTTTCTTGTAGACTGATGATATGTCCTGAACCTATGAGTGCCCGCCAAGCTGGGTCATCAATTTTATTTTTCAGCCCGGCTATGTTCCAACTGACCAATCTAAATAAATTGCCCAATGAACCAAAAGTAGATACGTCAAGACTATCATCTGATGGCTGCAATATATTTTCATCACAGCCAGTTGCCCCACTAACTAGGGTATTACACTCAGCCAATGTCCCTAGTCATTCGTTATCATTTAGATTTGAGAGAGCATCAAATCTATTAGAAATAGGGACAGCATAGTTGTTTAAGCTTGTACCTCTAGAGGGGTCACACAGTGGCGGTCCAGCTTGAGAAGGAGGATAAAAAAAGCCCAAAGGAAGAACATTAACAAAATCCGTCTGGATTCTCACTGACCCCGCCTGTTTCAGTATATCCTCAACCAGCCTTGGAGATCTGAAACTTATAACAATACAATCGCCTGTCAGACTCTTATTTGTTCTACCCACCCAAGGAACCCTTCTGATCATCATAAAATTGTTAGCAAGATGTTGTCCCAAAACAGTTTTTCTGGATAAGAAGTGGATGGCCTTATTTTTAAGGGAAGTCCAATGTTCTCTTGTATCCCCTTCCAGTTTTGGGACATTAGCTAAAATAATGGTGTATGGACAGGCCTCAACGGGTAAATGCAGGGAGTCCCTCTTGTCATAGTTAGCTAAAGAGCCGGGGCCCCTTTCAAAATTCTGAGGGCCTGAGACCAGCGTTTGAGTTGTACTCATAGGATTTAAAACTAAAGGTAGTGGGTTTACGCCAGAAACCAAGGACGAACCATGATGTACTGGTTGTTGGGGTACAGTGATTATGGTATCCAGCAGATTATTAACCGTGGCAGTAACAGAGTTAAGAGAGTTAATTGCTCCGGTACTAGGACCAGGAAGAGAAACCTTAGGAGTACAGTGTGACTCAATTATATTCAGCCGCTCCTCAATGCGCCTTAGGGTGACCAGTAACGGGGCAGTAAATGATTTAAGGTGCTCATCGAGAATGTTTATGAGCTCTAACATAGATTTTTCGCTGTTTCTATCGGCAAAACTACCCAAAGCTGATTTAGTGCTATCATTCCCTGCCGCTCCCAGGTTCTTACTAACCGAGGAAGGAACCTCGGTAGTGGTTTTATTCAAACCGGGAGCGGGATTGTTAGCCTTAGAAAGTTTTGCCGGTTTTCTATTACCCTGTGGGTTGTCCTTCGCCTTCCTTTTCCCCGTGACAGTTTTACCCCCACCAACAGTCAGATTAGACCTGATTCTTAATTGTCTGGTACGAACTACAGGAGAGGTTTGAGCAGGACTCACTAAGGTAGAAGGAGGTGTCATAATTGTAGGACTAACATTAATGCAAGAGCCATTCCTATTCTCAAGTATATGCACATCATCCTCAAGAGTGTTATTTGATAAACAGACTACAGCGGGTGATAAAGGTACAGGTAATCTAATGGGGTCCAGTGATAGTCTACGTTCGACCGAAGCGATCTCTTTTACAATGGCAGATTCTGCCTGTTTTAAATAACTATCCAAGGTCCCCATACCCGCAACCCTTGAGCATGCCTTCGATGACCCTTTCGACATTCTTCCACCGAGCTGCACAAAGCACGAACCAACCGACTAGTGATCACCTGTATTGTTTGCAGGAAAAAGGAACACTCCAACAGTCACTTTACAAGGGGCAGCCCCAACCCAGCCTCTATCGGCCTCTGAGGGCCTAAGAGGGCCCGCCCTTTGCCCGGGCTTAGCCTACATTAAGGCTACGGTAAAATAACACACTGAAGTCAGTTAAAATGGTGGTAGTCGAAGGTCATTATGGGGTGCCCAACCACAAGAGTGGGTCTTTCATTACAGTTCCTTTCATTAATTTGAGCCTGGCCTCTATGGCCTATTGTCCTTGGTCCCTTTGTATCCATGATCATAGATTGCATCCCTCTTTAGGGATGCCTCTTAAAGGGTTATATGCTGTGTTTCTCACAGTCTTGTAGCTTTCTACTCCCTACAGGCTTCCCATGGTTCTTCTTGGAGCAGGGATGTGGAATTCCTATAGCCTGACACCCAGGACATATTGTTTGGGGTCAAGGGCAACACATTTTCATGTGTATTTTGTCCTTGGGACAAGTAGGCCCAACCCCCTGCAGCACAAACCCTCTGGCTGCCAGTTTGCAGTACTACATTATGGATCAGGAAAGGGCACTGTCTGCAGTTAAGTTCATATTTTTGTCCATATGTTAATGTTGTGTATTTATGGTTCATTAATTGAAAGCCTTTATTATTAGGGTGAGCGCTCTAAGTAATTGTAAACTCTGACTGCACTGCTGACAGTGGTTTCAGTATAAAGATGTGTACACACGTTTTCAAAGTTTAGCAATATGAAGCTATGCATAATGATCCCAGAATGCTCTCTTATTTGATACAAATATTTGCAGAAGCTTGAAAGCAAGATTAATGTTTCTTTGCTTTCAAAATAAAATGTTAATAAAAAAATGAAAGCAGAAAAAAACCATTTCGCTAAACAAGCATTGGCAAAGCCAGTAGGTCTGAAATTGGTGGTCAGCTTTTTAGTTTTGTCAATGTGTGACTTGTTTTGGCATGGTCTTTGTAAAACCTTATTGGTGTGGGAGCTGCCGGGCCTTCATCATTATAACAAGAGTAGTTTTTGGTCTCAGAAAGCACACTCTGCTACAGTAGTTACTGGCACTGAACAAAACTACTTTGTGTGCCGATATGCTTCTTGTGAAAGAGGAGAATGCTGTCACTCACAGTGAAGCTACCCGATACAGAGAGAGAGAGATAGAGAGAGAGATAGAGAGAGAGAGAGAGAGAGAGAGAGAGAATTAATTTTATTAAACAGAGAAAGGCCATGGTCAGCGCCAATCCAAATTAGGGCAGGTTGCTTCATAAATCTACTTGTCCTTTTTAAACACCTCTGCTAACCCCCTACTTTTGCCAGCCAGGACAAGGTGGGAGGCAGAATGTGAACGCAAGTTCAATTACAAGGAATAGACGAACATCCTACATCGGGCCTGTACATCTGCCTGTAGCGCTGCTGGGAGGGAGACACTCCTTAAGCTCGTGCACTATTGTTATTATACTCCAGCTTGTCTGCCTGAGTGGAGGAAGGAATGCGATGAGAAATGCTGGCACCATTGCAGCCACTCCGGTACACTATCTCACTTACTGTGGCATTGCCCCAAACTGCATTGTTACTGGGCAGAGGTACTAGTGTATGTGGACCAAATGTTTGATAGGGAGTTGCCTCGCATCCCTAGCTACATCCTACTGGAGCACCATAATGTTCTGACATATCCACTTCGATCCCCCAGGGGGAGGACTATTACCTTAGCCTTATGTGCAGTGAAACAAGTCTTGTTATTAAGATGGAGAACTGACTTCACACCCACACACTCAGAATGTATCCCCAATAGTACCTAGCATGTATGTGGGTGTAAAGCCAAGAATCCTCCTAGGAAAGAGCCAACGCCATTACCTGATGGGAGAGAACGAAGAACCCTGTCATGGTCTCGAGTTGGACGCCCTGCAAGAGATGTCAGACCACTGCGTGCTGAAGTTTCTGCATGCAGGAATCTCAGCGTCTTGTGTCAGCATGAAAGCTGCTCCTCTGGTTACCCAGTGAAGATGTGGTTCTTTTATACCCACAAAAGGTGCCCTCAGAGGTTCTAAATAGATGTGTAATGGTACTGTGGGCCTGTCATCCAAGGATAACGATAGCCGTGACTTTTGTACAGAGTTATTATACAGAATATTTTAATCCTGCTGTGTATGTCCTGGGCAGGGGATTGAGATATGATACAAAGAATCCTCATGCATAAAAAATTAGGCTAGTTTCCAAAGAAAACCACATGACATTTATACGGCACATAACTAGGCAAAAGGTCAGAGCTAGAGCGTAATGCAGAGAAAGGTAGGAAATGCAGGTAAAAAGTTGTGCAGCTACCTAGACCTATATTGAGGTACATTGGGGAACATAACACAGTCTGGTGCCTGGGGAGTATTCTAAGATAAGGAATCTGCAGCTAGATCCTGTCTCTGCTGGATAAGGAGCTACCAAAGGTAAGTAACTTGTCTGTTATTGTAAAGGTTTATTACTTTTTAGCAATCCCGCCTGCGATTAATCAAAGTGTTCTGTTGCAAGGCAGTTTTTCTTCTTTCCCCTACACTGTCCCTCTTCCTACTGGCTTTCCCAGACACAGCTTGGGGATTAGAAATCTGACAACATCCCTACTCCAGGTGCGCTCATCTGCTTGTTGCTGGGCAACCACTTAGCTGGACCTGCAGTTGAGCCTAAGAGGCTGAGAAAGGGTCATGTGACCTCCCAAACAGCCTTTACAACCCCCATGCCCTCCTCCCAGGGACGCAGGTAAGGAAGGAGAGGACAAGGGCACTGCCTGTTCGGGCTGAGGGACAATGATGCTTCCAGTTTCACAAACTACAACCACACTCCAAGAAACAGACATGCACACAAGCTCACAACAAACAAACCACTACTCTGTACTACAACTCAACCAAATGCACATTTTGTTTACATACCAATAAAACACAAAACTCACAAATATGATCTTACAAACTCCTACCCTTTTCAAACAAAACGCTTTCACAACTCTCTGCCTATCCTGAGCATTGCCCTTGCCACACCTCTGAACCCCTTCTTCAACCATCTATCATATTACTTTACCAGACAACCATCCTCTTTTTCACACGACCAATACCAACATTTTCAACACTCACCTCCACCAATAAGGCAAAATCATCCCCTTACTCTGCTTACAACCATCCCTAAAAACAAATATTTTCCCATTTACACTACACATAGACTCAACTCTTATACAGAATCCCACCAGTTCTCCTTTAACATACGCAGCTCACCAGTCCTTCACACTCAAATCCTACTACCAAATAACACTATCTCACAAAAACAAACCCACATACAAAATTAATCTGAACAAAATCTCACACATTCAAAAACTCCTCACCATCCAATATACCTACACACATCTACTCTTCTCTGTAAACCAGCATAAATAACACACATTATGTATCATCTATCTCACATACTCCATGCTACTTGTACACCAATCGCTAACTCAAAAAACACACGATAACACCCACTTGCACGTCTATCATCCATTGCTCATTTCAGAGTCATACAACATGACTGCCATTCTCTACCAAGATCCCAAAATAACATGATATAGGGAGTGTTGAAAATTTTAAAATACTCACCTACAGTCACAGATATGGGTATAATCCATCGTTATTTTGCTCACCATGTCACCCCAGTTTGGACCCAGCCGTATGCAAATCAGTCTGGACTCTACCCCCCATGAAAACAGTTCAGCACGAACTGCCAAGGCAGGTCCTCCCTGGACCGCAAACAAGCATCCTGGGACCGGTTTGAGGGTATCACCACTCATCAGCAAACCTTATTAGAATTCAGTGGTGCACCATGCAAAGGACCCACATCTCAATGATTAGAGAGGCAGACCCTGATGCAGAGGTCTAGCCCGGGACCAGGGTTCAATTCCCCGCCTCGGCGGGTCTTGGGCTCAAAACTTCCACGGACCTGATAATTCTCGCCTCGGTGCCTATTCCAATCATGGAGTCCCACTCTGCAACTCTGGGCAATAGCTTGCTTAATCTCCACAACGGCCCCCACAACGCTACGGATGCCTGGCCTCCACCTTGGGGGAGTCCAGGAGTGGACGCCTCACAGGGAAAGCCAGGATGGGTTCCACAGCGGTATTCGCACAAGCGCCTTGAGACCCTTGCGGGTGAGTAGTGCGCTATACAAGTATCAAATTTACAAATTTACAGGCATACCACCACCCATACAAACAGACCACAACAAATATCTTCTAAGCCTTTTGGAGGAAGATAATGACAAACATAAACAACACTTGCTTTATCCTCCAACAGTTTACAACACCAAGAAAACACGCCACCCACAACTTTAAAAGGACAATACTCGCGTTCCTGCAGCACAAACCTGCACCATCTCCAAAACAGATTCTTTAGACTGCCTAGTGATAAATGATTGTTCCTATCCAACAAAAGTGCCACATATTTAACCTATTGATAGACACAGAATCTGACTTACTTTTCACAACTGAATCTTGGTTTGGGGAAGATAAGGCACTGGTATTGCATGAAGCTGTTCCACTACAATATCAAACTGCTGCAACACAAAATCGCACAGCCAAAAGAGGAGGCAGCTCATCCGTCATATTTAAAGGAACAACAAATCTCTCCAAAGCTGAGGATTTTTCTTTACAAGGTTGTGAGGCGCTCCTTGTCAGATGCAGCCCTACCCCAACCTTTTCATGCTTCTCTCTTCTTCTCTACAGACCACCACCAGCAATGAAACATTACTAGACACACTGCTAGATTCAAACTTTAACCTTCTTCAAAATATTCAAGCCTATGCATCCTTGGTGAGTTCAACATCTGGTTTGACAAATCTAATATACCACACCCCCAAACCATCCTTGCTGGCTTAGACACAAAACCTAGCAACAGCTCAGTCTTAATCCCATGCACATCAGTGGTCACACATTAGAAACCATCTTCACTAACCTAGAACTACTCAGGTTCCCAGACCTAGTCAGGCTCCAGTCGCATGGTCAGATGACTAACCTGTTGCTTTCCAACACAAGACCACTCACCCCACAGCCCAACTAAAATCATCTCACCCTCAACTATATATTGATCTTGGAAAAGGCTGAATTTGGGGGCTCTAGAAAGCATCTGACCTCCAACAAGATTTGGTCACAATCTATTATGTATCAACAATCTATGGATGGCTCCAGAAAGCTATTAATCTTTTAATTCATCGGAAAAAAATGAAGATTTCAAGGTGCTTTCAAACGTAATGATGACTGAAAAGGAATCAGAGGGAAGAGAAGCAATTGTCCCGGGTCACACAGTTTGGTCAAGCTGAAAGCTACAATTTAAACTAGGGTCTCTGTGTCAGAGCCCAACCGCTAGTTTTACCCTGGAACCAATAAGAGCTTCTGACTGGCCTGGGCAGGTAATGTAAGTGCATTCAAAATATCCTTTGTTTTTTGATGAGATAATGCAACAGCAGTGGAAACACCCTACTTCATAGAACAGCTACACCTTGAACAAAAACAAGCAGGTTTCAATCCGTCAAAGGACAGGTACTGCTAAAACAGCACAAGCTTTTCCCCTCACAGGACAAGTACAAATAAGGCAGCAGCAGTGCAAGCTTCACTACCTCACAGAATAGGGATAGTATGGCAGTAGCAAAGCAAGCTTCACTTTCTCACAAAGGGCAGTAATTGCAATCTTTAATTTCCCGCAGAGCAGATCCAGTAGGGCTAAGTCGTACAAACGTTCATCACCCACAGAACATGTACACCTTAACCATGAGTGACATATAGCTTAACCCCTTTGCTACTAGCCTCCCTCGCGCTAAGCCTTTTTTTTGGGCTCTTTGGGGAAGTTCGCTCTTAGGCTAAAATAACTTTTTGTCAACATAATGAATCCATGACCAATTTTTGTCCTTTTTTCCAACATTCTGGGGATTCTACAGGTATCCAGGGACCAATAAATTAGCCAAAATACTGAAAAATTTGGGTTTTTGGGAGGAAAATAGGAAACAATTCTGCAGAAGACAGCATCTGTTTTTTTTCCTGCAAATGGTATCACTGAAGGGTTTGTGGTGCTAAGATCACTATCTTCCCAGCTTTCAGGAACAGGCAGACTTGAGTAAGAAAATCACATTTTTCAACACAGTTTTGGGATTTTACTGGGACATAGCCCGTTCTACCTATTTTTTATATTTTCAACCTCCTTCCAGTTAGTGGGAGAAATGCATGTCTCTCACCACATTGTTACTTACCCAAAATCCCTTGCAAACCTCAACCTAAAAAACACATTTTCCTCACATTTCTGTAATGGAAGGTTCTGGAATCTGTGGGGAGCCACAAACATCCATGCACCTAGCATTTCCCCAAGTCTCCCGATAACAATGGTACCTCACTTGTGTGGGTAGGCCTAGTGCCTGCGACAGGAATCAGCCCAAAATGCAACACGGATGCATTGTATCTATCCACTGAAAACTGAGCCTTTTTTCTAATTTGGGTAGCTCTAGATTTTGGACCCTAGCTCAGGTGGCACCGATGGAAACCTAGCCAACCTGTAAAATATCTTTAAACTAGACACCCAGGGGAATCCAGGGTGGGCTGACTTATGTGGCTCTAACCATGTTTGTTTTACCCAGAATCCCTTGCAAACTTCGAACTATGACTAAAAAACACATTTTTCTCACAGAGATGGAAAATTGTGGAATCTGCAGGAGCCACAAACCTCCATCCACTCCGCATTCCCCCAAGACTCCCAACCAAAACAGAACCTCACTTGTGTGGGTAGGTCTAGTGCTCGCGTCAGGAAATGGCCCAAAACGCAACATGGACGCATCACATTTCCCACTGAAAAACAATGTGGTTTTTGCAATGTGGGTAGCTGTGGATTATGGGACCCAGCTCAGTCGGCACCTGGGAAAACCTACCAAACAAGCACATTTTCAAAAACTAGTCACCTGGGGCTGTCCAGGGTAGGGTGACTTACATGACTCTCATCAGGTTTTTTTTTGTCCAGAATCCCCTGCAAAGCTCACATTTTCCCTGAAAAAACAAATTTTTCTTGCATTTCTGTGAAGAAAAGTCCTGGAATCAGCAGTCAGCTACAAATTCCCTACCACCCAGCGTTTCCCCCAGGTCTCCTGATAAAAATACTTCCTCACTTGTATGGGTGGGGAAAGAGCCCCCAACACCAAAGGGCCCAAAACGTATTGTGCACACATCAATATTATCTCTCACAAAACAACCAGCGGCCAATCTCTTTCAGCCAAAAGGATATCGTATCCAAAAGTCAGGTTCTCCCAAAAAAGATCTTTCACTTTTCTGGGTATGTCTCTCTATATTTGGAGAATAATTTCATATAGCTGATGTGGGACACTCAATCTTGTATTAGGTGTTTCCACCGTGATATGTCCATTCAACGCTGATGTCCACAGAAATTCCACCAGGTTCTAGCGAGCCATTGTTAGTTCTGCTGCGCCGTCTAGCATTGTCAGCGCCTTTTCCCCGTTCAGTAGTAGAGCTCCAGTAGCCTGGGCATTTCTTACTTTAAGGCCAGCTACTTTCTTCTTTTTAAATTGAGGTTTACTTTTTGGGTTATCCTCTAGTTTGATTATGTAGCCTGAAGTGCGACATGTGTCGCTTGGCTTGCTCACTCTTCTGATATACATTCTGACCGTCCTTCCCACTCTGAGTTTTTTGATGAACCCGGAGAGGAACGTGTATCAGTATCAATCAATCAATCAGGGAATTGTAAGCGTGCTACTCACCCGTGAGGGTTTCAAGGCGTTGGGGGGTGGGGGGGCTGAAGAGCCAGGTCTTGAGCGTCTTCCTGAAGGTGTTCAGGGAGAGGGCACATCTGATGTCTGCCGGGAGCTCGTTCCAGGTCTTGGTCTCCATGTAGGAGAAGGATCTTTAACCTGCTTTGGCTCTGTGGATGCACGGGGTTATGGCGCGTACGAGATTGGCTGATCGGAGGTTTCTTTTTGGCACGTGGAGGGCGCCTCTGTCGTTAAGGTATTTGGGTCCGGTCTTGTGTAGGCATATGAAGGCGTGGGTGAGGATTTTGAAAGTGACTCTCTTCTCCACGGGGAGCCAGTGGAGTTCAGTAGGTGTGGCTGAAGTGCTTGTGTCGAGGGCTGCAAAGGACGAGTCTGGCAGCGGTGTTCTGTATCGTCCGTAGTTTGCGGAGTAGGGAGTTGTTGATGCTGGCGTTTCCATAGTCCAGCCTGCTGGTGATGAGTGCGTGGATTACTGTCTTCTTTCACTCATGGGGATCCATTTGAACGTCTTAAGGAGGATACGGAGGGTGTTGAAGCAGCTGGAGGCGATGGTTTTGACCTGTCAGTTCATGGAGTATCCTGATACCTGCCAGGTTTTTTAATATTGTCACCATTCCTAAGATTATATTTTCTACCAGAGGGCTGCTGCTGAGGAGACCCACCACATGACTCTGATGTATTCTGCTTATTATTTTTTGATTGTTTGTTGTCCCATTTCTTTTTTTAGAAGAATCGGGTGCTTGCTTTGAGTTATATGTTTCTGGATTATTTGTTAATTGTGGTTTCACAGGTCTAGCTCCCAAATTATCTCTACCCAGCAAACCATAGGTATCTTTGATACTTTTAGGTAATTCTTGCTCCTCTTTTATGTTAGCTAACATAATTGTGGACTTGGGCAAAACAGCCTATCTATTTCATCCCTAAGTCCAGGACAGGTTCTGCCCTGTACTCATTTTGTATTTGTTTCAATACTTCCGATATGACCGCTGGTGAGAGAGTACCATGAGTTCTAGTAGAAACTGCAGCGAAAACTGTACCCCACATGGTACAATCCTCTATCGGGAGAGCTATCCCCATTGGCAAGCAAATTGTCAGTGTTCTGTGTTTTTCTTGCGGGCCAGTATGTGGAAATACTGCCTCAAGCTGTGCTATTTTCTGTGCTAGCCAGAACGGCCTCTGCTTATGTCTAGTGGGCATTCTTCCCATAATCGCGTTCAGCGTTTGTGGGGTGATTTTTGTTGCGGTCCCTTGTGGTTGACCAGCTTAAGTGACCTTGAAGGTTCAATTGTAAGTGTTCGCATTGTGAACGGTGTAAGATTTCTGTATAGCTTTATTTTTTCTCTGTAAAGTGGACATATATATCTTGCTGGCAATGTATCAATCTCTGGATTCGATGTCTAAGCAGCTCGGACCGGCCAAATCGCTCCGTCTCTGCTGAGTGGACTGAGCCTCACTTTTTCTGTGGTATGGGGAGGGCGCCTTTAAACCAATTTATATGTTCTTGGTAGATTGACAGGACTTCTATGTGCTCGTATGGAGAGTATTCTTCAGGAATCTCATCTGGAATGTAAGCATGAAACACATTTAACCCAAGAATAGAACACCTCTGACCTGAATGCCTCTTTTGCCACAATCACAAAGGTAAAAGTCCCACCCAATGATGGGGCACCATAATCTGCTAATTTTAAAGTAAGTGCATTTCTGCAATTTTCCTAAATGTTTAGAGCACCTTCCTGCTCAGCTTCCTCAGCACTAGCACCACTCCTACCAGCGTCTGCGTTCTGAGATAGTATGGGAGGAAGTATTAGAAAAAGATAATGTTTGTCACAATGTGGGGAACTATAATCCTTCAAGCTCGAACAAACCTACAGCCAATACATAGGATGTACCTACTCAGCTCTGGCGGATTTTCCCTTCTCACTCCAAATGTCTCTGGTTAAATTTGAGTAGGGGTCTCTGAGAAAGCACGACTGAACTACTCAGATTTGACCGTTAAATAAGAACCAGACCAACGTTGGTGGCGCCATGTTGTGTAGTTCCTAATAATACATAGGAACTGTGTGTTTAGATAACATAAACTAAGGGATTGGTGTCCAGACTGATTCCAGACACCCCCAAAGGATAAGTTAGCCTGTAGACCAGCTAGCTCACAGTGCCACCATAAGACCCCAAACCCTCACATGGAGCGAATATTTTCTGGCAACTATTGAACATGGCAACCCTTGATCCTTCAGGGATCGTGGAAACAGTGCAGTATCTTTCGCTTGGTAAATCATGCTCACTTAGTCTCAGAGAGGTACATAGAATAAACGTTAGGGGCGTTTTCAATAAGCATTTATTGAACCAGCGTCATTCTAGTATAAAACATGTTTGCTGCGACAATCGTAAGACAGAAACAGATATATAAGATTACGAGCACCGACAGAGTAAATAAAAGATAGACTTCTACCATGGTGCCAAAACAGTAAATATATGCAGGCATATCGATACATGGCAGTAATCATGTGTACTCCTAAGATGCAAACCCTGTCTAAGTGTACCTATATGTTCCTAGCATGTATGTGGCTGAAAAGCCAAGAATCCCCCTAGGAAACAGCCAACCCCATTACCTGATGGGAGAGAATGACGGACCCCGCCTTGGTCTCAAGTTGGACACCCCACAATGGATGTCAGACCACTGCGCGCTGGAGTTTCTGCATGCAGAAATCTCAGCGTCTTGTGTCAGCATGGAAGCTTTTCCTCTGGTTACCCAGTGGAAATGTGGTTCTTTTATACCCAAAAAGGTGCCCTCAGGGGTTCCATCTAGAATTGTAATGGTTATGTGGGCCTGTCGTCCAAGGAGGACGATAGTGGTGACTTTTGTACAGAGTTATCATACAGAACATATTAATCCTGCTGTGTATGTCCTGGGCAGGGGATTGAGATATGATACAAAAAATCCTCATGCATAAAAAATTAGGCTAGTTTCCAAAGAAAACCACATGTCATTTATACGGCACATAACTAGGCAAAAGGTTAGAGCTAGAGCGTAATGCAGAGAAAGGTAGGAAATGCAGGTAAAACGTCGTGCAGCTACCTAGACCTATATTGAGGTACATTGGGGAACATAACACAGTCTGGTGCCTGGGAAGTATCTTCTAAGATAAGGAATCTGCAGCTAGATCCTGTCTCTGCTGGATAAGGAGCTACCAAAGGTAAGTAACTTGTCTGTTATTGTAAAAGTTTATTACTTTTTAGCAATCCCACCTGTGATTAATCAAAGTGTTCTGTTGCAAGGCAGTTTTTCTTCTTTCCCCTACACTGTCCCTCTTCCTACTGGCTTTCCCAGACACAGCTTGGGGATTAGAAATCTGACAACATCCCTACTCCAGGTGCGCTCATCTGCTTGTTGCTGGGCAACCACTTAGCTGGACCTGCAGTTGAGCCTAAGAGGCTGAGAAAGGGTCATGTGACCTCCCAAACAGCCTTTACAGCCCCCCATACCCTCCCCCTAGAGACGCAGGTAAGGAAGGAGAGGACAAGGGCACTGCCTGTTCGGGCTGAGGGACAATGATGCTTCCAGTTTCACAAACTACAACCACACTCCAAGAAACAGACATGCACACAAGCTCACAACAAACAAACCACTACTCTGTACTACAACTCAACCAAATACACATTTTGTTTAAATACCAATAAAACACAAAACTCACAAATATGATCTTACAAACTCCTACCCTTTTCAAACAAAACGCTTTCACAACTCTCTGCCTATCCTGAGCATTGCCCTTGCCACACATCTGAACCCCTTCTTCAACCATCTATCATATTACTTTACCAGACAACCATCCTCTTCTTCACACGACCAATACCAACACTTTCAACACTCACCTCCACCAATAAGGCAAAATCATCCCCTTACTCTGCTTACAACCATCCCTAAAAACAAATATTTTCCCATTTACACTACACATAGACTCAACTCTTATACAGAATCCCACCAGTTCTCCTTTAACATACGCAGCTCACCAGTCCTTCACACTCAAATCCTACTACCAAATAACACTATCCCACAAAAACAAACCCACATACAAAATTAATCTGAACAAAATCTCACACATTCAAAAACTCCTCACCATCCAATATACCTACACACATCTACTCTTCTCTGTAAACCAGCATAAATAACACACATTATGTATCATCTATCTCACATACTCCATGCTACTTGTACACCAATCGCTAACTCAAAAAACACACGATAACACCCACTTGCACGTCTATCATCCATTGCTCATTTCAGAGTCATACAACATGACTGCCATTCTCTACCAATATCACAAAATAACATGATATAGGGAGTGTTGAAACTTTTAAAATACTCACCCACAGTCACAGATATGGGTATAATCCATCGTTATTTTGCTCACCATGTCACCCCAGTTTGGACCCAGCCGTATGCAAATCAGTCTGGACTCTACACCCCATGGAAACAGTTCAGCACGAACTGCCAAGGCAGGTCCTCCCAGGACCGCAAACAAGCATCCTGGGACCGGTTTGGGGGTATCACCACTCATCAGCAAACCTTATTAGAATTCAGTGGTGCACCATGCAAAGGACCCACATCTGGTCATACCCTTAGCCACTTAGGGCGCATAAAGCTAGCCTGGCTGATGAGAGGTGATACCGTGAAAAACAGTCCCAGGATTCTTGTTTCCGGTCCAGAAACTGATTTGCATATGGATAGGTCCAAACTGGGATGACATGGCAAGCAAAATAACGATGGATTAAACTCAGATCTGTGACTAGGAGTGAGTATTTGAAAAGTTTCAACACTCCAGCCATCATTTTTTTTGTGATGTTGTCATGCTCTGCCACCACTCCTCACCCATACACCTTCATCATAAACGTAAAAAACAACTCTCTTCATAACTTTGCATACCTTTGTTTATCGCAAAACAAGCATGCCTTTCACACTCAATTCCACATCCCAAACCCTCAGTTTGAGGTAGGCATACCACAACCCATACAAACAGACCACAACAAATATCTTCTAAGCCTTTTGGAGGAAGATAATGACAAACATAAACAACACTTGCTTTATCCTCCCAACAGTTTACAACACCAAGAAAACACGCCACCCACAACTTTAAAAGGACAATACTCGCGTTCCTGCAGCACAAACCTGCACCATCTCCAAAACAGATTCTTTAGACTGCCTACTGATAAATGATTGTTCCTATCCAACAAAAGTGCCACATATTTAACCTATTGATAGACACAGAATCTGACTTACTTTTCACAACTGAATCTTGGTTTGGGGAAGATAAGACACTGGTATTGCATGAAGCTGTTCCACTACAATATCAAACTGCTGCAACACAAAATCGCACAGCCAAAAGAGGAGGCAGCTTATCCGTCATGTTTAAAGGAACAACAAATCTCTCCAAAGCTGAGGATTTTTCTCTACAAGGTTGTGAGGGTTTTACTGGGACATAGCCCGTTCTACCTATTTTTTGTATTTTCAACCTCCTTCCAGTTAGTGGGAGAAATAAGTGTGAAACCAATGGTGGATCACGACAAGCTATACACTTCTGAAAATCAGACACAATTCTAAATTCAGCAAGGGGTCACTTATGTAGATCCTTGAAGGTTTTCCTATAGAAAGTACAGGTTGAAATAAAAGAAATTGCCATTTGTGTCAACTTTTTCATCTGTAACTTCTTCTAACTATAGCTGTTTTCAAAAGCAATATACTGTTACGTCCACTGAGCTCTTCTGGTTGTGTGGATATGTAGGGCTTGTAAGTTCTCCAAGAAGCCAAGGTACCCAGAACCAATAACTGAGCTACACCTTGCAATGTTTTTTCATTGTGGGTATACAGCAATTCATTGGGTAAAATATAAAGAGTGAAAAATAGGTATCAAGGAAACCTATGTATTTCCGAAATGGGCACAAGATATGGAGTTTAAAAGCAGTAGTTTTTTGCACATCTTTGAATTTATGGTTACCCATACTAGCACGTGAATTACAGGGCATTTCTCAAAATGACTTACTTCCAAAACACTTTCTTACCTTTGGAAGGCGCCAATGCAGAGAAAGACAATTGGTAATAACAGTTGTTCTACTATTCTGTGTTCCCCTAAGTCCCCCGATAAATATGGTACCTCACTTGTGTATGTAGGCCTAGTGTGCATGACAGGAAACGGACCAAAATGCAACGTGGACACACCACATTTATCCACTGAAAATGGAGCCTTTTTTCCAATGTGGGTAGCTCTAGATTTTGGACCCTAGCTCAGCTGGCACCTATGGAAACCTATCCAACCTGTACATTTTTGAAAATTAGATACCTAGGGGAATCCAAGATGAGGTGGCTTGTGTGGCTCTCACCAGGTTCTGTTACTCAGAATCCCTTGCAAACCCTAAGATTTGTCTACATAAACACTTTTTCCTCACATTCTGTGATGGAACGTTCTGGAAACTGAGGGGAGCCACAAACGTCCATCCCCCTGGAATGCACCCAAGTCTGCCGCTAAAAATGGCACCTCACTTGTGTGGTTTGGCCTAGTGTCTGCATCAGGAAACGGCCCAAAAATGCAACAGGGACGCATCGCACTTTCGCACCAAAAACTGAGCCTTTTTTTTCAATGTGGGTAGCTATAGATTTTGGACCCTCGTTCAACCAGCACCTATGGAAACTTAACCAACTTGTACATTTCTTAAACTAGACACCTAAGGGTATTCAGGGTGTGCTGATCTGCATGTCTCTCACCACATTTTTACTTACCCAAAATCCCTTGCAAACCTCAACCTAAAAAACACATTTTCCTCATATTTCTGTAATGGAAGGTTCTGGAATCTGTGGGGAGCCACAATCTTCCATGCACCTAGCATTTCCCCAAGTCTCCCGATAACAATGGTACCTCACTTGTGTGGGTAGGCCTAGTGCCTGCGACAGGAATCAGCCCAAAATGCAACATGGATACATTGTATCTATCCACTGAAAACTGAGCCTTTTTTTCTAATTTGGGTAGCTCTAGATTTTGGACCCTAGTTCAGGTGGCACCGATGGAAACCTCGCCAACCTGTAAAATATTTTTAAACTAGACACCCAGGGGAATCCAGGGTGGGCTGACTTATGTGGCTCTAACCATGTTTGTTTTACCCAGAATCCCTTGCAAACTTCGAACTATGACTAAAAAACAAATTTTTCTCACAGAGATGGAAAATTGTGGAATCTGCAGGAGCCACAAACCTCCATCCACTCCGCATTCCCCCAAGACTCCCAACCAAAACAGAACCTCACTTGTGTGGGTAGGTCTAGTGCTCGCGTCAGCAAATGGCCCAAAACGCAACATAGACGCATCACATTTCCCCACTGAAAAACAATGTGGTTTTTGCAATGTGGGTAGCTGTGGATTTTGGGACCCAGCTCAGTCGGCACCTGGGGAAACCTACCAAACCAGCACATTTTCAAAAACTAGTCACCTGGGGCTGTCCAGGGTAGGGTGACTTACATGACTCTCATCAGGTTTTTTTTGCCCAGAATCCCCTGCAAAGCCCACATTTTCCCTGAAAAAACAAATTTTTCTTGCATTTCTGTGAAGAAAAGTCCTAGAATCAGCAGTCAGCTACAAATTCCCTACCACCCAGCGTTTCCCCCAGGTTTCCTGATAAAAATACTTCCTCACTTGTATGGGTGGGGAAAGTGCCCCCAACACCAAAGGGCCCAAAACGTATTGTGCACACATCAATATTATCTCTCACAAAACAACCAGTGATTCCACGACTTCCCCACAAAGAAATGTGAGGAACTTTGATTTGTTTAGCTGAATTTGTGGTTTCAGGGGATGCTGGGTAAGAACCGTTTGGAGGATCCAAGCAAGCACACCTCCCTTGACTCCCCCAGGTGTCTAGTTTTCAGAAATGTCTGGATTTGCTAGGTTTCCCTTATAGCTGCTCAGTCCGGGACCAAAAACGCAGGTGCCCCCTTGCAAAAATAAGTTGTTTTATGACAGATAATTTTGATGTGTCCACAATTTGTTTTGGGCACTTTCCTGTCATAGGTACTTGGCCCACTCAGACAAGCGAGGCAGCATTTTTATCGGGAGTCCTGGGGGAACGCTAGGTGGTAGAAAATTTGTGGTTTCTTTCTGATTCTGCAAGAATAAGGCACAGAAATACATGGAATGGAGTGCATTGTGGGTACGAAAGCTTGTTGGGATCTACTAAAGGCACACCACCCTGTACTCTCTTGGGTGTCTAGCTTACAAAAATATCTAGAACTGATAGATTTTCCCAAGAGATAATGTACGCCATGGCAAAGAAAGACAGAAAAGACAAATATTACTCCACAGCCATCTATTTCGTAAGTGCGCACATACTGGTTGGATTTGGCACGATAGTGAGTGAAAGGTTTGAAATATATATTTTATTAACAAGAGATTTCACAAAAATGAAATACACTGTTAATAATTGTAAGGTCAAAAAACTGAATGAATGACAAGGCACCAACCGCTTTACAGGCCATTCACACACCTTTAATATGTGACACACACAAGACCATTCACACTGCCAGCTGTGAGCCCAACACATTACAACACTCACATCAACAGACAATATAGAGACAATGTACATCCTGGCAGAGAAAGACAGAAAAGACAAATATTACTTCACAACCATCTATTCCTCAAGCACACTTCAGGGTGAGTGAAGGTTTAGAACGTAAAAGGTTGGTAACAAGAGAATTCACATAAATTAAATGCACTGTTGATAATTGAAAGGTCAAACAACTGAACCAGTGACTGAAAGCCCGTGAGATGCAAAGCCGTAACAAGGCACCAACCACTTTATAGGCCATTCACACACCTTTCATACGTGACACACAAGACCGTTCACACCACCATCCGTAGGCCCAGCACATTACAACACTCACATCAATAGACACCGCCCTTTAACGGCCCATCACTTTCATACGCCCACATGACTGACACAGTAATCACACTAGTTGGCGGCTGATGTAGTGTGTGGACTAGCATTTAGCTAGGAGTGCAAGTTATGACCGCAGCACATAACTACTCACACACCACCGCCAAATGCCAGCTCACACACACATCGCCGGCCAAGCACAGCTCACACACACTACCAGCAACCCACCAGCTCACACACACAGCTAGCCAAACACCAGTCCACGCACACCACCAGCCAAACGCCAGTCCACGCACACCGCCATCACATTTTTTTAACCAAAAATAAAAACAAACCCGTTGGAAGTAGATAAAACACTATAATACAAACACAACAGCTGCAAATAAATACATCACACTAATTCCAACCGTGAAATCTTAACAAAACATAAAACGATACAGGCCAGTCAGTTTACTTTTATGCTCACGGTTGCTTCGTATACCTCTGTTGCATTTGATACAATTTAAAACACGTGGGAACACAAAGTCCAGGTTTATAAGGACAATCGGGGCAGTATATACAACTCTCCTTCTGCACACCTTTTTGGATACAGACTCTACACTCTACAATGTGGTTTTTGCAATGTGGGTAGCTGTGGATTTTGGGACCCAGCTCAGTCGGCACCTGGGGAAACCTACCAAACCAGCACATTTTCAAAAACTAGTCACCTGGGGCTGTCCAGGGTAGGGTGACTTACATGACTCTCATCAGGTTTTTTTTGCCCAGAATCCCCTGCAAAGCCCACATTTTCCCTGAAAAAACAAATTTTTCTTGCATTTCTGTGAAGAAAAGTCCTAGAATCAGCAGTCAGCTACAAATTCCCTACCACCCAGCGTTTCCCCCAGGTCTCCTGATAAAAATACTTCCTCACTTGTATGGGTGGGGAAAGTGCCCCCAACACCAAAGGGCCCAAAACGTATTGTGCACACATCAATATTATCTCTCACAAAACAACCAGTGATTCCACGACTTCCCCACAAAGAAATGTGAGGAACTTTGATTTGTTTAGCTGAATTTGTGGTTTCAGGGGATGCTGGGTAAGAACCGTTTGGAGGATCCAAGCAAGCACACCTCCCTTGACTCCCCCAGGTGTCTAGTTTTCAGAAATGTCTGGATTTGCTAGGTTTCCCTTATAGCTGCTCAGTCCGGGACCAAAAACGCAGGTGCCCCCTTGCAAAAATAAGTTGTTTTATGACAGATAATTTTGATGTGTCCACAATTTGTTTTGGGCACTTTCCTGTCATAGGTACTTGGCCCACTCAGACAAGCGAGGCAGCATTTTTATCGGGTGTCCTGGGGGAACGCTAGGTGGTAGAAAATTTGTGGTTTATTTCTGATTCTGCAAGAATAAGGCACAGAAATACATGGAATGGAGTGCATTGTGGGTACGAAAGCTTGTTGGGATCTACTAAAGGCACACCACCCTGTACTCTCTTGGGTGTCTAGCTTACAAAAATATCTAGAACTGATAGATTTTCCCAAGAGATAATGTACGCCATGGCAAAGAAAGACAGAAAAGACAAATATTACTCCACAGCCATCTATTTCGTAAGTGCGCACATACTGGTTGGATTTGGCACGATAGTGAGTGAAAGGTTTGAAATATATATTTTATTAACAAGAGATTTCACAAAAATGAAATACACTGTTAATAATTGTAAGGTCAATAAACTGAATGAATGACAAGGCACCAACCGCTTTACAGGCCATTCACACACCTTTAATATGTGACGCACACAAGACCATTCACACCGCCAGCTGTGAGCCCAACACATTACAACACTCACATCAACAGACAATATAGAGACAATGTACATCCTGGCAGAGAAAGTCAGAAAAGACAAATATTACTTCACAACCATCTATTCCTCAAGCACACTTCAGGGTGAGTGAAGGTTTAGAACGTAAAAGGTTGGTAACAAGAGAATTCACATAAATTAAATGCACTGTTGATAATTGAAAGGTCAAACAACTGAACCAGTGACTGAAAGCCCGTGAGATGCAAAGCCGTAACAAGGCACCAACCACTTTATAGGCCATTCACACACCTTTCATACGTGACACACAAGACCGTTCACACCACCATCCGTAGGCCCAGCACATTACAACACTCACATCAATAGACACCGCCCTTTAACGGCCCATCACTTTCATACGCCCACATGACTGACACAGTAATCACACTAGTTGGCGGCTGATGTAGTGTGTGGACTAGCGTTTAGCTAGGAGTGCAAGTTATGACCGCAGCACATAACTACTCACACACCACCGCCAAATGCCAGCTCACACACACATCGCCGGCCAAGCACAGCTCACACACACTACCAGCAACCCACCAGCTCACACACACAGCTAGCCAAACACCAGTCCACGCACACCACCAGCCAAACGCCAGTCCACGCACACCGCCATCACATTTTTTTAACCAAAAATAAAAACAAACCCGTTGGAAGTAGATAAAACACTATAATACAAACACAACAGCTGCAAATAAATACATCACACTAATTCCAACCGTGAAATCTTAACAAAACATAAAACGATACAGGCCAGTCAGTTTACTTTTATGCTCACGGTTGCTTTGTATACCTCTGTTGCATTTGATACAATTTAAAACACGTGGGAACACAAAGTCCAGGTTTATAAGGACAATCGGGGCAGTATATACAACTCTCCTTCTGCACACCTTTTTGGATACAGACTCTACATCTCCTACTGGCAAAGTGTTTTTTGGGCGTGGGAAGAATCAGGAAAGCGGCAATCTTTCAATCTAGCCAGATTCTCCACCACTCCAACTCTAGGAACATTTGCCTGTTCCACTACAACATGGGTGCCTATCACAGACTGCTGAAACTGAATAAATGTCACATTTGACTATGGAGAACAATCCTTAAATACTACAAAAGTATTAAAGGTTGCTAAATGCAATAAATGGATAGCCAACTTCTTATACCATATGTAAGCCTTACGAAGAGATGTGTAAGGTTCTAACCTCTGATCTACTCTATCTACACCACCCATGTGCTTATTGTAGTCTAAAATGCACGCAGGTTGCGCACTTCAGCAACCTGACCCCTAACAGTCCCAAGTGAAGTAATTTAATCATGAATGGTAGTCAGCATGTACACATCCCTCCTGTCTGAAAATTTCGCAGCTACAAATTCATCACTACGCAAGGCACTGCACTATCCCCTGTGAACTTTTTTTCAAACAAGCTCCTTGGGGTAACCTTTACCGTTAGAGCGAATTGTGTGGCAAGCAACAGTATCCACTTTGAACAATTCCTTGAACAATTGCACACCAGTGCAGAAGGCCTCTACGTATAAATGGTGCCTTTGTTAAAAATTCCTCTGCCAAGTTCCCACACAATTTTCTCACTAACTCCGAAAGAGGACAGACAACCGGGGCAGGGGGGGGGGGGTCAATAGTGGAATCCATACCTTTGTACACTCTGAAATTAATGACATATCCAGTACTACTCTCAGCCAGCATGTACCTCTTAATTCCAGAACTTGCCCTCTTGTTAGGAATGTACTGCCAAAAAACCAAACAACCCTTGAACAGGACCAAAGATTCATCCACAGCTATTTCTTTACCTGGGACATAGAGTTCTGCAAATCGATCCACAAAGTGATCAAGGACAGGCCGAATCTTAAGACGCTTACAATCAGGGTGATCTTGTCGCAACGCTGCAGCACTATCTACAAAATGCAGCATATAGTAGACCAATATGAAGACAGTGACAGTTTCCTTATCAATCCCATCAAAAACGTAAAACCCAAGAACGTCTACAACTCATCCGGATTTGTGGGAATTTACCAGGTAGCTCTAGAGTGGGGCTTAAGTTTGGCATTGATGTCCCTCAAATACTCTTTCTGCATACAAAGTAGTCTGGTCAATAATCTCATCTAAAAATAAATTGCCCCTAAACAACTGAAAGAAATTTATAGGCAAAAAGATTTCAGTATTCATATACACCCAGCGTCACCACGAAAGGCAGTCAACCCTGGCTGCACCATGTTTGGGGCAACCAAGAATTCAATTCTTCTAATGGGATGCTATGTTATGTTAATATGTAAAGCGCATAGCTACCCGAAGGTTTCCCAGCGCTGAGTGGGGTATAGCCTGTGTTTGCAAATACTGGGGGGAATGGCTATAAAGCCAAGTTTTAAGCATTTTCCTGAAACGGATCTCATTTGTTTCGTTTCTCAGGTCCGCTGGCATTGAATTTCAGGTTTTTGGGGTCAGATACAAAAAGGATGTGCCACCCCATCTAGTCGAGGCACCTTTAACAATTGCGCCTTAGAAGATCTTAGAGCCCTTGAGGTAATGTAGCGTACCAGAAGGTTCATGATCAATGTAGGGCCTTTCTGATTTATTTCTCTATGAGCCAAGAAAAATGTCTTTCTTTTACTGTGAGCCAGTGCAAGGAGGCTAACACACTTTTTCATGATGCGTGTTTAGGCAGTTTGAGAATCATCTTAGCAGCCGCGTTCTGGATCAGTTGCAGTCTCTTGATGATGTATTGAGGAGAACCCAGATACAAGGAGTTCCCGTAATCTAAATGGGAAAGGATCAGTGCTTGCACCACTTTTCTCTTGGAGGGAATGAGTAAGGGGTCAAGACTTTTTTGTTAAGTTCTTATTATACCAAAGCAGGAAGATGTAAGTTTGTTTTACCTGAGCTTCCACAGTTAAGGAGCTGTCAAGCCACACTCCTAGGCTCTTTATGGGAGAGACGGAGTTGGAGGTGATCCTAAATCCTCTGCCCATTGTATGTTCACTTGGGGGTTAGGCTTATTCCCTAGAATCAGCACCTTAGTTTTGTCTCCATTTACGTGAATGATTCGTCATCAATCATGCAACTTTCTCTAGGCATTGGGCCAGTTGTTGTTGATCTAGGCCTCTCTCTGTAGTGCAGAGCTTTCCAAACTCTGTGTCGGGACACAGAACTGTGTCGCCTGCCATGTGTGGGTGTGTCGCGCGATGATGCATAGCTGCCAAGGTTTCAGATTGCCATGTGTGACGTTTTCATAATTTCAGGGTTATGATGAGTGACATTTCAACGAGTTTGATAGACACTTTCTCCCGAGGAAAGCAGCAGCAGCAGCAGAAGAACCGGCAGCAGAAAAAACGGACTCTTTGTTTTCTTCGTTTCCTCAAGGTGTGCACTGCGAGCAATTTAATTACCAGCTCACGCATCAGCTGAGCATGTGGCTCTTCCTTCCGCTTGGCGGCGCAATTGCACCAGAAATGCTCTAAACAGAGCTCTAACCCCGGGGTTTTGATCAGCTCCCCCACGCCTCTGATGCGGTGCAGGTGGGCTCCCTCCACGCTGTTTTCCATTAGGTCCACTTGCTAGTTGTTGTCTCCTTCGGCATTTGTTCGTTTTGCAGGTACTACGAAGGTCCGTGTGGATACCGCTAATGAGATGAGTGATTGCAGGCACTCGCTTGTTCTCTTTGCTGTGCTTATGCATTTCATTTGCATCAGGATGCAAGCCGATCAAAGTGCAGGGCAAATCAAAGCTAGTTCACTCCAGTTATGTGGAGAAGTATCCTAATGGTGGACTTTGTGTAAATAAAGAAAAACAGGTAGGGGGGAACTAGCTTTGTTTTGCCCTGCACTTTATTCGGCTCGGGGGTAACCCTCGCGCTCACCCCGACCCGCCCCCCCAACAACAAACGCAGAAGAAAGGAAAGACGGTCACACCCGATAACCACTCACCTAACAGACACGGAAACACGAATCATCTCGACCAAAACTTGCAGTAATGTTCCAAATAAGTAGTTTCCCACAGTAATTTGAGATCGTTGTGTAACCCAAGATCCCACTAACTGACAAGTACATGCTGACACATTCAATAACAATCTCTCAAGAAAATGGAAGTCCGTTATGAACTCCTTTAGCTGTGGAGCGAGTCCCCTCTGATTAGTAAAAGAGTGACGTGAGGGTTGAAGTAAGAGTGAACGAGTTGGGTTGTGAGGGTTGAAGTAAGTGTGTGCGAATCTGTATGAAAGCCTTGCGTCACGCGTGTACCACCTTACAAGGTGCAAAAGTGATGTGGGACTCACATAAATAAGCCCCCAGGTTTGCAATTGTTTTCTGCGACACACAGGCCCGGCTCTAGGATACTTGCTCAGGGAGGGCCATGAACAAAGATGGGTCGGCCACGAAGATGAATGGGCAGTGGTACAAAGTATTTCAGAAATCTAATATTTTAGGTACTGACATTGTCAATTTTTGCAATTTTAACACCATAAACACCAACCAACAAGGTGCCTACTTCACTTTCCCTGCTTTGCTTCTGGCTTTGTGGAAGGGGAGGGACGCAGTATATAGATTGGCTGCAGCCTGCTTCTGCTCATGTGCAGCAGCAGAAACATTCCTGCTGCCACACATCTCTTTTCAGGTTTTCATGTTTAAAAAAAACCAAAATTGTCAGCTTTGCAATTTGCAAAGCACTGAAGTTTAAAAATACAGCGCATTAAGCCCTCTGACAACTTTGCACACCCCTGCCTAATAAATAATGCAGACTTTACAATTATTTATCCTCCCTTTCTATGCACATATTCATTAAAAAGCACAGTTAAAAACTGAGTTATGGTTTTGACAAAAGTGCAAAACCAAAGAAACCCACCCGTTATGGCCATTCTCAACCGGGCCTGGAGTTTTCTCCCATCTGTTTTGAGGCCATCCAAGCCTTTTCTGAGATATTCCTTTTTGGCCATTCTAGCCTCTGGCAATCTTCCCTGTAGTTGTAATACTTCCAGCATTCACATCTCCCCCTTAATGAACTGCAAACTGTCAGCGGGGGATTTGATCACAAATTAATCGAGGATAGGTACTAGTAAGTTCAGTTGGCCCTGTGAGTGAGTGTGAGCCTGCCAGGACAGCCTTAGCTCACAGTGCGAGAGAAAATGTTTACTGAAAATCGTTAGTGAAATACCGCACTATGCCCTTTGGTTGCATACAGCAAAATGAAGAGAACAAGATTTAAGATTTTAAGTTAAAGGTGTAGAATTTAAAAAAAAACAGCTTTGCGTTATGCGAGCTATTGTTTATGATGCTGTCCTCAAGGTGCAGATAATAATTTTGAGGTTGTTTTAAACTTTCATGAATAGATTTTTAATAAACAAAAAATGTACAAAGGTTAGGGCCAGTGGAAATATACAAGTATGTGACTGCAGTGTTGAGCAATGAGGTACGGTCCTACCTTCACCTTGTCCTTGTGTCCTAATCTGCCTGTACAGAGCCAACGCTGAACTCCCATTCCAGTTACTACTAGAAAAACTTGAAAGAAGATGCATTTGACAGATTTATTGATGGGGGGGGGGGGGGTCAAATCACAAAGGTACCATAAACATGCATTCCAGCCTAAAACTCATGCCATGGTTACCCTTTTAAATTTGGGAACACCCAAAGCTCGTACATTTGAGGGCATTCTCAAACTCCAATCAAAAACTCTGTCACCCTGGAAATGAAATAAATAAAGCAAGAAATAAATCAAGAGACAAAAGATACCAAAACAAGAGGCGAAAGAAAATAAGTAAAAAACTGATCAACACCCAGTTTTGCCAGTCACTGTCTTTGTTAGAACAGATTCACAATTGCTTTATTAAACTTCCTGCTTTCTAAAATTTGCTGGAAAATGCACCATTTGCCCACTTTTTTTCATAATTTGCCCGGGGGGAGAATCCCACCCCCACCCGAATCCCCCGTAGGTGGTTCGGGCTCGCTCACTACGCTCACACGCAACACTGCTTTACCGTGTTGCAAAATGATGCATGTCTAGAAAGTGTGTCACCAACATCAAAAGTTTGGAAAGCTGTGCTGTAGAGAGTGAGAAGTCAAGTTGGATGTCCGGAGCGTAAGACACAATCAACACTCAAGATTTCTTGACAATGTCTGCTAAGAGGTTTAGGTAAATGTTAAACAGTGTAGGGCTCAGAGAGGAGCCCTGCGGAACCCCACTTTAATGCAAAGACATCCGAACAACATGGAGACTCACATATTTGAAAATATCTGTTTTTCAGAAATGAAGAGAGCCAGCAGGGATGTGGAATTCTTATAGACGCCCAGGACATATTGTTTGGGGTCAAGGGCAACAAGTTTTCATTTGTATTTTGTCCCTGCCAGTAGGTCCAACCCCCTGCAGCACAACCCCTTTGGCTGTCAGTTTGCAGTACCACATTATGGATCAGGTAAGGGCACTGTCTGCAGTTAAGGTAATATTTTTGTCCATGTTAATGCTGCTCAAACTTGTATTTATGGTTCATAAATTGAAAGCCGCTTTTATTAGGGTGAGCGCCCTAAGTAAACGTTGTAAGCTCTGACTGCACTACTGACAGTGGTTCCAGTCTAAAAATGTGTACACACGTTTTCAAAGTTTAGCAATATGAGGCTCTGTATAATGCTCCCAGAATGCTCTCTGATTTCATGTAAATATTTGCCGAAGCTTGAAAGCAAGATTGATGATTCTTTGCTTTCAAAATAAAATGCAGATAAAAAAAAAAAAGAAACAGGAAAAAAACATTTCGCTATCCTGAAAAATTTCAGGTAGCATTTCTCTGCAACATTATTTAGTAACATGTGTTGATGCATGCTAGTATTTCTCAAAAATATTCCTAATGGAAAAATCAGTGTAACCAGTTTCAATAAGATTAAGGGAAACAAAAATAAACCAGCATTGGCAAAGCCAGTAGGTCTAAAATTGGTGGTCAGCTTTTTAGTTTTGTCAATGTGTGACTTGTTTTGGCATAGTTTTTGCAAAACCTTATTGGTGTGGGAGCTACTGGGCCCTCAACATTATAACAAACATTGGCAAAAGCAAAAAATTGTTTTTGGTCTCCAAAACCACACACTCCCACAATAGTTACTGGCACTGAACAAAACAACTTTGTGTGCTCCTTGCGAAAGAGCAAAATGCTGTCACTCATAGTGAAGGCATCTGATACAGAGAGAGAGAGACAGAGACAGAATTTTAATTAACGCAAAAGGTCACGGTTAATGCCAGACCAAATTAGGGGCCCAATTATTTAACAAAAGTCTCAAAAGTGCACCCATGGTATATGTCCTTGCATTAAGTGCAGCTATACTGCTTTCGCAAATTTCCAAGAACTTACAGCAGTAGGAAAAGGAATAGTACTCCTAAAAAATATTTGCGAACTGGATTTTTGAATGAGCAAATGTGCATGTGAAGATTTGCTCATGTGAAAATCTGAGTATTTGCAGGTTTACTTTCCCTCCAATTTTCCCCAACTCTGGAAAAAGGTGTCCGTCTGCCATTGTTCGGAGTAAATTTCCAACATTTCTCAGTGTGAGAAAAGATTAGAGAAGAGTTGTTGAAAACCCTTAAAACATGCAAGTTAGTAGGTTTGCATAGACTCAAATAGGCATGCTGACCCTGGAACTATTTCCTACCACTACCTTCAGCCCCAGTATGTAGATTTGCGGAAACGTGGCAACATAAGGGGATTGCAAGTAAACAAACACTACTATGGTATGAGCCCTGGCATAATCAGAGAGGCTCTATCAGAGCTCTTATATAATTAGATTGCTGCCATAATATTTTTAATAATAAAGGGGCAAGTGGATTTTGTTACAGGACAAGTAGATTTATGAAGCAACCTGCCCCATGGACAAGTAGATATTTTATTAAATTCCACACCCCTGGAGCCAGTTCAAGACAGCGTTTTTTTATCATTATCAACATTATCAACAGCATAAGACCTGATTAAGCGGGACATCATACATTCTTTTTATATAATAGGACTGGTATCGGGGGGGTATCCACCTCTATCCAATAGCTGGTCTATACATTTTACCAGTCTTTATCCATTCCTGAAAGCCTGCAGTTTTATAGTACGTTGGTTTGTCAGTCAACTCATCGCCAATATGCCCTCAACTGAGAAAGGTGCATACAGAAGATACAAAAAAATGTGTGACGGTGAGAAAGTCCCCCACGTGCGCTACACCAGAGGAGCTACTGGTAGGTTCTCACCAGCTTGCCCACGTTTTTCTTCATTGGTAACTTACTCACCGATTAGAAAAGAAAAAGAAGTATCAAGTAAAAAGAATAGAGGTGAAAATAGTGTTGTGTATCTTAACAAAAGCAACAGAGGACCCCGTGATGTGCAGAAGACAAAAAATATATCTCCAATTAAAAATGAGTTCAAATTCACATAGATAACGTTGCAATTTTATTCAGATCCGTGAGTTCACTCAAACTTGAAAACAAATTGCATGTTGCAGATCAATTCAGGATGGGCCAACATGTTTCATTGCCTTCCCTATTTTGTGGCGATTTCGTCAGGGCTCAAGGTCAGGAGTCACCTCACTGGACTTCTGAGTTTGTACACAGAGTGACAGGTGGTTGCAAGGGCCCTCGTAGCAGCTTCCCACTGTATCAAGGGGTATTATTCTTTTATATTGTCATTCCCCTACATCACAATTCGTTGCCATGAATGCACCACATACATCAACATCCCAACCATGAGAATTTTATTATCCCCAAATCTCTGAACCTGTCCACCAGCATCGCATGATTGACCATGTTGAACGCTGTGCTCAGGCTGAGAATTATGATTGCTGCTGAACCCCCTTTATTGAGCAGCAGCTTCAACTCCTCCCTGATTGATAACAGTGCGGTCTCTGTGGTGTGTAGAGGCCAGAAACCGGCCTGAGTTGGATGGAGGAGCGTATTGTCTTACACAAACTGGGAGGGTTTTTGATTAACATGTTTTTCGAGTATCTTCCCCATGGATAGGTCTATAGGTCCCCGGGCACAAAGGGGCAAGATTAGGCTTCTTTAACAGTGGCTTGATCACTGCGTGCTTCTATGCTTGGGTAACTATTCCAATGGAGAAGGATAGGTTAAGGAGCCCCTGCACTGTGGGAAGGATTGTTTGCGCTTCGTGTGTCAGAATATGGGGTGGAGCAGGATCCAGGGGGGACTCAGATTTGACTTTGTGAACTAAGGCGGGGAGATGATCCATAGTAACGGGGGAAATTTAAGACACACATAGTTCTCTTCTATGGCGCCTGAATGTTGGATGGAATAGACAACGAACCCCTTTTTTGTGGTAGGTTACTATAGATATCTGCCACTTTGTCTTGGAAATATGCTGCAAGTTCATTGCAGCACACAGAAGTGGGAGATGACATCAAGTTTCCAGCTTTCAGAGTGGCGGGAGTTGACGATGTGGAAGAGCTCCCTTGGGGCATCACCTGCTTTCATTGTGGTAGTTTCATAATTTGCTGCTTGTGCTCTTTTAATTTCCTAATATTAATGCCCAATAGCTGTCCTAAAAGAGAGTTTTAGGTTGTTGTCATAGTTTTTTCTCCATTTCTTTTCAAGAGCTTTACATTTTTTTTTATTCTACTAAATAGGTCGTAAACCATGGCACTGACTTTTTTTCCCCCTTTTTAGGTCTCGCCTAGGCAGCGCGCATGCACTGTCTCTCCAAGACCTCTAGTGATCTATATGCGTGGGGAAACTCCGCCTATTACTTTGTAATTTCTCGTCGCTTGCCATTAGTTAACTTTTTGAGTTTTTTTGTTAGGGGGCTTATTATTGGCTCTTCTGCCGACACGTAACTTCCGGTTATTCCGGAAGCAGCACCACCTAACTACAGTCTTGTTATGTTCTCGTTTAAAATAGTGCACATTGACATGCGCGCGCTACCTTACATAAATGCGTCTGCCAGGACACCTCCATTTATGCGGCTAGGACGGCGCCTCGCTTTGCATTTGTAGATTCCCTGCCTCAGCGCCTCGCTTTGCATTTGTAGAAACTGTATTTATTTATTTTTTTGCACCACGCTATGGCACTTTTACTTTTAAAATGAGGCCACACGCAGCGCACAATCATTATCTTTTTAGACTCTCCCTCCCCGCCCTAAATCTGTGGACATATTATCTCTTTACCAGCGCAGCACCATTTCACGAGCGCTGCGCTGGTTTCGCTTTCCCCTTTGTGTATTTTGTCTGTACACATGATGTTGGTCATAAAAAGGCAGGAAGGCTTGTGTTAAACCTAAACAGAGATCACGCCACAGTTATAGGTGACCCCTGCGCCAGACGCCAGCGAATGAAGACAAAGTAAGACGCCATTGATTGTTTTTCTATATTTATAATTCAGGTTGATGGAACTGCAAGCAGGAATAATTCAGTTGTTGCAAGCTTCGCGTGACAACATTCTGGCACGCAGCTGTGGTTTGCTTGCACTAAAGCCGAGTCCAAGCACAAGTTGGGGAATTGTCAGGGATTAATCAAGGGGCTCATAAATCTGTGTTATCTCAACTGCAATGATATCTCGGACATTGAAAGCGTAATAACTTGTGCCGTGGAATCATTCCGACCGATGGCGAGAGCCAAGCCCTTGGATGGTGCTTTCGCCTGCACAGTGATGATGGCTCTGTAATCCGTCTGAGGTGCAGAACACAAAGGCACTGATTTAGCAGCTATGATAAAGCAACTCACGCATATGTATTTCCCAATCCTCCGTCTCACTGTCTCTGCGCTCCCTTCCCCTCCCAATCAATCATGGGGCTCCAGCAGAGCACGGGAGCCAGGCGGATGGGGGGAAGGGTTGGGCTGCAGCCTGCCTCAGAGCAGGGGGCACTGCTATCTGTGCCTGCCCTGCTCCTCGAAGCCAGATGCCCAGGCCATGGAATGGCTCTGGTCTCCGGGGAGAACTGCGCATCTGAGCTCTTTCTATGTATTTTGGTTTTAGTCATACATTACTCCATGACCTCCCTGTAGTTCAGAAATGTCGTGTTGCCTCCCCGGCTCACACACTTTGTCCCCAGCACAGGAAGCTCATCTACAGCTTCTCTTGCTTTACAGGTTAATGCTTTGTAAGCACGGTTGTAGATCATGGCGAGCGAGGAGTTTTGTGGCATATTTCATCTCCAGCCTTAATGTATTCGGCTTCTCCTTGATTACAATCATTACTTAACTCATGTGTGCCTGACCAGCGCCAGACATTGAGTTAGTGCATCACCCCTATATCATGCCTCTTTATTGAGAGGGAGGTCTCTTTTGTCATGAATAACACGTCTAGAGGTGAAGCTGTTATGCCCCTGTTTGATACAGTGCCTTGGGCTTGGCGCTTTGAGTGCATGAGGTGGCTTGATCGTAGGCCTGGTTTGAAATCAGTGGTGTCATCAGTCAGCATGTTTTAAAGCTGGTGAAGAATCCCTCCCCCTCCTCCATTTAGGTCTGTACACGAAACACTTCAAGTCTGAAACAGTTTCCTATTCATCCGGGGGGGGGGGGGGGGGGGGGTTTTTCGGAGCAGTGTTCTCGCTAGACCTTTGTTTTACATTTATTTCTGTTCTGAATTTTGCCCTTGTGCACTCCTCCTTTTCTCTTCTTTATTGTTAACATTTTCTCTCCCCTTTCCAGCCTGTCTCCATATCTTTGTCTCTCTGCCCTCTCATGTCTGCTGTCCCTTTTTCGCACAACTTCCTCCTCCACAGGCAAACGCACAGCTACAGTTTCTGACTTTCACGAGGCCTCAAAGTTTCCCAAAAGGCCAATCTTTCCTGTGTTTTTCAAAGTCTTTATCCAAAACACATAATAAAAGACATAGTCATTTGCAATACCAATAGCTCTAACTCTCGAAAATGCGAGACCTAATGCATTGCAAATGCTTGTTTGTTGGTGTGATGGGGACCATTTCATCTGATCTATCTTTAAGCCATTTGTCTACTAACGAGTTTGCCACGTCAGGGTGGTTTACAACAAAGGGTTTGGTTGAGGCTAGGAGATCCACCAGGCTTCTTTATTCAATTTTGTCCATCTACGAGCTGAGCTATTGATAGCCGTCTTCGACAAAGGAAGCCTTTCAGCCCCAGTCTGCAGTCCAGATGCATCTTGCTGCAACATCAGCACATCAGTGTCCTCCTCGAAAAGAGGTACTTTCTCCGCACTGAGAGTGGCTTCATCCTCAGATGATTCCTCTTGTACAGAAAATTCACTGCCAAAATCCTGGACTTCCTCCTCAGATGCAGTATCATAATCATGGTCAGAGGAAGATTCGAAAAGCATACTAACAATCTGCTGAGCGGTAATTTTGCAGCTAGCCATAATCCTTACTAACAAAAGTACCTTGACAAATAAGACAACAATAAACAACACTATGTAAAATAAGTAATAAACTAAGTGTGGCTTTATCAAATAAAAAGTAAAATTACTGGCATATAGCAATTACAAGGTAAAGTCAATCAATTCAAAGCACACAAAGACCTATGTAATACTCCACTCACTTGCTAGAGAAAGTTCGACTCACCAGCAGCTACTCTGCATAGACACAGCAAGCACCAACAATATCACACGAAAGGAAAAACAGAAGAAAATTACACAAAGGACAACACAATGCACACTGTGCACAAATCCAAGAAGATTCACACACAATCAAACAGAAGCTAAATATGCTAGTATTATTACAGCATTTCAAAAAAACGCATTAATGCAGGGAAATGATGCTCATTTGGAGTAAACAGTACAAAAACATTTTCTTACCAAACACATGCAACTACACAAACTGCAGATCTAATAGTGCCAAAACCGCAAGCAGGGGTTGCAGCAAAGGAGAACAAAAGCTTTCCACTCGAATAAAAAGGAGAAATAAAACATTACGGTCACAAATGATGACAAGAAATAAAACAGTTAACATTATAAAATACTATGAAGTCTACCCATCACCATCCATATGCCAGCCACACACATTGTCAGCCAAACGCCAGTCCACAAACACCACCACACAGGAGCCAGTCCACACACACCGCCAGCCAAACACCATTTCATGCACACCACCAGCCAAGCACCAGTCCATGCACACTGCCAGTTAAGCGGCACTTAACGCACACTGCCAGCCAAGCGCCACTTTCGCACATCGCCAGTCAAGCGCCAGTCCACACACACACACTGCCAGCCAAGCACCAGACCACTCACACTGCCAGCCAAGCGCCAGTCCACGCACACCAGCACATGCACACCACCAGTTAAATGCCAGTGCACACACACCGTCACCCCATGTACACCGCCAGTCAAGAGCCAGTCAACGCACACCATCAACGAAGCACCAGTCAACACACACCGCCAGCCAAACATCCGCCAGGCAGGCACCAGTCTACACACACCTCCATCCAAGCGCCACTTTGCACACCGTCACCCCATGGTGTCTAGTGGTGTAGCCTAGAAATGGCCAAAATACTTGCCCCAAAAAAGGGGAGCGACCCTTGCCAAGTGGGCTGCTCCTTGATATACGAATAAATAAAATCCCTGGCCAGTAGTGGCTTTCTGTGCCCCCTTGGGAGCAGAGGGGTCTAAAAGTATGGCCTATCTATACCGGGGGGAGCAGAAAACAACCAAAACATTGCCCCAATAAAGGGGGACGACGCTTGCCCAAGCGGCTGTTCCCTAACATATATATGTAAAAATCCCTGATGTCTAGTGGCTTTCTGCCTGGCTTTAAAATATGGCTGATGTGCCCCCCCATGGGGGGGGGGGCAGAAAACAGCCAAAACACTGGCTGTAAAGGGTAACGACGTTTGCCCAAGGGGCCGCTCCCCAACATATAACTGTAAAAATCCCTGGTGTCTAGTGTCTTTTTGCCCCCTGGGGGCAGATGGGCCTAAAAGTAAGGCTAATCTGCACCCAGTGGAGGGCAGAAAACAACTGAAACATTTCCCCAATAATTGAGAGCAACCGTTGCCCAAGGGGCCTCTCCCCAGCATATAAAAAGTATAATCCCTGGTGTCTAGTGGGCTTCTGTACCACCTCCCCCCCCCCCCCCCCCAGATGGCAGATTGGCCTAAAAATGTCCGTACTGCCCTCCGGGGGGGGGGGGATTGCTAAACAAAGACATGCCCCCCAAGGGGAGCAACCTTTGTCCAAGGAGTTGCTCCCCATAATCATAAAATATTCCCTTGCTTTTTGTGGGTTTTGATCCCCCCGGGGGAGCTGATCAGCCTAAAAAATTGCAAAATCAGCCTGGGGGAGATGTCAAAACACGGATAAAATATGCCCCAGGGGAGCGATTCTTGCCTAAGGGGTCACTCCCCAAACAACAGAAAAATAAATCCCTGGTGGTCCAATGTTGTGGATTCCTGCTCCGCGATCGCAGTCCCACCCGCGATCGTGAAGCAGGAATCCACTCTAAACAGGCACAGGGGGGAAGAAAAAACTCTGTCCTTTCCTCCTGTGTCTGTTTTCCCCAACCAAACCCGCTATGAGAAGGACTCACCTCAAATGCGTCCTATCTCTGGACGTGCTGTAAGAAATAGCTTCCAGTACGTTCCCGGCTGCACTTGATGACATTGGCGGACGCATGCCTTCAGATCCTTGAGTGGGGGGTTCGGGGTGGCATGGGAAGCGCTTCCGCTGCCATCCCTGGTGGGAAGGTGATAATGAGCGCCCCATGGGGGGAGCACCAGCGCTTCCCCCATGGGAATGTGTGCGTACGGAACAGTTCTGTCTTCAGCACACGCCTACCTTGACTGAGAACGGAGCCGTTCTGTCCTCAGTATGAAACGGGGTAAAGACAGATCTCTAGAGCAGGTGCTTAACTCACTGAGAGGAATGTATAGGAGGATGAGTGAGTGAGTATGCGAGTTCTGATCCCATTCCCACCCAGGTGATATCCCATGTAAGCACCCTGAAAATCCTGCTGTTGCCACTCAGAGACCTGCTATTCTTGTTGATTTTTTCATTTTCTATGCACTGAGAAACTGAAGTAACCTAGTAGGTCAGTATAATTAGTAGCTTCCTCACCACAGCCTCAGTAACAATTTTTTGTCATGACTTTTAATGTTCTTACCAGTTCTGGCATGTTGGAGACGTTCTCAACTTCGGTTTTGAGGGTTCTGGTCTGTCCGAGGTAAGGGCGGCCCTTTCTGGTAGCCACGGTGCTGCCGACAATGAAAAGCCAGAGCGGACTGTGCCTCCCAAAAGGAGTCCCAAGAGGAAAAAACCCAATAGGGAAAAACCTCTGTAGAAGGTGGAGACTCCAGGAGTGGAAAGGAAGGAAATAACCCACAAATAAGAGCAAACACCAGCAAGGAGTGGAGAATAGAAGGCAAGAATTCCAAATAGGAGTAGAAGGTTTAAAGGAATCCAAACTGGAACAGGAAGCACCAACTGGAAACAAAAGTGCGCCAACAGGAAGCAAAAATACACCAAGCAGGAGCAAAGGTCACCAGCAGGAGCGTGGACACACCAGCAGGAGCGAGGACACACCAGCAGGAGCAAGGAGTGTTGCAACGCAAGGCAATGAAGGATTCATCCCCTTAAATACCCATCGGCAGGAAGTGATGTAACAGGAACTGAGGTAACAGGAAATAAGCAGTAGTCATCTTGAATAGGGAAAAGGAAACATGAGGAATAGGAAAGGTTGCCATCTTGGAAAGGGTAAAACAAACAACCTTCCCAAAGCCCTCAGGGAAACAAGACTGAGGACTAATGGGAAGAAGAAAAAGTAACAAGATGTCACCAGGAGAAAATACTGGAAGCCTCAGTGAAATGTGCAAAACAAAAGGTGAGTGAAAATATGCCCCATATAAGTACTGGAAGCCGCAGCTCCAAGTTTGAACATGTGGTGTTCCTACTGTGTATTAATGAGCATTAACGGGCACCCACGTGGTGCTACGGCATGCCCAACTAGACGTAAGCCTCGCAGAGTGTAACCGCGATGCTGAAACAGCGGGCAGCCGTGCAGCACCGCAATGTGCCTGAGAAGGAGGCACCGCAGGGGGCATCGCACTTATATAAATGTATGTTTGCCTCTGAACCCATAAATCAACACTATATTTGGTCTATCAGTCCTTTTTATTGACTGAGAGTAACAATCTTATTTTTCTTTTTTACATTTGCTTTAAACAGAGTAAACTCTTCATCAATGAACTACTTTGTATCTTACAATGTTCACACATTTATCCTGTACATGATATTTACACTTTTTTACAAAAACATATACATAAAACAAATAATATGACGTTCGTGTAACTTAAATCTCCACTAATAGTTTTTATACAGTGCTTTATGAAAATGTCCAATACTTTTCAACTTTGGGACCTTAAACAACTTTGTCCTCAAATTTGTTAACCTTTCTTGGTCCTAAGCAGGGTCAGAAACAATCGTTGCAGTACTTATACGAGGGAACCTTATATTTGTTAAATTTCTTTTCCTGGGGAAGCAAAAACACTTTTTTAGCTGTCCCTGTTTGTTCTGGTTCTCTGCTTGTCTGTTTTCGTAGCCATCATGGTCCGCAAAGATGAAGTGGGCAGCGCCATGGGCAGAGCCATGGCCCGCAGCGCAACATCTTTAGGCAGTATCTCAAGCCACAATGCAAAAGGCCTATTCACACAGCCGCTCCCCTACTGAACAAAACTAATTAACCTCTTTCTCAGCCAAGGGTCATTTCATGATGGTCTCAAATCTGGTCCGGTGACCCCACTACTAAAGAAACCCTAGCTGACAGAGGTGACCTCAACAACTTCCACCCTATCATCAACCTCCCTTTCCTCGCCAAAATCACTCCAAGATGTGTAGCAGGACAACTCACACAACACATAAAGGACAATAATCTTCTTGATGAATTTTAATTTGGCTTCAGTCAAGGCTGCTGCACTGAAACCGGATTGTTAAACGTTGTCGACGATGCTATTCAAGTACTAGACTCAGGCAGCCTCTGCCTCCTGATTCTTCTTAACCTCTCTTCAGCATTTGACACTGTTAACCATTGCATACTTCTGAACACATTAAAACATAGAATGGGAATTGAAGGAGTAGTTCTCAAATGGTTTGAGTCTTCTATGGTTTGAGTCTTACCTTACAGGGAGCTCTCAGATGATGATTAAAATTAAGATATGTCCATCAACTCCAAGGGCTGTAGATCAAGGTGTCCCCCAAACCTCTATCCTTGCTCTGACCCTATTTAATCTCTACATTGAACTGCTTGAAGCCATATTAAGAGAAGATGGGATCCTTTACCACCTAAATGCTGGTGACGCCCAAGTCTACCTCATGGTGTCCTCTGCACATGACATCTCATTTCTCACCACCACCCTTAACTCCATCCAAGAATAGGTGTCATCTCATTACCTAAAATTAATCCACTGAATAGAATTCCTTCTAATCTCAAATCAAACTCTCCACTTCCTATTCACCCTTGGATGAATAATCTAAACATCCTCAACAGCAAACCCACCATAATTGACAATACCAAATCCCTAGGTGTCATCCTGGACAAATACTGAACCTCAAATCCCAAATCAACACCATGGCCAAGAATGTATGTTTCCAACTACGACTTCTCTGGGGTTGTCGACGTTACATTCCTGATCAAGATCTGAAAACTCTTGTTCATTCTTTAGTACTCTGCAGACGGTATTACTGCAATTCTCTTCTTCGAGACCTCCCTATGACCCACTTTTTCCCTTTAAAATCCATCCTTCACTCAGCTGCGTGCTTCGTCTATGGGGCCAGAAGAAATGACCCTATTGTTCCTTTGCTGTCAACTCTTTGCTGGCTTCCTATTGAAGCATATTTATAAGACCAGCAGTTTTTTAACAAGTCTCTATCGGGCTCTGTTTTGTGCCCTGGCACAGGTGGTCCGTTTTTTTAGGTCTCGCCTGGCGTTAGCAGCAACGCATGCGCTGCTCTCGCCATGCGACGGCCTCTTGGAATCAATCCGGTTTCCTAAGGGGTCTTGAAGCCCCGCCCCTTCTTTCCATTGGCTTGCGTCATAGCTTATGCTAAAAGCAGCCTTTCTATTGTGAAGGAGGCTTTTTAATCCCTCCTTGTTGCTGCTGTGTCCGCTTTTAGCCCCGCCCACCTGGACTGGATGCTTTACTCGCGGCGTTAGACTGTCTCCTTTAATCATTCGGGACGCACTTTTTTGTTCTCATTCGGCTTTGGCAAAGGCAGCCACGTGTTTATTTTTGCCTCGCGCTTTCACTTAAAGTAAAAGCGCGATGCAAATATAAACAAGCGGCTGCCTTTGCGCAATGCCGAGAGCTTATTTGTGTATGTCATTCCCAAACTTCACCTAACATTTGCACCTCTTCCAATGGTGATTTATAGAACCAGTATGATTTTGTTCACGAAGATTGCGTGCTTTTGTATGTCACACACTAATGGCAACTCTAGGCGCCTGGGTGACCTTAGTACTTCGGAGAGGAGCCAGACTCCAACTACAGAGTGCAGTGAGGACCTCCCCACCCCCCTCCACCCCCTCTTCCACGGCCCGTTAAGCTTCTGAAAGTACAGCTACAGGGCGCGACAAGCTCATCGTTCATGCTCATTCAGTCCTTGAGGTCTCTGCTGAGACTGCTTTTAGGAGTTCCAAAACTACCCAAGGGTCACAAGGGCGACAACCAGTCCTCCTGTACTTCATGCAGCATCACTGTCCAGATCAGGGCAGTGAGATGCATGCATGTATGTACCGGGACTGAGTCCCGCCATGCTAAGTGCTGCTGACTGGAAAGATAGGGCTAGCCTGGAGCCCCTCTTCTAACATGGAGCCAGGTGGCAGCTATGCTGTTTGTTTGAAGTGTAAATCAGTGTGTTGTGCACACTAGTGCGGTATAGAAAGTGGTTGGATGGCTGAAAAACTTGACATACAAGGGGAGGAGACGATACTGACACATTCAGGGGCTGTCACGCATATATCTGATAGAAAAGCCACATCCGTTGTTTAGAGTGCCGCGCTGCCCCGTCCGTGCGGCTTTTAGGTGCTTTAATGAACAGAAAATAAAACTAGCGGTTGCACAGAAAATGCCCGGAATTTTGAGGGGGTACTTCAATTCGCCGTTCAGTAAAACACGTGAGAGCGCGGAAATCACTAAGCGAGAACCGCGGTTACCTGTTGAAAGTTAACAAGCAGACTTGCGCTTTCCCCTCGCTAGTGTTGTGGCCCCTCCTTACTCCGGTGCATTCACCCCACCCACCCACACATCCAGCCCGTACATTCAGGTAGGGTGTCCGGAGCAGCCTACGACAGCGCGCTCCTTCCCTCGCTATGCGTATGACTTAGCATGTTTCTTCTGGGTGAAGCATGTCCAAACAAGCACCATTTGCCTCTCTACAAGCCGGACTTGGTTAAAACAATTACTTTCATCCAATTAAGTGACCGATTTAGACCACACCGACGAAGAAACTGCTGTAAACATCGCCTCCTCACCCAGCATGTAGTGTGCTTCTAGCAACACTGCATCCAGTGCTCCGCCACAGTCTGAACTGCTTCAAGGTGCAAGGTGGAGCGGTATTAAAAACAAGCATTAAAAATGCAATAGGTCTCGCCTTTCATTAAGTTAAAGCCATTTGCTTTGCTATACAATACCATTAGCAAAGCAAATGGCTTTAACTTAATTAAAGGCGAGACCTATTGCATTTTCAATACTTGTTTTACAGACTGCAGTGACAGCAGGTACATCGATGTGCTCGTGATCACACTGCTCACTTTCTCACTAGTGGAGAAGTTACAGCATGATGTCATGCCAGGTGAGCGTTGTAGGGAAAGGGAAATCCTGTGAAGAGAGTCATTTGCTCTCTGGATTTCCCTTCTGTTTTTGAAACTCAGGAGCAGTAACATTGTCGTGGTTTCAACAGGGCTTAAAGTGGAAGCTTTTTCAATATTATATACAAGCCATTGTTGCTGCTTATTTATCTTATGCAACTAACAACCATTGACAAAGCCAATTGTCCTGACTTGTTGCAGGTATGATGTATCATATATCTAGATGCAATGACAGAAACAGCAAAATACAAGTACGTGTTTTAAGCCACGCCCTTAATTACATTGGCCACGCCCCTTTGAGAGACCCCCGGTTTTTTTCATCTGACTTAAAGCCCTGTCTTGACCCTTACAAAATGCTGAGAATCTGCTGTTGAACCTCCAACCTTCAAAAGAGAAAGAAATTATGGTGTAATCATTCTCAGGGAATGCCACTAGAATTTGGAACTCACTGCCTCCAAACCTCCTCACTACCACCTTTTACCGTATCTTCAAATCGGACCTCAAGACTCTACTCTTTCAAAGACATTTTTCACAATCACACTCCTCTCCAAGCTCCCCACCAGGCATACGCCCCTATCGTAATGGCTTGACCCTGACTTTCACAACACTTGAATGAACCATTACTCTGTACGTAAAGGAACATAAGGCTTCTTATATCTAAGTTTGTAAACTATGCCATTTAACCAGACCCTCGAGGATTTTGTGATAAGCAAAAAAATCGCAAAATCTGCAGTTTTGTAAAAGTGCCGTTACTTGTACAAAACTGCCCGTGAAATTTGGAAAATTTGATTATTTTTTTTGGACGAGACTGACAAAGTAAAAACAACAGATTTTTTTACCTCTCAATAACCAACTTTTGGGAAACGAGGACCTTTTGTGGCCATCTTATGATGTCCATAATATTATTACATGATTAACAAGTATTTGTAATGCAACAGGTCTCTTATTTGCGAGACTTTGAGCTATTGGCATTGTCTTTTATTTATTTGTTGGTTTTAAAAACATAAATAAAAGGCATTGTCATTTACAATGCAAATAGTTTAAACTCTCGCAAATGCGAGACCTATTGCATTGCAAATGCTTGTTTTTAAATACCTCTTTAGACTGCTTGTTCATAGGTTTCTTCTTTTAGCAGATGAGGGATAAGTAAAGTAATACAGTCCAGGGTCACACAACGTAGGTTGAGGGAAAGGGCAATCTGGGATTTGAACTTGAGCCCCATTTAAACTAGCCGCTGCAGTGTTGGAAATGGATGTGTTATTGCTCCTAGAGCTGCAGTCTCATCGCCGCCATACGTTATGCTTACATTGGCCCGAGGAGCAGTGAGCTCTGTGCGTGAGTGGTGTGTCTCATAATGGCCTGCACACTTTAAATGCTTTGTTCCCAGCGCTTCTCAGCAGGCACTGCCAGTGCTGCTCTCTGTTAGTGAGGCAGTACTGATACCTCGAACACAGGCTGCCAATCAGTCAGTGGGACAGTGTCAGCATCTCCCTGCAGTACGGTCTTATCTCTGATTGGACAGTATCTGTACCACAAGGCACCACTGCAGGTCTGCTGGTGAGATGGAAATCAGCTCTTTTCAGCAGGACTTATGTATTGCAGTACTGACACTTCTGAGGAAAGCTGATGTAGTACAGTACTGGTACTTCTCAGCAGGGTTGATGTAGTACAGTACTAGTACTTCTCAGCGGGCTGATGTATCACAGTACTGGTACTTCTCAGCAGCGTTGTGAAAGCAAATGTTAAACTGTTTTACTGTTCTTGTAAAGCGGGTGCCATGCTGAAACCTAAGGGGCGGCGCCCGGAGGCGGGAGGGGACTTCGGGCAGCAGGCACCATTGTTGACCGTGCGCCGTGTTAATTTACATTTTTTTTTTTTAAATAATGATTAGGTGGACAACAAGTGAAAGTCGCAAGTGCGCCATATTAAAGTTAATGCTGGTGAAGGTGAAAGTAAAATACTAAAATGTAAAATGTTTTACTGTACTTGTAAAGCGGGCGCCGTGCTGAAACTTAAAGCGACGCCTGGGGGAGGGCTGCACGGCACGCTGAATGTAGGCAAAGCACGTCGTGCCTGCAGTAAGAAAGACTCAATAAAGAAAATGGTGCTTACAACACTAAATAACACGTACCCTGTAACAACCAAAGTAAAAGGTCCAATCGCCATGGGAGGTTACAAATGAAGACAAGGTGGTACTAAGAAGCCTACTTACAAATCAGAAGCCAGCATTTCAGAAGGACTGTGACACAAGCCAATGACAGATATGGGCAGAGAGTGGGCAGGGCTTCTATTCCATACTCCAGTACAGCAAGTCACGCAGAGCAGTGCATGCGCGCTGACTCTAGGCTCAACCTAAAAAGGCTGTTGATTCTGCAATGGCAGAACCCAGAGCAACGAGCTATGAAGATCAAGATGATGATTTTGAAAAGGGAAAATATATATAAGGCTCTCAATTGCGAGAATTATTGTTTCACATCAGAGAAAATCTGCGTTGTAAAGGCAAAGATGAACACGAAGAGGGGTTTTATTCAAAATATATGAGTCATGATGTGGGCGACCTGATTCTCCACGATGTCAAAGGAAATGTTATATAAACATTGGAAAGATCCAGATAAATCTACCATTATGCGATTCTTGAACAAGAGGTAATAGGTCAGAGATTTTGAAAAAGATTTTCCTCAAACTCCTAAGGTTAACACTATTTTGGCTTCAATGGCATCGACATCTAAGCTTTTATCAGAGAATTTCAGCCTGTCCGATGTCGTGGAGGCTTTGTTTAACCCCTTCGGTGCTCATGACGGAACGGTTCCGTCATGAGCCACGGTTGAGCTGTGCTCATGACGGAACCGTTCCGTCATGACCACGCCCGCGCAAGATTCCGTCAGCACAGCGGCGGAATTTGCGCAGCATGGAAGGGGTTAATAGGTCTGATGTTGCTTCTAATTTTGCAGAAAGAGCAAATACATATGAAGCATATGCCACACCCAAGTGTGAACATCCCAGGGAGGAACGGACTGGAGCTGTGCTTCTGTAGAGCTGCAGACACTTTTAACATGCCTATTTTAAAGTGGAATACTCTGCTAAAACAGTTTTCATTGATTTCAGGCTGAAAATGAATGATTATGAGTAAAATGAAGTGCTGCAAAAATGTTACTAAATTTCAATATTTGAGCCGCTAAATTTGCTAATCCATGTCACAATATTCCAGGGGTCTGTTTAACAACTTCAATTGTGTTACCTACAAAACCGGTTACCTGTAATGTGTAATCTTGTAAAAATGTAAATCCCACCCCCCTTAGTGACCGTAGTAGCCATTAGCTTGGTCCCCCAACGCCTTGTTACTCTAAACCTTATCATGTAACTTTCTTAGGGAGAGGATGTGGTCCGTCGGCTAGCCTGCCGACTTTGGTGCTGGAAACCAGGTTTCGAGCCTCGGGGTCGCGTCCTCATCCTGTGATTCTGGGCAAATCCTTTAATCTCCCTGTGCCTGAATATGTAATACAAATACGGTGCTCGTGTACAGCGCTCAAATACCTTCGGGTCGACTTCGCGCTATATAAAAGATGCAAAAAATAAAAAATTCTTCACTTTTACTGTAAAGCCCTCTGACACCTCTAGTAATGTACGCGCTATATAAAATCTCATAAATAAATAATCATCTACGGTAAAATCAACAATCGTCCCGGGCAGCAAATGCTATAAATGCAATTTAAACACACCGCCTACACTCTAGTAAAGATAATATCACGGGCTCATAGGCAGAAATAAAATATCAACTACTGGAGTAATTACGGGATGTTCGCATGCGTCGCTCTCCTACATCACATGATTTAAAAAAAAAAAACCTAAGCAGAAGGCGAATGTAAATGACACACGGTCCGCCATTTTTCGACGATGCGATACTGTATAGCAAGCAGTTTAACGAGAGAAATAAACCAGGCAGGAACGCCTTTGTGTGTATTAAAAGCAGTCACAAGTGCATTTCCATTAAAACTGTGCTTACCTATGAATATTTTATTTAGAGTATTGTTTATTTGCGAAGTATTGTACCTTGTAGTATTTACATCATAAAATATAAACGTGCTTCATTTCTCAAAAGATGACATGAACGCGCCGGTGTGGCATCCATGTTAACGAAAGGCAAAGTCTCCATTTAAAAATGGTCGCCTCGTTTCTTCTGGATGTGGAAGTGGTTACTCTTTACCCTCCAGCCTCCGCTTTCCACAGCATATCAAATATCAAAGACTACACTTCCCAGCGCCCCTAGCCTCAGCGTGCGTTCGTTTTCCCTTCTTGCCATCTTGAGCTGATCCCGAACCCCGGGTACCAGAGTGCGGGCTGGGCTCAGAGACTGGTGATGGGAGATACGGACGCTGGTGCGGTGACGGATGCAGGCGGCGTCGGGTTCTGAGGAGTAGACTAAGTGTGTGCGGGCGTTGTCAGGGCTTCGTTGAGAGCGGTATGTGCGGAAAGGGCAGCAGCGAGAATCTGATTTACAGCCACGTCACTGACCCAGCTGTAGTCCTACTATACCAGAAGGACTTAAGGCAGATTGTGCGTTATACAAATGTTAATTATTAATAACATTTCTTTAAATGAATTGCCGCATTTGATGGAAACGGGTTTTAGATGGTTTGACAAGGATTAATACCCAAGGGAAAGCCTTTGCGCTAAAATAGCGGACTTTTAGTCAAGAAGAAAAAAATATATTGATGAAGACTAGCATCTCCCCAAGAAGACAGCAGATCGAGAGGACGTTCTGGAATATCTTTCTCCTATTTAGGAGACAATCCACTCATTGAGACAACAGCCAGTCCATTCATTTAATCGCAATCTACGTTGGGAGCCAGCTGTTCAGAACCATTTAAAATTATGAATACATAATTGTGAAGACAACTCGCTCATTAAGAAGTAATCTCCTTAATTAGATAGAAACCTCATATCAAGTCTTCTCACTTGTTCTGAGAGCATCTTGCTCGCCACGAAGGCATCTAATTCATTTAGAAGACATCCCCCTTATTAAGAACATAACCCACGACCATATTGCAGAGAAAAACTGAATCCCACTCATTGCGAAGTAACTCAGTCGCGAAGCCAACTCAGTAATTACAAAGTAAATCCGTTGAGTTCATCCAACTCACTGACAAGGTATCTCTCATGTTCACAATGTGTTTTCTTGTTGTAAAAATATCCCAAGTATTTGGACGATATTTAATTTATTAAGACACTAGTCATGAAAACTTCCCACAAACTGAAGTTCAATAATGAAAAGTGACGGAAGGTTAGACGTTATTGCAAAGACTCCTTCCTACTCTTCAAGAAGCACCCTCTTTGCTTACTTGGTAATCGAATCATTGCCCAGATTCTGTGTAGCCTAGTTAATTAGAGGAAGTTACGATCTTGCTAGCCAACCTTTTATAAATTAAAAGGAGGCACTTTATAAGACTTTATTCTTTTAGGACACAGATTAGTCACCAAGCTGAGATGCTTTTCATGAAGAAGAAATGTTACTGATGAAATGTTATACACAATGATGAAGGACACGTGCCGGATCTGTGCCAGGGAGCTGTGCGGTAACCAGAGAAGGTGGATCTTCCATACAGCCTCTAAGTTGAACTTGCAGGTGCTTTTGTCGCACGTTCTAGGAAAGGAGGTTACACGAGATGGGAGGGCTGAGTTTGCTTGCAGCAAATGTGCTTTCATGTTGGATAGGATCTATCGCTTTGATACTGTCATTGCACGGATAGAGGCCTTGTCTATTGAACGTTTGCAGAAACTTCTCTTGGAGAAAGACAGGCTTAAGCTTTGTGTGGCCAACCTGTATAAGAAAAACAATGACGATCTATGTTCTGAGAATAAAGGTAGAGAGGGCACTGTGGACATTTCTAATCTGCCTGATGTTCAGTATGCTGCACTTTTGCAGGAGGACTTCACGTATTCTGGGTTTGAGTCTTGGACTGAACATGATGAACAAATCGCAGTCCCAACCCACTGCCAAGCAGCCGAAGGCATAGGGAGCCGCCCAAAGCGGTGCCATTGCTGTACAGTTCTCCGAGTTCCTGATGCAGACTACGAAGCAATTTGCAAGGTACCACGTAAGGTTGCCAGGAGTATCTCTTGTATCCCATCCACCAGGTACTCTGCCAGTGTTTTAAATGAGGAACTACACGAGCCCTCACTGGTGGATATAAAGCTTGACAAGACGCACATTGAACGAGAAAGCATAGAAAGAATTTCATCTAGCTCTTCAGTTGAATCTTTGCTTGCAGCACTAGATACTTCTCAAATGAACAAGGAGGATGAAATAGTAAGAGGAACCCAGGAGGATCCCAAATGTGACTTTTGCAATGATGGTAGTTCAGCGGAAAGCTGCTTGACACAAAGCAACACATTGGATATGGCCCTTTCTCTGGTGAAAACGTTTGACTACAGGCCAGTTCAAATCCACAAGGGGAGCCGTATCCCCATAAAATCAAGCCCTCCTAAATCAGCCAGCATAACAATAGATGGAAGCTCCCTGCCAAACGAGTTAACTGCGGAGGAAGGGTTCTTAAATGTAATGTTTCAACCTTTTCCCCGGACAAATCAAAACTTTATCCCTGAGCTTGCAGATCTTCAGGACCTGTACGAAGATGTGTATGAGGACTACATGCCTCTGCGTTTTCAGGTATGTGCTAATCTACCTGCCTCTGCTTTTGAAGGTACAGGCTAATGTATATTCAGCATGGCCCTAGTAGCCATTGATTAAGCAAGTGCAAAGCCGTAGCCCCCTAGGACTTACCTGTGTCTGGCCCCCAACTAGGCAAGCCACTTGAGGACCCTGCGTCCGTTCGTTGAAGCACCCACGTCTGTCTTCTCCTTCCTGTTGCGATCCTTCTCTTTCAGGTTCGTCTGTTCTTGCCTTTTTATTGTCTGTCTTTGCCACTGTCTGTTTTCCCTTTGCTTGTCCTGCCATTGTTTGTTCTGCCATGTCATTGTCTGTCTCAGCCACTGTGTTTTGCAACTGTTCGCCCTGCTAGTATCTGTTTTCATTTGACTTGGCCACCATTTGCTCTGCCACTGTTCAACTCTGTTTCTTTGCCACTGTTCATCGTGTCATTTTCTGTTTTGCCTTTTCACTACTATCTCTGTCTTTTTGTGCCTTTTCTCTGCTTTGTTTCACCTTTGTCTCTGACTCCTGCTACTTTCTCAGCATTTTATTGATAATTTTCTTATCTTGTGTGCAGTGCCCCGGCTCTTCTGTTCCCCCATTCTGGCTCCGTACCGGTTCCTCGTGCTGCTCCTTGCCTGTTTACTGCTCTCTGCCTCTTGAGCCCCTCTTAGCCGCACCCTTTTCCACCTCCTCTCTCCAAAGACCTACCTAATGGCAGCATGCTGCTAGGGCATCGAAGGCAAGCCCGTTTGTGCCTGGACCACACCCAGCACCAAGACCCCTGGCTCTCCTCCGACCCACCATGACCCTCCACACTCTCACCCATGACAGCCGCTCACTGCTCTGCTACAGCGCTAAACCACACTGTAAGGACTTTTTACCTGTATACTTCAGATTCTAAGTCTTCTCCAACACTCAACCCTCCCTCACAAACAACACCAGTGTCACCCAACTCCCCACCCTCACACACACTCACCAATCAGCTTCCAACCGCACACCACTCCTCTCTCACTTGTATGCTCCTTAACACCCACTTGCTCAGCAAACACTCCAAGGAGATATGGGACTTGCTGCACAGTCTTGGAATGGACCTGCTGCACAGGCTTGCAATAAACCGACTCTTCTTCACAGAAACGTGGCAGAACCTAGCCTATGAACCAGCCATAGCTCCAGCGATCATCACCATCTACAAGATCGCCAGACGAGCACCAGCATTAACCTAGAGGCAGAGTCCCCATTATCTTTAAGAACACCTTCACCACCTCTCGTTCAAGCTACGAATAGCAGCATTATTTCACCCTGTGTGGGACCCTTGTATACAGCCCACCGGGACCCTGCACCACTTTTGCCAGCAACATCACATAGTTCATCATAGCCCTCATTAAAAAAAAAAAAATTGTTTTTTAATTTGCCATTTGCAGGTAGATCTGATTAAAAAAGAAAATAAGCAGCATCTGTCAGATACATTACTATGTCAGTAGCAGAAACGAAAGTATATTAAGATACAGTAATTTTTCAGACAGTACAAAAGGGAAAATGTCAAGTATCACCTGGTGTACATTTTCAGTTTGAGCGTAGGTATACAGGCTGAGAATGAGTGTATTAGATCGGTGCAATAAGTGATTAATAAACCATTTATCTATGTGTTTCTGTGTAGTATGGCATCGTAACTTAATGTTCCCCTGCATGTCTTCGTTGGATCGAAGAGACCCAATAGAAAATAATATATGAGGCCTCCGGGAACAAGCACGGAAGGCTAGGAATGGGGATAGGTCTAGGTAGAGAAAGAGGTTAACTCGGGAGGGGCACGAGCGGCGTTGTTGAGATTATTCTAATGGAAAGTTAGGGGAGTTGCGGGTCAGGAGATAGCGTGCGAGAAGGGGGAGAGATCATGGAAAAAGTCTCTGTGATGTTATGACACTTAGCATATTTCGGTAGTACCTGGGGGAGGGGGTAAGGGTGGGGCCCTGGAGCTCCCTTAAGGCCTGGGGACTGGAGGACGTAGAGTAGGAACGTGAGGAAGTAGGGTCTTTTTCAATCGATTCCTTAAACTGTATAAGCATAGTGTCCTAGGCTGCAGCTACAAGGCATCGGTGTGTCGGGCAGTACAGAGCTTTGGGCCTCTCCCTAGCGAATCAGTGCCCTGAGCTACTGGGGGAGATGTTGGGGATGTTGAGCTCTCCAGTGCAGAGTAAAGAGAAGTTTAGCAAGAAGGATGGCGTGGTTGGCAAAGCGCACCTGTACCTTGTAGCTTTTCTCCCTGGGCAAAAATACATAGGACTGTTGCCTCCCAGGAATTTAGTGTTGTAAGCTCTGCAACAGTGGCCATTGAGATGTGTATAGTGTGCCAGTAGCTTGTTGTGCTGAAGCATGACCAAAGCATGTCCTGAAGATCAGCTTCCTGGGCAGAACATCTGGGCCAAGTGGGATGAGCTGTGGGGAACATGCGGTTTTGCCGAGGAGGTGAAGGATAAGCCCTACAGAGGAGCATGTATTGGATGTTTTTAAAATGAGCGTTCCTGGAGAAAGTCTTTGCGGACTCCAGAGCTCTGGACCACTCGGTGTGGTGAAGAGGTCTCACTAGGTCTTTCTCCCAGAGGTGTTGGAGGCCCCCAAATGCTCCCTGATAGCTTTGTATAATCGTGATGAGATGCCGACCACCTCCTATGAGGTATAGAGTATTTATCACTGCATGGGTGGGCGGTTCATCTTCTAACTCTCCCATAGTGAGCAAAGCACCAAAACAAGCTGCCAGTGTTAAATACGGACCCGGGGAGATATTGTAGGCCTCATCATAGACTTCAGGTTGGATTGTTCCCATTGGGCACAGGGTCAAGACTGATTTGCATATGTCTGGGTCCAAACTGGAATGGGATGGTGACCAAAAAAATGATGGATTTAGGCCCAGATCTCTGTACTGGGGTGAATGTATGACATTGTTCTGCATTCTGTCCATCAATAGTCCTTTTTGCATTTGTCACCCGAGTGGGACGGGTATGCTCGGACGTGAGTCCCGTGCTCTCCATGCCACTGGAATCAAGCTATCCTGGCTGAAGAGGTGTGAAACCCCGAAACCGGTCCTAGGATGCTTGTTTCCAGTCCAGGGAGGACCTGGCCTGGCAGTTCGGGCTGGACTGTTCCCATTGGGCACATGGTCAAGACTGATTTGCATATGGCTGGGTCCAAGCTGGAATGGCATGGTGAGCAAAAAAAACTATGAATTTAGGCCCAGATCTCTGTACTGTGGTGAATGTATGACATTGTTCTGTATTCTGTCCATCAATAGTTCTTTTTGCATTCATCATAGAGTCCAGCACCTTTATTCTCCTAGGAGACCTGAATTTTCACTTGGAAGACCTCACCGACCCCTATTCAGTAGCCCTGCTGGAGAACTTTGTGAACCTCGGCCATACACAGCACATCACCAGACCTACCCAACCTGCTGGACTTTTCCTGGACCCGATCATATTCTGCTTCAGAAACATTTTCGTAGACAAAGCATTGCCCATCACCTAGACAGATCATGCCCTCGTCTGCTTTAGCGTTCCTGTCCCGAACCATAGAAGACTTACAACACTTGACCTGCCGCTGGCTGGAACAATGCCTCAGAAAAAAGAGTGGGTTTCTGCCCTCTTCGCACACTGTGCCGAACACACCAGGAGCCTGACAGAAGAGATAAAGAACTTCCGTTACTGGCACCCTTCAGCACAGAACAAGAACTCAAGCCAGCTGCTACACAGAAGAACTCAGGATGATGAAACAACTTTGCAAACAACTAGAGCACAAGTGGAGAATGGGTTGGGACCCGCTGACAGAAATACCTTCACATCTGTCTTGAGATGCTGCAACCACCAATTCCAGATCACTATGCACACAGCACTCTCAAGGGTGCATTGATGCCACATGTAACAACAGCAAGGAAATCTGCACCATCGTCAGAATTTTAGAGCACCTACAGCCACATCCAGCAAGATCACCCCATTCGCAGGACCTCTGCGACATGCTCTCAGAATGTTTCTGCAACATGATCACAGACACATATGGAAACTTTAACCCACAACCAGAGTACATCTCGGCTGAAGAACATACTCTGACCATGTGGCCTACCATCACCACAGATAAATCAGTTGTCACCATGAGATCTATCAACTGTGGCTCCATGAGATCCCTGCTTCTACCGTGCCTTCAATAAGGGACTTGCCCCCATCAGTGAAGGTCTGCCTCCCATACTTGTTACCTCCCATCAACTGTGCCTCCTTCTCTGAAAGCTGAAAACATGCTCTTTTTACCACCCTCTCAAGAAATCCTCTGTGGACAAAGCCAAGCTCACTAACTACAGACCATTCTCCCTCCTACTGTACCTGGCCAAGGTACTTGAGAAACGTATCAATGGATGCCTCACCAACTACCCCGTCAACCACAAGCTACTTGATGCCACACAGTCCGGATTCAGACCCTACCACAGTGTAGAGACAGCCTTCATCACTGCAATAGGCAACATCCGCATGATCCTGGATAGAGGAGATATGGCAGCCCTCACCCTACTGGACTTATTATGGGCTTTTGACACAGTATCCCAACCCATCCTCATCAGACATCTACATAAGATTCAAGGACTCAAGTTTCCAAGTTAATTGATAGTTCAAAATATAATTGAATCACCAGCTGCATAAAACCAATCACATAAAAAAAAGTTACAACTTTAATACATAAGTATGACTGATTTTCACATAGATAAAAACAATAAATAGTGAGTTAAAAAATCCTTTAAGTCAGACCCGTAAGATCTCATCCCATCATTTTCTTTACACTTTTCTTTCCGTCAAGCTCAGTGTGACAAAGAGGCACGGCCCACTTCTGGCTTTGATGTACCGGGGACCGAAAACAGCAAATGTTAATCTGTTTCTACAACAGTTTTTCACGAAACAATAACCTGACCCTGCAACCGGGAGTATCCCATATCTAAACTATAAAAACACTGTACATGTGCGTGCTGGGCATATGAAATCTAAAACTTCCTCAGGTTTGCTGGTGGATTTATGAAGTAGAAAAGACCTAGTTAAACTGCCCATATGAGATTTGTGCTCCCTGAAAGTGGCAGTTTTCTCATGAACCCTTTTTTTTTACCATCTTGTGTGTTTCATGGTTGGATAGAACAGGGATCTTCCCATAATTTTGCCAAGGACAGGTTGCTCAAAGCTGTTTTCAAAAAGCCCAGCCATTTAAATTTTGGTGATGGTTTGGTTCTTAAAATGTCTGCAAGCCCCTCGCCCTGGGACTCCAACTGTTAGCCGGCAAACCTCGGACCACAATCCATCCCAGGAACCTATGGATCGTCATTGACAATAAACTGTCCACACAAGTCAATGCCGTCACAACATCCTGCTTTCTGATCCTGAGAATGTTGAAGAAGATCTTCAAATGGCTCCTGAGCCACAAAAGAAAAAAAGTCACGCCCACCCATTTCACCAGCAGGCAGTATTACTGGAACTTCCTAAATGCCGCAATCACAATACAACTCACCAGAAGGCTACAAACCATCCAAAACATGGCAAACAGGCTCATCCTTAACCTTTCACGAGGAACACACATCACTCCACACCTCAAGGAGTTTAATTGGCACCCGATACATAGACACATGTCCAGCCTACCTGAACAATTGCATCTCCTTCCACCAACCATCCAACAGCTCAACTCAGTCAAACTACTACCGGCGCACATCCCACTCATTTACAGAAACCAAGCCGGAAGGCAAGCCTTCTCTTACATTGCTCCTAAAGATTGTAATAACCTCCCACTTCATATCAGAGCATTCAAATCACTTTGTGAGTTCCACAAGAAGCTGAAGTCATGGCCCTTTGACAACCTTACCTCCCCCCTCCCTATGAGTCAAGGTCCTTAAACCAGTTCAGTGTCATGATGCCCTATTGGGTGGTAGTGCGCTCCAAAAATACACGTAACATAAAATGGTAGCATATCTGTGCTCTTGATGCTCAAACCAGGAAATACATATTTATATACATATTTTATGCATTAATATTTTTTTAACTTATCCATTTTTTCAGAAGAAGCCAGCATTTCTTTATTTTGTCACTTCCCATGGGTCCTGGGAAGTTATACATGGAAACACAATCTTATGGGTCTTTTTACGTTTTTTAATTGTTTTTGTTTCAGAATTGCATAAGCGTAAGAAAGTAAGCTACTTGGATGGTAACCCACCACAAGAAACAAAGTCACTAACCTGGTAGATTCAGACAGGTTTCAATAATTAAAATCTGAGCTCAACCCCTGATAGCTATGGCACAGAGCAAACAGTTTTAACTTGGAGAAAATGTATAAGGCATTTAGAAGTAAAAAGAAAAAAACAGTTTAAAAGCTAAACACAACACAGTAAAAATCCCACTTGGGTTTATAAAACGGACAGCAGAACAACAAAAATCTAAAGAGGAGAACCAGAGAGATTCATTTAAAAAGAGAAAAAGAGGCAAGATAAAGTAAAGCTCCAATTGCTGTTTGTGGTTGACTCAACCTAAGATTTCATGCTGAGATGCAGCAAGGGTTGAATATACCAAAGCAGGTTTGTTGCCGTCAACACGTTTGTCTTCTGACTTAATCTCTGAAATGGAAGTCAAAATCCTTCAGCAGTGCAAACAGCAAAGTCACTTCAAAGTTGGATTGGTGTTGAACAAGGTCATGCTGAAGCCCTTGGTTTTGGCAGCAAAAGATCTGTACAGAAAACCAGATTACAAGCCCAGGGAAGTCCCCTCGTCGGCCATATACTTTTTACATGTTTGTCCAGTCTAGCTTCCTACTTGTGGACTTAGTCTGTTTTCGAGCTTGGATTCCTCGAATGAGGCGTATCAGGAGGCTGTATCAGGTTAATGTTAATAAAAATGTATAAAGGGCAGGTATTCAGGGATTTCCTAAATTGCAAAAGATCTGTGCAAGACCGTATTTCCAACGGGAAGGAGTTCCACAGTTTGGGGGCAAGGGTGGCAAATCTGCGGCCACCTTGACGTACCCGTTTAAACGCCGGGAAGGATAGAAGTGTGAAATGGGCAGACCTTAGATTGCGCATGGGGGTGTGCCTGAGTATCATATTGTTGATAAACACAGGGCTGATGCCATGCAGTGATTTAAAAACAAGGCCCCCCGTTTTAAAAGCACAGCGCTGAAAAATGGGGAGCCAATGCAGTTTCTTCAACAGGGGGGTTGCTGATTGCCATTTAGGTTGTCAAAAGACCAATCGGGCTGCATGGTTCTGGACCATCTGCAATCGTTTAAGCAGGTTATGTGGCATGCCTAGATATACAGAGTTGGCATAATCCAAATGTGATAAAACAGTAGCTATTATGACCTGAGTTAAAGCATCCTGAGTAAGAAATCGATGTATTTTCCTAATTTTACACATTTGAAAAAAACACTGGGACACAACAGTGCCAACCTGAGTTTTCAATGAGAGGTCACTATCAAGAGAGACTCCTAAGGTTTTAGCCGATGTGGAGGGAAGTGGAGGGGATCCAAGCTCAGGTGGCCAATAGTGTGGGCCCCAGTACTTATGGCTGTCCCCCGTAAGAACGATCTCTGTCTTACCAGGATTTAATTTAAGATTGTTATGATCTGAGGGAGGAGCCAAGATGGCGACCGGAGCAGACGCTTGAGCGCCCGGCTCCGTCGGCCCTTGGCCTCGGACTATCATCCTGATTCCTATCCTCGCCGATTTTCGAGGTGCACCGTGTGCGACGACGCGCTGACCGCGCCGCCGCTTTCCCGGAGTCTTAGCCCGCCCGGATGCCGGAGTTCTTGGTGCCTTTGTTCTCCGCACTGGACCCCTGCTCTATTGTGGCCTTGGCCGGCCCCCTGGAAGCTCCGCAGTCACCGGACCCGCTGGCGCAAACCTGAGCCCCGCGGTCCCGATCCCGCCTCACACCACGGACTGTCGCCGGATGAGCCGGGGGAGAGACGCCCGGACACCTCCTGCACCCTGCACCTGACGGGCTGGAGCTATAGGGTAAGCCCCGGAGTGGCGGGTCTCCTGGCCCGCTCTGTGGACCGCGCTGTGGAAGGCTGCAGACCCCCTTCTTCTATCGCCTAGTCGGCGGCAAAGAGAGCCCGAGGGAGGGGAAGCGACTGTTGGCTTTCATCTGTTGCGGCGCAGACCTGATGGGAATTGCCTCCTTGTAACGACCCCCCCCTGGCCACTGCACCGTTCAGCGGTAAAACATGGCGTTGATTGCCTGCTCGCTGTTGGGGGGTGATGCTCCGGTCTCGCCCGCTGCCCGCTTCGCCCTCCCTCTACCAGACTCTAGCTCCACAGTGCCGTCCCGGATTGCTGCCGATGTGGGGGCGCAGCTTCCGCTGACATGCGGCTCCGTTCTGGCTGCCCTGCGGGACTTTCGTCTGCAATTGTGTGCTGGCTTGCAAACGCTGAGTGAGCGGTTCGACTCCATACTGTCGGCTGCGGGTCGTGAGCGCCCCGTTTGTTATCAACAAGACATGGGTCTGCCGGTGCTTCTGTCCTCTTGCGGGGACGCAACGACTGTGTATAACCGTGCTACACTGGTGTCTGCAACTGGCTTTCCCGGCACCCGGGATCACTCGCTCTCCTGCTCAATTGCGGATACTTTGTTTCCCCGTTCATCGCTGCCTGCTTTGTTGTTGCCTGCCCCACCGCGCCCGCAAGAGTATCCAGCTGAGCGACACCTGACGTCCTCGAGGAATCGTTCACGGTGGACTACGGCTTCTTTTATGTGGAACTCCTGTACTTTACAGGCCAGGTCTGGATTTTATATGGTGCACAAGGGGACCTCAATGGATGATCGGCGGCCATTTTGTGACTCTACTTCTCCATCTTCTCCCCAGCGGCCATATTGTCTTTGTCTGCACGGGATGCGGGGCCTTCATGTGGGGGCTGGTCTAATCTTAAGCCCGCGATCGGGCCAGGGCTAGGTTGAGTTATATCACCAGGGTTTCACGGATGGACTGGACTCGGACTGGAACTGTTTGCATATGTTGTGCGCACTCGTCGCGAATTGTCTGCCTTCAGTTAAATTGCTGTGACACGTTATCTTCACACGACCGCTTTTGGGTGTAGTGGGTTTTCAGTGTGTGGAGGCGTGGCTGGCCGGTGGTTCCGGGCGCTCCGAGGTTACGTGGGCTCCTCCCCGCTTTCTTTCTTCTTTGTTTTCTTATTTTCTTTATTCTATTCCTACTTTCTCTCTTGTCTATATTTCGGGTTCATGGGGCGACAGGCACTATGCTGGGGGGGGGGCAGGCCGTAGCCTCCGCATTGGTGTAGGGTGGGGGGGTAATTCACTGTTTCTTTTTAGTTCTATGGGCCTTTTCCTTCTATGTCTCTGCGCTATACTTGTTTCGATTCGGGGTCCGGGTGTGGGGTGGATTGAGTGGGGCGGCTTTGGAGGGGTGCGTATTTACTCATGTGACTATCCTGTTATCTAACTGCACCGCCTCACTGTCTGAGATTTTCTATGGTCGTTTTAATGATGCTGCTGCTCTCCCGTGTGGTGAAGCCATCTTGCGGACTCGAATCTCCTTGGTTCTATCCTCTACTGACTTTTTTCTCGAAAAAATCATTTTAAAAACCTTAAAATTAACCTTCACTTCTCCTTCCCCTGGTGTCAAGGATCTCTCCAGTGTATACCTCTTGAATCGTTGCACGCTTGACCATTGATGCACAAGGGATGTAATGTTTGACTCAGTGCTTAACCGTATTGTGGCCGGCCGGATGGTTGTAGGCCCGTATTTGTTCTTTTACTATGCACAAATAAAGGTTTTAAAAAAAAAAAAAAAGATTGTTATGATCCATCCAGCTTTGGATAAATAACATGGTGGCCTGGAAATCGGTGACAGAGCTGTGCGAGTTATAAATCCTGATGATAAGCTGTAGATCATCTGCATAGTTGAAAACCGACACCTTCCTGTCTTTGAGAGACTGGATCAGGGGTGCCATACAGAGGCTAAACAGGTGTCGAGAGAGGGCCGAACCCTGTGGGACCCCACAGGTAGTTTTGCGTGGAGGCGCCAGAAAATGTCCCTGATGAACAGCCTGTGAGCGGTCCTCCAGAAAGGGAGTGAGCCAGCGAGCTGCCGCCCCTTGAACACCAGCCTGTCTGACACGGTCGGCCAAGATAGTATGGTCGACCGTGTCAAAGGCTGCGGAGAGATCCAGTAGAACCAGTGCCTGAGGGGAGCTTCTATCAGCGTTGTTCCAGAGGGTATCCATGACCGCAAGGATCACGGATTCGGTAGAGTGAGCTGGCTGAAAACCAGCCTGATGAGGATCCAGATATTTCGACTCCTCTAAAAAGTTGGAAAGGCATTTAGCTACGTGATCCTCTAGAGCCTTTGCCAAAAAAGGGAGCAAGAAAATTGGGCGATAGTTAGATAGGAGTGCGGGGTCAGCTCCAGATTTTTTCAAGAGGGGTACCACTACTGCTTTCTTAAAGGCCAAAGGGACTGTGCCAGATGAAATAGATTTATTCAATAAGGCATGTGCAGGGCCAGAATGGATTGCGAGGCAGTCCTTGAGTATATGAGGGGGGCAACAGTCAGACGGGGCACCTGATTTAACTTTCACTAGTAGGTCTTGGAAGATCTCATTGCTGATAGTGGGGAAGCAACTGAGAGTGCTGTTGTTTCTATGTACCACAGAGAGGTCGGGTGAAGAAGGGTGATTAGGAATACTGACCTTTATAGTAATGATTTTATCAATAAACTATTCATTGAATGAGTAACATAATGCTTGGGAGGGCGTGGCCTTCAAAAGAATTAGCTCAGGATTAGATAGTTCGTCAATTATGGTAAAAATCTCTTTAGAATTCTTATTGGAATTAAGAATACGTGTGGATAAGTGGGCAGCTTTGGCAGTGAGGATGCTTTTCTTGTAGTCTTTCCGGGCAGAAATATATAGTAGGTTTTTTTTCGGGAGAGTACTTCAGACGCCACTGCCTCTCCAATTGGCGTAGGGCCAGTTACTGGTTCTTAAGTTAATTGGAAAACCATCTTTGTGCATCCGCACGACGTGCTAGTTTAACTTTTTTTAAGGGTGCATGCTTATTACTGGCATTGTATAGCCATTCGGATACATTCTTTTCCATAGTATTAACATGACTACTAAGAGATGGGGTTGAATTAGATAGTGTGTCAAGAAAGTCTTCTTTGTTGATGGAGTTCCATCTCCTAGCAAAACCTCCTTCGGCCACATTGATTTTCTCAGTGGGCAAGTGTTCCAGAGTGAATTTTAGCAAGTGGTGATCAGACCAAATGCAAGGCGTGATTGTGGGAGTAGAAATAGACAGGCCACTCGACCAGACTTGGTCAAGGATCCGTCCCTTCAGATCGGTGGGGGATAAGACCTGCTGAGAGAAGTTTTGATTGCTAAGAAGGTCAGACATCTCAGCAGATTGTGGCCTTTCCTGAGGGTCATTATACCAATAGTTGAAATCACCCACAAGGAGGACCTTGGCATGCTCAATCACAAGTTTAGCCATCTGTTCACTAAGTGATAGCGGAAAGTAAGACATCTGATTTGGTGGCCTGTATATTAAAACGCAGACAAAAGAGTCATTGGCTGATTCCAGTTTTATAACTATGTTCTCAGTATCTTTGAGAGAGAGACACGCCAAGGAGCAAAACCTAAAATTAGTGTGGATGATGGCTGCAACTCCCCCCCTGATTTGCCAGGTAGACGATTGGCATGGATAATATAGTAATCAGGGGGTAGTACTGCCAACATATCTGGGGCAGAGTCATCGGTGAGCCAGGTTTCAGTCAATAGCAGGATATTCGGTTTGTCGGTAAGCAGAAGAAGAAGGATATCCAGTTGATGTTTAACAAGGAAGCGCGTGTTAAGATAGTATATCGATATGGGCACATCCCTAAGTTTAGCTTGACTCCGAGAGCTGTGCATAGGGATAGTAGAGGTCTGTATTTCAGGGAAGCTGCTCCGTTTGATGTAAATATCATGAGCGACTATAGGAGGCAGATCTTTTTGTGCGGGGCACAGATGGGTAGAATGCATCTTTTTCAAAGTAACCGATGAGTACTTGATAATTTGGGCATAGCAACTGGCCCCTGGGCCCGGAAGGGCCAGGACGGGTGCAGACGGGCTTGCCTTCGGCGCGCCGCCTGGGAGCCCGCTGTGCGCGTCCGCTGCGCTCCCGCACTGCGTGCTGCATTTATTTCCGTTCCCCGCCCTCAGCTCCGCCCTCTCGCAGCGCGATTGTCTGTTTTAAGTCTTTTTAAAAGCAGTATTAAAAGCGGTCACAATATGTTTCTGGCAGGCCTAAGATTACGTTCCTATTCTAGCAGCAAGGAAAGCCTAATGGGGAACTCCCACGCTGCGTGCTGCTTTTCACCTCCGTTCCCTGCAATCAGCTCCGCCCTCTCACAGCGTGATTGGCTGCTACCAGGAGAGTCACTCGGAGCACTAGGGGAGCCGGAAACCAGCCGACTAACGCGTGAAAGCGAATGACCAAGCGACAGGTATAGTTTCTAAAGTGTAGATTCAAAGTGCAAAATACAAATTCAAGTTTTTAGGTCTTTTTAAAAGCAGGTTAGGTCGCAACAAAGTAGGATAGAGTATGTCAAGCATCTGCTAAATTGGATTTTCAGGTGGCAAAATGCTCTGAGTGGGACCAGCATGATTTTCTTACCCAGCCAGGGTATGTCTTTGGTGAATTGACTTGGGTGGTTGGTTCCGGTGCTTCGATGGTTTGGAAATCCAAAGTTGTTCTGAGACCAATTTTTTCAGAAAATTCAGAATAAGTCCTTCTGGATATAACTAATGGTCACAGGACCTTAGGGAGAGCACTTAAGGATCAGGACTCACTCCAGCAGAGACCACCAGCAGGATCCTGTCCTCTTCCAGTTGTCACTTCAGGGAAAAGACCTCTTGCAGCTTATTGTGCCCTTGTAGCCACAAGGGTTGTCAACCACCTCATGCCTGTAGTACCCTTCTTTGTCGTGGGTAGAAGTAGAAGCAAGTACGGCTCTTCAAGTCTCAGCCAGAAAGTGTAGTGCTTCTGTTCTTCCACAGGTCAAGAAAGTTTTCTGAAGGGCTGGTGGCATGGCCCATTTTCGTAAAGTTTGGTAGAGTGAGGCGACTGCTGGACACCCCCAAAACAATATAGAGAAAATGTTCCCAGGGGCTATCCTACTCGCATTTGGAGCACAGCCTGAGTGTTTTACTGTAAACTAGGTGAGACTGAACTACTTTAGATGAATCCAGAATGGCATAGAGAAATCAGCTGTCACCTTCTAAGCTACACAAAACTGATTTTGGGACCAGTCCCCCCTCCCACTGGGTTGGTGCTCAACTGGCTTTCTTAGGCTTAAAGAATAAAAGCTTCCTCTTCCTTAGATCTCCCCTTACACTAATCTATGAAAGGGCAGGCTTCACTGTTGTCTCATCAAGTTAATGAAGTTCCTAGAACCTCACCAGCTACCTTTCCTGAGCAGATAGGGATTACATGCTCCACACCCAGTCCATCCTGTCAGCAGAGCTAAGCCATTGTCTCTGCTCTAGGAACAGTTTTCACACTTCATTGAGGTCAAGTACTGACAGGGCAGATGCTGGTAGGTTAATGTAAACTAGCCTCCAGAAGCTCCAGACAGGGATAAGGTAATTTTCCGAAAATTAATTTGTCCGAAATATTTATTTTAAATTTAACTAAGCCATTGAATTGGATTGTTCATAAATATCAAAAATAGTGGTTGAACTGTTTTTCTAGCTTCTCTCAAAACCAAGATAGTAAAACTAATATTTTAATTAGGGCTCCTGATTTTATGGTATTTATTTTATTGACATTTCCGTCTGTATTTATCCATATTTATTTTTTGCTAATTTTATCTGTATTCATTTTTATTGTGGGCTGTGTGAAAAAATTAAGCAAAAATAGTACACTTCTACATTTTTAAAATGATAAATGTAATCTCTTATCTGAATGTATGACAGATTTCAATAATATGAAGTCTCACAGATGATAAATCAATACACTTGAATGAAAACACTATATGAATTAGAATTGTCCCAACCACGGTCCCTATTGCCTGGAATCTAATTGTGGATTTTTATGATTGTTTTAATCATTTATATGTTTTATTCTTTTAATCATGTGCTACTATTGTGTGTGTTTGTACTTTTGTGGTTACTTCTTATCTGAATAAAGATGATTTGTTATGAAAATATGAACATTTTAATCTCAACCTTTTGTATATTTACTGGAGTTTAAGCCTTCTTTTCTGTCAAACTACACTACTCTTGGCCTGACAGTCATGACTGAGTCTTTATAATCACACAAAAAGATACTAATTTCTGATTTGATCCACATTTAAATGTAAATACAGACAGGAAACTAAATGGTTTTCTGTCTGTATTCATCTATAAAAAAATCAGTAAAAAAGGAAAAGAGGGAGCCTTAATTTTAATCAGTACTATTTTCCTAATAGGAAAGTGGGAACCTTCCACAGTGAAAATACCTTTCGAGGCATTGTCACTGCAGGGACATGGTAACATAAAATGTTATATGTCCCACTTTTAAATAAACGCACCCTACCTTGTGGGCTACAAGGCCTACATAAGGGTGACTAATGAATATTTAAAAGGAAGGATTTTCCTATCTCAAAATGGTTCACCTTCAGGCCGGGCTGTAGGTTAAAACTGCAGCAATCAGGCTTATAGGATAGTTAAATAAATGGACACCAGGTGACACTGTCCTAGTTTGCAGAGTCTAAAAAACAGCAATAAAATTCAGCAAAAAGTGGAGGTGACTTCGCTAAAGGAACATTTTCCCACAAAAATACTTATTTGTACATCACTTGCTAACTGCCAAATCAGTTTCCTGGTGCTGATAACATGTTTATTTTCCAATTCAGAGGTGTCTAGTTTGTCAATCTCAGGGAACTCAAAGGCTAGAGGGACCCACCGTGATTTGAACATGTGAACACACAGATGAATTTCCCTGGCAGCAAGTGCATTATTTCACTGCGCCTGCAAACCATCTATGCCCATTACCCCTATTTTTATGCGCTGGAGCCTTTGTTGTTGGAGTACATCTTTATGATGCTCTTGTACAGTAGGGGGGAATTTCCAATGTGGCCACTTTTCCCAGCTGGTTAGGCTTTTTGGCAGTATAGTTTTGAGGAAACAAAGTCGTCTTACCTTGTTTAAGTCAATACACTAAAACAGCAAAACTACAAGGATCATGATAAAAAACCATTTAATCTAATCCTCATTTTGGATGTTTAGTTTTCCCCTCTTCTTTTAGGCCTAAAAACTCCATGTGCCTGTTGTGGTGGTGTTTGGATAATTTTACCTGCTTGTTTCACATTGTATTTAGTCATATATTTTGAAAGGTGCTAGACTGCATCTGGTATTTGTTGGGTCACTGGTTGAGTGGGGTGAAACCCTTCCAAAGCAGGAACTACAATATCTGTCATGGTGAAACAAAAGAAAACCCCAATTAACCTGTGCTCAACCCTTTGGTAGCTTGGCACAAAGCTGTCAGGCTTGACTTAGTGGCAATGTGTCAGTATTTATACAGTACTTGAAACCGTAATAAAGTAAAAGCACAACACAAGAAAAATCCATCCCCAGTTTAGAAAAAATATAGTAAAATTCGATAAATTATTTGACAACAAAAATCCAATCAGTAAAACTGGAGATATGCAATTTCAAAGATTTAAGAAAAAATAGTACCTAAAAGCACTAAGTGCAAACTGTGGTTATCTGGCCACGCAGGACAAGGACATAGTCACAAGTTCAGGTTGACAGCAATGTACGCAGGCTGGATACAGGGACTCAGGTAGCCCTGCTCAACAAGAATACTTTAAATTCTGATTGCGAGATCCCACGATGAGGATGCGCCTCGCAGCAGGGGCAACGTGAGATCCTTGTGTGGAGATGCGTCGTGCAACAGCGGTTCTAGGAAGCTGCAATGCGATGTCCTGCTTCGTCGTCATGGGTGCTGCTGAGGAGGGGCATTGTTATGTGCTTGGGTTATGCCCATGTAGCGAAGCGGCTCATTTCTTACATTATCCGATTTTTCACAATAACATTTCTGCCATGACCTTTTGCACATATTTATGTGCACGACAATGTTGGATTTGTTTCTCTGAAACTTTTTTCTTTACACATGTAGCTTTTCACAACATTATCACAAAGCCTTGAACATCATGTACACACCCCTTCTACACACTATGTACAAATGTTGTTCTATCTTCATCCACAGGGCGACAAGGTTTTCTATGAATCCATAAGATCACTAATCTATATGCATATTGCAAGCCTGCTTTCTTTTTAAATAAAGAGCATCCCAATAGATTAGCAGAAGAGGCACTTTAGCTGACACCAAAGGTCCCTGCATGCTGATGCTTCCCCACACAGCTGTCTTACATCTCGTTAGGGGGGGCCAGTTCATGACCAAGACTTCATTCTCTCCTGCCACGTAATGGAGTGGATCGTCCCTTGGGGGGATGCTTGGCTACGCACCTACACACACTCTGGGTACACTCTTAGTTGGGTTTGCATAGTAGGAGTACCCCTGATTACTGCCTTGTTTAAATACCTGCAAATATTCACTGTTTTAGCACCATGGTAGAGCTGTATCTACTATTTACTCTTTTGGTGCTAAAATCCCTTTCATCCGCTTCTGTCTACTGATTGTCGCAGCACATGTATTCCAAATAAGAATAACATTGCTTCAATAAATATATTGAAAATGTCCCAGTGTGTATTTTCTGTATATTTCTCTAAGCACTAATAAGCACGAGTGACTGAGTGAAAGGTCCTGATCTGTTTCGCCGATCTCTTAGGGGTCAGGGTTGTCATGTTCAGTGGTTACCGGAAACCATTCACTCCCTGGGAAGTTTAGGGGGGCTTATGGTGGCACTGTGAGCTATCTGGTGTCTAGGCAATACATTCTGTGGGGGTGCCTGGAATCAGTCTAGGCACCTCACCCGAAGTTTATGTTGTCCATCAAACGTACAGGTCCTAAAGATTAGTGGGAACTACGCGACAGCATGTGATGGAAAGTCCTGCGTCGGAGATGCATTGCGAACTGGCTGGTTCCGAAAAGCCTGCGGGCCTTATGATGCAGAGTCCTGCGTCATCATTGAGGATGCCATTGTAGGGCTTGCGATGCTAAGGCCTGCGTTGATGATTAGTCACACAGCAGTTCTGATGTGGAGGTTTGGGTGGCGAGTGTGTTGTGCTGCATCAGTTCTGTTGTGACTGGCTGAGCACCTTCCAGACCACTTTCAAGCGTCCAAGACTGGGGTGGCACTATTTGGGAGGGTAGGACTCAAAGCAGTAGCTCCAGGTGCTGGATTCAAGGTGGCTTGAGTCTTATGTCTCTAAGGCTCTTGTCAGGAAGCGAGCCAACTAGCAATCCTCTGAAGAAATTAGAAGAAAAAGTCCTTTGTCTGGTTTAGTGGCCGGTCAGTTTACCATTAGATTTGCAGTGTCACAGCCTACAACGCAAAATAGGGGATAGGCAGAGTGGAAAAAGAGGTTGCCGACCCTTGCATGTAGAGGGTGAACCTGCCCATAAAGGAAAGGAGGCAGCATAGGAAAATGATGACAAATGGGATAGGTAGCCTTCTGACAATTGGGAAGGAACTGAGGATCAGACAGTGGAAATTGCAGGGAAATATACGAAAACAGTGTGGTCGCTAGGGGCTTCAAGCGTGTGATTTCCCAAGGCATGATGCTTGTTAAAAGCAGGGTCGCACCAAGAAAGCTGTTTCGGAGGCAATCAGAATTTATTGTGTGGAGGGAGTGTAACTAGATTTGTGTAGTAACTAAAAACTGAACTATCCTTCATGACATTTCCTTTTTAGGTCTCGCTGAGCCCAGCGCATGCGCTGGCTCGGAGAGACATTTTGTATTGTGAGTTTTCAAAGTGCTGCTGGCTGGCCTAGCGCCTGCGTTCACGCGACCGTGCATGCGGGAACAGCTAGTCTTCAGCAGCGCTTTGAAAACTCGTGCGTCATCGCAATCACTTTCGCTTTCAGAGCGATCGCGATGACGCACGCTTTCAATGCTTGTTTTTCTTTACTTTTGATATAAGCGCGGCACCCGCGCTTTACTTTTGATGTTATAAGTAAAGCGTGGCTGCCGCGATTATACCAAAGGTAAAGAAAAAGAAAAAAACATCTATTTCTTTACTTTTGGTATAATCTCGGGACCTGCGCTTTACTTATAACATTAAAAGTGAAGCGCGGGTGCCGAGATTATAGCAAAAGTTTAGCGGTCACGTTTCTTTCTTTCTTTCTTTATTTAACGTACTAATGTCGGTCTGCTTTAAATATAGCGGCCACATTTACTTATTTGTTTTATTTTTTTGTTCAGCAGCGCCCATGCGGCGTTTTCGCATTTATGAATGCAACGCCCTTTCTTTAGACACGGTTTGTCTAAAGAAGGGGATGCGGCATCCATAAATGTGAAAGCGCCGCATGGGCGCTACTGAACTAAAAACTTTTGGCAATGCAATATACCAGACCTATTTTATTGCAAATGTTTTTCTTTTTCGCCATCCCTTTTAAAAGTATTCTTTCTTTCTTTGCCGTCACTGGATCCCTTTCCCTGCTCGGCTGCCGGCGTATACAAACGCGGTCTCCCTTTGTCTGTCTGCTGGTCCTACTGCCTCTCAGAGGAGGAATGTGCTGCACTCACTGAAGAGTGCGCATGGTTGCTTCTCCATCTTGGTAAGTCAGTGGTGCCATTGTTTAGCACTGCAGTACAGACAACATTTAATTCCACTTGTTACCTATGTTCCCGCGCACAGGTCGAGCCTGAGGCACCCACGAGGGGCCCTGGGTGTCATGTTTTTTCCTCTGAATAAGGAACTGCTCACCATTTCACCTTTTGTGGTGCTTAGAATTCAGAGAAATTAATGACGAGCATGGTTTGAATGGTTAGCCTTTGTGCTTTGTTTAAAAAAAAAAACCTGCCAAACAAAAACATTATGCCTTTATAGTTAATGATTAAGGGCATGTTAATATTCGTTCTGTAGCTATTTATCTGTAGCCCTTTACTTAGAAGTTTATTTGTATGAAAATAGTACTGGTTAATGTTTGGTATTGGTCGAGTTAGTAAGAAAGGCTGCGTTGACCTTTCCGGGATTTGAACCCCTGAACTGTAGGTTACATCTTAGTGATTGGCCATGAACCCCCCTAGTTTGATTGAAATATGCATGCTGTCTTCCTTGGCAAGATCTCACTTACACGTGTCACGTGGCAACCAGCACACAATTCATATATCTAGAAGCCCAATCCTAAAGGTTCCTAGGTGTATACACAGCACACCGGACAGTCATGGACTAGATAGAAGCCATGCCCCACATATATGCTAATTAGCCCCCTCATGTTTTTTTAGGTGCGGGTGGACATTTTTGGGGACTGGTTAAATAAGTTACACCTGGCTGGATAAGGATGTGTGTGGAGAGACCACAGCTTTGTGTCTGTCATGGTACATGTCCACCTGTGGCATGTAAAAGATAAAGGGGAGGGTTGTAAGCTCAAGAACTGTAACTAAGAATCTTGTCCTAGAAGCGTATGTTTGTAATTAAGGGCCTGGCTTAAAAGCACGTAAACTAAACTACTGTACTTCACACATCGTGTCACCTGACAAGTATTTGGGTATCATTCTGTGATTTTACTTTATTGCATCCAGGTCTATAAAACATAATGGACATAGGTCTAAAACAAGGCAGACTTATTGGCTTTGGCAAGGGCTTTAATCAGTATGAAATAAATGAGTAGGGACAATGATTCTGTGGTAAACAGAATTGACAAATGTTTTAATTCTGAAAATAGGAGATTGAATTAGACATAATTAAGGTCTCTGGGAGGGGTAGTGGTCTTCGGAGTGTCTCAGCTACTCCTGTTCTCACCTTCACATCACTTTCCTCTGTGGTCTCTCATTTTGTTAGATACTTAATGCCATAATTCTCCACACATCATTCTGAAATCCTCACTGCATCTTCCACACACCATCGTTCTTCAGCACTGTATTCTCTCACCCTCATTCTACGTGTACGACCTCTTATCTCTTCCATTAAACACCCCTTTAGACACACCACACACCCCCAACTCTCTCTCTCCTTTTCTTTTGTCCTGTTAATATTTCGACAACTACATACCTCTTTTCCACACTTCCTCATTGAATCACAATTGTAAATGGTACATATGTAGCCTTTGCGCTCTGCAGAGAGGCCAATGATTGGATGTGCACTATGGTCTGAACACTTTTATGATTGCTGAAAGGTACTGTGAGCAACTTGCACTGCCTTCAGCCTGACCTCAAGAGCTTGCAATAGTGCCCCGTCATAAATACCCACCTGCAACCTGAACTCACCCAGACACCTACAGGTGATTCAATTCACAGTATGTTCCATGAAAAACATCAGATAAACAATATCTGGAGAAAGCGCATTTCTTTGGGATATGAAGTAAAACATGATTTGAAAACAACGACTTCATCGCTGACGTGGATTATCTTAAGTGTATTTACAGTCCTTGATAGGGCTTGAAAGGGACCAATTTCAAAGTCAGTTTCTAATTACTGCTAGCTCTAAGACACTGTAGGACCCACCCCACTTAAAGGTCCTGGCAGGCAGTGAACACTGATCATTCTTTACCAAACCTGAAACACTCACAGCATATGAAGGTAAACCCAGGGCTTAATTTGAGCCTGTGGTTTTCCGGTGCTCAGCGCTGGCACTTAATCATCAACATCGGTGCTTTTCATGAGCACCAGTTAAGGACACATTTATGTGTTTATTATGGGAAGATTAAGAGATCTGCCCAGCATTACATAATGTTGAGCCGACGCAGAGACTCTAACCTGGTTCCCCAGCTCCGATGTAACCAGCTCTGGCCATTATGCCACATCCTATCCCCACTTTCATGCTTAGTAGTTGGTTCTGTTTTAGGTGGTGCTAACAGGAGAAAATGGCTGGAGCAAGTCACGTCCTGATGAGAGCCCCGGCACTTATTGTGTTTTACAAATTATCCACTGGGTAAAACTACATGAGGAGCACGGCAGCTGATCTCAAGACTGGGGCTCCACAGCCAACGTTTACAGTTCCTGGTAACATTTTCATTACACCAGTGTAATCGTACATGGCATTTCATGTCACGCTTGTTACAGACCATTCACAAAATTACACCATGTTGCATAATTTCAAGTCTCTTCAGGTAAAATCTTTCACAGGAGTATGAAAATGTGACCAAACAGGACACATGCAGCTGTTTGCGGCACTTGTCTTCTTGCGCTTTTTTCAGTTTTGGATACAAGGATACATTTCACCCTTAAATGTAGTGTCAAATGCTAGATTTGGATTTCATGTAACTTGTCCCTAATTTTGCAAAAGGAAATTATGCAAATTTTGCACACCCCTAACCATGGCATGGTTGTTGGTTGGAAACTCTTGGTCAATTAGCGCCATGAAGGTGAGTGCTGCATACACTACTCGGAGGACGGGTTACTCCATGACAACGGTGACAGATAGCCCATCCACTGAAATATAAATCCCATAAAATATAATGGGATTTATATTTTGGTGAACTGGATATCCATCACTGTTGTGCGGGAGTAACCAGTCTCCCGAGATGGAAATTGGGCCCTTTCTCTGGAAGATAACAATTAGTAGTTGAGTGAGTGGGTGTGTTCATATTGTTACTTCAGCAAGAAAAGTCGCATTCCAGTATGTTTCCACCTCTGTCCTCCTTGTTGCCAGGTCTGGAAGTCACAACCAAAATGTTTAGTCAGCAAGAGCGTCTCCATCTATGTAAATATTGATGGAAGAGCTTGGGTCTGGCAACCCTGTGCTAAATACATAGCTTAGTGGGACCAGAATGCATGTTTAAGTGCTGAATTCTTTCAAAACCTTAATTTTCTACACCACCACCTGGGATCTTTGATCTGCCAACTAAAACAACCAAGTGCCACCCAAACCACCCTCTGCGGCTCCCAGTTCCAGATCCCTTTACCTCTGTGGTCCCTTCCACTGGAATTCAATGACCCTGCTACCCAGGCATGCCCCTCACTCATAGAGATTACAACAATCTTCCTCATGTAATGAGAAAGAACAATCATTGGCATAGCCAATTGTTCTCGCTTTTGGGACCTTATAAGTATTTAGTTATGCAGCACAACCCAAAGGCGAGACCTATTGGCTATGCCAATGCTTGTTCAACATTTTATCGAGTTCTATTAAGTGCAACAAAAAATGTAAAGAATAACGTAAACATCCATTATTTCGATAATCATAGAGCACATCTATTGATTTGCTCCAGCATAACTGTGTTGTGGAAATCTCCCCCATCCCCCATTCAGAGATGTAAGAACGGTTATAACAGCTTTTCATAACTCTCTTCGGTAATTTATATGCCATGTGTTGTTTTCAGCTTATTTTTAGCCCCATATCTTTTCTCCCCAATCTCAATATCCCATTTTACTGTGCACCATCACCCTAGGGATTCCATTATATTGTTAAAGCTCAAAATGTTCTGGGGTACGCCATTAAGGCAGATAAGTGTGCAAGTGATCCAGTGAGGTTTTCCATATCATACAGAATGTATCCCTCTCATTCCTCACACCATATGTGAGCATTACTTTGACCATTGTTGCCCAGAGTTTGCTTGACCAGCCATCTAGTGAATTAGGTGAAGCACTCACCTGTTCAACATGTTCAGAAGTGTATATATGGGGGGCGTTAAGTCCATGCTTTTATAGTGAGGGCTCTAAAGAAATTCAGTGTGCCCTAAGCTGAGCCTACAGGGCTGTCCGTGGTTCCAATATAAACAAGCATTTGCAATGCAATAGGTCTCGCTTTAGTGAAAGTTTGCGCATATTTCTTTGCAATGCCAATAGCTCAAACTCTGAGTAATGCGAGACCTATTGCATTGCAAATGCTTGTTCTCTGCTATGTTGGAGGCACGGATTATGATGGGTGTATGGAATTAAGATGATGAAACATGCCCAGGAAGGAGGGTTGCTGTTTGTTTTTCAAAATCGCAGCAGTAACAGCTCTTCACAACAGACAAGCCACAAACTGAAAGTGGTGACACACAACTGCATGTATTTATTGCCTTACATATTTATTTAACGTTCTTATTTAGTGTACTAGCTCCCAAATTAAGAGTTGATTTTAGACTTGGGGTAATTGGGAGGCTGGATTATTTAAAATAAAATAAAATTATATAACTGTACGTTGGCAAAAAGAGTGACCAGCATCTGCCATTGTCACAAACAAATCCTTTAAAATATCTGCTTGTATCTTTGCTTTTAGGAAATTGGTTATAGTCGATTTGGAACATTGTTTATTAATGTTGCATCGGTTTTTAATACGGTAAGCAAAACAGAATTACCCCTCACTCCAATAAATGGAAAGAGAATACATCGAAGTAAGTTTAACACAAACGATTACAGTAAAAACAAGCATTTGCAATGCAATAGGTCTCACATTTATGCAAGTTTAAGCTATTGGCATTGCAAATGACAATGCGTTTTATTTATGTTTTATAAACCAAAACATTTACAATGCCAATAGCTCAAACTCACGTAAGGCCTATAGCATCACAGACAACGGGAGGGGGCTAGAAGGTACGGACAGCGGGATGAAAGAAGGCATGACAACAGGAGGGGGGTAAAGAATGCACAGACAACTGGAGGGAAGGCGGGTTGTAAAGAAGGCACCAAATCACTTTGTGCCTGGAGTAAGAGAAACTGGATAAAGAAAATAGTGCTAACAGTCTAAAGGACACTGCTGTGTAACAACCGAAGTAAAGGGGGCAGTCGCCGTGGGAGGTGACAAATGAAGACGAGGCGGTACTAAGGAGGGACTAACAAGTCTATTTACCAATCAGAAGCCAGCATTTAGGACAGATAATGAGACAAACCAATGGCAAATATGGGCGGAGAGTGGGCGGGGCTTCTATCCCCTGCTCCACTACAGCAGATCGCCAGAGCAGTGCATGCATGCTGGTTCAGGCTCGACGTAAAAAGGTTGGAAAAAAGTGGAAAGAAGAATAAAAAGAGGATTTATGCGCCCCGCAGACACCCTGTTTTGTTGGGCACCGCAATGGTTAAGCTGCAGCTGACAGAGCTCACACATGGTTCAGTGCAGCTAGTGCCGCACAGCCCCTGTGTGACACTGAAGAGTGAAAGAAGGCTCAACAGTGCAATAAGAAAGCAATCCATAGAGAGCAAGCTGTTTGCTTCAAAAAGTGATTGTGGATTTTTGCAGACACACTGAATTTGCTTTTTTAACTTATTTTCATGTTTGGTGGCGGCTGCGTGTTTCCATCAAAATGCAACTGTTAGGCTGTATGCATGTGACATTTGGCTGCTTCTATGAAGTATTGACACACGGGGGCATTTTGGTTGTATTACAACAGACTTACTTAGGAGCCCCCCCCCCCCCCCTCCCCACCGTGACAGAGGAGGCTGTGATTTGAGGATGCCAGCTGGGTTAAAGAACGCACTGCACAGATTTCCCATTTTATGTGAAATGAATTGAACGGTGGTGGCTGGGACATTCACATTTTTTGCAAAATGTGGCTACACACTGTGCTGGGTGTTAAGAAAGAGGATGGTGGGCTGCCACCACCTGTGTTCTTTGATACCCTGCTGCTATTGTAACAATAGAGCGCAACGTTGCCAATAATTAAATTGCGCTTTGTTAAACGGTGTATCATAGGGTGGTGTGAGGGCAAAATCAGTGACAGCCAAAGCAACCAGGGAAACACTGCGTTTGTGTGGGAGGGCGGAAGCAGGGACAGTTTACACCCATATTGCAAGAAAAAGCAGCAGTTAGAGGGTTAGCAGAGTATCAACAATGGTCAGACATACTGCATAACGTCACACATTCAGACAACACACAGTTAACATGATAATTACAAAATGCCCATATTTATATCCCTAACCTTTCGACAATCGTGCTGAAACTATTCAAGCAATAAATTAAACCCTGCATATTTGACATCTTGGCTTCTGAATTACCAGGCATAAAAACAGTACACCAATGCATGGGTCTCTAAACATACCCTCAAGAGATTGCGCCAATGGCTCAGGAAGATAAATCAAGTCGAATCAAAAGTAGAGGTATCTTTCATCCAGTTCAGCCACACAAAGCGTCCACAGGGTAGGCTGACATACTGGAACTCCAGCACTGGCAAGAGGGGCAAATCACACTGAAGCGAGATAACGGCTGGAGCAGTGACGGGAGGAAAGCACCCAAAGTCGTGGCATTCTGTGATAGCAGAGTTTGCAGATGTGTCTAATGATTCAGAGACCAGCATTCTTTGTCTCTGAAAGGTGGAAGTGTGCTCTCGCACTTTCCAGGTCAGGGGCGGCGTCTTGCTGAGCGCAGCCTCTGGCTATGGAAATAATATGTAAAATGTAACAAACGGGCACAGTGCTAAAACAAAGCGCGGTGCCCGTGTAAATAAAACATGTGCGTGGCAGCCCATGGAGTGGGCGCCATGTTAATAAAAAGTAAAAAAACTAAAAGTAGGTGTTGTGTATAAAGCACAGCGCCAGTGTACCTTGAATGCACATGCAAAGAAAGATGAGAGGGGCGCTGTGCTAAAACATGATGCGCTGCGCCCGTGTACGTACAAGTTATACGCACTCCCACAGAAACAGTAGCACACATTTTAAACAAGCAGTTCCCGAAGGAACACATAAACAACTAGAGCGTAAGGTAACTGTAGTTGGCTGTTGCTCCTGAATTAAAAACGGAAGTGACGTATCAGGAGCTCCACCAATAGGAGCCAGGAAATACAAGTGACATAGGAGTGAACCAACTGAAGCAAAAGGCGGGATATAGAGCCATCACAGCAGGTCTTGCAGACAGCGCATGCATGCTGCCTAGGCTCGACCTAAACATGTTTGCAAAATGCAACAATTTGTCTCTCTTCATAGTGCTCTTGGAACGCTCTTGTATTATATGCAGATACATGCAGAAAGAAAAATAGAAGCAAAATCAATGATTTCATTTTAAAAGCAAACAATGTACTCATAAAATATTTGCAATGGGAAGAAAACAATAACCCGTTGCAGTGTTTTACAAAAACGTCATGCAATTTGTTTGCTTTATAAAAAAATGAAATGAGAAAAATGCTTCATGGCTACAGATAGTTTTGCTAAATAACTGCTTTGATGACAGTATGAAATACAATTTATGTGAGGCATCATTTAATAAATCAGTCATGTCAATGTATGAAGACATAATGAGCAATCAGTGTAAAGCAATTATGTATAATATGTAAAAAAAAAAATTAAGAGCCGTGTTCTCAAAACAGTTCACAAACGTGCACCATTCTATTAATGTTCATGGGTAGAGAATTCAACATTTTCAGTAATTCACAAGAGGTATAGGTGTAGGCCTGTAATCCTGTGACCACTCCAGGTTTTCAAACTTACTCATAACAAACGTCTCTGAATTCCGTTGTCACAGGTTATAAACTTGTGAATTTGCCCATGCTAACAACTGCTGAGCAAATGTAAATTCACTTATTTAAACCTTTTACTCAGGCTTTTCCCCGTTGAGAAATTCCTTGGTCCACACCCCTGCCCTTTCCTGGATGGTTCCTCACCCCCGAAAAATGGTTTACTCCCACCATTGTCAGGAGTAAATTTCTTACCTTTTCAGGAATGGGAGAGGGTTGGACAGGAGTTGTTGAATAAAATTAATTATACATTTGTAGCTGTACGCAAACCCATAGGGAATGCTAGTCCTAGACGTACAACTCTTGGCCTACTGCCAGCCACCATGAGTAGATTTGCTGACACAAAAGTCATTTATCAAGTAAATCATTTTATGAGTTCAGAACCACATTTTTGCTCATGAAAGCCAAATGATAGCCCATAACAATTTGACTCTGACAAGACCTTGCAGTTTATCTAGTTGTTAAATATTAAATCCCAGTCATTAATATAGTGCATGATTATATGCTTACAATTATAAGAAGTAAACTGTGGCACAGAGACTGATGTTCTCAAGTGTGCAGAAAGTGGAGATGGTCAGACCTGGGGTTATGATATAGTTCCTCAGTTGGCAGTTCAGACCCTGGACTTCTAACAGAATCAAGTTCTTGTACATTGAAAGTTCGAAAAATTAAGTGAATGCTTAAAAAGTAAACTTTTAAGGGCAATTCACAAGATGCTTCCTCAGAAACACAAAAAAACAGAACAATGATAAAATTAAAGCAATGATACACCCATAACTCTTCTGTAATCAGAACTCCAGCATAAAGTCCTGGCATATTCATAGTCTTTCTGTGATCACAAAACTAGTCTAGCTGAAGCCACTTATATACAGCATCTGCATACACAGAACCTGTGAATATGCGTGTACCCTTGTGTGTTCAGAGTCCTATATAATGAAAATTGTCCTAGCTGTCGTAATTGAAAGTTTTAATTCTATTAAGGGCACAGAGGCGAGGATCAGGCATCAACTTTAACCACTTTATTATATCCAGCAGACATTAAACGTTATGTAGAACTCAACATTAAACTTCATTCCCATGAGTCATTGGGGAAGGAAAACAGAAAACAGTCCATCCAATCTGAATGCCGCAGTTCCTCTCAACCTTCCTTGCAGGTGTTCAGTTCTAGGCCGTGGCTCTGTTATAATAGTTTATTGCCATTGAAAAACAGCCCCCGTACACGAATGCGGCCGAAAGAGCTTCACGACTCAAAATAGAACAAGTGAAAATTGATGCGCCGACTGCCAGGAGTTAGAGTGCGCAGAGCGAGATTATACAGATGTGCGCGCCCCATAACAATCGGATGACGGCACCGCACACTCAGAGCCTGGCAGTTAAGTGGCCGTGAAGGAGCGAGAATGTTCCTGCGGCGGCGCCTTGAAAATAAAAGAAAATTGAAGGTAATATAATCGACAAACGCAATAACAGCAAGCTTCCCATCTGGACTATTGCCAGTCAACATTTGTTTTAGCTGCTAAATACATACCAAACGACATTATAAGGGCAGAGGTATAAAACATCTAGCTGAGGTTGCTGGAGCAGCGAAGAAAGAGGCAGATAGGGTATCTACAAGGAAGGTTGAGACGAACGGCAGAGTTCTATTTGGATGGACTGTTTTCTATTTTCTTTTCCCAATGACTCATGGGAAATGAAGTTTAATGTTGAGCTCTACATAATGTTTAATGGTTGCTGGATATAATAAAGTGGAGAAAGTTGATGGCTAATCCTCACCTCCAGTCCTGATATAGAGTCAGAAAGTCGTCATAATCACAGCCTTCATTGAATCCAAACAGTGAGCTAAAGGGCTCTGGCATATTCAGGGATGCTACTATCAAATCTCTAAAATGAAAACCCAGCCATAGTTTCACATTTCAAGTAGATTTCCAAAGCATCTTGCCCATTGTAGAGGTAGATACTTTAAAAAATCCACACCCATGTGTGTATCAAATGACATTCTTTTCCTGATGGAAAAGTTCCTGCAGGGTTCTGCAGTCTCCATACATATATTTTAATGGTTTAAAAAATCCACACCCATGTTTGTATCAAATGGCTTAATCTTTCCCTAATGGAAAGGTCCTGCAGGATTCTACATTCATTCATTTTGCAAAGTAATTATTGGCCATAGCTGATGTAAACGCTTTAGTTACCGTGTATCGGTGTATAGAATGATGGGAATTTTAACCGTATGTTTTCGTCCAACACCATAGGATGTATAATATCTTATACATATGTGACATTTGGTCTGTGTTTCGTCAGTAGCCACAAACCATCCCATAGTGTGCTTTATAATGAAGCCTGATCCATAAGGAGCCAATATTTTTCGATGGGGCTCAGAGACCACGTGAAAGCTATTCTCAGTTGTGATACTTCTAGATTTCGTAGACCTCTTCCTTACAAGTGTGCATCACATTTCTCAAATTACTGGCTTTTTATCCCCCTTTCACTTCCTCACATGAAGGAGTCATCAAATGTGTGGAATGTAACTATTAATGATCATGCCTTTGTTTTGAATGACCTGAATTTTCTCAGTCGTTGACTTTCGCAGCCCAGGTAGTAGGCGTTTGTATAACCTAGCCTTTTAAAAATGAATCCTTGCATCATCTATAGTGACTTGAAAAAGCTGTGGGATTAGGGAAAAAAAATCTTTAACAGTTGCATTTGAAGGAAGCAAGCTGGAACACCAGGATTGATCTGTTCCTTCAAATGCAGCTGATGCAATGCAAATGCCTTTCATGTTTAATTTGAAACTGTTGTACTTTTGTTAATAGCATTAAAAGTTCCAATGCTCCATTAAAGTTAAGTAGTTTACAGCATGTGTAACGTTCTGCTTTGTTGGCACGCTAACCATAGGCACTGACTAATATATGTTGCCTGTAAATTGGTTCTAATATTACTACCTCAAATCTGACATCTTTTTTTGATTGTCAGTCTTTTGATTTTTACACCATTATTTTCATAATGACAAAAAAATGGAGCACGTATTCACCATTTCTCTCTTTGTATTGCTTGTTCACCTTAATGGTCATCAAAGGAGTTTTGTGACTGAGGATAATGTGTTGTTACTTACTGGTAAACTTCATTACACCAATTAAGGTCCTACTCTTCCCAGTCCTTACATTAGTGAGGTGATCCCTCTTCCGGACAGGCCATCTTGAACACTAGTCTTTTTTTTCCAGCTATATAAACCCCTCCCACCCACCGAAATGCATGTTAGTAACAAGACCTGACACAACCATGGTGGGAGGGAGGGAGGGGACAGGATTGGGACGAGGAGGACCTTAAATGGGGTATTTAAGATTACTGGTAAGTTAACAATACATTACCCCCTCATATGTCTTAGTGAGGACCTCACAAGTGAAAACACCAAGAAAAAGCAGGACACCAGGCATCCATGGCAAATTTTAATCAAAAACAAAGCTTAAGACAAAGCAGTGCTCAGAACGGCAACAGCAAATTGTCCACTGAGGCATGTAAGACATCGAGGCGATAATGCCTGATAAAGGTATGATGCGACTGCCATGTAGCTGCCCTACAAATCTCCGGGATAGAAAGACCAGTGCCTCAGCCCAGGAAGTGGACACAGACCGAGTGGAACGCCCCTTGACTTGAGTCAGAGGATCCAGACCCACCGACTTATTGGACTGGCTAACCGCCAAGCGCACCCACCCACTGATGGTGGATGTAGACACCTTCTTATCCTTAGCCACTCCACCCCTGGACATGAACAGAGCAGGTGGAAGACGAAAACCCTGGGCACACTGAAGGTAAATCTGAAGGGCCCTTCTAACATCCAATACAGAAGGAACCAGAGCACCCTTCTCCCCTGAAAAATTAGGAATAACAACCTCCTGCTGCAAATGGAGTAGATATTAGGGAGAAAGTCTGGGTCCAGCCACAACACCACCCTGTCCAGCAAGAACTGCTAATAGGGAAAATAGATAAGCAGGCCCACTAACTCACCGAACTGCCGAGCAGAGGTGATGGCCAACAGGAAGGCCAATTTAGCATCTAACCACACTTAATCAGCCTTTGACAAAAGCTCAATAGGGGACAATTGGAGACCCTGCAGAACAGTTGGCAAATCCTGAGAGGGCACAATCACCAGAGTGACTGGCAGACGAAGTTGAAAACTCTGTAGGAGCCAAACCACCAAAGGATCAACACCCTCCAATGTAGCCCCCGAACCTCTACAAGCCCGGATAGCAGCCCCTGGGCAGCCAAAGTAGAGAGGGAAAGATTCTTTAAAAAACCATCCCTGAGAAATTCAAGAATGTTCACCACCACTCCAAACACTGGATGCACGCCATCAGAGGCACACCAAGTGACAAAAGAGCCCCAGTGCTTATTGTAACACTTAAAGGTAGAAGGCCTACAAGAACGCTGAATATCCATAGCCACCAAAGAAGAACAACTCAAAGTCTCCAACGTCAAACATTCAGGAGCCAGACCCCTAGTTTTAATTGACAGAGACGAGTCAATGACAGAAAGGGAAACTGAAGCGGGGATGTGATCACTGGAAGCGGGACAAACCTGCCCCCGGAGATCCTCATCAACAGCGGGAACCAAAGGCGGCGAGGCCAAAAAGGAACAATCAAGAAAACAGACACCCTCTCTACCGGAATCTTCAGCACCCTCGGGAGGAAGGGAATCGGTGGGAAGACATACAGAAGACCAGCGGCCCAAGGAAGTGAGAGGGCATACACTGCCCATGCCTGATGACAAACTACCTTGAAACAGAACCGAGGAAGGAGGGCGTTGTGAAAAGAAGCAATAAGGTCGAGCCAAGGCTTCCTGAACCAAAGACAAATGTCCCGGAACAGGGGCACAGACAGATGGTACAAAACTGAAGAAGGAAGGTTTCGACTTAGGCTGTCCACATGAGTTATGTTACCCTGAATGTAAACAGCCCTCAATGCTGTGAGGTGAGACTCTGCCCAGGATACAACTCTGCCCATGAACAAATCAGGGAAGCCAGCTGATTCAGAGACTTACACAGTGTCTCCCCTTGGCTGTTCAAGTAACAGCGAGCCCCCTGATTGTCAGTACGAACCAACAGATTTGCTTCCTGTAGGTGAACCTGAAAGAACTGCATCGCCCCACCAGCTTGAGAAACGGGCGCTGTCTGCTCCTCAACCCCAAAGACTGGTGTTGGTTGCCAGCAACAGGCAAGGGGGAAGCTGGAAGCGGACCTCTTCTCCAGATCAGAGTGCAGAGCAACCAGCCCAGTCCATATCAGAACCGGGGAGAGAAGAGCCAGAGAATCGTAATTTGCATGGAAAGGGTCCCAATGAGACAACAAATAATTCACTAGAGGTTTGAGGTGCTGGCGAGTCCAGAGAACCACAGCTGTGGTCGCAGCCATCAATCCCTGGACCCGCAACCAAGTCCAAGCCTGAGCAGTCTGCTGATCATAAAATAATATGAAATTTATAATGCCCTCAGCTTACCCGGGGGCATCCCGGCGCAACAGACCAGAAGGAGAGACTCAGCTGACCACTTGTTTCCATAGTAGTGATCAGCTGAGTCTCTCCTTCTGGTCTGTTGCGCCGGTATGCCCCCGGGTAAGCTGAGCGCATTATAAATTTCATATTATTTTATTATTATTCAAGAGATCCATCAGAAGATGCTGCAGGGAAGCAATGCAAGCAGGTGGGAGAAACACTGCCCTCAACTGGGTGTCGAAAAGACCTCTGCTAAACTGCAGTCTCTGAACAGAGTCCAGGTGAGATTTTGCAAGATTCAACTTGAAGCTCATACCTTGGATCATGTCCATGGTTGCTTCTACTGCCAGAAGACCCTTAGGAAGAGAGGAAGCAGAAATCAAATAATCATCAATATAGGGTAACACAGAGAAACACTAAAGCTGCAAAACCCCCACAGTCGGAGCCAATACCTTGTTAAAAGTGCGAGGAGCGTAAGAGAGGCCGAAGGGGAACACCTGAAACTGGTAATGAACCTCGTCCAACGCAAACCTCAACTACCGTTGGCTTCCGTGATGGGTAGGCATGTGAAAATAGACGTGTTCCAAGTCCAGGAAAGAGTATAGTGGTGCAAAGTAGTTGGCCTAGGTAAAGTGGCGCTGGGTGCATTGGTTTTGAGTAAAGTGGTGTTGAGTGAATTGGCAAAGAGTGCAGTGGTTTAGAGTAGAGTGGTGCAGAGTAGAGTGCAGTGGCGTAGAGTAGAGTGACGCAGAGTTCATTGCTACAGAGTGGCATAGAGTGCATTGTTGTTGAGTGCAGTTGTGTACAGTGGCGCAGAGTTCAGTGGTATGGAGTAGAGTGCAGTGGTCCAGGGCAGATTAGACTGGCTTACAGTGAATTGGTGCAGAGTGCAGTGCAGAAGAGTGGACTTGAGTGGTGTAGACTACAGTGGCATAGAGCAGAATGTTTCAGTGTAGAATGAGGTAGCTTAGATTGAATGGTACAGAGCAGAGTGTCTTAAACTGCAGTGGTGCAGAGTAGATTAAAGCAGCTTAGAGTGGATTGGTGTACTGTGCAGTATTGCAGAGTAGAGTGGCGTGGAGTGGAGTGGTCTAGACTGGAGTTGTGTATAGTGCAGTGGCACATAGTAGAGTGGGGTAGAGTGCACTGGCATAGAGTTAAGTGGTGCAGAGTAGAGAGGCATAGAGTACAGTGTTAAAATGCAGTGGTGCACAGTAGACTAGAGTGGTGTAGACTGCCGCAGAGATCAGTGCTGCAGAGTGTCAGAGTGCAGTTGTGTAGAGTGGCTTAGAGTGCATTGGTGTAGAGTGCAGTGGTGTACAGTAGATTGTTTCAGAGTAGAGTGAAGTAGCATGGAGTGCAGTGGTATAGAGTGCAATGGTGCAGAGCTGATTAGTGCGGATTTGTGTGTAGTGGAATAGACTGGCGTAGACTGCTGAAGCAACCAGAGCCTTGAAATCTTTTCTTTCGAGTGTTATTTTCAGGTACGTATTTCTCCACAACACCTTCAATTATGTGTACGATTCTGGAGGCAAATTCTGTCCTCTTTACAGTGCTTACAACGCTGGTGATTTAACTGTATCCATGCCACTATCTAGACAATCCTGTCCAGCTCTCAACAGGTCTTCTTTAAGTAAAAAGTCACACTTGCGTTCTGTTGAAATTGTTGAACTCTGTCCCAAGCACTAGCAAGTACAAATTTGACTCTTTCGTTAATTTATTTCAGTAACAGCACTAGTAAACATTTTTTGTAGGCATAATTCTAAATACAATGTTGATACATGTGACTTTTTTATTTATTTAATGTCTCCTGCATAACTCTGAGCTATGATGGGTACTGATGCTGATGAGAGATATGCTTTGGATATCATTCTAGATAGATCATATTCTCCCTCTCCTCGCTCTGCTGTCTGTCTGACGGAATGGTTATTGCAATGGTCGCTAGTTGATAACTGAAGGGCTCTTCTAAGCAGCACCAAGGAGTACTCCGCCTACTCCCCCCAACCCCACCCCCACTTGACCTACACATCCCATTCGACCGCTTTCTATCTCAACCTGCCACACAGCTATTAGTATACGCGGCATACCTCAACAAGACCATATCAGATTTCAACCATCTGTCCCTACAACACATCTGGGGACCCTCTCACAGATCCCAACTTGGATGTTACAACCTACCACTTTAGAGGACCCAATCTTCCGCAAGGCCATTCTAGAAAGTATATTCCATTACATTGCTGAAAATAGTAACACTGCTTCCACCCACCTCGTGGAATGGGACGTGCTTCAAACAGTGATACAGGCACATTACATTCACACAATTATTGAGGAGTGCTGCGCAGTCAACGTGAACTGGGAAACTTGAGGGTTCCCTAAACAGCTTGGAGAAGGCCGCAGTGGTGGATTATTTTGCCGGAGATGAGTTATTGGCCACAAGGGAGTGCCATGCACAATTAATTTAGTCGTTGCGCTGCATCGATTACAAGGCATACCAAACCAAGGTTGATGCGGAGGGGGATACGTCCGGGAGACTATTGCCATGGCTGATTTAAGAAGACTCATTGCTGCCATCTGTCTTTCCCTAGATACTATAGTTTATTCTCAGGAAGCTCTTCACACAGCTTTCTGCTCCCTTTATTGGGCACTATATTTCCCTGCGGGCTCTCCCTCGCAGTCCAACAGTGCTGAATGACCTTCCCTGAGGTGCCTGCTGCTTGCAGAGAATCGCTGAACTGCCCGATTACAGAACAGGAGATCCGTTGTGCCATATGCAACTCCCCAACATGTAAAATCCCTTGAATCAAGGCTTGCCAATCAAATTTTAGGAAACCTGTGCAGACCTGTTGGTCCCGAAGCTGGTGGAATTTTACCACTCCGTCCCCAGTGCAGGAGAACTGGCTAATCTATGCATGTAGCTCCCCTCATCTATCTCCCTAAGTCGGGACATGACCCATTTGAAGACAGTTCTTACTGACCTTTGGCCATGTTGGGTATCGATTAGAAGATCCTCAGTAAGATCCTAGCAATGAGATTATTGGCGGTCATGCCAGATCCCATTCACCTGATCACAATGGATATATACCTGACATACGTAGACTAAACAGGTTACTAGAGGGGACCCCTCCACACTGGTCTTACTTTGTTTGCTTAGTGGGAGATTTAGAAAAGGAATTTAACATGCTACATACTTGCTGTGGGACGCAGGGTAGGGCTGAGCAATAATATGCTGATATTGATTAGGCTACTTTATTCTGAACCTCCAGTCTGGGTCAAAATTGACCAATTCATTTCGACCCATTCCCTGTCAGTGGGGTCATACGCCAGGGGTGCCCACTTTCAACATTGCTATTTGTACTGGCAATTAAGCCTTTGGCTCATCCCCTGCCCCAGTCGGGGAAAGTTTGGGGCATCCCAATCAACGATGAGATGCATGCTGGCTCTTTATATGCTGATGATGTTTTAAAATACATCAAGGATATTTGTGAGGGCTTGGATGCAGTGGCGCATATCATTCAATGCGACTTCAGGCTTGGGGGGTTAATTAGGCCAAATTGAGCCTGTTTTAGCTACACCCTGCCTGTCCCTAGTATAACATAGAGGTAAACACTCATCTTATGACTTAGGACCCTCCTCCGTACGATAGCCAGGAACTGATGTTTAACTGGCCACAAAGATTTGCTGGATGGAAATTTAATAAAGGTGGTATCTTCTCTGCTGCCACAAATCATATTCTGGCGCTCCTTCCCTCTAACGTTACAGAGTTGGGTTGCCCTCTCCAAAATGGTATAATTCCTTTATTACTTCACCCACTTGCCGATCCCTGTGCCTTGTAGCTGAACACTATGTTGCGGGACCTTATTTGTAATAAAGGGCGGTGTAGAGTCACCCTGATTAAATTCCATATGGATCAAGGAGGACTTGGGGCCTGCTATTTCAACATTACTACTTGGCCGTACAGCTGCAATGGCCCGCCCATTGGCTGGCTGACTGTAAGCCTGTCTGAGGTGTGCAAAGGTGGAGTACAAGGAGCCTATGCCATTGTCTGTGAGCTTTTCATCCCTACTTCAGCTCCACCAAGTTGCTGCGCATAGGCCATAGTCACTACCACAGGTCCCTCCAGTCAGACAGTCAGTTTAGTTTTACGGCCAGCTCGAGCTTCTTATATTTGTCTTGGGTTGCAACATGAAAATTGCTAACTAGCACGGTTTTGCATTGCTCTGACTAGATTCTTTAGCCTTGAAAAAGTCCCAAGGACGAAACATGTGTCGGCTGCTTCTGTTATATGTATGTATCAAGACTTGGAAATGTTCGTAGAGTGAAACCACGTGTGAAGAAAAAAGATTTGATATGGACCATACACGCTTATATATCTCGAAACACCAACACTTATGTTAATTTATCCTTACTTACAGACTACTATTGTGTGCTTCGGTACTCATTACTGTAGAGTACTTATATTTGATACAATGCAATCAACTTTACAGAACAATAGAAATACTGTAAATTTACTTATACTGTGCAAAATCTTTATAACCTTAAAAACCCAATTCACCAAATGCGGAGCCGAATACAGCTAATATAGACCTATCAAGAAAATGTTAAAAAATAGTTTTAAAAATGTTAAAACAGACTATATCTGAAGGTGGTGCAAAAAAAATTCTGGGCCTCTGCTGCCAAAGTAATATACTTAAAAAAAATTAGTATTAACAATTGATATCGTAATGAACGTAGGAGAGGACAAACAAATAGCTCATGATTTAGGTCTTGGACATAATCCCCACAGAGGTCACAAAGCCGCTCACCCCAGGTAATCCTTCCCATGCTCCTGTAATGATTCATAGCAGAAGCAAATTCCGCCTTAATAGCAAAATAGTTCTCCGCACACCATGGGGAAAGTTCCATATAACAGACGGTTGAGGTTTTTTGCAAATGCTGCTTTCCACTACTGTGTCATTCCTGACGTGCCGAGTACACTGTACAATATCCCTTTCCCAAACACATTTTGGTAGCCAGGGGACTTGTGTACCGCACCACTACGTGTGTTATTGACTTCTTTTGATTACAGAACTGATTGTTGCCCAACTCAAATAGCTAGCCACCAAATTATGCCATTCATAACTAAACATCTAATACATTAGAGAGGCAACTGCACAAAATTCACAAGTAAAAGCAATGTGCTAAGCAATTAACAGAAATAGATGAATTGAGAGATCTTTTTCATAATCTGTGATTTCTTTTTATTCTCGTAATTTCTTCATTTGCAGTCAAAGAACAGTCCTACACAGCCAACGCATTTTGCCCAGTTATGGGCTTCTTCAGGGCCCAGTGAGGGGAGAGCTGACAATTTCTTTGGCATGTCTCAACATTTTGCACTGCCAACATGTAGATAAATACAGGAGCACTGATCACTCTGACCAATTCCAAACATATCTAAAGCTATCATATAATTTGAGAAGACTGCACTTTTTCCCTTCAAACAATGAAAGATTTCATGTTTTAATGCAGCTCGTTTATAAACCGAGTCAATGTTCAATATATTATTCCCCTACCTTAAGACTGGTGCAAAAGCAAACACATTCATACAGAGGATCCCAAATTGAAGCTGGAGACCCGAAGAAAGAGCTGAAAAAGCCAAATTACATATTTGGCACCAAATGCACCCTTAAACCTTCTCTAAAAAAGGGCCAATACCGCACTTCCATTACTTCACAGATATAACTCAATGAAGGAGGTGGAATTTTAATCTTATTTACTGCCAGAACATGAGCATAATACCATTGTCTACAACACTTGTGTAGCCTGCTAATGGCTCAGGCCTGGGATAATGCTTCTGTACTTACTAACATGATCACTACTTGAGCAGTTACTAGAAAAAATCTACCTACAAATTAGTAAAGCTTCACCACTTCCAACTTGTATTTCCCTCCAAAACCAGTGCAAATGTTTCCTAACTCTGCACCCCCAAGAGCTAAAAATCATAACTTTACTCTTATAAATATTTATTTTTAGGAAATGTTCATTAGCATAGTTTCCAAGCTCTAAAAAACGCCTCTGTAGACTCATCGGAGGTAAATCTAGCAAGACAACATTTAGGTGGGTCCCCCTTACTCTGTCTAGCTCTGCTAGATAAGTCATGGCTGTAAAGGGGAAACCACCCAAAATAACATTAAGAGAAAAAAAGACCTTTAAAACATAAAAGATTTAATAGTGACACAACCACTTTGGAAATTTAAAGAATCCCTGATAGCAAGGAAAGAAACAAAGTATTTTGCTTATTTGTGTCACCGATGCCAGCCATAACTAAATGGTACTGAAGTGATAATCTGTTGGGCAGGGGTGGATGTTCCACGACATAAATAATACTGATATGGGAAACACTATGTTATGACGAAAAAAGGGCTTCACAGTAACAATAATAAAATATATAGTCCGAACTGTGATGACCCAGGCTATTGGGCCTTGCTAAAAGATGTTCATATAAGTTGAGGAAAAAGAGGGAAATTATCTCAAAATGTTGAATTCTTGGTATATCGCTTCACTGGGAGAAATCAATGCAGAGGTTAAATGTAAACCCAGAGTTCCTCGAAATTAAATGGCATGTAATAAATGGATAGTGCTTATCCAAGAGAGAAGTAGGTAACGGGCTATTGAGTGAAGAGCTCAGACCACTGAATGCCATCGTTAAGTCCCACAGTATGGGTTTGTAACCTAAAGACTCATCTCTGTTCTTTCTCCACCCAGGGCTTGAAGAAATATCAAATTTTTCAAATCAAAATTTTATTTTATTTTTATGGAACGGAACTCCAACATATGTCCACATAATCATGTGCTACTAATAAGTCAAAAATAAATTTCCTCCAAAAAATAATTTTCAGGAAGTGGGCTTCAGCGTATTTAATGAGGGTTTCCAAGCAGCGTTGCAAACTCATCGGTGTTAAATCAAAAATGGCCACATCTTTCACATATAATAGAGAGAACAGACATGGTTCCAGTTCTGGGGGCCTCCTTCCTCATGGAATTTAAGGCACTAGGGAGGTCATATATATATATATAGAGAGAAAACAAGAGAGGGGCCAACGGACAGCCCTGCTTAAGCCCATTATGTGTTCTGATCCTACAAGATAATCCCTGCAATCCTCTCATCAACATTTGCCACCAGGTGTCCGAATGTAACTCCATAATGAGCCACAGAAGATGATGAAGGCCACCCAATAGAAGAAGCTTTCTGCACAGTGTTTGCTGGTCCACTTTATCAAACGCTGTTGAGAAATCAATAAATACCGTGTAGATTGGCATACCCCAGATGAAAACGTATTTCGCTAAGGTAGTCTGGAGGGCCGCTATATTATCTAAAGTGCTATGCTTCTTTCTGTAGCCGGTTTGTTCTGGGGGTATAATATTTTGGTCCCTAGCCCATTGGTGTAAATGGCAAATGATGCTCTTTGCGAATAATTTGCCCGGACATCCATCAATGTAATCTGTTTAAAATTAGATGGAGAGGCTTTGGGATCCTTCTTATATAGCGGGACTACAACACTCTCCTTCCAAGAATGGGAGATTTTCCCAGTTAGAAAGAAGTAATCGAACAATGTGACACGAAAGGTACCCCATGCAACAGCCTCCTTTTTGATTATCGAGATGGGTATTCTATTCGGCCCCTGTGCACCTGATGATCTGGCATTCTTTATAAATTCCACCATATCTTTCCCTGAAGGGGGACCATATACCCAGTTAGAGGCTTCATCTGCACATAGTGGCACAGATACTACTGATCTATTATTTGCGTAGAATAGGGAAATATAATCTACCCAATCCTTTTTGGAAATCGGGATAGGCAGAGCCTTCTGCCTTGAATCACAATACTCCGCAATCAGACTCCAGTACTTCCTGGAGTCTCTGGCCCTTGCAGCCTTTCTCAAACTGATCCACTTGGAATTGTAATCCCTTCTCCGTTCATCAGCTCTACAGTGGATTCTTACTCGTTTGAGGCCATTAATATCTTGATGGCGACCCAAATGCTGTTTTCGTATTATTCGAAGTATGTCTTGGATAATTTTGTTCAAAGGGGAAATACCCTGTTTAGACGGGGGCAGTGAAACTAGAACTTAATTTGCTAATCTCTCCCATTTGGGTCTCAAAAAACTGGATAGGGTTGTCGGGAACGCATCCTAACTGGTCTGCATAAACCCCCTTAATTTTCAAGCTGGCCGTGACCATGTTTTTTGAGGTCCAAAAGGATCAGCCATTTGATTTGCTAAAAGCGTCCATTCCTGAACCAAAGTTCCTCGGGCCCAATACATGTAATTTAAAAGCCGCTGACCCGGCCAGTATAGTAAAGTCACTCATTGCCTACGGGAGAACATAAAAGTTTTCACAGACCCCAAACATTTGATATGAAACAACCACATAGTCTAAAAGACTCTGGGTGGTGGGGGAATGAAATGTGAAAGGAGCTGCTTCATCTGCGGGCATTCTTCAGTTTAATAGGATCAGGTCCAGTCTTCTAAGGACCTCGAGAAGGGAAAACCCTCTCTTGTTTGCCGAAAGGATGGAAGATGGGCAACTATTGTCTCTCAAACATGCCAACTTCAACCACAGGCAAATATTCAATGGTTGACTGAAAACCATCTGGTTTCAATTAATTGAATTCTTAAGCAGAATGGCCACCCCCTCTAGCATGGCCTCTTTCAGAACGCTTAGCATGACTGTAAAACATCAAATACTCACTAAAATTGAACGCTTTAGAAGCCCAGGTTTCCTTCAGACACAAAATTTGAGGTTTCAAAGTTCAAATCTTTAAAAAACTTTCTTCATTTGGACTCGGGCCAGACATATTCCATGACAGGAGTAGCCCACCTATGCAACCTTAAAAGTTCATTCCTTTCCGCTGTGGGCTGAACAGTGTTCAAAGCTCCCACCGCCCAGCTCCATTTGGCAAAGTCATATTCCATAACAGGTGACTGGGAATAAGCTGCCTGGCCCGACTTTGTGTTTATTTGTTTCGTTTGGCCTAGATGGACCCCGATATCTTTAGGATTACCAGGTAAGGAGTCCGAGTCAGGACCCAATGCATCCAACACCATGGATTTTGAGGGCCTTAGGCCATTCAAATACTCAGTTAAAGAGTGCGGGGGAGAAAATTCCCCATGTTCTATGGCAGGTGTAACCCCAATCCCATGCGTAAGGAAGTGCTCACAATTCTACATAACCAAGTTTGTAACAATTGGAAAGCCAAAGGTGACCCTAGAGTGGGGAGAAATTTCAGATGAAAAAAGCTTCACCTTTAGAATATCCCCGCTAGATACCAACTTTAAGACCTCAATCTCAAAGAAGAAGATGAGGATGAAGCCTCTTTTTGCCCAAGACGATTCATTATCACATAACTAGGTGAAGGTCAAGATGGGGATGAAATATTCTGCACCTCACTGGTTTTGTTTATCACATCCCTCAGGGGGATCCATAAGGGAACCCTATTCCTATAACTAAAGGCTTTATCCCCTCTAACAGGCTGTGGTACAAGAGCATCAGTGGGTTTCTCTTAAACAAAAGACTGGGCCCCAATTGGTCTTTAATGCACTCCCCTTGAGTGGCGCTAGGCTCTTGACCCCCCTCAGATTTACCAGCCTTCCTAGCGCTGATCACCGGCTGGGGCCAGGAGACCTCACCTCTCAATCCCCTTTCCCCTCCTGGTCGGGCAGCCAACTTATTAAGTAAGGGGGATTGTATTTTCTGGGTGGAGGTGGCAAATCTGGGGAATGCAACGCTACCCCAAAACCCTCAGCCCTCCCTACTGGAGCCATATGCGTTGTGGGGAACACATTAGAAACACCCCCGTCGAAGGGAGGGTAGGATGATCCCTCTTCCTGCATTCTCTGTGTATCACACTGCCTGTCAAGACACCTTGGGAAGTGCAATCCTGTAGCTTTAGGTTTGGGGAATCTTCTGATTTTTTTATGTTTCCTTTTCATATTCTTGTCCTTTTGTTACTTATGAGGCTGTCCCCCTTCCCTTCCTTCAAACCACTTGTTCCCATCAAATCAGGAATGGAATGAGAGGCAAGGGAGGTACTGGGAATTGACGGCTTCCCCTTATCCACTACTTATCTGTGATCTGAATTCACTGGATTTCCCACCTCCTTCAATACCCATTTTTTGACCTTATTTTAAATAGAGGGAAGATTTTAAATTTTGTATTTCCGAAAGGGAGACCTGAGTCTAAGTCCCCAAGCAAGGTGTTTAAGAAACACTCTTCCTTTTCAAGGTCAAACACAGGTTCTGGGAGAGATAGTAGATAGAGAGGTAAGCCTGCTTGAGCTGAAGCGTCTCTCTGCCCTCCAAGTGGGGCAGACAAAGGAACGCCATGGTTCAGATAATTCCATAGGAGAATGTAACTTAAGTACTGGCTTAACAGATCTGGACTTATTTACAAACTTATTTACATCCTGCACTTTTAACAAAATTGCAGACATCATTTCCAATATATGATCGGAATTAGACACCAATTTCTCTAATAGAGACAGAATGGAATATTGAATGTTTTCAATACAAAAAAGGTATTCGGTGGTACACCATCCACATCATTTCCACTCTTAGTCTGTGTGCTTGGAAGGAATACATAGTGAACTGATTCAGTGGAAGAACCGATCAAATGACTTGAGCTACAGTACGGGGGGCATAGGAAGTCGTCGGGGAGAAGAGCTTAAATTTAAAAGATTCCTTCCATTAGGTCTAATCTTTTGGGGCTCACCCTTAGTGGTGCACTCTTACGGGCTCCCAAGCACCCTGACTGCCCTTCAATATCAATATCGGGGAGTGTAAAATCTTCCCCAATCTACTGTTCTAGAAACAGCTCACAGAGGTTTCTCCAGACCACTACCCTCGCTTACCCCCTTATGGTTATCTCCCCGGTCAGGTGAGACAAAAAAAAGACAATCTTTAAGAAATAAGAGAGTTATGAAGCAGTTCCTGAAGTACGACAGGAGCCTCCACATCCGGGGAGTTAAAAGCAGTAGTAGATTGCAGGACTAAATCTTCCTGGACACGCCCATTTATCTGGGTACTGCCTCCGACAGAGATTCCATGGCCCCCGAGAGGCAACATCAATCGATATAGAGGGTGGCGTAGAGAGGGTCCCTGGATAAAGAGCAGAGGTCAGTCCATCGGGGGTCACTGCTGCCACTTCAGGGGAGGAGTAAGCCTGAAAGCAGAGTCAGCCCAAAAACTTGAAAGAAAAAACCTGCCCTTTTGGACCCTGTTTGCTATCCCCCAGTTTTTCATTTTAGACGTTTTAAGGTTCTCTGCTTTGGGCACCCACACAAGTGAGGTATCGTTTTTAACAGGAGACCGAGGAGATCGCTGGGTGGTAGGAAATGTGTGCCAGTGCAGTGATCTGACAACTTTTCCGCACAGAAAGTGTGACTTGTTAGTTAAATTTGAGGTTTGCAAGGGATTCTGGGTATTAAAATGCTGCAGGATCCATGCAGACACCACCACCATCCATGTGCATCGCCAGCCAAGCTCCAGCCAAGTGACAGTCCACACACACCACCAGACATGTGCCATCCACGCAGACCACTAGCCAAGGGACAGTTCACACGCACTGTCAGCCAAATGTTTTAGTCCACACACACTGCCAGCTAAGCACTGGTCCACAGACACACACCCAGCAAAATGCAAGTTCACACACAGCCAGCCAAATGTCAGTACACACAAAACGGCAGCCGAACTCCGGTTCACACACACACACACACACACACCACCACATTCACACACTTTCACACACTTTGACGTGTGTCTAGTGGTTTTCTACCTCCCTTGGGGGCAGATGAGCCTAAATATATCGCCGATCTGCCCCTAAGGGGGGCAAAAATGGCTACAATGTGTGCACAAAAAGGGGTCGCTCCTTGACATGCCCATAAACATATTTCTGGTGCCTAGTTGGCTTTTTACCCCCTGGGGGGGCAGATGGGGGATTATTGCCCCCACAACTCCCCAGAGGGGGCAGAAAGACTGTGGCTATTTTCTGTGAAGAAATTTGGGCATTAGCATCCCCATTTTGGGCAGCCCTCACCCCTGAAATACTAAAAAAGATATATATTCCCTGGATCACTAGTGGGCTCCCTAACGGGGGGTAGATCGGGGGTTATTGCCTGCATATGCCCCAGTGGAGGCAGAAAGATTGTCCATTTGTTTTTTAAGTGAGGTGGGGGCAATAGCATTCCCATTGTGGGGAGCCCCAACCTCTACTCTGGCTAAAGAAAATACTCCCTGGTGGTTAGTGACCTTTCTACCCCCCACCCCCTGGTGGGGGAGATCAGGGGCTGTTGCCTCCATCTTCCCCCCATTGGGGGCAGAAAGACTGTCCTTTAAGTGTTTGGTGGTGTGGGGAGGAGGGATTGGCATACCCATTTTAGGCAGCCCCTACATATTCAAAATAGTGCCTAGTATGCTTTCTGCCCCCCTGGGGGGTGCAGATCGGGTACTATTGATCCCATAAGTGTTTAGTGGGGTGGGGGCATTGGCATGCCTATTGTAGGCAGCTTCCACCCCTACATATTCCTATTGTGCTATTGCCCCCATCTGTTCCATAAAAATGCCCAAAATAGTTGGGGGGGGGGAGGGGAGCAAAGGCACCTGCCCCAGAGTCGGCTTCCCCTCCCTGGTGTCTAGTGGTGGATCCCTGCTTGGGGATCACCCTCCTGTGGTGATCCCCAAGCAGGGATCCACTAGGAAAAGGTACCATTTGAAATGGGAGATACATTCTCCCCTTTCGAATGACACCTCTCCCGTCTGCCTAAGTGCTCAGGGGGGTAGAGGTAGCCCAGCGAGCACGTAGGTAGTCAAAGTGAAACAAACCGATTGGCTCATTTCCCTTTTACTGTAATGGCGGTTAATCGTCATTACAGCGACAAAAAAAATGCCTTGGGCAGCCGGGAAAGCTCTTCCCCAGCTTCTCATCGTTGCAAACTAGACATGCAGCCAAACTTGCCACCTAATGTGATTTGTGCAAAGGTGATCTTGCTCGTCTCAAACATTGTTTGACAGGCAATGTTTTACAACCCTAGAGGGAATCTACTCTGAGGACATAGCTAATTGTCCAAAATAATATTGCATACAGTAATCTACGTAAAATAGAGTGGCCCATAACGATATCCACAAGGACTTATATCGTATGTACCATGTATCAGTCACACTTCTGGTCATACTTATCCCAAAAATCATTTGGTGTTTTACATGAGTTGAGGTAAGCATTCACATCTCCGGTGACCCGAGCGGATGTATCCATCTTCAAAAACCTGAAATAAATTAAAAAGAATCAAATCTGTATATCTGGTTTTAGCACTTATATGTTATGTGTGGCATTGTCATGTGTATTATGCACTCCATAGACTGACCACTATATATATGTGCTAAAAGAACAATTGATGGACAGAATGCAGAACAATGTCATACATTCACCCCAGTACATAGATCTGGGCCTAAATCCATTGTTTTTTTGTTCACCATGCCATTCCAGTTTGGACCCAGCCATATGCAAATCAGTCTTGATCCTGCGCCCGATGGGAACTGTCCAGCCCAAACTGCCAGGCGAGGTCCTCCCTGGACTGGAAACAAGCATCCTAGGACCGGTTTCGGGCTCTCAGCCCTCATCAGCCAGGATAGCTTGACTCCAGTGACATGGAGAGCACGGGACCCACGTTTGGGCATACCTGTCCCACTCGTGGTGACAACTGCAAAAAGAACAATTGATGGACAGAATGCAGAACAATGTCATACATTCACCCCAGTACAGAGATCGGGGCCTAAATGCATCGTTTTTTGCTCATCATGCCATTCCAGTTTGGACCCAACCATATGCAAATCAGTCTTGACCCTGCGCCCAATGGGGACAGTCCAGCCCAAACTGCCAGGCCAGGTCCTACCTGAGTTGGAAACAAGCATCCTAGGACCGGTTTCGGGCTCTCAGCCCTCATCAGCCAGGATAGCTTGACTCCAGTGGCATGGAGAGCACGGGACCCACGTCTGGCCATACCCGTCCCACTTGGGGTGACAACTACAAAAAGAACAATTGATAGATAGAATGCAGAACAATGTCATACATTCACCCCAGTACAGAAATCTGGTCCTAAATCCATCGTTTTTTTGCTCACCATGCCATTCCAGTGCGCCGGGTATGCCCAGACGTGGGTCCCGCGTTCACTGTGCCACTGTATTCAAGCTATCCTGGCTGAAGAGAGGTGAAACCCCGAAACCGGTCCTAGGATGCTTGTTTCCGGTCCAGGGAGGACCTGGCTTAGCAGTTCGGGCTGGACTGTTCCCATGAGGCAAAGTTTCAAGACTGATTTGCATATGGCCAGGTCTAAACTGGGGTGGCATGGTGAGCAAAAGAATGATGGATTTAACCCAGATCTCTTGACTGGGGGGAATGTCTTGATTTGTTCTGCATTCCGTCCATCAATTGTGTGTCTTTTGCTTCCTCGCCTTAAGTGCGCCAGGTATGAGCAGACGTGGGTTCCGGGCTCACTGTGCCACTGGATTCAAGCTATCCTGGCTGAAGAGGAGTGAAACCCCGAAACCGGTCCGAGGATGCTTGTTTCCGGTCCAGGGAGGACCTGGCTTAGCAGTTCGGGCTGGACTGTTCCCATGAGGTACAGGGTCAAGACTGATTTGCATATGGGCAGGTCTAAACTGGAGTGGCATGGTGAGCAAATGAATGATGGATTTAACCCAGATCTCTTGACTGTTGGTGAATGTCTTGATTTGTTCTGCATTCCATCCATCAATTGTATGTCTTTCACTATATATATATGACACAAAGGCACGTAAAGTGTATTCCATGACTCAGTTGTACACCTAATTAGAAGCGTCGCTACACAATACATATTATGAGTAGCTTTAAAGAAAAATATAAGAAAGCCCCATTTGACCACTCCATGATTACACTGATCTCACCTGCTTCCTGCGTCCTTATTTAAAAAGGAAAATCGTCCCACTTACTACTCCAACGGACGGACGGACACTGGGAATATGGGAGCCCTGACAAAAGCCAGAGAGCCGTATGGGCTTATAAATAGCCAAAACATTTTGGTATTAGTTATCTGCTAGATGAGCCATTGAACCTCATCTGATATCTGATACACATGATTTCTAATCATACTGGAGGTACCCAATAAGAAAGGATATCTCTTGGGTTTGCCTCCAGGTTTTTGTATCATTCGTGTAAATCCCTTCAATACTACTGGTTGCACTTATGTAAGAACTCCCAGGATCGGTTGCGTCCACCAAGGTGCTATTTACCTACCAATATGTGGGAAACCGCCAGTGAAGAAGCATGTCACAATAAGTTGTTGGCTAGGTGTCTTCCCCAAAATATTCTAGTTCCTGTAGGCCCTTAGACATTCTCCCAAACAAACCTCAGAATTGTTTTGTGTTATAATTTTGGTTAAAAACAGCTAAAAATAGAATTCAAAAACCCTTTTTACTAGTTTCTCAAAATCCAATTTAATATTAAAATCACATTTTTAATAACTACTAAGAAAAGGGTACTTTTAGAAAGTTACCTTTATCCTGCGGGATGGCCATTTGCTTGAGTTTCATCATTTACTTGGCAGCCCATTTGATGAGGTGTGAAAACTGTTCCCAGAAAAGGACCAAAACTTGGGTGTTGGGAGGTGTTTCTGTTCCTGTGGCAGGATTACCATTTGGTTTTTGCCCAGGAACTTGAAAAACTTCACAGAGGCCTACCCTCTCACAGGCAATGTTTGCTGACACCTGGTAGGGCACTTCTTCATTTCTGTAGCCAGGGAGGCTCCAATGACAATGGGACCACAGTGGTTTAGTGTGACTACAGAAGAGGGGTTGCGCATTTCCTTGGCTACACCTCTATGGTGGGCATACAGGCACAGGCTCTGCACATGGGAAGAAGTGTTTTACCATTTTGGATTTAAGAAGAGAGTGGCACTGTAGGATTGTTTGCTGAAGGAAATACTGCAAAGGTGGGTAGGGTAACCCTTGGTAACATATACTCAATTGGTTAGGGAGGAGACAGGAGCCACAACAGGCTGATTCCACGCATAAATGCGGTACCACAGTACCCTCCTCAGAACACTACTTGACCTGCGGAAGATCAGAATAGGACTGATCCTGCTGTTTGAGACCTGAGAAGAGGCCTAACGACTGCACCTGCTCTACCTCTTGTACTCAGGACAAATAAGTGGACTCCAAGGGTAATAAGGCTAACCTTCTGTTCAAGCTACAGGGACAAGACAATCTGCAAGAGAACTTTTTCTGCAACTGCCCAACTTACTAATTCCAACCTAGGATTTAAATACGTTTAGGTTCCAAAGACCTCCAGAGGACCTGGACCAACCTGCCAAGTGGAACAGATGAAGGTGTGCTTCCACTGGGCTGAAGCTTCAGATTGCTCCCTCTCTGGGCTTTTCTGCAGCAGCATATCTGATTTTGAGTGACTTCCGACCTTGTGGAACCCTGTTCGGCTACAACCTGCATCCTTGCCCTCCTGGAAGAATCAGAGCTATGTGACTTAGTCAGAACTTAAAAATCTTCACTGGACCATGGTGCCCAAACTATCCAGCCGATGAGGGGCCTTCTCTGGGTGCAAAATTAAAAATTCTCCTGTTCGGAGATTTTCCACCAAAAGTCAGCAACTTCACCAAGAACTCCTCCAGCAGCTATGTGACGACATAGAGTCCTTCCTCGGCCTTAACCTGCTGCCTTGCCACGCTCAGGATTTGAACCTAGTTTCTGGATCTGACTCCACTCAATTGCAGTCAGCCTTAACTCATGCCTAAGTACACTGCAAGGGCAACCAGATATTCGTGGTTGGTGCTTAATGCTTTTTGGCTCTATTCTGAACCTTAACCTCTTCGCTGCGCAGTGCTGGACATTCCATTCGTGGGCGTGGTCATGACGTCTCCCGGCCGTCGTCCGCACACGCCCATTGTGACTCATGACGGCTGGGAGACGTCATGAGCATGGAAGAGGTTAGACTTTAAAAAGTCATCACTGCTGTTCCTTATTACATTTGTGTTGTTTTGGTGTCATTTTATTTATTAAAATGTACTTGGTTGTTGTACATTGGGTTGGGATTATTCTTGCGTGCTGACTTTATTACTGTTTTGCCTCTGCATAAATATTTTCCACATTGACTCTAAATTAAGCCTGGCTGCCCTGTGCCATATCTACAAGGGGTTGAGCTCGATTTACTTTAGAGAGTTTACTGCTTCACCCTGAAGGATTGTAGTTATTGCTTAAGGTGACTCACCAACACCCTAAACTAATACTCCCCATTTCTTAAACATACATACTTAAAACAGAATTTATTTCCGGTAAGTTCCTGCCCTATCTGTTCGGGAACCCAGCCAAAGACCTCAGGATGAGACTGCTGTTGATATAAAGAAGGTCTGTTACCACAGGAGATCCATTCTGTCATCACTTAACAATACTGTTGTGAGGGTCACCACACCTCTCAGGACATTCACCCACCTGTTCATGGTATAACCTCCACCAAACCCCCAACTCCTGATTGTGCACCTGTGCGAATCCCTTTTGTGGAAAAGCACCAAGTTACAAGACTTGGGTTCCCGCAGTAGCAGATGATCTATTCAAGTCTCATATAATATTTAGGTTACTAAGGAGCAACCCTACCAAACAGGATGAAACCAATCTGAGGTCGATTAGACCCTAGGGTTAAATCCCTATGGAAGAGCAATAGGCTCTATGCCATATTTATTTTACTTATGAATAAGCCTTTGATCATTCCAGGATCCCAGTGCTTTTTAGGTCTCGCCTGACCAGCGCTTTAGCGCTGCTCTGGCGAGACTTATAGTAAGCGCGTTTTGGAAGTGCAAACAGTGGCTTTGCAGGCCTCCAACTACAGTGCATGTGACCCGTCCGGGCGCGCGCACCATTTGGAGTCCTGCAACCACTTGTTTGCTTTCACTTTAGCCGTGATTCATCGCACCATTTGGCAGCCTGCGTGCCCGCCCCCACTCCCCCTCCCACTTCGTCAGCTTCAGTGCGCGCTTGTTGATCAGTAGGACTGTAAATGAAATGGCAGTAAGGTCCTTTTTTGAAGTCCATTGTTTCCCTTAACATGTGTTATTTGCCTTTCTGCCGCCACCCCAGTGCACGTTACCTGATTTTATGGTAGCCTGGAGGGCCCTGCTGCCAGACAGCTTCCCAGCATCGCGTGCCTGCGGCGAAAAACGAATCTCTCGCCTCTGCTCTCATGTAGGAGAAGGAATACTTTGACGTATTAGGCAGACGTAATTCACTCCTCCGTTTTAAGCCCTAGCTGTATACACGCATTCTCGCATTTAGATGCAAAACATTTGTGTTTCGGCGGGAGGCTTTTTGAACTATAGCAATGGCCGACTTTAACATCCTAAACAGTCTCAAGTGCAAAATGCACTTCTGAGTTTTTATTATTCCATCACAAAGCGTTGGAAGTTACGCATTCAGTGGCGTTCACAGGCTGTTTTATCTTTCAGTAAATCTGAATACCCGAGTGTTTGTCAAGGGTAATTATTTCCTGGCCATTAGCACGCCAATTACCAACGCTACATCTTTGCCGTGCGACATGCTAACATACAATATATAGCGCATTGGACCATCTGTCTGGTCTCTAGACGCTGTGTGGTTTGGTGTGAACCAATGTTTTCCAGTGAAAAAAACATTGCAATGACGTCACAGGGTGCTTACTTTGCGTTTCCTGCTAAATGAGTAGGCCGATCCTTCACTGTGGAGAAGCGTCATTTACGACCACCTTTGAATGCGCTATTTCACCACATTAACCTTTTGTTGTCCCTTAATGGCCTAATGTTTTTGTACAAAGCAGGAGGGGGTGTTCGCGGCAGCAGTCGGAGAGGGGCAATTAAAACACTCTAACCAGCCCCCTGTTGTCAATGAAAGACAATTGGAACCCCAGCTGGCCTTTTCATCAAGCCTCGGACAGGCGTCTCCGATTACAGAGAGTTTACAACCCACTTGAGCTCAGGCCTGTGGTGTTCATCAGTGTGTGATTGCTGCCTTGCCTCCAAGCAGCTTATTTATTTATTAAATGAATGTTTCAGAATTAATAGTTGAGCGCCCGGTTAATTCAGACCAAATACATAAATCGACTTCAGCATTAAAAACAAGCATTGGAATAGCCAATAGGTTTTGCCTTTGGGACCTTATAAGTGTTTAGCCATGCAACAGTTGATGTAGTTGCATGAAGGCTATTGTGCTGGATAACTAAGCACTTATAAGGTCCCAAAGGCGAGACCTATTGGCTAATTCAATGCTTGTTTACTGATGCTGCAAGGTGCCTGAGTGGCGGCACTGGGTAGCATGAAAAGACACAAGATTCTTGCTGGTAGCACACATTTACTCAGCTAAGTGAGTGAGAAATCTGCCAAAAACCTAAGGTAGACCCTTGTGTACCTTCTGTGAATAATTTTGTTGGTGTTACAGTAAACCTAAGCACAAGATTAGAAAAGAAACAGTACGGAAAAAAAAGTTCGAACTGTGCAGTTTTGCACTGGTTTCAGAAGCCACACATGGTGCTGCTCAACCTGGTGACTCAACGCAATCCATAATGATTTTCTGACAAGCTCCTCCAGATTTTACAAAGCCAATTCGGGGACATTTCACAACAGATTAAGAATAAACAATAATCAATAAAAGTGTAGCTGGACAAGGTCTTCTTGAGATTCAGCGGTTTGCAAGGCTCAGTACACTAAGTATCTTGCATTCATCATTTCATTGTACTGGGCAACATACCTGCTCAATACGAGATTAAGGTGGTCTTTCGGTAGGCTAAATTGGCAGTTTCGCCTACCTCCTTTGTGTTGATTGTGTGACTGAGGTTTGAGATAATCGAGATAATCAAGGGAATAATATCAACCACCAGGCCTCTTTTCTAAAATCCATTCTGCCCCTGGTCTTTTTCGAATCAGATGACTACACTTGTTAGCCTCACAATATCACAACACAGTAGTGGTGGTCTAAACAGTCGCACATCAGTCCGCCAGTAGTATGTTTCTTTAATTTTGATTTCTTATAGATTACGGTGCCTCTCAAGGTAACAGAAACATCTCACTACCAAGGATATTAGATTAACGAGTGTTCGGATGAAACTCGTTATTGTATTCTTTTGTTGAAAGGTTGTACCTCGGCACTCTAATAGTTTATATAAACAGTTTCTAGCATTAACTGCAACAATCTGGTCAATTATCAAGCCCAATTTACTTGACTATGTGCTGTTTTGACAACTTTTGATTAAAAATACAAAGTCACATTTGACTTATGTCTATTTGACATATCTTTTCCTGTGAATTAATACATCAAAACATTTGAAGAATTGGGCTTGATAATTGACCATATTGTTGCAGTTAAATCTAGAAACTGTTAATATAAACTATTAGAGTGCCGAGGTACAACCTTTCAACAAAATAACACTTGTTAGCCTCCATAGAGTGAAGTTCTTTGGTTGGGGCTTTCATTCATTTGTGAAAAGACATTCTTTATGGGTGTAGGAAACTGTTTTTTTTTGGTTTCGTATTGCTTTCAGTGGAGGGCTCCCCTTTTCCCTTCTCTGCTCCCTTTATGTTTCAGAGCTAGATTGAAGTATTTGCTGGTTAAAGGTACGGATGCAGCAGTAACTAGGCCAGGCTTGCAATCAAGAATTGCTAGGAGACAAGCAGAATACAAGCCTTTTCCTGCCCTTGCATGCCCTCCGGATCCGTAATTCTATTGCACAATCCCTCATTCACCATTTCTCTTCTGCTTTCCAAAAGGAACGGAAGACATGCCACTTCAAAGAACACCTTGTTAACAATTAATTACAGCTATTGCTCCCTCCACCCTCATACATTATATAAAGAATGTCCCCGCTACTGGAAAGCTGTAAGATATACTTTTGTTCCCTTCTTGCAACCACCCTTTCATGATTTGTGTTTTCATCTGAGCTCCTATGTATATGAAGTGGCCTCAAAAAAATACTTTACTTTGGTTACCAACATCACTGGTACTTCATCACTGGTGTCTTTTTTAGCAGTCCGGTGCATCTCTCTTTGTCTCCTTTGAAAGGAGGTTAAAGACAGGAATATGATATGAGTGTTTATCTACATTATATTGACAAGGGAAGTAGGATGACCAGTCTCAATACGGTTGGTAGGCTACAAAGAAGGTAATAGTGGATACTGTGATCTCCGTTCTCTTTATGATACCCATATTTACGAACAAAGTATTTTTTATTTTTGCATTTTAGGATTTTCAGTCAACATTATTTTCCCATTTTCTTACCTCTTTTTTTATAATAATACTGGATGTTTTTTTTGCAGTGAAAGATACCGTACAAGAGTTTTTTCAGTATGGAAACAATTTTGGAAACTGCCATATCTGACTAATTATTAGAGCCTTCTAGGATTATAGTTAGTATGTGACAATATTAAAAAAAAAATGTTTTATTTTAGATTTCTCATGAAAAACTACATCAGATGAGTTCAAAATTAAGTGCTGCAAATGAGGTATGTCAGAAACACGACTGCACCATCCAGAGGCTGAAGGAGACCATTTCAAGCATGACAATTAAGGTAAGTGGATTTGTTATAGTGGAAAGAGTGAGCAGGTTTTATTTACGATCGTTTGTTTTTAACAATGGAAAGATTTTCAATTAATTTATAAATAATATTGTTAAACATTTTCTGTTTTAATGAAGGCAAGGCACTTAAATGCATTTGTGAAATATTGTTTTAATTTTAAAGAAAATAGAAAAGTCTTTATCAAATTCTGTTTTTAAAAAACATTCATTTGTGTATTTGCTATTACGTTCCAAACTTTTTATTGAAGTTAATTATAGCAGTTGGTTGTGTACACTTTGATGGTTATCCATAACTGAATAAAGTATTACTACTACTACTACTATAGCAGTTGTCAAGGAATCAAAACACTATGCTGAGGACCTGGCTTTTTTTTATAGTGATATATATATTTATATTTATATAACCTACTGGCGGTTGCTAGTAGGTAGTTATAGTTAGGACCTTGTTTCTATTCAAAAAGCAGTTTTTCTTTTGTCTTTTGCGCCGTTTTGACGAATCTTCGTGAAATTTTCCAAACTGATGGTTCCCTCAGGTCAGCTCCTGTCTTGAAAGTTTAGGGATGATTCGTCAACTGGGGGCCAAGAAAAAAGGGGAGTCCTAAAACGCGTTTTCCCCATGTTAATTTCCATAGGAACTTTTGATAAAGCTACAGCCCGAACTGCTTAACGGAAGTACCCCAAATGTGGCAAAAAGGTAGGTCTTGATCCAGAAAGCGAGCTTTTTTTTAAATGGTGTAAATCCGTTCAGTAGTTCTTGAGAAATTAAAAAAAGAAAAATATCGATATCTGAGCACCAAGGAGGATTCGCAAACCCTCCAGAGCACGAGCTTCATTCTGAGTGGCTGCCAACACTCCAAACCAGAATGTGTTGGCAGCCATCTTGTGACTCGGTTACCGAGTCACAAGAGAACAGTAGAAAAAAGATAAAAAACAAGAAAAGGGTACAGGGTAGAATACCCTGACCCCCTAGACCTGCTCAGGGGCTCCCACAGGACCCCAATGGCCATAGAAAGCATTTTTTTAAAAAAAGAATTGACCGAATTCGTGCTGGGTGCGCGAATCCGGCCGAAAACACACAAAAAAACAGCACGGGCTCCAGCGCTTTGTTTTCCTTAAGCCCCCGGTAAGGCAGGTCCTGGAGGCAATGTCCAATTAATTAGCAGGGTCCCCGTTCCGCAGCCCCGGGTACCGCCACCTCCCCGGGGCTTAGTTGATCATATGTGGGGGGGCACACGGTCCCCGCTGCACCAGGAATCGTCACCTCCCCGGGGCTTTTTGAAAAAAATGCATGCGGGGCTCCTGCCCCCCACCACGCTGCCCCAGCGACCGTCACCTCCCCGGGCTTTTAAAAAAAAAATCAATGGGGAGCTCCTGCCCCCCCCCCCGCCACGCTGCCCCAGGGACCCCCACCTTCCCGGGGCATTTACATTTTTGTGTGGGGGGGGGCCTCGTGGGTCCCCCAAACCCCGGGGACCGCCACCTCCCTGGGGCTTTAAATTATTTTGGGTGAGGGGCCTCGTGGGCTCCCCCAAGCCCCGGGGCATTGAATATGTAAATACGGGAGTCCATAGCGGATCCCGGAGACCACCACTTCCCGGTGCTTAAATCAGTTGGGAGCGGTGCCGCGCGACCCCCCCTCCTGGAGCCCTCGATGGCCCTGGGGACCGCCACTCCCAGGGCCGGCTCATGCAATGTCCCGGGGTGCCTACCCCCGGGACATTGCCGTTTGCTCCCGCCCTGCCATAGCAAACACTGCTTTGCTTCTTGGAAGCGGTAGCAGGAAACCTGCTCTTGCTTCCAAGAAGCAAAGCATAATTGCTTTTGGGCAAAGGGAGCTGCATGTTAATGTATTTTCTGCCGAAGTTTAGGAATCCCAGTATTGATTATACCTTTGTTTAATGATTTTGGCTGTTGGAGCAGCGCACACTTTTCTAGAAAGTTCGCCGCCAGACTTTTCCCTTCACTTGAAAGCTTATATCCCCAAAACAGGACATTGAGGTGGGCTATTTTTGATTTCTTGAAGTTAAACTTGTAGCCCTCTAAGGCAAATACCCAAACTATGGTGCTTACCCTAGTCAAGTGTTGCTCCATGTCATCATCCGTCAGATAAATATCGTCTACATAGGATAATGCCTCTTCATCCAGATTCTGAAGTAATTCAGTTGCCCTGGCGGAAAATAACCCTGGGCTGTTCTTATACCCTTGGGCTAGTCAACAAAACTGCCTTTGGGACCCCAGCGCTGAGAATGCTGTCAAATACCTGCTATATTTTGGCAGAAGAATCCAATGAGATATCTAGTGTTCCGCACAATGGTATTCATTAATGCTGCACTATGTGCGTTTTGTACTCCAAATGTTTTGGTGCATGAGTTCAGATGTCTGTAATCTAGAACTAGACAATATGAATTATCGGGTTTTATTATGGGGAACAAAGGTTTATTCTATGATGAGGTGTAAGTTTCAATCACACTTTGATATTCGAGTTGATCTAAGATCTCCCTGACCTGTTTTTTTGCTTCATGTTTTATTGGATAATGTCTGTGTGGAATTGGAGTAGTTTTCAGTGGTATCACGTGGTGAGTTGATTGTTCAACCTACCCAACATGGTTGCAATATAGTGCAGGAGCAAGAGCCACCGGCCACTCCTGCGTGTATGTGTGTTTTATGTATTGGGGAACGAGGTCGGAAAAGGCTGGCATAATTACTGTTTGTCCCTTTGGGCAATCCATAACAAAAGCAGGCATCCAATCTTTCTCAGCTAAGAGAATGTCATATCAAAAAGTCAGGTTCTCCCGAAACAGACCTTTAATCTTCCTGGGTTTGTCACCCTCCATTTGGAGTGTTATTTCATGTAACCTATGTGGGACACTTACCCTCGTATCAGGTGTTTCCACCGTGATGTACTCACTCAACTCTGCTGTCATCAGAAATTCCATCAGGTTCTGGCGAGCTATTGTTACTTCTGCTGCGCTGTCTAGCATTGTCAGCCCATTCCCTGTTCAGTAGTTGAGTCCTCAGAATTCTGGGCATGTCTAACTTTGAGATCTGCTACTTTCTTCTTTTTGAATTGAGGTTTGCTTTAGGCTTTTCTTCTTTTTCGGAAGCGTAGTCTGAAGTGCGCTGAGAGTCGCTGGACTTTGTACGCTCTTCATGTCTGTGTTCTGACCGTCCTATCCTCTCTGAGTTTTTTGGTGAACCCTGAAAGGAACGAGAGGAACATGTATCAGTGTCCTGATACCTGTCATGTTTTTTTAATGTTATCTCTATTCCTAAGGTTATACCTCCTTTTCTGGGGAGCTCATGTTGAGGAGCCTTTCCCCTGGATTGAGGTCTATTATTTTGTTGTTTGTTATTATCCCATTTCTTGTTTGAAGAAACTGGATTTTGCTTTGCCAGTTCTTTCTCTGGACCTGCCACTAGTTGAGGTTTTACTGGTCTAGCTCCCAGACTATCTCTACCTAATTCTGCATATGCAGTTTCAATTATTTTAGGTATTTCTGTCTCCTGTTGTAAAGGAGTGAAGCCTCTCAGGCATTGGCGTATTGCCACTGATGCTGCTTCCCCTTTAATGTTTGCTGATATTATAGCTGAAACCTGGGAACAGTTTCTGCTCCATACTCATTCTGTATTTGTGTCAATACAATACATCCGATATTACTGCTAATGAAGGGATACCATGAGTCCTGGTATTTATTGCAGCAATGACTGTACCCCAAGAAGTACAATCCTGTATTGGGGGAGCTATCCTCATTGGCAAGCAAATTGTTAGTATTCTATGGTTTTCCTGTGGGCCAGTGTGTGGAATAACTGCCTCCAACTGTGTTATCTTTTGGGCTATCCAGAAAGGCATTTGTTCACGTTTAGTGTGCATGTTACCCATTACTGCGTGTAATGTTTATGGTGTGATTTTGGTTGTAGAAGTTTGGACTGGTCCTGGTTGTGTAGCCGGTGAAGGCTGAAGTGTGAGTGTTCTCATCACAAACTGTGTCATGTTTCTGTAAAGTTTTATTAATTCTTTATGATGTATTAGTAAGTCTCCTCCTGGCTTTGTGTCACTGTCAGGGTGTGGTGTGTAGGCCGCTAGTACCGGATATGTTGCTCTGTCTCTTTCGAGCGGACCGAGTCGTACTCTATTTCTTTTATGGGGAGGGCGCCTTTAAACCAATATAAATGTTCCTAGTAAGTTAGTGGAACTTCAATGTCCTCGTATGGACTATACTAGTTTGGTATGTCATCTTCGACATAGTAATGAAATGTTTAAGTTTGTGCATTTGCCTGCGGGAATTTAATCCATGAAAAGAATACTTCTGTTCTATATGATTCTTGTACCTCAATCAGGAAAGTTACTTGCCCGCCCCTGGATGTTAAACCGTATGCTGCTATTTTTAGGGTGATGGCATTACTTACATTTTCTGAAATGTCTAATGAATTTGCATCTTCTTCTTCGGCTGAGAAGTTTAGTTCAACTACCGGATCTCCCTGTACCGTCAATGTTTTTATTAAGAAGAGCTTTTCGAGGGAACTGAGATAAGGTGTTATGCACAATAGTAACAATCTATCCTTCAAGCTTGATTAAACCAACAGCCAATACATAGGATTTTGCCTACTCAGCTGTGGCGAATGTTGTCCTTCCCACTCCAAACGTCTCTGGGGAAAATGTGAGTAGGGGTCTCTGAGAATTAGCACGATTAAACTACTCAGATTTGACCGTTAAATAAGTGCCCAGCCAACGTTGGCGGTGCCATGTCTTGTAGTTCCTATAAAACCTATACAGGATCTGGGCGTTTAGACAACATACACTGCTGGCTTGGTGTCCGGACTGATTCTAGACACCCCCACCAGGTATGTTGGCCTGCATGCCAGCTAGCTCACTGTGCCAATAGAAACTCCTCTTATCAAACAACTATCAAACATGACAACCGTGATCCCTCAGAATCGTGGAAATAATGCAATACTTTTCGCTCAGTCACTCGTGCTCACTTAGTCTCAGAGATGTGCACAGAATAAACGGTATGGACATTTTCAGTAAGCATTTATTGAACATTCGTCATTCTAGTGTAAAATAGTTGTGCTGAAACAATCATTAGACAGTAACAGATATAGATGATTAGTGAAAGGATGGTAAATCTCTACCATTTCGTTATAATCATTAATACAGGCAGGTATATGAAATACATGACGATAAAATGCGTACTCCTACGGTGCAATCCTAACTAGATGTACCTAAGTGTACCTAGCGTGTGTGTAGGTGTTAAAGCCAAGAATCCCTCTAGGATAAAGTCCACCCCATTACCTGAAGTCAGAGATTATGGGACCCTGTCCTGGTCACGAGTTGGACATCCCACAAGGGATGTTCAGACAGCTGCGAGCTGGAGTGTCTGCATGCAGGTATCTCAGCGTCTCACATAAGTGTGTCGCCATGGAACTCGTGATCTCCTCTAACTATCTCAGCAAGATGTGATGTTTATATACCTGAAGGTATCCCCAGGGCTACTACCTTGCTGTGCCACTGACGGACTAAGGATGATGTCGGGAATGAACCTTGTACATAGTTATTATGTATGAGATGATAGTCCTGCTGATTTTCTAGGTAAAGGGTCAGTCCTAGTAGCTGTTATATATGTATATAATGTAGGCACGAATATAGGTGAGAGGTTGTGATGTTACCTGGGCCTATATCAGGGTACCTATATGGTATATAACAGTAGTTGGCCCCTTAGGTTGTCCTTGGGGGCCAACTACCTTTCCTGTTACCTCCACTAAGTCTCACACAGTGGAATTGCTAACTGGTCTTTGAAGGCCACGCCCCCACCCCTTTCTCCACCCCTCTGCAAACGTGCCTCCAGGCACAGTACTGATGGGGGATGATGTCCACTTTACTCCTGAGGGACTTTGGGGGCCAAGAAGTCCTCCTCTAAGTCCAACACAGCGGAATTCCTGAGTGCTGGTTGGAGGCCCAGCCCCCTTTCTCCCCCACTATGCAAACGTGACTACCAGTTAAATAAGCATTTGTAATATATCTCGCATTTGCAAGAGTTAGAGCTAGTGGCGTTGTAAATCTAAAAGATTTTTACTAATGTTTTTGAAATGGAGTGGATGTACTATGTGTGTAGTAGAATTATGTGGTTTATTGTGCAGTGACAAAATGTGGATAGAAAGTATGTGGTATTTAGTGTACAGGCATTATGAAGAGTGGGATTGTGTGTTATGGAGAGTAATTACGTGGTATGGTAGTCTGTGTTGTGGAGTGGTAACCTCTGGTTTAGTCTTTCTCGTTTCCATAGAAGCTAAATTATGAACTTAATGAAACAAAAAAAGAAGGAATCACTGAGGAGCACTTCTGGACCTAGTCAGAGGGTTGAGCAGGGCCACTGGAATTATGTGACTGTTTGGCTGCACTGGCTTTCGCACAATTATAAATTTTCCGCAGTAGCCACATAATTCATCATCTGCTGCCTAATCTGCATATTTGAACTAACAAAGCCTTGTTTCTAGCTCAAACGGCTCAAACGTTACCCAAAATGCAGTGAAAAGTGTTAGTGTGTGAAAGGCCTTTTGCAAACCTAGACTGGCCACCTGTTACTTATTGCTAAATGAGGGTGTTAAATTGGTACTAATGGTGTGCAAACCACTCTTGCTTCTTTCTGCGCCTCTCTTGCTACTTTCTGCATTTCTGTTGCTTCTTTCTGCAACTTTTTTCTGCAATTCTTTTGCCTCTTTCTGCTCATCTATTCAACTTTCTGTACCTCTCTTGTCTCTTTCTGCTCCTCTCTTGCCTCTTTCTGCACCTCTGTTGCCTTTTTCTGTACCTCACTTGTTTGTTCCTGTACCCCTCTTGCCTGTTTCTGCTCCCCTGTTCCCTCTTTCTGTACCTCTCCTGCCTCTTTCTGCACCCCTCTTGCCTCTTTCTACACTTCTCTTGCCTCTTTGTGCACCTCTGTTGTTTCTTTCTGCACTTCTCTTGCCTCTTTCTGCAGCCCTCTTGCCTCTTTCTGCACCTCTGTTGTTTCTTACTGCACTGCTGTTGCTTCTTTCTGCACCTCTTGCAGATGTCTGCGCCCCTCTTACCTCTTGGCACCCCTCTCCTCTCTTTCTGCACCTCTTCTGTCTGTTTCAGCACCTCTGCTGCCTCTTTCTGATCTTCTCTTGCTTCTTTCTGCACCTCTTTTGCTTCTTTCTGTACTTCTTGCCTCTTTCTGCATCTTTGTTGGTTCTTTCTGCACTGCTCTTGATTCTTTCTGCACCTCTGTTGGTTCTTTCTGCCCTTCTCTTGCTTCTTTCTACACCTCTCTTGCCTCTTTCTGTACCCCACTTGCCTCTTTCTGCACCCTTCTTTCCTCTTTCTGCACCTCTCTTGCCTCTTTCTGTACCTCACTTGCTTGTTTCTGTATCCCTCTTGCCTCTTTCTGCACCTCTGTTTTTTCTTACTGCACTACTGTTGCTTCTTTCTGCACCTCTTGCAAATGTCTGCACCCCTCTTACCTCTTGGCACCCCTCTTCTCTCTTTCTGCACCCCTGTTCCCTCTTTCTGCACCTCTTCTGTCTGTTTCTGCACCTCTGCTGCCTCTTTCTGAACTTCTCTTGCTTCTTTCTGCACCTCTTTTGCTTCTTTCTGTACTTCTTGCCTCTTTCTGCACCCCTCTTGTCTCTTTCTGCACCTCTGTTGGTTCTTTCTGCACTGCTCTTGATTCTTTCTGCACCTCTGTTGGTTCTTTCTGCCCTTCTCTTGCTTCTTTCTACACCTCTCTTGCCTCTTTCTGCACCCCACTTGCCTCTTTCTGCACCCTTCTGTCCTCTTTCTGCACCTCTCTTGCCTCTTTCTGTACCTCTCTTGCCTCTTTCTCCACCCCTCTAGCCTCTTTATGCATCTCTTTTGCTTGTTTCTGGTCTTCTTTTGCCTCTTTCTGTACTCCTTTTGCCTCCTTCAGACCCTCTTGCTTCTTACTGCACTGCTCTTGCTTCTTTCTGCACCTCACATGCAAATTTCTGCACCCCTCTTGCCTCTTTCGGCACCCCTCTTCCTGCACCCCTGTTCCCTCTTTCTGCACCCCTTCTGCCTGTTTCTGCACCTCTGCTGCCTGTTTCTGAACTTCTCTAGCCTCGTTCTGCACCTCTGTTGCTTCTTTCTGCACTTCTCTTGCCTCATTCTGCACTCCTTCCCTCTTTCTGCACCTCTGTCGCTTCTTTCTGTACTTCTCTTGCTTCTTTCTGCACCTCTCTTGCCTGTTTCTGAACCTCTCTTGCCTCTGTCGGCACCTCTCTTGCCTGTTTCTGCACCTCTCTTGCCTCTTTCTGCACACACAGGTCTACGTTTACACTGACCTCCTGCTCAGCAGTGCATACATGCAAGTGCAGAAAAGGGCTGCTGGCCTCTAAACTGCCACTCCCTATTATATGCTAGGGACTTAGAGGAAGTTTTAATCCCCCTGCCCTATTATGTACTAAGGCCTCACAGGGGAGGTCATGCCAATCACAAGGGTACCCCAACCCATATTGTACCCTAGTGTATGTAGGTGTTTTCACTGTATTCTAAGTGTCTTTCAGCATAGCACTGGCTCTGGGTGTGGTTAGGCAGAGTCCAGGGTCAGTCAGAGTCAGTTACCACCAGTACCAGCCAGCAAAAAGTTGGGGGATGCCCAGGTCACAGGATGACTTTGCAACAAGGCCTCTTTCTGCACCTCTGTTGGTTCTTTCTGCATATCTCTTGCTTCTTTCTGCACCTTTCTCCCTCTTTCTCGACTTCTGTTGCCTCTTTCTGCATTTCTCTTCCTTCTTTCTGTGCCTTTCTTCCTCTTTCTGCACATGTCCTACCTCTGTAGGCATAGTTAGAAATTAGCATTTAAAAACCTTAGAAATTCACTGAGAAAACCACAGGTTTCAGGGATGCTTTAGTTAGAAATTAGCATTTAAAAAACCTTAGAAATTCACTGAAAAAAACGGACGTTATAGTTAGAAATTAGCATTTAAAAAACCTTTGAAATTCACTGAAAAAACCCTAGGTTTCAGGGACGTTATAGTTAGAAATTAGCATGTAAAACACCTTTGAAATTTACTGAAAAAATCATAGGTTTCAGGGACGTTATAGTTAGAAATTAGCATTAAAAAACCTTAAAAATTCACTGAAAAACCCATAGGTTTGAGGGACCTTATTATTAGTTGGACATATAGGTCGTACAAAACCAGAGAAATTCAGCTGTTATAGTTAGTTGAGCTAACTATAACTCGCGCCCCTGCAATGCATTGCTGATGACGTCACATATTACATCATTCATAACATGGTCAGTGACATCACTGATTACATCATCCACGTGATAATACAGACTACCATTTTCGAAACCACAGACACACCAATCCCAGTTATTACATACCCACTCACTGATTCCTAGGTCTACACACACATCCACTCATTCACCCATACAGTCACTCATACATGCAGTCACACATCAATACAGCACTATCATATGCACTCATAACCCTATACAGACACTCACTCACCGCCACTCATCCAGAGTTACTCACACACCTAGTCAGTCATGCAAAGATTCATTCACACTCCCATTTACTCACCTATACAGTTATACACACACTACCTTACTTATTCATACAGATACTAACACATACTTACTCTCTTATACAATCACTGATACAAGCACACACTCATCCATGCAGCCACTCTCACAATCACTCACTCTCATATATAGTCATTTATATACTCTAACACTCACATATACTGCCTTTCACATATGTAGTTACTCACATGTACCACTGAGACATCCATTCACTCACCAACACACCCATACACACACTCACCCACCCATACGGCCCTTCACAGATGTACTCTTGAACCCATACACCCAGTGAATCATCCACTCACACATCTATGCACAGAGTCACACAGCCCCACCCACCCACACAGACACTCAGGCACCAATACAGATACTCAGACAATCAATCATTAACCCATATACTCACTCATGTAGCTACTCACCAACCCATTCAGCCGCTTACACGCCAACTGACATACTGATACAGACAGTCACACATATTAGTCACTAACCCATGCATTCAGTAAGACACGTTTATTCACTCACTTTTACAGTCAGTCACACACCTATTAAATCATCCATTCAGACACTTATACGCCCACTCATTCTTCAATACACCTTGGTGTGTGTGTAGATATATATATCGAAACCAAAAAGACTCTCAGACTTCCATGCGCCGAACAGAGAGTAACGGACACCAAAGGTAGGATGGCAAGTTTAATTCCTTACACACCTCCGTTTGACGCTTTTCGGGCAACAGAGTGCCCTTGATCACATTCGGAACGCAATCCGCCATTATCTTTTATTTAGAATGTACCCCCCCCAAGTGTCACGTGTTACTAAACATAGAAGAAACACTTCAGACATTGACTCATAATGTGTGTCGCATTCATGGGATCTATGCACATTTGGTTCTGCGATGCAACATTTAAAAGCGTACCATTATTTTAGCGATTATATTAGCGATTAAAAATAAGCATAAATAAATATGAATATATAGTATATAAATATAGGCATATATATAAATAAATAAATTCATAGATTTGATGATATGTACGTGTTTTTTTTTAACTGCTATGGTCTATAGATGTGATGATCTTTAGACCAAAATAGTGCAAAACATTGCATTTAAATATACCATGTAACCAAATGACTTCAATCCTGATTATCGCTCTGTTATATATTCGCCTTGTTGTCAACTCACAGCTTCAAGTCTAGATTGTATTTACTCAACCATGGTAACATAGTCCCCCTATGCTACATTTATCCCATTTGATGGTAATAAGAGTTATGTTGTTATTTATTTCTTATTGCACCTTTACTTTTTTCTATTTACAATTTTCTCATTTTTTACTCTTTACATTTTTTTCCCATTTTTTTCCCAACTCATGAGTTCATCACCTCATGTGAAGTGCTTAATTGTCTAGCAGCATTTGCCTAAAATGCAACTATACTATTTTAAAGTGCTAAATGCAGCTATACTATTTTAAAGTGCTAAATGCTACAAGGTGCAATGTTTAACCTAAGAAAGAAAGTACTTGTGCTGTGATAAAAGTTATATATCCATAAAAACACCTGAGATTAAAATAAAGTTTAGATTTGATTCGAACTGCAGCAGTCAATCATTTCACCTTCATGTTGCTCAAAGAATATACATGGTTACATCTAGTGGTGGGGATACTCTTGATACAATATACGCTACAGGAAATTATGTATATCCTCCGTATTGTTAAGCCCATTTGATATTTTACAGTCCGTTTCAAGGATCATTCGTAATTCTATTTGCCTCAACAGTTTTTACCTATTCCCACCTCTCCTGAGTTTGGGGATGTCATCAACAACAAAGTAACTTAGGCATTTCAAGTCATTATTGTGTGTATTCTTAAAATGCCGTGCCACCGGGTATGCAGTGTCATTATTAACAATTGCTCTTACGTGTTGCGATATTCTGACATGCACCTGCAGCTTGGTACTCCCAACGTATCTCAAGCCACAGGTGCATGTCAGAACATACACTGCATACTCTGTTCTGCAATTGTAACTTCCCTTGATGGCGACCTCTTCAGAGCAGAATGGAGTGGTATAATGTGTGGTATTATACTCGCATGCTTGACAGGATGAGCATTTAAAAAATCCCTGTCTAGGTTGAAGCCATGTGCAAGTAGGACTTAATTCTGGGCTATTCTTTACCAAATGGGACCGCATGGATAATGATTTCCTGAATGTAATAACAGGTTGCGTGGGGAGCCTGGTCCCTAAGACCCCATCCGTGAGGACAATGGGCCAGTTTTTGCGAATTATGGAGCTCATTTTCCTTTCCTGTAAGTTATGATGATTCTAGGACCATCATCCAACTTTATCAGTTCACTTATTTTTTCATTATTGGGTAACCGAGTGCTTCTAGGTCTTTCTTCTGCTTTTCGTTCTACCTCTCTCAGTATCTTTTCATTGTAACCTTTAAACTTTACATAAACACACAGTCACTGGATGATGTCATCAGTGATGTCATTTGAGATGTCATCAGTGATGTCACTGACCATGTCATGAATTATGTAATATGTGACGCCATCAGCAGTGCATTGCGGGGGCACGAGTTCTAGCTAGCTCAACTAATTATAACCGCCGAATTTCTCTAGTTGTGTACGAGGGAAATGTCCAACTAACTATAACGTCCCTGAAACCTTTGGTTTTTTCAGTGTATTTCCACGTTTTTTTAAATGCTAATTTTGAACTATATCGTCCCTGAAACCTATGTTTTTTTCAGTGAATTTCAAAGGTTTTTTAAATGCTAGTTTCAATCTATAACCTCCCTGAAACCTATGTTTTTTTCAATGAATATATATATATATATATATATATATATATATATATATATATATTTTTTTTTTTTTTTTGCACATCCTACAAACAGATAACATTCTTAAAAGGAAATTACCAGCACGCCCTGTCATTACCTACAAGCGCAGCCTATCTATTGGCGACTACCTTGTTCATAGTCACTTTGATCCGGTCCCTAGAGTCAAAAACAGAATAGGCCTTACAGGATTTTATCCCTGCAACCGCTGCAAAGCCTGTAAATTTAGTGAGAAAACAACAACATACTCAGGCAGACCCAATGACCCCAGACCTGTACGCAAGATGAAACTTTTCCTCAATTGTAATTCAGACTTTACTGTCTATTGCCTCACTTGCCCGTGCGCCAAAAGATATATAGGAAGCACCATACATCCTACTAAAAAACGCATTCTGGAGCACATGCGGGCAATTTCCAACAAAGATCCAGCATATCCGGTTGCTCGACATTTTGAGCAATATCATCAGAGCAACCGTGATCTCTTAAAATTCTATTGTCTGGATCAAGTAGGCAAGTCGGAGAGGGGTGGCGACAGAATACGAAAACTTCGTATTCTGGAGTCAACATACATAATAGATCTCCAAACTAAGGCCCCACTAGGGCTTAACAATGATGAGGAATTATGGGTCCACCTGTGAGAGGGTGAAAATATTTAAACCTTGGGTCGGGACATCCATTGTACCTAAGACACCCCTGCATTGGGTCTCTAATGTTACAAAATCTTATTGAGATCAAATATAATTGTCACATGTTGTTGTTTTATTCCTACACGTTTCTCCTTCTTCTTTTTCCACCCTGGTAACAGCACATATCCAAGTACTCTCTCTCAACAGTTGGCTTTCTGCCCATTCAGGGCTTTATTAATACACAAGGACAGGTGACTAGGTAATCTGGAGGGAATGCCTGACTTTAGGGGGGCAGCTTGACATACTAAACATTATACGAACTAAGTTCGAGTATTCAGTATTTTTCTAGTCTGCTTACCCCCCATAAACTTGTAGATCAACCAACAACTTTGAGGATTGCATACATCCTGTAGATCCTAGTCAGTCCAAAAACTATTTTAGAACATTATGTATCTAAAATCGTGCGTCTTTCCCATCTCGAATAACGTAATATATAAACATCCTATTATCACCTGTCACTTATGCTGCTTGCCAATTTGAAATTGTAATTTTAATCTGCACATATGTTATTTTTTGTATGAACGCTAGGCACTTTATTTGTTTATATTTGCTACTAGAAGATGGCCGCCATGAATTTAGATACAATGTTGCTGCCAATCCATCTTCTATGTTTACGCATTCATTGTCATGTGACACTTTGTTGAACTTTAAATGTGCCGTTTTAACATAATGGAAACTGACATTGAAAAAGCCAGTCGGCGAAACGCGTCTGTCAGCGTTTCGGGGGTAGCACGGGGGGGAACTTGCCAAATAAAGCATTCATGCTTTGAAAAACATTGTCCCTGGATTTTTGCTGGAGTGCTCTTCATTTTACACGTCTATACGTGTTGGTTGTTTCATATATATATATATATATATATATTTTTTTTTTTTCTTCTCCACTTTTTGCTGATTGCTGCAATGCACCCGACCGAAAGGCGCGTCATCCAAACGTACACCAATCTCCTCAAATATCAAGGATGACGACGCCGTGTGTGGGCTTCCAAAATCTTTGTGTGTCCACCATCAAATGAATTTCGGCTGAAACACAGCCTTGTTCACCGATTACGAGGTGCCATTTTCAAACATATTTACAAATTGGGTGCTTAATCTATCACCCTACAAGTGAAAACAGACTGACGTCTCTCGCCTCCAGTTTCTTGCCAAATTGCGTTGGTCTTTCTTTTATCATGAACATTACTATTTCACTGTGGTGCTCTGTTATATACATCTCCATTTCCACAATAAAAATTTTGTTTTATCAAAATCTCATAGTTAAAATACTAACAATTGATCATTGAGCATTTAAATTGCAGTCCTCAGGGAAAACAGGCAGGACTAACAATTAACGATCCCCTGAATTACTCCAAACCGAAATGTGACATGAATCTACATTCATTTCATCCCTAATGGATAAACATCAATTTACACTCCAAGATCGCAAATCTGCATGGCACCTTATGACAATTTGTTAAAATTATTGAACGCATACACTGTGTGGTACAGCATAAAATTGTGCCTTTAAGCAGCCAAAAGTCTTTATATTACAAGGCCAATGCTCCTCACTTTGCATCACATATCATCACCACCATGCAGTATATTGTGTATTCTTAAAATTGATCTCTTTTATTACATTATTCACTATTCATGAATGAACTAAATGAGTTGAATATAAAACAAGAAATGTATCAACTGCTAAGCTCATTTTGATCCACTCTGACTTTGTCTTTCTGGTGCTATGTCAACTAAACTTTTATAAACATTCATATTAATATATACATCATCACCTAGCGGGCACCATTATAGCAGGTCATTGTAATTATCTCCAAGTGGGCTTTTCCATTTTGCTGCAATTTCGCAGAGAATCCATGGCAAACTTGAATAAGAAAATAAGTGCAGGCTCCCGCACCTGTTTTTATTAATGCACCCCCCCCCCCCCCCCCGGGTGGGCCTGGTCCTGGGGGGTGAATTTATTATAATAACGGGGGCAGGGGGTGCGCGAGGTCTCCCTCCCCAGGCTGATTTCGGCCTCTGGGACAGCGCCTCACGGGGCTCGATCTAAAGGGAGGGGTGGCATCCGGCCCCACCCAAGAGCCATGAATGGACCTGGGGATCCCCCAGGGTCAGGCTCTGCTATGGAAAACAACAGTTGATGGACAGAATGCAGAACAATGTCATACATTCACCCCAGTACAGAGATCTGGGCCTAAATCCATAGTTTTTTTGCTCACCATGCCATTCCAGTTTGAACCCAGCCATATGCAAATCAGTCTTGACCTTGTGCCTCATGGGAACAGTCCAGCCCGAACTGCCAAGCCAGGTCCTCCCTGGACTGGAAACAAGCATCCTAGGACCGGTTTCGGGGTTTCACCCCTCTTCAGCCAGGATAGCTTGATTCCAGTGGCATGGAGAGCACAGGACTCACGTCTGAGCATACCCGTCCCACTCGGGGGTGACAAATGCAAAACAACAGTTGATGGATAGAATGCAGAACAATGTCATACATTCACCCCAGTACAGAGATCTGGGCCTAAATCCATCGATTTTTTGCTCACCATGCCATTCCAGTTTGAACCCAGCCATATGCAAATCAGTCTTGACCCTGTGCCTCATGGGAACAGTCCAGCCCGAACTGCCAAGCCAGGTCCTCCCTGGACTGGAAACAAGCATCCTAGGACCGGTTTCGGGGTTTCACCCCTCTTCAGCCAGGATAGCTTGATTCCAGTGGCATAGAGAGCACGGGACTCACGTCTGAGCATACCCATCCCACTCGGGGTGACAAATGCAAAACAGCAGTTGATGGACAGAAGGCAGAACAATGTCATACATTCACCCCAGTACAGAGATCTGGCCCTAAATCCATCGTTTTTTTGCTCACCATGCCATTCCAGTTTGAACCCAGCCATATGCAAATCAGGCTTGACCCTGTGCCTCATGGGAACAGTCCAGCACGAACTGCCAAGCCAGGTCCTCCCTGGACTGGAAACAAGCATCCTAGGACCGGTTTCGGGGTTTCACCCCTCTTCAGCCAGGATAGCTTGATTCCAGTAGCATGGAGAGCACGGGACTCACGTCTGAGCATACCCGTCCCACTGGGGGTGACAAATGCAAAATAACAGTTGATGCACAGAATGCAGAACAATGTCATATATTCACCCCAGTACAGAGATCTGGGCCTTTATCCATCGTTTTTTTGCTCACCATGCCATTCCAGTTTGAACCCAGCCATATGCAAATCAGTCTTGACTCTGTGCCTCATGGGAACAGTCCAGCCCGAACTGCCAAGCCAGGTCCTCCCTGGACTTGAAACAAGCATCCTAGGACCGGTTTCGGGGTTTCACCCCTCTTCAGCCAGGATAGCTTGATTCCAGTGGCATGGAGAGCACGGGACTCACGTCTGAGCATACCCATCCCACTCGGGGTGACAAATGCAAAACAACAGTTGATGGACAGAAGGCAGAACAATGTCATACATTCACCCCAGTACAGAGATCTGGCCCTAAATCCATCGTTTTTTTGCTCACCATGCCATTCCAGTTTGAACCCAGCCATATGCAAATCAGGCTTGACCCTGTGGCTCATGGGAACAGTCCAGCACGAACTGCCAAGCCAGGTCCTCCCTGGACTGGAAACAAGCATCCTAGGACCGGTTTCGGGGTTTCACCCCTCTTCAGCCAGGATAGCTTGATTCCAGTAGCATGGAGAGCACGGGACTCACGTCTGAGCATACCCGTCCCACTGGGGGTGACAAATGCAAAACAACAGTTGATGGACAGAATGCAGAACAATGTCATATATTCACCCCAGTACAGAGATCTGGGCCTAAATCCATCGTTTTTTTGCTCACCATGCCATTCCAGTTTGAACCCAGCCATATGCAAATCAGTCTTGACCCTGTGCCTCATGGGAACAGTCCAGCCCGAACTGCCAGGCCAGGTCCTCCCTGGACTGGAAACAAGCATCCTAGGACCGGTTTCGGGGTTTCACCCCTCTTCAGCCAGGATAGCTTGATTCCAGTGGCATGGAGAGCACGGGACTCACGTCTGAGCATACTCGTCCCACTCGGGGTGACAAATGCAAAACAACAGTTGATGGACAGAATGCAGAACAATGTCATACATTCACCCCAGTACAGAGATCTGGGCCTAAATCCATCGTTTTTTTGCTCACCATGCCATTCCAGTTTGAACCCAGCTATATGCAAATCACTCTTGACCCTGTGCCTCATGGGAACAGTCCAGCCCGAACTGCCATAGCTCTGCTATGCCCCAGGGTGCCTACCCCTGCGACATAGCGGTTTTCCTGCCCGCACTAGTGTGGGCAGGGATAACTCTGTTGGCTCTTGCTTGGCGGGACCAATTTCATGCTCCTGCCAAGTGACAACAAACAATAAGTCCACTCCCCGCGGGCGGGAGCATTAAAAATGCTCCTGCCCGCTGTGAGCGGACTCTATATCTGTTTGCCCGTCTGCTGTGAAGCGGGCAGGGAAACAGATGAAAAAATCTCTCCCACGTGCAGTGAGCAACACCTTTTGCTGCTCGCTGCGTATGGTGTCTCCCGATGGAGGTGGGGCGGCATCCTGGACAACGGGGGCACTGGGATTTTCCCCATGGCCCCCTACAATGATGCAATGACTGCCCTGGGTGGGCTCCAAGGCACCCACTCTTTATTGGCAGGGCCCAGGTTTATTGGCAGGGCCCAGGGGAATGCGGTCCCCAGCCCAAAATCAGCCCAGGGCCTCCCTCTCCTTTAATTATCGGCTCGGCCCCAGGGGCCAAAATCAAAATCAGCCCTAGGAGGGGGACCATGCAGCCCCCCCTCTCCTTCTGTAAACAATAAACGATCCTAACTTCATGGGATTGGCAAACGCAAAGCAATTGTGCTTGCTTTGTGTGAAATAGCTTTGTCTTGATGATGATCCTTAAATCGCCATGTGTCGAAATGTCATAGGCGATCATGCCAATGGGAACTAAATACCTATGAACTGTTTCTGTATCTCAGTTTTAAGATGCATACATTTGCACAAACTATGGAATTTCCATTATAATTTTTTCATATTGTACACCCTATTGCTCTGGTTGTTAATCACTCACTGTGAGATCACCTGAGCTCTGAGCACTTTTTATGATGCTGCATATATAATCGTTGTTAAATCTACAAGTGGTTTCAGTTTTCCTTGATCATTCATGATTGGCTCTATTGATAAAACCAGCGATTCCCCGTTATCCTGGTCCCTTGAATAATAACCCCAATCGTAGTAAAGGAAAAATTCTAATGCGAAACAACAACATATCTAACATTCAAACACTGCTCAAAGGGGCAATCGGCAGCGACCTGTCAACAATATGGAAGGAGGGGGCACCTAATGTCCGGGTAAATGGAATGGACAGGTCTAAAGACAACTGGGGATGGTTGCCAGGAGTATTAACTTCAAAAACAAGGCTCTGACAAACGGGAAACAATTTATCAACTCAAGATTCAAGCTACATACAGATGCTCTCGTGGAACATCGCGGGGGCAAAAAAATGGTTGGAAAACGGAGATCTCCCCAAAAAATGGGCAAACTACGACATAATATCCTTGCAGGAAACTTGGGCTCTAGATGCTCTCCCATTGGCAAATTACATTCACTACACTGTTCCAGCAACCAAATCCAAAACCTTCGGTCGCCCAAAAGGGGGCTTGGCAGTTTATATCTCGTCAGAGCTAAAGATTGAAAGTGAACAGATGGTCTCAGAAGGACCAAATATCCAGTTGATCAAATTGACACTAGGACCTGCTAATAAATCAAAAATCATCCTCTTGATAAATACATATACTCATCCCTCGGCCAGGAAAAAACTGGCCCATAATAAATAACTAGTTGGAATTCTTACTAACTTCCGGAGTACCTTTCCCTTGTGGGATATGATACTCACAGGAGATTTCAACTCAAACTTGATTTATACTCCGGATGAGGACGATTCTATAATAGCAGATAACATATATTGGTCCGTACCACATCAATTCCAGCCACTGAGGCCAAAAGCAGACCGTATAGGTCAAGAGTTGGTTAATGCCTTCGAGTTTCTTGGGCTAAGAGTATTGAATGGCAGAACTCCAGTTGACTTCCCCCCTAAGTTTACATTCCATGGGGGGAAGTCAAGGTCAAGACTAGATTATACAGCAATTTCAGTTTCATTGATACCATCCCTATCACACTTTTCAATAGAGTTTACAACTAGGAGCGACCACTCATATCAGCTGATACATTTTAGGTCAAAAATTCCCAAACATCAAGTAACTCCAACTATAGATGGTAATATATACACAGTGGACCTAAAACGTTTAAAATGGTCAAACGACACAATTGAAACTTTGCAGTTAAAAATAAAAAAACTTGTTTATTACTAACAAAACTGGAGCCCAGGACAAAATACAAGCATGGGAAAGTTTCACAGCTGAGTTAATAACATTAATGCCGTCAGGACAAAAGCAGCACAATGCCAGGAAAAAAACAACATCGTTGGTTTTGCGAACCCTGAAACGCAAACTTAAAAAATGCATAAGGATGCTAAAAAGAACAACTCCCGACTCAGCCGCATGGGATAGAGTAAGACAGCTCAGGAAAAGTTATACAAAATATCTCTGGGAAGAAAAAAGAAAGAGCAATGATAAATTCTGGGTCGAACTCCTCTGTAGCTTCAAGAAATCCAACTCAAAACAGTTCTGGTCTATTATAAACAACTTGAACCGACCAGTTACGGTGTTGTCCTCAAATATACAAGAACCTGAGTGGGAGGAATTTTTATCTAGGAGGTTTTGGGAAGCTCCCTTGCCAGAATCAATCGTGGGAAATGCCTATGATCAAGGGGCATCTCATGTAAAGCCCACGGGGTTTTTGGAATGTTCCAGCCCAGAAGGCGCTGCAACTTCAAAACAGATAGAGCAATTGAATTTAGTTTCACATCCAATGGAGGAAAATGCCTCCCCGAGTCCAACCACAAGTAACTCTTCCTCGTTGATTGAAGGTGTTAAACGTAAAATTAAGAGCGGCAGAAACGATGGTGCACCAGGCCCCAACGGAATCCCTCAAACTATCTTCAAATATGACATTCCATTTTGGGGCGAACACCTTTCTAATCTATACAAAGAAATAGAGAATTTAAACATCATCCCAGAGAACTGGCAAGGTTCAATTTTGACACCACTGTTTAAAGGCGGTGATAGAGTTAATCCGGCCAATTACAGATTGATAGCCCTGCTGGATGTAGAGGCTAAATATTACGCCTCTTTGGTACTTGAAGAGCTTAAGGCATGGTCTGATGACCATAGCTTAATTCCGGAAAGCCAGACGGGCCTTGGTACGACGACGAACATTTTAGGTCTTTCGTCAATTACAAACAAATGTAAGCAGAGGAAATTGCAACTTTACCTCTGCTTTATAGACCTAAAAGCTGCCCTTGACAGTGTTGACCGCCATCTCCTGTGGAAAAAGCTTAGAGTCTGGGGTATTCCTGAAAGGCTTTTAAAAGGCATCCTGTTATTCTATTCAAACACCTGGTTACGGATTAAGATAGGTGACGGGTCCAGACTCTCAAGGAAGCTGACAACCACCAGAGGCTTGAAACAAGGGTGTGTTCTGGCCCCCCACCTTTTTAATTTGTTTCTATCTGACCTTTCTCCAAGGCTGGACTGTACCAACTCCCACCCACCAAAGCTTGGCGAACTGAGACTTTCACATCTCTCATATGCGGATGATGTGGTTTTAATGAGCCAAACAAAGATCGGCCTGCAAAGATGTCTGAATGAAATGTCAGCTTACATTTCTGAAAACAAACTTGAAATAAATACATCTAAAACAAAAACTATGGTGATTGGAAAAAAACAGTTAAGAAAACAGTCAATCTGGCTTAACGGAATCCAGCTTGAGGAGGTAAAAAAATATAAATATTTAGGCCTCTATATCGACAACTCAAGAAATCTCTCGGAGCATAAAAAATATATGTCCCAGAGATCAAGTGCACTAACATTTGCTCTCAGCATAATAGCTAAAAAACTGAAGGGTCCCACTTATAAACCTCTGCTTGCTATAATGAAGGCAAAAATCTTGCCTACTCTAACATATGCCAGTGAGGCCTTCCATGGAGAGGATGGAGAGCTCCTAAGCCAATTAACAGCTTCAATCTATAAAAAGGTATTTCAGATTCCTAGGTCAGCTTCTCCAGCCCAGGTTCGGCTGGAATTCGGCCTTATAAATGAAGAAGTTGGCAGAATGTATGCGATGGTGAAAACCTGGTACCGCTTTAAGCTAAATGCTCCTACCTCAAAAATCACCGAGGCCATCTGGACTGAACTAACTCAAGATAAATCTTCTCCGTTTAATCAATACCTCTCTAAATCCCTTTCAGCTACTTGTACGACGGAAATATGGAACAAAAACCTGCCATATCAATCGTTTAAACAAGTTGTAAATAAAGCATCAAAAACTCATTCATTACTACTGGATAAAAATATTCTAAGAGCAAGGTCGCATGCATGGATGGTGATAAGCCAATACAAGAACCTTGCACCGGCGGCCTATTTATGTGAAACCTATTCAATCAATATAAAAAAAACAACTTATGGCACTACGTTTTGGATCATTACCAACTCTGGCAGAGCAACCAGGTTGGCTGCATACAGGCCCTAAAAAGTGCCGGCTGTGCAATCATCAGAAAAAAGACTTCATTCATATAATTTGCACATGCAAAAAACTGCGGGTTAAACGTGCAATCTTCTTAAAGACAAGTTTCAACGAAAGAGGCATTAGATCCTGCAGAGCCGCCATAATGGCATGCTTAAGCCCCTCAGACCCCCCATTACATAGCAGACTGATTTAATTTTTTAAAGCCTTCAAAAAGCACTGCTAAAAGGGTCTGAAGTTTGGTATATGATGTTTAACCTGCTGCATTGAACTTTTAAGATACAAAATGATTTTACTTTTAAAAAAAAAATGTTTTAATTGCTCATTGTAATTCTGTGCTCATTGTAATTCTGTGCTTTTGTTACTTGTTTTAAATTATTATGGTTTTAATTAACTAAATAATAAACATTACTTTACTGCTCTATTGTTGAATGATGGTTCAATATTTTTCCTTGATTTGATTGTTCCACACACACCCCTTGTTGTACAAATGCAATGTGTTTTTTGAGCTACCCCAGTTTCTTGATACTCTGTTTATGAAGGCATTATATTCCAAAAGAATACTGGCAGCTAGAACAGTCCTAGAGCAACACTATCACTCAAAGTAAGGTTTTGAAGAGGATATAGTAAACAGGCAATTACTAAGTATTTGGAAAAAAAAACATTAGTTCTGAATAAATAACACCTATCATACTTAACACATTACTGTCAACAAAGAATAATGTCATGGATGTATGGCCATACTTAGCTAGTGTGAAAAGTGTTATGAATTACGACAATGCAGAATATGACTGTTTCCCAAATGTATGTACAAAACAATATCTTTGTTTTTTGCTTCGTTTAGAAGTATACAGTGACATACTGTGCCCTTCCCCCTCAAAAATGGCATTTCTCTTCTGTATACTTTTTGATATTTTTAGTATATAGCCTAGAAAACAGTTAAGTATCCCAAATATTATCTAAAATGTACAATGTCCTTTTTTAATTGTGATTATTTGTAGGAAGAGGACCTCTATCAGATAACTGATGAGCAGAATGAACCTACTGCCAGACTTCAAGAAATGTTGCACAAAAGCCAAACTGAGGCTTTACAGGTGGGTTTAAAAGTATTCCTTCCACATTATTTGGCATTTACACAGTGCATAATGTGCTAAAGGTGTTGCCATCGAATTTGATTCTAAAGATCGGATTCTGAATATGTCTTTGGAGATGTGATACAATTGTGCCTCAGTATAGTGAATGTGTCGGCCTTAGTGAGTTATGAGTTGGAACAGTGAAGCCAGAGGGCTGTTTCTAGTGACTTATGCGTCAAACAGGAACCACGCTAAGGTGCAGGCAGGGGCATTGCGTTGAGTTTTGGTGGTGCTGCTTCGATTGCGAGCGACGCTTGGAGTCCATGTGTGGGTTTGTATCCCTAGAACTCACTTCCAAGGTCCCAGGAACTGCATTTAGCACCACTTGGCAAGACAGGAATCTCAGCAGAAGAGCCCAGGTGCTGGTAGAAGAAGTCTTTAATGGCTCAGAAGGCAAGCTCAAATCAAGCCCTTAGAGAACCTTGAAACCAGGATGTAGAAATCACAGTCCAGTCCTTTCACTCCCAGGACGGAAGCAGCAGCAGGCTAGCATAGCAAAGCAAACAGCAAAGTGACAGTCTCGACTGACAGCAATCCAGCTCTTCTTCTTGGCAGAATGTGCTTTACCCAGAAGTGTTCTAAATATATGGTGTCACAGGTCCAGTACTTACACTAATTTCAGCCTTTGAAGTAGGCAAACTTCAATGCTAAGTCTTTGCAGTTAGTGCACAAGACCAACCTGGTCATGGCTCCATACACACTACAGGGGGTGGAAACGTATTTATGTGAGGACAGGCACAGCCCTATTCAGGTGTCAGTGTCAACTCCTCCCACCACTCTAGCTCAGGAAGGCCCATCAGCCTTCAGGATATGCTGGGCACACCTCAGCTCCCTTTGTGTGACTGTCTAGAGTGAGTGCAGAAACAGACCAACTGTCATCCTAACCCAGACGTGTATTCAGAGACAGGCAGAGGCACGAATGGTCTGTTTCTAAAAGTGGCATTTTCAGACCTGGAATTTAAAAACCACCTTTATTAAAAGATGAATTTTTAAATTGTGAGTGAGTTCAGAAACACCAAGCTCCAAATTTCTACCAGCTCCCAATTTCCCAATTGGCAGATACACTTGTAAGATGTTACTGAGCAGCTCCAATGCTAACCTATGGGAGAGATAGGCCTTGCTGTAGTGAAAAACGAAATTAACAGTATTTCACTACCAGGACTTGTATAACAGAACAGTACGTGCCCTACCTTTTAAAGACACTGCACCCTGCCCATTGGGCTACCTTAGGGGTACCATACATGCAATAAAATGTAAGGTTTGGGTCTGGCAAGTAGGGGCTCTTGCCAGGTTGACATGGCAGTCTACAACTGCACACAAGATGCTGAACTGGCAGGCCTGAGGCATACTTGCAGGTCTATTCATTTGGGTGGCATAATAAGTGCTGCAGGTCCACTAGTAACATTTGATTTACAGGCCCTGGGCACAGCTGGTGGACTGTACTAGGGACTTACTAGTAAATCAGATATGCCAGTCATGGAGAAGCCAATCATGCAGTGTTTTAGAGAGAAAGAGAGCATATGCACTTTATACTGGTTAGCAGTGGTAAAGTGGCCAGTGTCCTAAAGCCAAAACAAAGAGGTCAGAAAAAACAGGAGGAAGATAAAAACGTTTGGGGATAACCCTGCAAAAGGGGCCTCGTCCTACACTTCAGGAACCGGAATTATTATTGCAAGATAGTTATTAATTAGCAACACAAATATTTGTTTTATGCAGATTTCCAGGTATTGCTCGTCCATTTCATGATGGTTCAACATACCCTGCTTCCCGTCCAAAGAGAGCGGTACATCACTTCGGCGTTAGAATGTATAGTGGGGGAATTGCTATGTTTCCTTTTGCTCATAATTGGTAATGAAAGGATGACCGTGTGGGTATGTAGGAAGCTGCCTCTGTATATACTATGCCAAAGTAAGGTATAGTGTGCACAGAGTGCAGGGGATCCCCAAACGTAGGAAGAGGATAAAGTAGATAATACCTTACTCTCTATTAGTGGTAGTGGGGGCGAGTAGAAAAGCTTCATCAGAGGGCAGTGTTAAGCATTTATTGTACCCACTCATGCAAGAAATTATGTCACACACAATGATTGAATTCATACCAATTTGTTTGTATAAATATATTATTTAGTTGTATTTTATTTTCTAGAACAAAGCCAGGCCTGGTACAGGCAAGTGTAATAGTAATTTGCAAGAATAATGCAGTTAAATACATTTTGAATGCAGTCGAATGCAATAGGATTGGTTACAAGTAAGACATTTGCTCATAAAACAGTTGGAATTACTTTTGAGTTACTATTGAGATTACTTTGTATGTTACTTTTCAGATTACTTTTTAAGTTACTTTTTCTACTCAGTGTGACATGCCTAGATATCACACTGGGACATTCCCTAGATAAAACGTAAGTAAATCAGTTGTTGTACGTATGCAGTTTCTTAAGGTTTCATACAATCCAAGTCCACACTTAAAACAATTTTCACAAGACAGCAGTCAATGCAGTCCTATGGGAGAAAAACTGGTTATCGGTTTAACAGTAAGAACTTAGGTTTGGGAGTTGGTCTTCTGGGGTAAAACAAGGGTTCCCCCAGGGTCAAGGATGCACTCTCAAAGCTTCCTCAGCGGCACAAGGACTGCTGGGTGCAGAGTTCTGAGGTCCAATATTATCAATGGCGGATAGGTGGCCTCTGGATGGTGACTGCTCACGAGCAAGCCACAAGGTTTAGCCAGGGCAAAGGGGGGTTCAAGTTGGAGCGGTAAGTTGGGATGTTGTGGGATGCTGGGACACCATCGGTTGGGCCACCCAAGGGCATGGGGCGTTGGGTGCAGGGATGTCTTAGCGTGGGGATTCTCTTACTGGCTCCGGTCACGGTTGGGGGGATCCTCCAGAAAGGAGCTGTGGGCGTAGTCGGGAGACTCAAGGCCGGTCAGGGATCACCAGATCCCAGGTTAGGATCGCCGGGGAGACCTCCTCTGGTGTTGGGCCACTCGAACTTGGGTCGTGGGCGTCAGGTGCAGAGTGGTGCAGACTCGTGGATTTGGCCAGGGTCTGGTGGTGAGCAAATCCAGATCCGGGGGGCTGCTGGCTGCAGGACACACCGGGATTTCGCTGGAGCAGGTTGAGGTCTTAAAAGGCCAGGAGTGCTGGGGTCAAGTCAGTTATTCTTCAGCACAGCTCTTTGGTACTTTTTCTTCTTGTTTCTTCTTGTCTGAGGAGACAAGGTTCAGGGTTGCCCCTAAATACTAAATTTAGGGGCGTTACAGGTAGGTACAGGCCGGGACCAATGGGTCTCTTTCTTGGGGTGGGCACAACCCCAATTATGTCACCCTCCAGTGGGAGGCCTGTGGTTGGCTGGGTCCCCCCATCTTCAAGATGGCGGGGACTGAGAGTTGTGCTTCATCTCGACTTCCTTACCTGAGGGGTGGGGTTGGCAAAGGTGGGCACACCTCTCATCTCCTCCTAACTTGGTTTTCCCGCCGATTCTCCTGCCCAAAGTGGGGGTCAGAACCGGTGGGCTCCAGTTGCTGGGAGCAGCAAATGGTTGGGGTTGCTCTCCTCCCCATCCTGGGGGAGGAGGCTTGGCACCTCGACCCAGAATGTTCTTGGTTTTAGGACCCCGAAAGTGGAAGGCTCTTGGCTCACGGGTGCAGAAATATGTCTGGTGGTGGCAGCTGGCGAGCAGCCACTCAGCCAGTACACTAGAGTTAGGTGGTTTTTCAGTGGGCATCTCTAAGATGCCCTCTGAGTGCATTTTTCATTAAATCCCACACTGGCCTCAGTGTGGGTTTAATGTGCTGAGAAGTTTGATACCAAACTTCCCAGTTTTCTGCAAAGCCGTTATGGTGCTGTGGAGTTCGTCATGACAAACTCCCATATCATATACTCTTTATGGCATTACTATACTTACAAGGTCTAACAATAGACTAGACACTGTAGTGGTACAGGGCTCTTGCACCTTTACCCTCACCACTGGTATAGTGCACATAGCTAGAAGGGTGGCTTTCCTATGCTAGGGCAGTGGATTGTAGGCATGGCACATGGATGTGTGCCATGTCGATGCTTCACTTTGTTCTGCACCAAAATGCGTAGCCTGCAATGGGGGGGGGGGAAGGGGGAGGGGAGAAAAAAAAAAGATATATATATATATATATATACACACACACACACACATATATATACATATACACACACGCATATATATATACATACATACACAGGGCCTCTAAGAGTGGCACAATAAGTGCTGCAGCCCTTTGAGGCCTTCCCTGGTCACAGTGCCCTTGGTACCTACGGTACCTTTTAGAAGGGACTTACATGTGGCCAGAGAGTTGCCAATTGGGTTTTGCAACAGTTCAGTTTAGGGAAAGAACATTTGCCCTGGGTACCTGGTTGGCATGAACACAGGACACACTCAGTCAAAGTGCTTCAACGTGAGGCAAAAGGTGGGGGGCAATCATGCAAAAAAGGTGCACTTTCCTACAGGGTGGGCCTGTTGAAAGTATTAGTACTGTTTGCACAGGCCTTAAACTGCTGCACAGCTTTGTGCTAAAATGTTGGTGTTTACAAGAGAAGAGAGTAAAAGTAAGCCATTTAGAAACATGAAAGCGTTGATCACATCCCTAGTGCTAGAATCCAGATAAACAGTAAGTGTTCATCTCTGTTTTCTGTATGTAGGTTGTATTAGATCCTGTTTCTGAAGTATTGCATCCATTTCAGGTCCCAGGGGCACCACATTCCGCTCAGCCACAGGGAGAGCTTCTCAACCTCCCGAATTCGCTTTTTTGCACCCAGCTGGAGTTACAGAAGTCTCAGAGGGCGGTTCGACAGGAAGAGCGTCAGCTGGCCGATGCCAAACATGCTCTGCAACTGCTGGAGACCGATCTGCGGGATGTGCAACATCAGAAAGAGACATGTGTTCAAAATCAGGTACTACGTGTTATTGAAAATCACCATGAAGCAGAAGCAGCATATCTGATATTTCAGTCATGCTGTTTGACTTTTATTCAGGCAGCACAAATAACAAGGCCCTCATTTATAGTTTGGTGGAGGGTTTACTCAGTCCAAAATGTGGTGGATATCCTGTCCCTCAAGCTCACAGTTCCTTGCTCTGATTTGAGTCAGACAGTTTCTGACAGTAGAACCTATGCCAGTTTTGCAGCCAGGAACGTTTGACTGAGGACCTATGCAGTGGGACACTGAGGAAGTCCGTGCTGTGCAGAATACGACTTCCGTGAACCACCATTACAAAAGGCAGACCTATGTGGCTTACAGAGAAAGTTGACACTGTTTTCTCTGGAAGCATTGCCTCTGATGCTGATATGGTATTTTCTTGGTAATGCCTACAGTGGACAAGTGTATTGTCACGCCTTTGCCACTGTGGTGCTCGATCTGTTTACTTGTACCCTGAGAAAGTTTGTAGTTTGTGTCTGTGTGCATACTGGTGTCATCTTAAGCATTGCATTCAGTTTTGTGTGTTGTGATTCATCCCAATATTCATGGGGCAAATTTAAATCTCCCTATGTTATTACGCATGCTGACATTAAACAGGCAAAGTATTCTTCTACAGCAAAGTTTGCTATCTCTAGATTCTGGTATAAATTATATTGATGCTTAAGCTTCATCGGAGGTGAATAAGGAATTAGTGATGAAAGTCCTACCAAAGTACATAAGTACCCCTTGTCAAACCCCGTTCAGGGGGGCACAGGAGCTACTGGATCTTAACTGTGGTAGTTAAGGTCTTTTGCTTCTTATGTTCTGGTGCCCATTCAACTATGGCTGTGCAAACTGGATCCAAGTACAACCCTTTCTGCACTTGACTCAAGGCAGCGAGTTGTCATAATCTTCTCTGGGACGTAATGTGAGGACCCTCGAGCTTAGACCTAATAAATTCCCATCCCAGTGCTTATATTTTCTTGAAAGCTATTTAATTGTAATTGTTCACTTTACTCTACACTGCAATAATCATCAAGAAGTCAGTGTCTCTGGGCACTATAATTGGCAGTCACTGTACCCACATCCAACCCACTCCCTCCGCCTCCACCCCCCGATAAAATGCTCTTTCCGCTCCTTCTGGACTCCACCCTCTCGTTAGGGGCACTTCCAGAGTAGCATAATAAGGTTCAGCAGCAGTTTCAGTTACCCACAAATGCATGTGTGTGCTCAGTCTCCAGTCTTTGCAATCCTACAATTTGTGGGATAAGTAAATCCTCTCTGGATCATTTCGGTGCTGCCTAGTGCTCCAGTGATGTGCCTAAACACTCGAGAGAGCAGTTGTACTCCTGCATTTATCAGTGGAGATACTTAGACCCATTGCCAGGATTTTGCCGTGTTCAGCAGCACAACCTCTCAGCCTTCATTGTGCAACTGCCTGAAGATCGACAGTCCTGAGACTGAGATGACGCTGTTGCAGCCAGACAGTCAGTAGGTGCAGCCACTTATTGGTTCTAATTTAGTGATAGCCTGTTGAAGCCCACGCAGTGTCCAACAACAGCAGGGATAGTTCCTGACAAGGCCTTCAGCATTTGGTTAGATGTAGCTCTGCACAGGCCATTCAGCATTTCGGCAGGTGCAACCCTGCACGTGCATCTAACAAATTGCCAGATAAAGCCCACACGGGACATTCAAAAACACTCGATTACAGCCACTATGGAACCTTCAGTAGTTGCTTTGTCATGGAGTTGGAGAGCCTGCCTGGCACTGCCTGGAATCTAGGTAGCCCTCTGACACCAGAGTTTGTCCGGATTGCTGACTCCAAATCTGCTTCCTGCGGGTGCCCCACAGCCACTGGGGAATCACCAGGGCAGCCTCTCTCCATGCAGGGTAGGCAGGCTACTTCCCTCTGTCAGCAAGCAGGCTTCTAAGTGTTTCAGGACAGGTACACTGCTCCTTCAGCAAAGGTGCAGACTGCACCTCTATTAGACTGGCAGCCAGGCAGACGCCATCCTTAGTTGCACAGCAGTTGTCCGAGCCGGACTGGCTTGCTCATTTCATGGCTGTCGTGAAGCACTTTCTTATCTTTATGGGGCCATGTGTTTAAACACATGGCCTCATAAAGACAAGAGATCGATGCTGTTGTGAGCCCTTTTGCTTATTGCAAGCTGTTTACTTCACGCTCGAAAAGCTGGGGCTTCCACAATTAACAGCTACTTTTAAAGTACTCCATACCTTCATGTTCACACAAGGGCAGCGAAGGTGCTATGCAAACAACAAGCACGGCTTGAAATAGCGTCTGAGACCCCTATGCGAGACAGTCGAGATAGTATATTCTGATTAGATTATTGGACCAGGACAGAAGCGCGTTACATTTGGAAGGCAGTTACTCTGACCGCAGGCACAAGTAATGAACGTGGTGCCTCCAGGACGCTCCGTGAAACTTCCAGCGAGCTGGTCAGACTGTCCTGCCCCCCACCACTCCCTTCTGTAGTTGGGTATCGTTAGTGTATGGCCAGGACTGGAGAGATCCCATCCCTCTATTACTTGTTACTAGCATCACGTGAATGAAAGGCTGGGCGTGCAGAGACTCAGACCATGCACCTTCAGACAGGCACAGCAGCAGACGCTCTGCCTGCTCAGTTATTTCTCTGGCTCAGACCGGTGACCTTGCGCATCCAGCTATTGAGCACAGGAGGCTGATAGCCGGGGGAGAGAGAAAGAGTGGCAGAAAAAAGAAGAAACAAAGAAAGAGGAGTAAAGAGAAAGAATAAGAGGGAGCGGGACATGGAGTGCACAAACGAAAGTAAGCTTGTGAGAGACAAATGGGTGTGGGAAAACATGTGTAAGAGGAAACATTGAAAACGGAGAGGATTGAGTAAAAGAGAGAGAGAAACATAGGAAGAGAAGAAAAGAGCAAGAAAGATAAAGCAGATAGGTAACATTCTTCCCTGATCATAGAGGTCGTTTGGGATACTACTTTTATAAACAAGTGGTAGTCATGACATGCCGGTTCACTGTCTCAAAGTGTACAATCAGTGTGGGTCGGTTCTGTCTTTCAAGTGTCCTTGATCCTTAATACACAGTATGTTTCGCTACCGCTCTTTCTCCAAAAACCCATTGACAGGGACTCTAGGCATCGGTCGCAAATTAGGGCATGCTTTGTGTGGCTCTGTAGCTCGTAGGACAAGTCCAGTACCTTTCATATTCAGGAACAGGCCTCGGTCTTAGTTCACATGCATAAATTAGCATGACGCCAGGGCCACAATAAAAAGACAGGGTGCATGGGCATGGCACTAAGGGAAGGAAAACTTTCCACATGTAATCCCAGTGCACATCAGCCGTGTTGCAGAAGTGAATTCTTTCTTAATCACTCAATCACAATCCAACCAGAGTTGTGTTTGGTAGGTTCTGTTCAATATACAATAAAGTCCCACAGTTTTGACACTCTGCATTTTCATCAAGCCCTTGTTCCCACCTCCAGTCTTTTACTTTCCACCTAAAATATGCATAATTTTACTTTGCAGCTCTTCTACTCTAAAGGATCTATCAGTCCTTCCTGTCATCTTCTGACGACACTTCCAGCTTAAGCTGAAGGCAGCTGACTAATTAGAACTGCTTATTTAAAAAATGCTAACAAAAAGCCTAAAGTTAGATTGCCAGAAGGAGGTTTTAAATTGAAAATGCTAGAGGAGCTGAAATATTAATAGTAAAGAACAGCGTTTTTTTCTCTATAAAGTCATATTTTGAAGAATTGAGTATGTAGTTGTTGATTGTGCATGTTCTTTTTTTAACACAAAATCACTCCTAGCTATGAATCATTATGTTGTATCATCAAACATTAATGTGTTTTTTTTAGGACCTGCATGCTGCTTTGCATCAATTACAGGCACAGCTGCAGGAAGCACATGAGCAATTACACACTGTGCAGGTGCAGAATAACAATGTGATTCAGGAGCAGCAGCTGACCATTGAGCGCCAAAATCAAGCCTTGCTTCAGAAAGAACATCTTCTACAGGTATTGTGTGGTTTAAACATCTGTCAAGCACACAGGCTTGTAATTAAATTGCATTCTGCATCCTTTTTTAAATCGTATATGAGAGCTGTTTACGTATTGGTTAATGATTGGTTAATGCAACAAAGCCATTTATCTTTAATCAATATTGGCTAGATGGATATCTTCAGCTGTTGAACGTCATGCATTATATATGACCGTGGTCTGTGTGTGGGCCTTGATGTTATATATGGTGGTTCCTTTGATGAGAACAACAGACATACAGTTAGGTTGCGTCATACACACATTAGTGTGCATTTCTGATTTGTATTCTTTTGTTTGAGTCACCTTCTTTATGGTTTATATCTGTTATGTTCACATGGGATTGGTGGTTTGGAAGATGCCACTTATTTACATTTGAAACATTAGGACTGGATTTTGCGAGACGTTGCCGTTTGATTGATCAGGCCATCTTTTATTATCAATTTGGTGTGCTAGAGTACATGTGTTGTGTAGGAATTAGTTTTGCCAGGCTTGGCGTATCTTTCTGCTTAGCAGGAGAACACTGCCTAACTGCCTTCCCTGTGGTTGGTAATTCAAAAGAGGCTTCGACCACTTAATCCAGCAGTGTTAAATGATATATAAATGCTGCAGCCACAGGAGGTTTGGTACAAATTAAATGGCCACATTGGTCTTACCTGTTCTGCATGACTACCAGTCTGACTTCAGATCACACTGAAGCCCTGTGTCCCAGACCAATCATATCCTCAGGATCGAACCGATGCTCAAAGGGGTCCACCTCTCGACAGCCCCATGTCTGGTTTAAGAAATACGTAGATGTTAGGATGGTCAAGCGGGGTAAGGGAAGGATGGGGACAGCAGGAAGGGAGACCGGTGAATAGAAAAGAGAAGATAGTAATACTCTTCTAGACTAATAAGATAACTATCCTAACCCTTCCACTATTATATATATGATCAACTGCACTTCATTATGGAATAAACGCTGAATTTGGCAAAAAGCGACTCTAAGTTGTCCGTATCTCTCATGTGCGACGACAGCACGAAGGTGCGGTAGTTTGATATATATATATATATATATAACCTACTGGCGGTCACCAGTAGGTAGTTATAGTTAGGACCTATTATCCATAGGAAAACCGTAACATTCTAGTCCAAATAACTTAGGCGCCGGTTGAAGAATCTTCGCGAAATTTTCAAAACTAATGGCCCGTTTCGGTCAGCTCCTATCCCCAATGTTTGGGGATGATTCGTCAAGCTGGGGCCGAGAAAAAAGGGGGGTCCCAAAACGCGTTTTCCCCATGTTATTTCCCATAGGAAATTTTAGACACAGCTACAGCCCGAACTGCTAAACAGAATCACACCAAATTTTGCAAAAAGGTAGCCCTTGGTTCAGAAAGCACCCTTTTTCAGGTCTCGCCTGACCCAGCGCATGCGCTGGTCTGGCGAGACTTTTTGTGAGAGCTCAAAAAATGCTACCATGGCCAGCCCAGAGCTGCAGTGCATGTGCGCGGGCGCGCGCTTAAGAGCAGAGGCTGGCAAAACCTCGTCATGCTCGGAGCAGATGCTGGCAAACCTCGTCATGCTCATTAAGCGCCCGCGAACACTTTCACTTTCGCCCGCGATCACTTTCGCCCGCGATCACTTTCGCGGCGCCTCTTTGATGTTCTCGTTCAAAGAGGGTGTTTTTCCTGGCTTTAGCAACGGTAATCAAACATCAAAGAATATGTTGTTGTGTTAATGCTTTGCTGCGCCTGTTTGACTTACAATGTGCTTTCTCTTTCCACAAACTCGATGTTTGTGTTCCTTTATTTTGAGATGCTTTTAGTATTACTGTTTTGTGACTTAAAGAACATTAAGGAAATGATTCTGTGAAACTGGACAACTTTCACAGTGTTTATTTCTGATCGCAGCGGCTGCTTCATGTCCGTTGCACCATTCAGGGAGTCCTTTCGTTAGCGCTTTCATGAGGACATGATGAGGAAGCTGGAATCTTTTGGCACATTCTCTTTAAAAGCACAGCATGTTGGCGACTGGTTAATCGATTAGCCCTATGTAGCACTTTAGATCTCAAAGCGCTATAGTGGGTGCAGCAGTTACAACTCATGAAATATGGGGTGCAACTCACAAGGAGGGTTCAGGTTTGAGTGCACATTGGCTGCAATCAAACTCTTAAGATGATGGGCTGTGTGTACCCATTATCAGCCCTCAGTCTTCGCTAAGTGATCTTGTTTGTTTTGTTCTTGTGTTAATGCTTTGCTGCACCTGTTTGACTTACAACGGGCTTTCTCTTTCCACAAACTCGATGATTGTGTTCCTTTATTTTGAGATGCTTTTAGTATTACTGTCACACACACAGCCACAACCACAACCACACACACACTGCCACACACACAACCACAACCACACACACAACCACACACACAACCACACACACAACCACACACAACCACACCCACAACCACACACAACCACACCCAACCACACCCACACAACCACACCCAACCACACACTCAACCACATTCACACAACCACACACAATCGCACACACACAACCACACACACAACCACACACAACCACAACCACACACAACCACACACACAACCACACACAAACACACTAAACCACACACACACAACCACACACACACAAACACACACAACCACAGACACACACACACACACACACAACCACGCACACAACCACACACACACACACAACCACACACACAATCACACCAAGCATTGGCATTGCCAATAGGTCTCGCCTTTGGGACCTTATAAGTGTTTAGCCACGCAAAAGTTGATGTGGTTGCACCAAGAATATTGTGCTGCACAACTAAATACTTAGAAGGTCCCAAAAGCGAGACCTATTGGCTATGCCAAAGCTTGTTTTAAATGGTGTAAATCCGTTGAGTAGTTCCTGAGAAATTCAAAAAATAGTGGTGAAAAAATAATTTTCCCATAGGAAACTTTAGACACAGTTATGGCAAAAACTGCTGAACACAATTACACCAAATTTGGCAAAAAGGTACTGCTTGGCTCAGAAAGCGACCTTTTAAACAAGCATTTTCAATGCAATAGGTCTCGCATTTACGTGAGTTTGAGCTATTGACATTGCAAATGACAATGCCTTTTATTTTTGTTTCCGTTTAAAAAAAATAAATGAAAGGCATTGTTATTTACAATGCCAATAACTTACACTTGCGTAAATGCGAGACCTATTGCATTGCAAATGCTTGCCCTTTCTTTGCTGCTCTTGGCAGTGGGGCGACTGGGGCCACTGCTAACAGGCCTCCTGTCAGCTTCAAGAATTCCGGAAATCCTGGTTTGTTACTGGCATCTTCCATCATTTTGACATGCTGTTTTTGTCAAAGATATTTATAGTGGAGGTTGGTTCTGGCTGTTAAAGCTTCCTTAAATAGCAATCTTTTAGTTACGTACTTAAAGAAAAACCTCTGCAATACCCTTGCTATTAAAAAATACTTTTAAAAAACTCTGGCTTTAATTACAGACACTCGGGAACCAAGGTTAGCATGATAAGAAAACAATACAAATTTGACAATATTGAGAGTAATAAACAAACAAATCTAGCAATGTGTGTTTCTATGTGTTCTCTCAGGCAATTATGCTCAACAGTCGAGAAAGCTGTGATTTGTCATTTATTACATTCAAATGTTTCCTTGATTGACTCGTATATTATTTAGTGCAATATACGTCTTCAAGATTTGCAATAAACTGTCGCTCAAGGTGTTACGTATAGGATATAGAAATACCAAACACGCACATTAAAAACATGGAATTGTCTTAAGAAATTGAACATTTGGAAAATTTATGTATTCATCACTTGGTGGCAGTGTTGCACCACTGAACTTATTTTATTTAGCGTACTTTGTAGTGAAATACGGTCCTGCATTATTGAACAAAACGTGTGTTATATTAATAGTCTTTTTTGACGAGCAGTCATGGTCTTACTGTTTTTCGATCCATGGAGTGTAGAATTACAGTTTACGACTGCGCTAAATTTACAAGATATATAACCTTTGTACCATGATTGTAGCATCCATGAAAACATGTCACAGTAGACCCCTCCCACAGATGGCTGCATGCTGCAGTTTGCCCACACCTGACTCATCCCTCGCCCGCGTTGACGTTCCCAGTCAGATGATCCTGCCAATGAAAGGGAGCCGGGTGCACGTGCCCTTACTCCCGATGGTACGTAGCTGGAGCTGAGCATCAGAGTCGTTTCTAGCACCGCGTGGCCTGTGCCTCACTTGACAACCCAGCAGTCCATAATTCAAGCATAGTCACTCAGATTATTTTCTTATGCCCAGGGGTTGAAGTTGAACATTGATACTACCAACATCGTTGTAGTTCCTGGCAGATCTGTTCATAACTGCCAAGATTTCGTCTTACTTTTGTCTGACATTTTCTTATACGTCACATTTAAGGCATTGAGTGACAGTTTGTTGCGAGAAAAAATAAGTAGTTATGGCAATTAGATAATTGTACAAAATGCCCCCTTTTGGAATTTTAATGTCTAGAAATGGCATTAATACTGCTCGACCGAATGGAAAGTGCTCATGCTTAAAAAGCCTGGTCCGGCTGATGGTGTCAGACTGTCCCTGTAATTGGTAAAAGAACCAGTGGTGCGTGCGCACCACAGAGGAGCAGGGCCGGTAATCGAAACTAGTGGTGCACGCGCACCACAGAGGAGCGGGGGCGAGGGAGCGCGGCAGCGAGGCGAACGCGCGCTGCTGCGCGTGCTAGACACAGATGGGAATGGGCGGAGCAAAGCCGGGACATGCTCCCGCCTTTGCCCAATTGCGTACCTCATTTTTGTTAAAAAAACACGCGAAACCCAATGGCAGCCGGGGAAAGCCTGATCACACGCACGAGCGTGTGGTCAGCTTTCAGAACCCTGTACAAGAGGTCTTGCGCTGCACGAGCAATTCTGCGCACTGCAACGCTAGGCGCGAGACCTAAAAATGGTGTAAATCCGTTAAGTAGTTTTTGAGAAATTAAGAAATAAAGATAGTGATATCTAGAGGCACGGAGGATCCGCGCACCCTCCCGATCACAAGCTTTATTCTAATTGGCTGTCAAAACTCCAAACCAGGAAGTGTTGGCAGCCATTTTGTGCCTCGGTAGAACCGAGGCACAAGAAAACAGAAAAACAAAAACAAACGCTATGGCAGGGCGGCTCCCGCGCTGCCATAGCAAACTGCTTTGGTTTTTAGAAGAGAGAACAGGAAACCTGCTCTCTCCTCCAAAAACCAAAGCCGATTGCTTTTCCACACGGGGAGCTGCATCTTAGCAGCTCCCCATGTGGAAAAGCAATGCCGGCTCCCGCAGGAGGCGGGGAGCCGGCGGGACCGTGGGGGGATTGGGGACCCCCCCCACGGTCCCCAATGGAGAGGGCCAGCCCCGGGGGATGGGGTCCCCGGGGCCGTTAGTGGCCCGGGAGGGGGGCCATGTGGCCCCCCTCCTCAAAAATAAAAAAAATAAATAAAAAAAAGAAAGGTCGGCCTGAGGAGGGGGGCAAGGCAGCCCCCCTCCAAATAAATGAAGAGAAAAAAATTGCCATGTCCCGGGGGATGGGGTCGCTGGGGACGATTATGGCCTCAGGAGGGGGACCGAGGCCCCCTTCCAATTTCTTTTTAATAAAAAATAAAATTGGGGTCAGGCCCGGGGGGAAGGGGTCCCCAGGGCCAGTAAAACAGGAAAAGAAGGGGGGCCACACAGCTCCCTTTCTTGAAAAAAATAAAATAAAAAAAAGACTGGCATTGCGCTGGAGGCCCCGCCCCCTCCCTGCAGCACTGGCGTGTTTGCAGATGGGGAACTAATTCCCCTTGAATACTGGGGGTCCCTGGGGGCCAACTAGCCCACCAGGAACCTCCAGTATGCGCCATGGGAGCTGGGTTGCAGAGAGGTGTTCAGAGGCCACTCCCCTTTTTACACCTCTCTGCAACGCAGCTCTGTGGCGCTTAATGGAGGTACCTGGTGAGCTAGTTGCACCCCAGGGACCTTCAGGATTCAAGGGGACTCAATCCCCCAACTTAAAACGCGCCACAGGGCGTGTTTACACGGTGGTGAAGGGAGGGAACTGGGCCTGAGGTGACGTGTTCAAACACGCCCAATGGTGCGTTTTAAGTTGGGGAATTAATTCCTTCAATCCTGAGGTCTCCTGGGGGCCAACTAGCCCTCCAGGTGCTTCCAGTAAGCGCCACTGCGCTGCGTTGCAGAGATATGGTCCAGGCCGTGCCCCTTTTTACACCTCTCTTCAACGCAGCTCTGTGACGCCTACTGAAGGTACCTAGTGGGCTAGTTGGACCCTAGGGACACTCAGTGTTCAAGGAGACTTAATCTCTCTGCTTAAAATGCCCACAGGGCGTGTTTGCACACGTCACCTCAGGCTCCGCCCCTCCCTTCACCCCGTGGCACGTTTTAAGAGGTAGTTTTGCTCTATTATGTACTAGGGGCTTACAGAGGAGGTCATGCTAATCACAGGGGTACTCCAACGCATAGTGATCCCTAGTGTATGTAGGTGTTTTCACTGTTTTCTAAGTGTCTTTTAACATACCACTGGCTCTAGGCCTGGTTAGTCAGAGTCAGTTAACACCGGTACCCATCTGAAAAAGTTGTGGGCACAGGATGATTTTGTAACAAGGCCTCTTTCTGCTCCTCTGTTGGTTCTTTCTGCACATGTCTTGCTTTTTCCTGCACTTTTCTTCATCTTTGAGGACTTCTGTTGCTTCTTTTTGCATTTCTTTTTCTTCTTTCTGTGCGTTTTTTCTTCTTTCTTCACATGTCCTACCTCTGTAGGCATAGTTAGAAACTAGCATTTAAAAACCCTAGAAATTCACTGAAAAAACCACAGGTTTTAGGCACGTTATAGTTAGAAATTAGCATTTAAAAAACCTTTCAAATTCACTGAAAAAACCATAGGTTTCAGGCACATTATAGTTCGAAATTAGAATTTAAAAACCCTTTGAAATTCACTGAAAAAACCATACGCTTCATGCACGTTATAGTTAGAAATTAGCATTTAAAAAACCTTAGAAATTCACTGAAAAAACCATAGGTTTTAGGGAAAATTATAGTTAGTTGGACATTTCACTCGTACAAAACCATAGAAATTCCCCCGTTATAGTTAGTTCAGCTAACTATAACTCGCGCCCCCGCAATGCACTGCTGATGATGTCACATATTACATCACTCATGACATGGTCAGTGACATCACTCAAGACATCTCAAATGACATCACTGATGACATCACTGATGACATCATCCATGTGATAAATTGATGCATCTTCTCACACCCTAATATAACCTTTGATACACCCACTCTAAATTACAGACGGCCATTCTGAAAACCATTGACACTCCAGCACCAATAACTACATACCCACTCGCTGATTCTTAGGTCTACACACACATCCACTCACTCATCCGTACAGTCACTCATACTTATGGTCACTGTTGGACCTAAAGTCCTAGGGTAGCTTGGCTCAAGTGGAAAGGCCTCATTCCAGAGTAACATGTCGTGCTTGCATCCCACTCACTTCAGCACTCCAGCGTACCACCACTAAAAACGACACTACACCAGAGAATTTAGAAAAATTAGAAAAGCTTTATCTTTCCTTCTATCGTGTTTTTCTTTTCCTTCAAATGAAACCAATGAGTTTTTATCTACATCACGTTGGGGTCAAAACATTTCATCGTGATTAGATTGGCATTGCATAAATATCTTAGACTTGGTATGAAATTAAGCGCACCATCTGGTGGTCAAACACAGCACCGCAAATTCCATAGCGCTTTAAATATAGTTATTAAACATAGCGCTGCTCATAGCGATTTCATAGCACCTTAAATAGAGTTATTAAACATAGCGCTGCACATAGCGATTTCATGGCATCTTAAATAGAGTTATTAAACTTAGCGCTGCACATAGCGATTTCATAGCACCTTAAATAGAGTTATTAGACTTAGTGCTGCACTTAGCGATTTCATAGCACCTTAAATAGAGTTATTAGACTTAGTGCTGCACATAGCGCTGCATCTGGCAGAACATTCGCACTTCAATTATGGAATCAATAACACGTCAGATGTGGCCCTCCAGCATAACGTAGTGATCCAGGAATCAATAGCGCTTTAACACATGGCAAGTCTTTGAGGCACCTGCTGGACCATTCTCCCCGTGGGGCACCTCGTGAAGGGGGACCGTGGTCCAGTTCAGTCACGCTCGGGGGTCGAAGGGGGCCTCACGTTGGATCTCCCCGGGGGAGGGGCGTGCTCCGGGCCTTGTGGGTCTCCCGCCCTCCTCCCCGGAGATTACCTGTGTCTTCGGCCTTTTTCAGGCCCTTGCGCCGGTCTCTGAGGCTTCGGGCCCGGGCCCACAGATGTCGGCTGGGAGTCCCGCGTTGCGGGGACTCTGGCAGATCTCCCCGTCAGCTCCGCATCGGGGAGGGATCCGGCAGAGGCGCGCCCGCAGCCGCCAATGGCAGTGCGGCCTGCGGGGGCGCGGCTCACAGATTGAATCCTGCAGCGGCGGGGCGGCCTCGCGCAATCCGCCCCCGTCACGTGACGGTGGATCACGGCTTCAGGCCTACGCGGCCTTCTTTGAACTCCGGCGGCCCTCTCCTCACAGAGAGCCGTGTCGAAGAGCCTGCGTCGGCAGCGGCGAGGCCCCAGACCTCCCCGCGAGCCCAAGGATGGCAGGAACAGGCGACACGGCCCAGGGCCACGGCGGTAAGTTACCCTCTGGGGTAGCCCCGACGGGGGTGGCACAAATTAAGGGGTGGCGATGTTCTCAGCGCCTAGCGCTCCCTTCTTCCTCACACAAATTAAGGGGTGGCGATGTTCTCAGCGCCTAGCGCTCCCTTCTTCCTCACAGCGATGCCCTGGCTCAGGGCAGGTGGGTTGGGAGGTGGCAGTCCACACGCCAGAGGCAGATCAAGATAGGGGGGGCCCAGTCAGGGAAGTAGAAGATAAGGTCGAAGGGGTTAACTCCTTTCCCCGGTTCTCTTCAGGGGTCCTGGCTAGGCGGGGAGCACAGAAAGGTTAACGTGATCCCAGGGTGAGAGGCTGACGGCAGGGCTAAGTCACGAGGTAGAGGGCAGTGTCAACCGAGGGGGGAAGAAAGCAGGCCCTAAGAATATTCAGTTTCCCCCTCCAGCGCACCTACCTCCCCACTCAGGTGCCTTACTCCTGACTACCTCACTTCACACAAAATGGCCGAAGCACCTCACCTCTATATATAGCCTGGGCCCTGACTATCCAGAGTGGCCCAGAAGGTTCTGGAACTCCTCATGTCAGCCTATGGCCCAGTCTCTGAGGTGATAGTTTAGGCCACCATTTTGTAGAGGAGCTCTCACTCTCCCTCCATTTTAGGGAAGCACCTTGCGCCACACCATCAATTAGTGATAATGGGGCACCCAGAGCCTCTAAGTCAACACCCAAAAAAAATAGTGGACAGAAAAATTAGAGGGTAAAGGAAGAAAAATGAGGAGGGGACAGCCAAAGGGCTGGCAGGTCTAACAGTCACTCAGTACAGGACTATCATATGCACTCATATACCTATATAGACTCTCACACACCGCCACTCATCCATAGAGGTACTCACACATCTAGTCAGTTATGCAAATAAATAATCACACACCCATTTACTCACCTATTTAGTTATACATACACCTGCTCACTTACTCATAAAAATACTAGAACATTCTTACGCTCTTATACAATCACTGATACAACCACACACTCATCCATACAGCCACTCTCACAATCACACACTCTCACTTATAGCGATTTAAATACTCTAACACATATACACTGCCTTTTAAATATAGTTACTCGCACATGTACCACTGAGATATACATTCACTCACTAACACACCCATACACACACTCACCCACCCATGCAGTCCATCACAGATGCACTCTTGAAACCATGCACCCAGTGAATCACCCACTCACACATCTATGCAGAGTCACACACACCCCACCCACACAAACACTCAGCCACCCATACAGATACTCAGTCAACCAATCAATAACTCATATAGACACTCATGTAGCTATTCACAAACCCATGCAGCCGCTTACACACCAACAGACAGATGAATACAGACATTCACACAGTTTACTCACCAACCCATGCATTTAGTAAGATACGTTTAATCACTCACTTATAGACTCAGTTACGCACCCACTAAATAAATCATCCATTCAGACACTTATACACCCACTCATTCTTCAATACGCCTTTCCCTATATATATTAAACATTGTTAAACTTTCAGAAACACACAGTCACAGGATGATGTCATGAGTGATGTCATGAGTGATGTCATTTGAGATGCCATCAGTGATGTCACTGAAAATGTCATGAGTGATGTAATATGTGACGTCATCAGCAATGCATTGCGGGTGCGCGAGTTATAGTTAGCTGAACTAACTATAACGGGGGAATTTCTATGGTTTTGTACGAGTGAAATGTCCAACTAACTATAACTTTCCGTAAAACCTATGTTTTTTTCACTGAATATATATATATATATATACCCACCGCTGAAACTGCCTGTAGGGAAAGAAAATATACTCTCACGAACAGAGAAGTGGCGCAGGTGATCTCAGCTCTTTACACTGCATATTGTAGGAATGAACCGATGGACCCATAAACTCTATAATTTGGAGCCAAGCTAATTGCACCTATATGTAGGAGTTGTAACTATCTCTGATCCTCTACACCTACCCTCTCTCTCAGTGAAAGATGTCTGATGATGCCTACGGGTTGACCACCTACTGCTGACATGTGATTGTATAGGGATGTTATCTTCTGGTGCGACGGTGTCGTGTACACTTGCTCTAATCCTGTGAATGTCCACTGGGGGGGGGATGGGAAGGTATCATGGATTATGCGGCATGTTGCTCATAATTGGTAATAAAGGAAGGTATCTGCAGGTGTGCAGGTAGTAATAGTGGTGGTCAACGGGCGGGCAAGGAAGCGGTCCCCAGGGTAGAATTCGGCAAAGATGTGAATAATCATTTTACTGGCTCGGCTAATTGTACCTTTGTCTTGCACGGGGGGCAACAGGGGGTGTTTCGCCAACAGAATAAATGGAGCATAAATTAGTGTGGTGCCTTCGCGTTTCGCTTGCCCGGCCCATGCCCAGCACATGTATTGCGTTGTGGCAATTTCGGAGGCAGGTGGTTTGAATGGAAGGAATAATGATGTGGATAATGGCCATGTGGAAGTCCTGTCTATCTCGACTGCGACATGCGTCTGGAAGGGTGTGGGGTAGGTCCAGTAGTGCAGAAAGTGTTCCTGGGCACACAGTGTGTATAGCTGCAGGTCCGGTGCACCCATCCCGACCTGTGATTGTGGCAGTGTTAACAACTCATATAGCACTTAGGGTTGTTAACCAGCCCAGACCAGCTTGATAAGATTGGAGCGGAAGCGTTTATAAAAGGCGATGGTGATTGGGATATTCACAAAAAGATAAAGGTATTTGGGTAGCACAACCATTTTTGCGATGGCTACACGTCTCACCATGGACAGGGGGAGCTTGGACCATAGCGGAATACGATCCTCCAGCCAATATATGGCTTTTCCAAAGTTAGCTTGCCATAACTCTTCAATATTCCTACTGACCAGGATACCTAAATATTTAACTGGATCATTGGCCCTTTGGAGCGGGTATTCCAGTGGAGTGAAGGTGGTTGCCTCTGTTAAAGGGAAGAGCGTAGATTTTTCCCAATTTATTTGTACGCTGGGGTGACCTCCAAATTGTATGACTTCGCATATCAGTGGGCCAAGGTTGGTATTGGGGTCTGTAGCATAGAGGGTAATGTCATCAGCATATAAAGATATGACCAGGCCACAGGTTGTGAAACCTATCCGTCTATTAGCGTGGTGTTGGCGGATACGTGCCGCTAGGGCCTCCATTGTGATTGCAAAGAGAATGGGAGAGAGCTGACATCCCTGTCGTGTGGCCCTAGTGTACAGGAAAGTATCTGATATTTGTCCATTGAGGCGCACTTGGGCCGTGGGCTGGGTATAGAGAAGTCGGACCTGCGCCATAAAACTGGAACCCAGGACCAATCGACGCAGCAGCGGGAAAAGGTACCTCCACTCCAGTGAGTTGAAGGCCTTTGTGGCATCCAGCAAGGTGGCCACCGCGGAGGTTTGTGGATGTAAATGGTGCATAACTGCGAATAAGGTTTTGAGGTTGTGGGCTGTGGATAGGCCAGGGATAAAGCCAGATTGGTCAGGGTCTAATCATTACTGGGAGCAGTAGTTGGAGCCTGTTCGCAAGTTTTTTTGCAAATATTTTATTGTCGATGTTAATGAGGGACAGAGGAAGAAATGAGTCGCGTTGATCGGCCGGCTTGTCAGGCTTGAGAAGTGTGAATATTACGGCCTCCCGCATAGATGGGGGAAGTGAGCCTACCTCTAAGGCATCTTGATGAACGTCCAGGAGCTTGGGAGCTAAAATTTGGGAGTACTTCTTATAAAAGGCAGCAGTCAGTCCGTCTAGGCCAGGGGCTCTGTCTGGAGGAAGGCTAGCAATTGCCTGATGTATTTCTTCTATAGTGGCGGGGGTGTTTAAGAAGTTCTGATGGGCATTGGATAGCCAGACTAATTGGATGGTATCTAAATAAGCCTGCAGATTTGCAGGTTCAGCTTTTGGAGGGGCGGAGTAGAGATGCGCAAAGAAGTTGGCCATGATCTGCAGAAGATCTGGGATGGAGGAATGATTGCGTTCTTCTGCATCCAGGTGCTCAGAGTACATAGGCTGAGGCGTGAGACTTCTGGAGCAACCTGGCCAGAGGTTTTTCAGGTCGGTCTCTCTTGCCATATCTACATGCCTGAGATTCTTTACCCAGGAAGAGGGCCTCTTGCAACACCTCCTCCTGGTATGCCGACATCTTGTCACAAATATCGGCCAGCGTACTGGGATCATTAGAGTGATAGAAGTGGGATTCCGGCATAGCGATGTAGTTTTCTAGGTTCGAGATCATCCCACGAATAGATTTTGGAATGCCATATTGTTAAGCTATGCACGTTCTGGGTATAACCGCTTCGAACGTGTCCCAAAGTGCTGCCAGTGAGTTCACTGAGCCAGTGTTCTGTTCAAAGTATTCTTGGATAGCCATCCGTATCTCCCCTTTAAAGGCCTCTTCCCTGAGGGCTCCCTGTGGCAATCTCCATGAGAATGCACAGGAGAGAGTATGGGGGGGTTGAAGGATAAATTGAACTGGGACGTGGTCTGAGAGAATGGCCAGTAGTTGGATGACCTTCGATACCCATTGCTGCACGTCTTAAATGGCTAACCAATAGTCAATTCAAGACCATGCTTTGTATTGCAGTGATAGGCATGTGTCTTCGCGTGTTTCGCGGTGCACATCTCGCCAGACGTTGTTGATGTGGATGTCCGTGACTATTGCGGGCAGTGCTGTGACTGCGTGGGGATGGGGGCTCCAGGAGCTGCGGGCTCTGTCTAGTATGTCATCCAATGTTACGTTGAAGTCTCTGCACCAGAGCACTGTCGGTGGGCTCATGCCAGAAATTAGGTGCCATACCTTAATGAAAAAATCGGGGTTATCAACATAATGCCCATCCACAGTGACAGGGGTTATGGGATGATTATAAAGTGTGCCAACTAGTATGACGTAACAGCCCTCTTTGTCGCTAACACAGTGTGTGATTTTCCCAGCCAGGCCCCTACCAATAAGGACACAGATCCTTCTTGCATAATTAGAGTAGGTCGACGTGTGAGATAATCCCCCGTCTCGGTGAATAGTGTGGGGAGAATTTTATCAACTAAATGAGTTTCTAGGAGGAGGCAGATATCAACCTTGTGTCGGATCAATTATGTGTGCACAAGGCGAATCTTCCTACCATAGTTAAGCCCCTTACATTCCTTGTGATGAAGTTAACCGTGGCAAGCATAGTCATTATTGTAGTGAGGTGAAGTGATTGCACCCGAGGGGGCTGCCATGTGCCATTTGTAATGGGGAGTACTGAGCCCCATATGCACCCAACAAGTGGTGCAGTAGCTATATGTGCCTTTTAGCCAACAACTTTTGGAATACACTAAACAATCCCCCCCAACTACCCGTTAGCATCAACATTGCCCTTAACCCTCCCAGCACCCACACCATCCCCTCAATCAGGTTGTGCTACCCCCACCCACAACATTCACAGCTGAGAGTTATCTCTAGAGTAAATGGAGCCTCCGAGCTGTCTACCCGCCATGAAGGCTGGGTGGGTGAGTGAAGGCAACTATAAAGGGCCCTGAGCCGTGGCACTCGTCGTGGCCCAACTCATATCAAAAGCAAACTTACCTATTATCTAAACCATAATGGAACTATTCAACATCATCACGTGACAATAAGGAAACAGCTTGTCAAGAGACAAGGCATTTGTCAGCCAAAACAACATCAAGCATCACAAACTGCAGTGTGATGTTGGAGTAGCACGTTGTTAATCATCGTCACTTAATTACGCCTCTGCCAAGGAGCGCGGTGATCCCGCCTGGGATTGGTTTAGTTTGTACTTTTGTTTGGCAAACTTTAGTGCTTGCTTCGCGTCAGTAAAATGGTGTCTTGCCCTCATGCGTGGTTTTGAGCTTGGCTGGTTATATAAAACATGGCATTCTTGATATCCGCTTGATGCAGCAGCCTTTTACCCAGTAAAAAGTCCCGGCGGGCCGCCTGCCCCGCCATGGTGAAATCAGGACAAAAAGATATGTTGTCTCCCTTATATTGGGTTTGTCTCTTTTCTCTAGCCAGTCTAAGGATCGTGTCTCGATCTTTATAGTTCAGCAGACGGGCTATAATCGTCCGGGAGGGAGCTCCTCGTGGAGGTCTGGGGCCCAGTGATTTATAGGTCCTTTCGACGATGAATACTGAGGACAGTTATGTACCAAAGAGCTCTTTTAGCAAGGTGTCGACGAAATCCTCCATTCTAAAGATCTCAGTGGTCTCAGGCACCCCCGCGATGCGGATATTATTGCGCATTAACCGATATTTGAGGTCCTCATTCCTGAGTTTTATGAATTCCAGTACCCTGTCCATGCAAAGGAGTTGTTCCCTCATGGCTGCTTGATTGTCATCTGTCTCGGACACGCGAGTTTCCAGGTGATTGAACCCGGAGTTGTGAGCATCTCCTCGACTCTTCACTTTGTCTAGATGTGAGGTTAGTAAGTCCAGTTTCAAGTCTATGTTCTTTAGGCTGGACTTAACGTCCAGTGGTGCTCCCGCAAGGCCCACCCCCCGCTGCACAACCCAGCTCCTTACCCCCGGACCTCAACCAAGGCAGCTATAAGTCCAGGTGGGCCAATTGCTGCAAACAGTACACCAGCTCGTGCCCAGAGTAGGCCGATCTGCCCAGTCTCCGTCAGTGCCCAGAGTACAGGCCTAAGTTGCCATCCCACACTGCTCATCCTCGCACACAGAATGCAGGCTTATTCAGGATCCGCCACGGCTTGCTTGTCTGGTGAGGTTCCGCCCGCAGTGCTGCCACTGGGGGGAGGTTCTGAATCTCGTTGTGGCCAAAGGATTCTTGACTCGGCCAGCAGAGCTGGCCTACAGTGCGGCCATTTTGCTGCTCGGCGAGCCCCCTCTTTGACTGTGACGCTTAGAAGCACACTCACCTTTTTGGAAAATACAAAAACTCCAGCCACTGAACATCACTTTCCCCAATGGCCCCCACACATCAGATTTTTTAGTGCAACTTTTGTGAAAGGGAGACTCCAGTTCTCAACTCTGCCTTGTGGGATTTATATATTTTTTTGAAACTTTTACAGTTTTTTCATTCATCTGTTTGTAGTCTTATTACACCTGCTACTTCTGAGATTAGTGATGTGTTCTGGAAATCTATGAATTTTACCATCATGTCTGAATCTTTCAAGAAAGACCTCTGCAATGCCTGTGAGGCATGAGGCAACTACAGGTTCTACATGTGGACAACGCTCATAAACTATGCATTTTACTGCTTTTTCCTTGCCATAAAGCAGAGGGTTGTACAATCTGTCATCAAAAACAGTGAACCACATCAAAATAATTTATTTTAAATGGCTACAGACATCTAAGTCCTGAAATACCCCCCTCCTTTCTGGGTATAGAAAGATACAAAGTAGAAAGTGCCCCTCCCCCTGCATACCATGAAAGTGCAGGACAGTCAGGCATCTGAGAAAAGACATGAACTCCATCTCGCCAGCCCCTAAGCGACTTAAGAAGGCTTTAAAACAGTCTATCCGGCATTCTGGGCGTTTGGACGACATGGTTGTTCTGACCAATCAATACCAGCCCATAAAAATGATCCTCTTTCCTTGTCCCACTTTTTTTAAACCACACCACCACAGCCTAATCTTCATATCCATGGGTCCAAACTGAGTTGGCATGATGTGCAAAATAACAATGCATTGGGATGCACTCTGAGTAGTTACCAGTGGCTGAGATTAATCCAAGTACTCCATCCATCACTTTTTGTATGCTTGAGTGTATTTCCCCGAGTGGGACGGGTATGCCCAGACGTGGATCCTCTAGTCTTCACACTGTCTCAGTGGAACCAAACTATACTTGGCTGACGAGCCCTAGCTAGAGCGAAACCGGTCTGGGTTGCATGTTCGGTTCAGGGAAGATTTGGTCTGGCAGATCTTTCAAGGCTGTTCCCATTGGAGCAGGGTCTAGACTGATTTGCATATCGCTGTGTCCAAACTGAGATGGCATGGTGTGTAAAATAACGATAGACTGGGATGATGCCCCGAGTAATTACTAGTGGCTGAGACTAATTCAAGCATTCCATCCATCATTCTTTGCTTTAAAGCACCACAGCCAAAGCACTCATCATGGCCTATACCGCCTAAGAAATCATGCTCTAAACCAGGGGTTCGTACCCTTTTGACTTCTGTGGGCCCTCACTTAATCCTTACTGGACCCTGGGGACCCCCAATGAATCATTATTGGAAACTGGAGTCACCCACTAAGTCATTACTGAAAGCTGTGGAACATGGCCTAATTATAGTCGATGACTTAAAGTTCAAAAAATACACAAATAAATACAGAGTACACAAATGATTTTTTACTTCACCAACAAATATGCAAGAAAAAACTCAAATGTAATTTGAATGGGAAGAATGGAGCTTCTCCGAATTTAATTTCGGTCATTCATCGTCCATTCTATAATCTGTTTTATGCACTTGCACTGCTCCCATGTTTCAATCTGAGGATACTGACTTTTAGCTTCCAATTTCAAATGCCTTCAAATTACAGAAGGTTTTTAAATGTTCAACATTATATTTTTCTTTGATGGACAGAGCGCTGAAACTTTTCAGACACTCACCCCCAGTCACAGATCTGGGTTGAATTCATTATCATTCTTTAGCTCACTTCGTCACCCCAGTTCAGAGACGGCTATATGCAAATCAGTCGTGGCCCTGTGCCTCATGGGAACAGTCCAGCCCAAACTGCCAAGCCATGTCTTCCCTGGACCGTAAACAAGCATCCTGGGACTGGTTTCGAGGTAACACCCCTCTTCAGCCGGTCTAGCTTGAATCCAGTGGCAAAGTGAGCAAGGGACCCACGTCTGGGCATACAATGCCAACTTGGGGTGAACAAAGCAAACACAAGGAGATGATGGACAGAGCGCTAAAACTTTTCACACACTCACCCCCAGTCACAAATCTGGGTTGAATCCATCATCATTCTTTAGCTCACTTCGCCACCCCAGTTTAGACACAGCTATATGCAAATCAGTCTTGTCCCTCATGGGAACATTCCAGCCCGAACTGCCAAGCCATGCCTTCCCTGGACCGGAAACAAGCATCCAGACCTGGTCCCTCTTGCCCAGCCTCTGGGACCTCTTGCATTAGTCTTCTCTTTTGATATATTATGGATCCCCTAGGGCTGCCCTAAGCACTCCCTAACTGTTTTTTCTTCTTCCAGCCTCATCAGATCTACTTCTTGCCTACACCTCATCCTGTCCCATCAGACCCACTTTATTACTCTCTTAACAATGAAGCTGTTAAACTTTGTGCTTGGTGCTCATTCTTCCCTTGCCCACATAACCAAGATGTATGATTACTTTTACCAGTAACTCAGCCATTTCATGTCAGGTTGGTGTTACATACCAAACATTTACTAACATGCATAACAAAGAACATACCAGACATTTACTAACATGCATAGCAAATAAAGTCCTTTTCTCTTACATGGAAAACCTTGTTACAGACCATTACATCTTCCCACCTACGTGTATTTGTAGGACTGGCCTTATCTTCGTTGGGCCTGGCTCACTACCATGGAAGTAGGTATTAAAATGTTTGCTTTACTTTCGGACAACCGCAGAAGTGTATGTGAATGACCCAAACATGCTGGTATTGAAAATGAAAGGTTGGACTATTAAACGTAAAGAATCGGTCCTTCTTATAAACTTATACATTAAGCCGAAGAAAAGAGCGGTTTCATCTTGAAGAATGGCAGCCCAGCTATTCCATCTGAAAGAAAGTCATCACTTGTTACACTGGCTAGTCACATGAGATTTCAATCTCAGTTTATTCCACCAGCCCTCAGAGGAACATATAGATGCAGTTGGAACCCTCCCTGAGCAAGCAATGCCATTGAAAATCCGGAGGGATAAACTCAGAGAAGAGTTTATAAAGGCCTGTGAGCTAATGGGCCTGTTGGCTTTGAATGGTCAGAAGCCAGCTGACACCCCTCCTGTCAGGACAAGAGTCTGGGACAGAGCGGCCCGAATTGTCGACTATACACTAGTTTCAATGTCCTTATTTAAACTAGTTTGCAACAATAATATAATCCATCAAGTTGAGAGCGACCATAATCCTTAGGTTATCATGGTGAACGCAATTATGGGTATAACACAAGGCAGTTCGTATGTTGCAGGGGGAGACTCCTACAGAAAATCTTAAATGTTTGAAATGGACCACATGCTCCGTCAACCTCATAGCTGAGGAGGCAGTTGCAAGTTTGCAGGACCTAGCCCTAACGGGCCGAAATCCATTAGTGGTGTGCGAAACACTCTCTGACAACATGACCCAAAAAAAAATTATAGCTAACAGCTATAATAAGGGATTTTGACTTGCCTACTGTAAAACGACAACTATGCCTGCTCATGTTCGAAAAACAAGTAGGCAAACTCGTCCGACAATCACGTCAAAACCAAGAACCGCGGCCCGTCAAGTTAAGAACGGTGGGGCCGTGTGGGGGGTATTGTGACAGACAACAAAGGGAAATTAAATAAAGAATTCATTTTCAATTGTCATCGTCCCTCGAAATACCCCCCACACAGCACCACCGCTCTTACCTGCACGGGCCGAACTGTTAAGAACTACTGCAACAATTCCGCAACAAGAGAAGGCACCTAAAAAACAGAGATTTGGATGCATAAATAAGCTAAACAGGAAACATTATGGGCCTAGCTGCTCCACTCCATCAAAAGAAATGACTCGGAAAGATTTTGGCGAATAATCAATAAAGCGAGAAAGGCCCTGCAGTGGTAAATAATGCAAACATTAGCGAGACGGAATGTGTACTATACATGAAATTACATTTCAAGGAAGATTCGGTGGCTACAAATGGTCCTCCTAGCTTCCAAAAAGCCAAAGCTGCACCACTGATAATGACATCAGTGGAGGTTGAGAGTGTCATTAAAATATATCGGGCTGATTACGCCACTGGCCCAAATGGGCTCCCCCAAACATTGTTTAAGCACTTTATATCGCATTGGGCTTGCTTCTTGGCGTCAATGTTCAACTATATCCTGGAAAATGACGTTATCCCTGATAGCTGGAGGGGTTCAGTACTTCACCCTATTTTTAAAAATGGTCGGGCAAGTTCACCTAGCAACTGCCGACTAATCGCACTGATGGTTTTTTAATTGAAATATTTCTCCATGTACTATTACATGATTTGGAATTTTGGTCCTATGAAAATGGAAAACTCCCCTTAAATCAAACTAGCTTCTTAAGGGGTCAAGGCACTCTAACCAACCTTATGGCCCTGAGCAAAGGCTACAGGAACATCTTTCTTACATGTGTTTTGTAGATTTTAAGGCAGCTTTTGACTGTGTGCCCTGGAACAAGTTATGGGACAAACTCCAGCGATGGGCCATGCCACCCAACATCCTTCGTGCAATCAGGCTGGTTTATTCGGATACATGGGTCAAGATAAAAATCGGTGATGGCACGCATGTATCAAGGAAATTGCAAACAACAAATGGCGTAAAACAGGGCTGCATGCTTGCCCCCTTCTTTTTAATTTGTATTTGGCAGATCTTTCAGCAGAACTGGATGGGCAGATAGCTCATGCTCTGAGCGTTGGAGGACGATAAATGTCATTTATTTTATATGCTGATGATCTTTTGCTGTTTAGCAATACTTGAATAGGCCTCCAAAAGCTACTTAAGTCCTTCGGTACTTATACAGAAAAGAACGGCCTGGAAGTAAACTACAACAAAACTAGTGTGATGGCATGCAATCGGGGACCCAACAAAAGTCGAAAATGGCATCTTAATGGAAATAAAATTGATGAAGTTGCCAGCTACGTATATTTAGGGGTCAAAATAGATACAAATGGCCATCAGGAGGTGGCTACTTTGCTGCACATTATATGTATCTGCCCAGTGCTGATTGACCAACTTAGAAGCCTATTAAGGCGAGAATTTCTTGAACGGGGAATCAGATCCTGTAGGACTGCACTTGTGGAGTCAATGGACCCAATTAATATTAAGTTGAACATTAGACTAGTGCAGTTCTTGCCTATTTAAAAAAATCTCTAAACTGATTAATATTGAGTACTGAGTGAACTTGTGGGGGGGGGGGGGTCCAGGAACCTGATTATAGGCCGTGGCAACCCCAGTATTTTTTTAAGGCAAATTTACAAGAGCTGGTAAACTGTAAGGTCAGGCTGCTAGGGTCCCACATAGTGGCTATTCCCTATCTTGTCTGGCTAACATACTAATTTACTCAACCTGGCACTTTCATCTTGCACATTGACACTTTAATAAAGCACAGTCTTGTATATAGGTACCATATTTGGCTGAAAACCATTGTCCACTTACCATAGCACCTACTCCCGCTGCTGGAATTTACACTCAACCACTTTAACACCTATAGTTCCTCAATTTCTTGTTTACCTTACTCTAACTAGGGATACCGTTGATGCTTGATTATGTCAACGTGGGACTTTTATCACCTTTTTTTGGCATTTTTATCCCTATAGATAGAAAGGGTTGAAAGAAAATGTAAAGGTCCATTAATATGATGTTTTATGGCTGAAGAAGATTTATGACGTTTTTTGTTGTTTTCTCTTTTTTATACTCTTTTCTTTTTTACTGCTTTGTATTGTGTACTGTGCTGTGTTTATGATTTTAATTGACTAATAAACAATATATATGCTCTACTTTCGTTCGCAAGTTAAGTACTGGGTGTACGTGTTAATTGTCCAAGCTGTGGGCACCACATCATGCTTAGGATTCATTACTTTAACAATGGTAAGATCATGGTCCAGGCATTCATATGCAGCATGAGGACATTTGGTTGTTCCTTCAGTCACTTTAAAGCCACTGTAGCTGTGCTGCAGCATAGTAAAGTTTGTAATGGGACACGACCACCCCCCCCCCCTCTTAATGGGGCGTACAACTTTGTCAATGCAAGCCTACCCGTATCAAGGAGGACAGTATTGTCCTAAGATATCTAAATAAGGGCTTCTTTAGAATTATCACAAGGGCTGTTAAGTAGTATAATAGCCGAGGTAGGATTAGTATTTCAGAGATCGCCACTCTAGCCGTCGGTGGTAGAGGAAGCTGGCACCAAAATGGAAGAGATTGTGTTATAGAAGAAATAGCTCTGCCCAGATTGCCTTTCAGCAAATCGCATTCAGCATGATATACATGGATTCCTAAGTATTTAAAGGTATCAACCTTCTACTGAAGTGGTGTGACTGGCAACGGTTGTACATGGTCCTCTGCTGGTTTTTACCATTCGGAATAGGCACAGTGTATCCCAATTATCCTTGAGCCCTTACAGTTGACCGAACGGTTCAAGTAACAATATCAATGAAAATTTTCCTAGCTATCGTAACGGAAAGTTTCAATTCTATTAAGGACTCGGAGGCGAGGATTATGCCTTCATTCTCCACTTTAATCATACAGCAGCACAGAAAGAACAACAAAGACTACATTTCCCATGAACCATAGGGAAAAAAGTAGTCAACAACATTGTGTCAACAACCAATCAACAGAGAGAAAAATGTCCAATCAGGGCCTCTCCAGTAACTGATAGTCCCTTGTTAGTGTCCAGATCTCCTCTTTCGAAGCGCGAAGACAGCCCAGCACTCAACTTCAGGAGTCCTGTTTGTGGGTATCAGAACCTGCAACAAACAAGGCAGTATTACCAGGGGAAAACACAACCCTAGGTATCAATTCAGAAAAAAGAAGAATACGGAGCAGTTAAATCAGTACATACTCTCAAGAACCACTTCCTTCGACATAAACATGAAGGAAAGAATTTACTTACTTCTGTACGGGGAGGGGTTTCCTCTAAGAACACCGGGCGGGATAATCCTCGCCTCCGAGTCCTTAATAGAATTGAAACTTTCCGTTACGATAGCTAGGAAAATTTTCATTCTATGTCAGGACTGGAGGCGAGGATTATGCTTGTTTAAAGCTTGCCCACAACCAGATGAGCCATATTGAGAATTGGCTTGAAGTAAAACTTCTTGTAGGCGGAATCTGAGGACCAATCCGCCGCATTGAGGATATCCTCCAAGCGGGCACCCAGGCCAAACGCCTTCGAGGCCATAGCCCCTCTCGCGGAATGCGCCCCAAAATGCCGGAGGCTAATACCCGCCTCTTGCATCACCCAACGCACCCAACGGGCGATCGTTGGGGAGGAAACAGCCTTAAAGGGTTTCCGGAGCGCGATGAGCAGCTGACGCTCCCCCGGAGGACAATACTCCTCCGTCATCTCCTCGTAGGCCTTGAGGCAACGGACCACACAGAGCTTTGGAGAATCCGCGAAGGCCGGGTAAGAGACAACTCTTGTATTGCACTTTGTCCGGCGGGAAAGGGTAAACGTCACCCCATCCGGAGTGAAGATGCGACCCGAGATATCGAGTGCGCGCACATCCGACACTCTACGACAAGAGATCAAGCAGAGCAGCATTGCCAGCTTCGCCGACCGCTCCTTACGGGATAGAAACCTATTTGGTTGCCAAGACAGGAATAGGTTTAACACCTGATTAACATCCCACAGGGCCGAATACCGCGGTTCTGGAGGTAGGGAAAGTCGAATGCCCCGAAGGAGCCTGCAGACCAAAGGGTGTTCACCCACCGCCGACCCACCAACCGGGACGTGGCCCGAGGAAATGGCTGACCTGAAAGTGTTAATGGACCTATATGCCAAGCCATTAGAAGCCAGATGCGCCAGAAAGTTTACAACGTGGACCACATCTCTGACCACGGGATCGAAACCCCGTCGCAAACACCAACGGGACCATCTGCCCCACGCAGATTTGTATCGTTTAATGGTGCTATCCGCCCAGGCTTTAGAAAGGAGCTCCTCAGCTGATCGCGAAAGGCCCGGGGCTTGCCATCTACCCCGGAAATCCTCCATGCCATGAGCCACAGCGAGTTCGCTGACACTAGAGGATGAGGATCGCCGTACGGACCCGTGAGGAGATCCGGAAACCGGGGGAGTAGGATCGGAAAATCCCAGGAAAGTTCCAGAAGAACTGGAAACCACACTTGAGACCTCCACAGAGGCGTGATGAGTACTGAGTCTGCCTTCTGCCTGCGGACCTGAGCCGTTGTCCGGGTAATTATAGCGAACGGAGGGAACGCATAGCCCTGATCCACGCTCCAGTCTTGGAGAAACACATCCGTGGCTGCCGCCCGAGGATCGGGCTTCCAGCTGAAAAATCTCGGCAGCTGGTGGTCCAGGCGAGATGAAAATAGATCCACCGTGAACGGACCCCAAAGCCGGTTGAGGGAGGCAAACACCAACTGATCCAACTTCCAGAGGCTGAAATCGCGGAAGTGGCGTGATTGATAATCGGCCTCCACATTGTCTCGGCCCGGAAGATACTCCGTTGTGACCGATACCTGACTGTCTAGGCAATACTGCCAGAAGCTCGCCGCCAGATCGGAGAGGGCTTTCGACTTGGTGCCGCCGAGGTGGTTGATATAACGGACAGCCGACACGTTGTCCATTTTCAGAAGTACGCAAGACTGCACTGAGTCTCTGGTCCAACATTTTACTGCAAACGAGCCGGCCAGAAGCTCGAGACAGTTGATATGTAATTTTTGTTCGTCGGGAGACCACAAGCCTCCCGTGGAAAGATCTCCGCAGCGGGCGCCCCAACCAAGCCTGCTGGCGTCTGATTCGATGATCAAATCTGGAACGGAACCGAAGATTGCTCTGCCGTTCCATGACTCCATGTGTGTTAACCACCACCGGATTTCGCTCCGAGCTTCGTCGGATAGACGGATCTTGTGGGAGTACGAATACCCTTTCCGCAGGAAGTACGCCTTGAGGCGTTGTAGGGCCCTGTAATGGAGCAGACCCGGAAAAATCACCTGGATAGACGCGGATAGAAGACCTACAACCCGGGCCAACTGGCGCAGTGAGACGCGCTGTTGAGATAAAACGCGACGCAACTTGTGGTGAATCTTCGTAAGTTTCCTGGACGGCAGGCTTAGAGTAGAGGCCCTGGAGTCGATGACGAACTCCAAAAAGGTAACGGACTGAGCCGGCTGAAGAAGGGACTTCTTTCCATTGATCACAAACCCGAGGTCCTGGAGCAAGGACACCGTCATCTGTAGCTGGTCGGCTAAAAGGATGGGGCAGGAAGCCATCAGGAGGAGATCGTCTAAGTAGACGAATAGCCTGACCCCACGAACTCTCAGGAATTCCACCACTGGTTTGAGCACCTTTGTGAAGCACCAGGGTGCGGAAGACAGCCCGAAAGGGAGGGAAGTGAATTCGTAAATGCGATGGCGCCACTCGAATTGAAGGAAACGGCGGTGAGGCCGAAAGATAGGAATCACCAGATAAGCGTCCTTCAAGTCCAAACGTACCATCCAGTCGTGAGGACGAAGAACATCCCACAAGAGGTGAATACCCTCCATTTTGAAATGGCGGTATACCAACCACTCGTTGAACTCGCTGAGGTTTATGACCGGACGCTTGCCTCCATCGGACTTGTCCACTAAAAAGAGATTGCTGAGGAAACCCCTTGGGTGGCGTGTTGCGAGAGATATAGCGCCCTTGCAAAGCAAGGAATCGACCTCCTCGTCCACCAGGGAAGCGTCGTGAATTGAAAATTGCATAGGGCGTGGGGGTGTCTTTTGAACAGGATTCCCGCAATATTCTATGTGAAACCCCCTTATCGTCTGAAGAACCCATGCATCGCGCGTGAGGGATGACCATGCCCCGTAACAGCCTGCCAGACGTCCCCCTATGCTTTGTGGGGAAGAAAGGGTAACACTCACCAGAGTTTGCGTTAGACGCTCCTCCCCTGTGACCTCTGCCTTTGGCGCGGCGTCCTCTTGTGGGGTAGAAATTTCCAAATTTTGACTGGTCTTGATATTGACCGGAGCCTCGCTGGTTGGCTTGATGATTTTGTCGACCGGTCGAGCGGCCCCTTCCTCGACCGGCCCCTCGAAAAACCCGAGGGAACACTTTTTTAATGGTGGACTGCGCCCTGTCCAACGACGTAAAAGTGTTTACAAACTTGCCCAGTTCCTTGATGAAGGGCTCACCAAAAAGGCCCCCTTGGGCAATCGCCCCTGCTTCGGAATCCGCTAGGTGACCCAGTTTTGGGTCAATTTTGATTAGAAGAGATCTCCGCCGCTCGGTGGAGAGGGCACAGTTGGCGTTGCCTAGGAAGACCACTACCCGCTGAGCCCAGCCTGAAAGCGTTTCGGGAGATATCATCGAACCTGAAGCCTTCGCTTCCTCAGCCATATCAAGAATTTTTGTGGCGGGCCCCAGGGCGTCCAAGAGCTTATCTTGGCACGCCCGCCACGACCTTTCTATGCCCTTTTTGGGGTCTCGAATAAATTTCTGCAGGAACGTCAGCATTCTCGGGTCAATATCCGGGGTCAGGGCAACTTTGCCCTCCAGGGAAGGACGAGGACACTCCGCTCGGAGACAGTTGCGGGCCTCCTTTTGGAGCGGGCGCCGGATATGCTCTGCGACGTAAGTCGCCACTTTGTCCGCTGGAACCCAGTCTGAGGAGCGAGGATGGACAATATCATTGGGGTCCAACATGTCGGAAGGTGTAGGAGGTGGTTGTAGATCAGAAGGCGCCAAAGGGACCTGTGAGGGTCGGGTCGGAAGCCAAGGTCTAGACGGGCTGGCATCCGGATCCCCTGAAGGACCTGGAAGTGCAGGGGAGGGAGAGAGGTTAAGAGCTAGCGAGTCGCCAGTACCTCCCATAGGGTGGCTATCAATAAAGGCCTGTTTGAGCCGCTCAAAAGCGTCCACATCCACACCCGGGGCACAGGGGCGTTTAGGAGGGGGAGGACCAGAAAGGTCTTGGACATGGGATGGTAGAGAACTTTTGCGTTCAAGGCGTAAAAACGCCTGCTCTATTTTTTGTGTCAGCCTGTCCTCCAAAGGAGAGATGGCCCGGTCCACTGCCCTATAAATAGAGGTATCCACTGCTTCATAGAAAGCATCGCCCCATGGCATATCCGCCAGAGGATCCTCCTCTTCATCCGGATAATCACCGTAAAAATCCATAACAGGTGGAAGGGCCAGAAGACTTTTGCGCTGCACTCGCTAGTAAGTTGTAACAACTGGGTGACAGTTGAGATGTTTACACGTGGTCAAACCACAATTTCATGCAGGGTGACTAGCCCTGAGGGGACATAAAAAGGCTGGCAGACACCAATTTTAAATTTATGCAGGTAACTGGGCTGGATAATGTCCCCCAAAGAAAGCCTAACGGCAAAAATACAACCTCCAGAGAGGCGTCAGCACACTCGTGTAGATACAAAACTTGAATCCCTTTAAGCACCGGGATACAAGCGTCAGGTATGCAAATTAGGCCCGTGAGCGAAGAAACAAGCTCGCGGGCCGGTACAGACCGAACTCGGCGTCTCTCTCAGCCCAGGCTCCGGTGGCATTCGAACGCGCGCGCGTCTCTGGAAACTGATCATAACCAGAGACGCGTCGCGTTCAAACACCGCCTCTCGCGCCCCCAGGCGGCGGGAGGACCAGAGCGCGCCAGCGCCACCGCGTAGGAGCGAGAGACGACTCTCAGTCCCGCGGAGCAGAAGAATTCCAATTGTACCAACAAAAAACCCCCTCAACACTACAAACGGGGGAAAAAAGAAATGAAAGCAAACGCTGCAACCAGCAAAGCAATCGAAAAAATTACACAGCGAACGTGTCAGACTGACGATAGGATCCGCTACAATTTAAAATAACAAACCTTGTCCCAAGACAATAGATTCAAGTAATAAGCCCTGATAGGGCACAATATAGCATCAAAGTAGTCACAAAAGCACATAACAAAGCCCCCCAAACAGTAGAAACCCTGAGGGGACTTAACTGGCTGCGCAGCAGCGAAGAAAGAGGAGATCTGGACACTAACAAGGGACTATCAGTTACTGGAGAGGCCCTGATTGGACATTTTTCTCTTTGTTGATTGGTTGTTGACACAATGTTGTTGACTACTTTTTTCCCTATGGTTCATGGGAAATGTAGTCTTTGTTGTTCTTTCTGTGCTGCTGTATGATTAAAGTGGAGAAAGAAGGCATAATCCTCGCCTCCAGTCCTGACATAGAATTGAGGTGCAGTGTTCACCTAAGCACGAAGGTAAATGAATGTGGCATCCTCATACAGGGAGACAATATGATTAACGTTCCTGAGTGGCAGCTCCCAGCACGGTCCCCTCATTCTCAGCATAAAGGGCAGTGGTTCTATAGCCAGAGCAAAAATAATTAGAGATAGGGAGCTCCCTGCCTAGTACCCCTTTCTACATAGAAGGCATCTGTAAAAAAATGATTTACTGGTTGGGGGGGGGGGGGTGAAACCCTGCTCAAGAAGCAACCACAATCTTTGTCAGGGTGAAGTTGCAAGCAATCCCCAAATTAAACTGCTCACCCTCTGGTAGCTGGTCACAGAGCAGTCAAGCTTAACTTAGAGGCAGTGTGTAAAGTATTTATGCAGCACTTTAAACAGTAATAAAGTGAAAGCACAACACTAAAAGATGCCACGCCAAACAGAGTAGGCTTTAATAAATAAAACATACCAACATTATAAGAATCCAATCAGTAGAACCAGAGAAATGTGATTTGAAAGATTTCAGTGATTATCAAGCCAAAACGCACAACTGTGGTTATCTGGTTGCATCGAACCGGGACAAGATCACTTGTTCAGGCCAACCCCGATGGAGCGGGGGTTGGATGCGGGGAGCCAGTTAGGCCTGGTGAACTAGAGTATTGTAAATTCTGATTACGGAGCATTGTGAGATCCCACATCGAGGATGTGTCGCACAGCCAAGGCGTAGCGGTGTGCAGGTGGAAGATGCATTGCACATGGTCGGTTTCGAGGCGATACAAGGCTACAATGCGAGGTCCTGTCGTCGTCATCACTGAGGCCTTCGACGAGTGGGGCATGCTATACTAAGTCCTGCGTGGAGGATGCATCAAGAAGCAGTGGTTTCAATGAGGCTGCAGGCAGTGAGGGTGATGCGCAGTCCTTGAGCTGGGAGAGTCCCCTCATAGGGGAGTCGATGCGCTGTTCTGCTCAGGGTGGTGCCACGCAACAGAGGAGATGCGGCAGTTCTGCTGGATCCATAGATGGGCTGGCAGAGCACTTACAGGACCATGTCCAAGGGTCCAGGACTTGGGTGGCAGCACCTGGCAGAGCAGGACTCACATTTGCAGAGTCCAGGTGCTGGTTACAAGAGACTGGCCCTTGGAGTCACTCTGGTAGACCTAGGTACAGATTGCAGGTCCTACGCCTCAACACTACACCTCTTGATCCAGTCCATGATACAGAATAGGTGGTGTAAATTAAGAAACTTCTTCTGACCAGAGATGAGCCCATTCTATTCTGGTGCAAATAAGGACTGTACAACTAGTATCAATCGGTTTGCCAATATTTTCCCTAGCACCTTATAGTTGAGAGCCAGTAGAGATAAAAGACTGTATGAGGTGAAACTCATTGGATCCCTACTGGGTTTAGGAATAACAACAATCAGTGACTCTTGCAAAGAATCTGGCAGTAATCCTCTCTCCTTAGAGGCCAGGAACATTCGGTGCAATTTTGGTACCAGACTGGTTTTAAGGCCACATAAAACTCCACTTGGAAACCATTGGTCCCTGGGTTTTACCACATGCTGTTTGTATCAGCGCCACATGCATCTCCTCGGGCGTAATAGAAGCTTCTTGTTCTTAGTGTTCCATCAGGTTTGTGGTCTTTAGCGGTAAGCGGGCTAAGTATTCTGTAATATTAGGGAGTACAGGGTCTGGCGCAGTACTGAAAAGTGACTTGAAATGGGTCTCAGACACTTTATGAATCTCCGATTGAGTGTTGACCAACTGCTGGCCCTACCCGCAGATATCTCTGATGGGGTAAGTGGGAACTTCAACTGAAGCAGGTACGCTAAAAGGGTACCTGACTTATCTCCCTGTGCATGTTGATGGGTTACATATTTCCTGGAATCTAAAAGGACTCAGGATACAACCTGTCCTGAGTTTCACTGTATTCAGCTTGCACCCTAACTAGTTATTGGGTTATTTGGTGAATGTTCTCACCTGTGTTCTCAGGTTCCCACGTGCAGCATTCTTGAGCATACATGAGATTCCTCAAATCACTTTTTACCCAGTATGACATTTTCATACATGACCCCCTAAGAACCACTTTAAAGGCATCCCATTTGAAAATAATGTTCGATGCCATGCCCTCGTTTTCAGTACAGTAGTGGCCAGTGGCCTCACCTATTTGAGTGCACACTTCTCTAGGAAATACAATTCCTTCACTTGACAATTCATATCCCAAGAACAGGACACTGAGGTAGACAATTTTTGATTTTTTTAAATTGAATTTGTAACCCATGTGAGCACATCCTAGACATATGCGATCTTTTCTGGCCAAATGTGTTGCTAAGTCGGCATCTGTCAAGTATGTCATCAACATAGGACAATGCTTAGTCGTCAGATTCTTGTAATATGTCTGTTACACGGGCTGAGAAGAGCCTGGGGCTATTCCTATACCCTTGTGGCAATCGACAAAATTGTAGTGAGAGGTTAGGGTGCTAAATGAAGTCAAATACTTGCTTTCAGGTACTATATTTTGGCAAAAAAACCCAATTGAGATGTCTAATGTTGTTTTATATTTTTTACTCACTATATTGTTCAATAATGCTGTGCAATGCTCGTTTTTTACTGCAGATGTTCATGTACCACTGTTCAGTTGTCCATAGTGTAAGACAAAGCAATATGAATTGTCTGGTTTCATTACTGGAAACAAAGGATTGTTTAATGGTGAGGTGCAATTTTCTATCACACCCTGATATTCAAGTTGTGTGCGTATTTCTCTAACCTGTTGTTTTGCTTCATGTTTTATGGGATATTGGGGTTGTGTTTGTGAGCTGGTTCTTATGGGTATGATGTGAAAAAGGATCCTTCATCCCAACCCATGTGGTTTCGAAGTAACTTCGGGGCTTGAGCTAGGGCCTACTGCTAGGTGTATTTTACTTACACTAAAACAAGGTCGGAAAAGCTGTAGTATTACTGTTTCCCCTAGTGGGCCATTTTTAACAAACTCCAGTGGTCATCGTTTTCAGCCAAGAGGAAATCATAGCCAAATGACAAGTTCTCCCAGAAGAGCACATTAATAGTACATTGTGACTATCCATCCATCTGGAGTTGTGATTCATATAATTGACTTGGGACACTTAGTCTCTGGTTCGGTGTTTCTACCTGGACATACTCGTTGCTACTGCTGCCAGAAATTCCATAATATTCTGGCAAATTGTTGTGACTTCTGCCACGCTGTCCAGCAGATTCAGAGCCCACTCCCCATTCAGAAGCAGAATACTCATTATTTGTGGCATGTTGAACTCTTATCCCAGCCACTTTTTTCTTTTTAAGTTGAGGCCTTTGCTGTGGAAGTTTTTCTTCCATTTTTATTATGTAGTCAGAAGAGCGTTGTGAGTCCTTCTTTAGGTTCACATAGTCCTCTGATCTGCTCTCTGATCGTCCTCCCCTCCCTGAGCATTTTTTGGAGGATGTCTGAAATGAACGAGACGGATGTGTGCCAGTATCCTGATACCTACGAGGCTTTTCAATTTATTTACGGTTGCACAAGTTATAGCACTTATCAGAGGACCCCAGTTGAGGAGATTCACCCCGTGATTTATTTTTTTCTTTATTTTTCTTATTATCCCAGGAGTTTTTGTTAGAAGACTTTGGTCCCTGTTTCAGGATATCCGTTTCAGAATTACCCTTAAGTTGTGGTTGGCTAGGTCTGGCTCCTAAATTATCCTGCCCTATTGAGAAATAGGTTTCTGCAATAATTTCGGGTAGTTTGAGCTCTTAGTTAATTGGAGCAACCTGCACGAGCTGCTGGCTTATTGCCAACACTGCTGCTTCCCCTTTGATTTTACTTCATGATTTGATTTGATTAAATATTTGTATAGTACAACGAATGCCCAAAGGCATCTTGGCGCTTGCGTCTGTATTACAGAACTACTTACAACACAACCAAATCAAAGGAGAAAAGCCAAGTTTTCAAAAGCTTTCGAAAAATTAATAGATTACATTGTTATTTTAACGGCAGTGGAGTTTAATTCACAACAAAGATGTAGCATGAACAAAACTCCTGCCACCCCAAGAGGTTTTTTGATCTCAAGAACCTGCAGAGTCTTGACTGTAGCTGACTGCAGACTTCTTCTAGGAGAGTACCACAGCATTTTGTTCTTCAGCTAATCTGCACCTATTCGATGAAGGGCCTTGTGTGTAATACAGAGTGCTTTAAAAATGACACTTTTTATAATAGGATGCCATTGAAGCTCCTTCAGTCCTTTAGAAGCAGATCGATATTTCCTGATGTTTTTCCAAAGAACAACTGCTGCAAACTGCAACCTCTGGAGTTTCTTTAGCAGACCGTGCTGCATGCCCAAATATACAGCATTGCAGTAGTCCAATTGTGATAACACTACAGAGACCACCACTGTTGTCTGAATATCCACTGAGTTGAATGTCAAAACCTTTTTCAATATCTTTAAAGGATAAAAACAAGTAGAAATGAGCTGGTTCGTCTGGTCTGAGAAAGTTAGTTTGCAATTGAAAACGACACCTACGTGTTTTACTTTAGTAATTGGATTGGGTAATGGGCTCAGCATGGAAGGCCACCTGGAAGAATTCCAAAATGATACATCAGACCCAAAGAGAAGTACCTCTGTCTTTTCAGAGTTCAGTTTTAAGCATCAACTGTTCATCCAGTTGACAATTGCTTTTATACAATTATTAAACCTAATGGCTACCTCCTCTACATTGCTGGTAATGGAAACAACTATTTACTTGTCATCTGCATATGATATTGTATTAAAGCCAAAAGAACTAATCAATTTCACCAGCGAAACCACAAAAATGTTGAACAATTGAGGGCTCAGCGAGGACCCTTGCAATACCCCTCATGGCAAGGATAAAGAGCAAGAGGTAAAGTCCCCGAAAGAGACTGTTACTGAGGCTAGAAAGTTGGATATTGAGGGCTACACTTTCAATACTAATTTCCATTAAATCCTGTTTCAGGACCCTGTCCAAGGCTGCAGATAGGTCCAAAAGGACCGCGTCAGCCTTTCCACCACTATCCATGATGAAGTGGATCTCCTCAGTAGCCTCCTCCAATGCAGATTCCGTGCTGTGAGCTTTCCTAAAACCAAATTGTGTACCATCTAGAAAGTTATTCTGCCCCAAAAAGAACCAGATTAAGGTGTCCCTCCAGAATTTTGGCTGCCGGTGAATCTCTAGAGATCGGACGATAGTTCTTTTCTTCGGCTGGATCTAATGTTGGCTTTTTACGTAAAGGATGAATTAACGCTCTTTTCCATTCTAACTGGATACTCCAGGCATCCATGATATTATTTAGAAATGCAGTGAGAGAAGTAGCCAATGTACTTATCAGGTCCTGATAGATATTCACTGGACAGGGATTGGTTGTAGCCCCTGAGGTAGTCAGTTCAATCAACTGCACAACCTTTTCTTTTGTAAGAGACAGAATAAATTACAGAGAACTGGATGAGTGTTGTCCAAGACGGTAATTTCAGGGAATAAAGAAATCATCCCCTTGTCCTGTCTCAAAATCCCTGTAAACCGCATCCACCTTGTTCTTAACTAATCTTGCCTCATAGATTTTGCTTAGGGTCTAAGGTATTAGCATTATTAGGGCATGATAGTATCTGGACTGTTCTAAATAGCCCCTTGGGGAAGTTGCTTGCTGTGAATTTTCTCTGTGAAAATGTTTGTTTTTTCAACTTTTATCTCCAATTTATAATCTAAGATGAGACGATTAAATTTAGTCTTGTCAGCTAGTTACTCCTCCAGATTTTTTTTTCTCTCCGGCAGCTTTTTTTTAAATCAGTTAAGTTTAGGCAAATACCAACCAGCTGTGGGCCATGTTCTGTAACTTTTAGCAAGTTTAAGTGGAGCCAGTTTATTAGCTGCCTCCTCAATCCATGAATAGACGTTTGCCGCAGTTGCATTTGTTTCAATTGTCTTAGCCAGTTACTATTAGATAAGACAATTCAAGAATGACAGATAAATCCTTTCTATCCACTTTATTTGAGGCTCGTGCATCTTTAGTTGCACCCCTGTGCCCCATTCCACCAAATAAGAGGAGTAGGAATAGTAAACTTTACAACCATATGGTTCAACCAGGTAGATGTCCTCGATCAGCAAGTCCAGACAGTTGGAAAAAACGCATCAAGAATGTGACCGACACTGTGAGTAGGTGTGGTAACTAGCAGCTTTTGATCAAAATTAGACATATTATTGATAAGCATCCTTGTGTCATTATTGGCCTCATCATCTAAATGTAAATCAAAATCTCCTAAAAATGTGTAATTGACATAATGTATGCAGTTTTCCAAAATGTAATAAAGGTTTTCAAGAAATTTGTTCTAGTGTCAGGTGGATGGTAAATCAGTACACCATAGAACGTAGAATTATGGCCTAATTTACAATTGAATACAAGAGCTTCAGCACCGATCATAACAAAAGGCTCACACATAATATCAAGGTTATCTATGTACATTATTAACAAACCCAACCCTGTTTTCCCTCCTGATCCAGTCTAAAAAATTACATATCCTACTGGGAGAGTGGTCACTATTTCTAGGTCTCAAAACTTATCCGCCCAAGTTTGTTAGAAAGCAAATATCTGGTTATAGGAACCCAAATAATCAAAAAGCTCATGTTTGTGCTTGATTGCTGATTTAGCATTTAACACAATACAATTTAATTTAGTTGTCAGAATTAAATGAGACCTAGAAGGAGAAGCACTCCGTTCTCGAGTTAGCTTATCTTGCACTACATTCAAATAGCACATATAGTGGCAGTTAGCACAGACATTTTTGGTATAGACCAAATTAAAGTTAAAAAGATTGCAATGAGGAATCTTACCTCCTATATTGAATCGGAGAAGTGACTCTTGTGTTGGTACAAAATTGATCAGGAGTCCTTGTGCAGGTCGCAGTCCAGCCGTGGACAGGTGCGGATGGACTTGCCTTTGGCGCGCCATCGGGGCTCACACTGCGCGAACCCAGTTCGTGCTTCAATTTCAGAGCCAGCATGGGGCATGGACGATATGTGACCAATAGATGCATCTCAAGTCAGCGCTTATGATAGACAGTGATTGGGCAAAATGAAAGCTCGAACCGGCGTCCAGCAACCCCTAACCTAGTCGAGCCTCCCCCGAAACAAGGTGAGTTCTGGTAAATGAAAATGAGAACAAAACAAAATGTCTGAAAGAAAACACATACAATTAAAGTAATCGGGCAGAGTCCATCTCAGACCATATTTCAGGAGCCAGGCACCTCCTTAAAAACCTGACCAGAGTTGGCATACAATACAATATAATATAATTGATACTGTAGCAAAATCTCCTATTAATTTCATCCCCAAATCCAGGGCAGGGGCTGCCCCATATTCATTTTGAAGGCATCGGCAATTGTGGTTGAGCAGCCCTTGCTGGGTTTGTTGTCATGGTTCGCATTACAAATTGTATTAGTCCTCTGTACAATCTAACTATACCTGTGTTTAATACACACAGTTCTGGAGCTGTACGATTTCTTATATCTGGATGAGGTGTGTAACCGGTTAGGACTTGCCGTGTTGCTCCTTCATTACTGATAGGACCTAGTCTGATATTTTCTGTTGTATGTGGTAGGGCCCCTAGGAACCAATTCATGTGTTCCTGATATCTTAAAGGGATCTCTTACTCCTCCATATGGGCTGTTATTGTTTGGTACTTGTGCTTCAGTGTATGTGTGAAAATTCCCTGTGTTGGCATTTGCTGCCAGGAATGTGATCCATGAATAGAATACCTCTGTTCTATATCCCTCATGGGCCTCTACCACGAAGGCAATGTCCCCACCCGGCAGGGTGAGCCCATGATGTAATAACATTTGTGTTAGTGTATGTCTTGTAATTTAGTGTCAAAACCACTTGTGCTGGGTTAGCCATATGAAAATATGGAATTCAGAGAGGGTACCTATGTGGGGTGGCCCTTTTAAAGATTCAAATTTGAACACGCTACATCCAGCAATAGGGGCTTCCTACTTTACTGAGGAGTTTTTTTTCCTTTTCCCTAACACAATTGACGTCTCTGGTTAAATTGGTTAGTAGGGTCTTTAGGCACACAAAAGAAAAACTACTGGGGAGACCCATTAAATAAGTTTCCAAGCTAGAACCTTGGGCTCCATGTCGTATGGTTCATACTTTATCTGTAAGACTATGCGTTTGCACAACATAAACGTCCAAACTGTGCAAGACTGACTCCAGGCACAGCATCAGGATATGTTGGCCTTAACCTGACTAACTCACAGTGCACTCTCCGAAACCCTAACCTGACAAGGCACCCAAGGTTATGTGTAACATCAGAACATGACTCTGACTCCCAAGGAAATCGTGGAAACAGATCAGTCCCTTTCTTTAGTAACTCATTCATGCCCAAAGGGAGACACAAGAAATACTCGAATTTGCATTTCAATTATTGATGAAAGCATTATGATTCTTGTGTAACATATGTGCACTGCAATAATTAATAGAAGGAAACAGAACAGATAAATCAGCATTACTAGAATGGTAAAGAAGATGAACAATTCCACCATTGTTCTGTTACATTGATTATATGCATACATACATAATCATATCTATATTCCTACTTAGTGCTTCCTAGCCTTGTGGGCTCAGGAGGTACAAATCTACCAGAATACCCCAGGGTGACCTAACTCCCTAGTTACCTGTGGGCATTGTTTCATCTGGGAGTCTGTTCTTGTGCAGGGCAGACCATCGTCCTTCTCAGGAAGGTAAACCGGATTCTGATGGGCTGGAATTCTGGCATGGTGACAGATAAATGCTGCTCTGTCTAAACAAAGGGTTGGTGTTGCTTATATAATAAACTACAAACATGTTACAATGCCGGAGCTCTAGCCAGGCTTTCATTATTGATTCTACCCCTACACGCTGTGGCCGAGCGGACAACAAACATCAACATTTTGCGCAGTGAACTTAAGCCTGGTACAGAATGTTCATGGCCCTGACAATATGTCTACGAAGAAGTGTAATTGTAAGTAAATCCATTTCAGAGAATATTGTCCTAAATGTGCGCCTGCAAATGCGTGCCAAGAGTCAACATTTAAGAACCATATCAGCTTTAAATGTGAACATGTAAGTTGTGGTATTTTCTGTCCAAGGCCTACATAACCACATTACTCAATGAGTAGTGCACGTCTGTAAATGGAACCACCAGTGTCCATGCCTTGCATGGCAGTTGGGTGACACTCAGCCCCCACAACAACTTTCCGGTTGAGGGCAACTGCAAAGCCTCTTGGGGATGGGGCTCAAAAGAGGATCAGTTAAAAGGGTGAGGTGGACGGAGCTCGCTGCAGTGCGACTCTCCGCTATCTTTCCATGAAATTAAGATTTGATGCTTGCTGTTCTGATTGGTACAAAAGGGGGTGGTGATGAACGGATCATCAGAACCAATCAAACACTCACACCCAGTCAACAGATCTGGGTTTGATCCATCACCGTTCTTTAGCCCACTCTGCCACCCCAGTTTAGACATGGCCATATGCAAATCAGCCTGATCCTGTGCCTCATGGGAACAGTCCAGCCCGAACTGCTAAGCCATGCCTTCCCTGGACCAGAAACAAGCTTCCTAGGACCGGTTTCTGGCATTTCAGCCGTCTTCAGCCAGGCTTGCTTGAATCCAGTGGCAAAGTGAGCAAGGGACTCACGTCTGAGCATACCCTGCCAACTTATTGCGAACAAAGCAGTACAAAAGGGGGTGGTGATGGACGGAGCATCAGAACCAATCAAACACTCACACCCAGTCAACAGATCTGGGTTTGATCCATCACCGTTCTTTAGCCCACTCTGCCACTCCAGTTTAGACATGGCCATATGCAAATCAGCCTGACCCTGTGCCTCATGGGAACAGTCCAGCCCGAACTGCTAAGCCATGCCTTCCCTGGACCAGAAACAAGCTTCCTAGGACCGGTTTCTGGCATTTCAGCCGTCTTCAGCCAGGCTTGCTTGAATCCAGTGGCAAAGTGAGCAAGGGACTCACGTCTGAGCATACCCTGCCAACTTATGGCGAACAAAGCACTACAAAAGGGGGTGGTGATGGACGGAGCATCAGAACCAATCAAACACTCACACCCAGTCAACAGATCTGGGTTTGATCCATCACGTTCTTTAGCCCACTCTGCCACCCCAGTTTAGACATGGCCATATGCAAATCAGCCTGACCCTGTGCCTCATGGGAACAGTCCAGCCCGAACTGCTAAGCCATGCCTTCCCTGGACCAGAAACAAGCTTCCTAGGACCAGTTTCTGGCATTTCAGCCGTATTCAGCCAGGCTTGCTTGAATCCAGTGGCAAAGTGAGCAAGGGACTCACGTCTGAGCATACCCTGCCAACTTATGGCGAACAAAGCAGTACAAAAGGGGGTGGTGATGGACGGAGCATCAGAACCAATCAAACACTCACACCCAGTCAACAGATCTGGGTTTGATCCATCACGTTCTTTAGCCCACTCTGCCACCCCAGTTTAGACATGGCCATATGCAAATCAGCCTGACCCTGTGCCTCATGGGAACAGTCCAGCCCGAACTGCTAAGCCATGCCTTCCCTGGACCAGAAACAAGCTTCCTAGGACCAGTTTCTGGCATTTCAGCCGTATTCAGCCAGGCTTGCTTGAATCCAGTGGCAAAGTGAGCAAGGGACTCACGTCTGAGCATACCCTGCCAATTTATGGCGAACAAAGCAGTACAAATGATTCAAGCATGAAAGATTAAATGCTACGAGTTCAAAAACTTACTTTCCCATTGTAGGTAGCTTGCTTGGTATATACTATACCAAAGTGAGGTATAGTGCGCACAGAGTCCAGTGGACCTGCAAAGGTAGGCACAGGTAAAGTTAGATAGCACCTCACTCTCTTTTTGTGGTAGTGTGGTCCAGCAGTAAGGCAGTATCAGAGGACCGTGTTAAGCATTTGTTGTACGCACTCCGTCAGCAAATGAATTCACACACTCAAAGACTGAACTTCAGGCCAATTGTTCTTGTATAAATATGTTCTTTTAGTTATTTTCTTTTCTAGAATCAGGCAAGCCTGGCACAGGTAAGCAATAAATACTTAACAGTAGTGATGCAATTAAAATACAGTTTGAATGATAATTGTATATGCACTTTGATTTGATTTACAGTATGGATGCAGAGAAATGCAATACTTAGTAAATGCAGTATATAGACTTGAATAGGCTTTTTAGTAAAATACCAGGTAAGTAACTTTTGAGATTACTAGGCTTACACAGAGTAGTATACCTAGATACTACTCTGGGACATTTCCTGAAAACAGGTAAGTAAAATCGTTTTTTTTAGATTATGCAATTTTAAAGAATTTCTTTAGTTTCTCAAACTCCACACTTAAAAACTTTTTACAGAAAAACAGTCAATGTTATCCTATGGAGGAAAAAAGAGTTATCGGTTTTGAGGTAAGTATTTGGCAATGGGAGTTGAGGTTCTGGGATTAGACTCAGGGGTCTCCCAGGGTCAAGGATGCACTTTAGTTACACCCTCAGCTGCACTAGGGCGGCCGGGTGCAGAGTGCTGAGGCCCAATGTTATCCAATGGAGAATAGGGGGCCTCCGGTTGGTGGCTGCTGGCAAGCAGGCCACTTGGTTGTGGGAGCAACGCTCCTGGACTTTAGCTCAGGGCAAATGGGGAAACAAAGTAGCACCAAAGATGCACCCTCAGCGGCACTAGGGCGGCGGGGGCAGGGTGCTGTTTCGACGTCGGGTTCCCTGTTGTCAGGGTTCACAGGAGGTTTCCTCCTCATGACCCTGTTGTAGCCCTTATTTCTGCCCCTTCCACACATCATTTCACACTTAAACCTTGTTGTGCTTTTAGTTGGCGAGTATGCTGGCGACTCTGGACATCTAAGATGGTCGCCAGCATACCCGCAAGTTTAGCAGTCTAGTCTTTATCTCATAGCAAGAGAAGCTCAGGTGAAGCGCTCACCAGCGTTCTATGGCACACTTCACCGAGAGCTTTCCCCAGTTCGGACCTACCTTTTCAGCGTCGTGAAGAAATTAGTCAGAAGTCGTTCCTTGGACGTCGGGTTCATCGGCGTCAGGTTCCCGAGCTTCCTGAATTCCAGGTTAGTGAATCCTGAAGACACATGCTCAGAAGACAGTCAATGAGCAGCGCGCAAGTCTCGAGAGGTAGCGTCTCTCTTCTGAGACACTTACTTCACGTTGTGAAATTGAAGTAAACTTTGTGCAGGAACTAGAGTATTGTTCCTATTTCGGCAACAGTGTTTAGGGAATATTACGAGCTATTCCTCATGTGTTCCTTTGAACACAAACTTGTACATTTATTGAAGAATTGAGTATTTGTTAGTATTCCTCAACAGTTGAGGCGGTATTAAGGACTCTAACCATAACTGTAGTGCATGTGAGCAGTTATCACACGACTCAGTGCTCAAACTCTAGAGTCAAGAATAGTTTGATGAAAATACAATAAGTTTGTTCCCACAGTTAAGAACCAGCATTAAAATAATTCAGGGCCAATTGTCCTTACCAAATTCTGAAGAAACTAAAGAAGAAGATTAATTAGAAGGAAGCTAGCACTCTACCAAAGTAAGTTAGAGAGAGTTAACGAATAGACAAGGGTAAAAGTTACAGTAAATGAAAACTTACCTTATTCTTCTTCCATATCGAGAAACAGTAAAGAGTCCTGGCACTTCCTGTAATAAAGATAAGAAACATTAAATAAAACTTTCACCTAAGAACACTGATTATCAACACAAGAGAAGTTAGAAGAGAAGCAAGCCCAAGAAAGGTTCCTGGTAAGATAAGTTATTACATTTATGCATACCTGTGCTTAGTTATAAAATAAGAGTTATTATAGAAATGTATTTGTCAACAGTCTCATAAGAAGAAAGAAGACGAGGCAGAAAACGAATAGAAGAACCAACGGGCAGTCTCTCCTCTATCCCATTCCCCTTTCCTCCCTTGGTACTTATCTGTAAAGGATTAATCAAACCTGGCAGGGACGTATTGAGAGGAGAGTTGGGAACCGGCATCATTCTGCTCCTATGCTGTTACAAAAGTTAAAATAGCCCTGATACCTGTTGTTTTCAATGAGGAACCTCCGGTTTGCAAAGGCTGCAGGCATCGGCTGAAGGCTTGAGGCAGGTCAGGGGTCGCCGGATCTCGGGTCAGGATCGCCGGGTAAGCTACTCATGGTGTTTGCCCACTTGAGCTCGTGCCGTGGACGGCGGATGAAGAGTGGGGCGGATTCGCAGGTGTCTGGCCGGAGCCAGAGGTTGCAGATGAACACATCCGTAGTTCACTTGAAACAAAGTCTTTAGGGTGGAAGGCAGGCAGGTCCGCCGGGGTTTTCAAGGTTGCTGCCTGCAGGACATATCGGGATTTTTGCAGGAGCAGGTTCGAGGTGGAGACAGGAAGGTAGAGCTGGGGCCAAGTCAGTGGGCATCTTCCTATTGTTAGCTGCTACACGGCTGTTCGGTCCTTCTTCTTCTTGTAGTTTCTTCTTGTCTGAGGAAGCAAGGTTCAGGGTTGCCCCTAAATACTAAATTTAGGGACGTTACAGGTAGACAAAAGGCAGGGACCAATGGGTCCCATCCATGGGGTGGGGACCCCCCCTATTATGCCACCCTCCAGTGGGAGGGAGGCATGAGCCTGTCCCTGGTTGGCTGAGTTCCCTCATCTGCAAGATGGCGGGGCTGAGAGTTGTGCTTCACCTGTCCTCCCCCACCTGAGGGGTGGAGTTGGCAGAGGTGGGCACACCTCTCCTCCTCACTTGTTTATCCTGCCGGTTCTCTCGCCCAAAGTGGGCGTCACAACCAGTGGGGACCAGTTGCTGAAAGCAGCAAGTGGCTTGGGGAAGCTCACAAAGGCGGCAAGCCATTGAAGCTTCCCCTTTGTGAACCCTGCCCATCCTGGGGGAAGAGGCTTGGCACCCCATCCCAGGATGTGCACTGTTTCAGGCCTCAGAGAGCAGCAGGCTCTCGACCCAGGGGTCCAGAAACATGTCTGGTGGTGGCAGCTGAAAGAAGCCACTCAGCCTGTGTGAGAAGTTGGCCTGGCATATGCTGTCCACTAGTTATAGGGGACACCTTGCACCAGTCCAATTCGACTCTTAAGGTGATAGGTTAAAAGACAACCTTTAAAGAAAGCTATCCTAGTGGTAGCTGTGGAGAGCAGCCTTCAGGCTAAGTCTTGAAGGAGTGTTAAGCTTATTGTTTTACCATAGATAACCTCTTGAATAACCAAATGAAAAAGTAGTCCACACAGGTATATATATAAAATATATGTATTTATTCTAAGAATAATCCCACTAGTCTCTTTAGGAAACTGGAGGTAAAGATACAATTCAAACAAGCATTGATAGTTACAATACATAGCACTGGTATCATAGGGCCCCAGGGGGGGACCAAACCATATTAAAAAAAGTGGTATAAGAACCACAACAATTCTACAGACAGTGCCTAGGGCACTTAGGGCCGCTGGCCCCTTAAGAAACCACCCAAGGTAGTGAGGAAGGGGGCCCACGGGAGACGCGTGCAGTGGTATAAACTACTGTCGGGATCTCTATTAAACCCTATGGAGAATGACGCGGTTGGAAATTGCAAGAATTAAAACACTTCTAGCAGGAGTTCAAGTTCAGCAGCTTAGAGTTAAGCTCTTGGAGGGCCCACACCCACGACAGTACCGAGGTACCACTGTTACCTGCCCCAGGGAAGCCGGGTGCATAGGTCGTTTTCGATGTCGGGTCGCAATCTCGTTTTCAATGGGAAAAGGTGAAGAACTGCTGCTGGCGTGAAGCTTCGTCGATGTCGTGCAGATTGAAGATGTAGATCTTGAAGGTAAGGACCTGAAAGCAGAGGGAACAGAGTCTGGGTCACGGCACAGTGACCAGGGGGCTCAGGATAAAGAGCCCTTCAATGTCAGGTGCTTCCAGGTGGAAGATGGGTAGCTTGGATCGTCAGCCTCGGGGTCCAGGAGGCTTCAAGGAAGGCCAGCTTCTGGAGGGCTACTGGCCCACGAAGGATGAAGGCCGCTGCGGTGTTAGTGTCCGGATTGGATCCACTAAGCCTTGGCAACCGCAACCCACGCAAGGATCCCAAAACAGCTACTGGTGCAGACCCACGAGGTCTGAGCAAGGTCTCCAGCGAGGAGACTGTAGAGCAGGCCTGGAGCAACCAGGGGAGCCCTTTAAAGTAAAGATTGACCTCCGCTAGGGCCCACCAGTCGAGAGACAAGGAACCGCGGGAGGCAGCAATTTGGCGTGCGTAAAGATGCGCCCACGGGTCGCCGGTGCGGGCTAGGGCGTCGATCTTTGGCACAGATGATGCTGAGAGGTTGGCTCAATAATGGGCCAAAGCACAACTTCCCCACTGGTCAGGGTCGTGTGCTATGCAAGAGGTGGCCGGTGTCCTGGGGTATTGGGGATCTCGGCACCCACGGGGTCCACGGTGCTGAGCTTTGCTGTGCACACTCACTGGCCTCTGGGATACCTGGAAACCCACCTCAAGGTAGGCAGAAGTCTTCGCTGTCCGTAGGAGCAGCGGAGTTCCAACCGGGTCACTTGCAGTGTTACCCCAAGGGAGATTTCTTCATTCAGCTATGCGGCAGCAAGTCGAAGGTTCAAGTCTGTGAAGTCCAAGATGAATCTGAGGCTCTGGGGACCCTGTATTCACCTTTATCCAAGGATTAGGGGAGTGTCCAGATCAGAGCCCACCAATGAGAGTTCAGGCGGGAAAGGGTGGCTACACCCTCTCCCCTTTGTGTGTTTTCCCGCCTGGGCAGGGGACAGGATGCCCCTGAACCGGTTTGAGGCGGTGTATGCAGAAGTAGGCACTGGAGAAGCCTATGTGCAAGTCTGAAAGACATCCTATGGTGCACCCACCCAGTTCCAATCCACATAGTCTGTCTGGGGAGGTGGGAGCACCTCCCTGCAACAAGATCCCTATTGTCCAGCTGCCGTGGCTGGAGTTCTGCCCAGCAACAGGCAGCTAGAGTCGTGTGGGTGGCGGGTAGATCCATTTTGTACTATGTGTGCACTTTTAAATTGGTGTCTAAAATCTGCCGCTTTTACCATATCGCCCCTCTAGCAGGGGGGAATCATGCCCTCACTCCCATGGCTGGATTGGGGGTATGATTCCTACATGTTTGACACCAAACACGACATGGTTCTGTGCAGCCACTCTTAAGTTATCACGCTATCGCGATTACTTATAATGCGGTTAAGAGTATATGGTATGGCTGCACTACAAACAACCCAGCAATAGTTTTACGAAGGTTGCAGAGGGGCCCTACTCAGGTAGGGGTTCCCCCTCACACATATCTCAGCACCCTGCCTTGTAGGATTAGCAAGGCCTGCCTTAGGGGTGACCTATGAGGATATGTGTGTTGTATTAAGTGGGATACAGGATACCTATATCCCTGTAAGGGGTGCAAGCACCACCTTACCCAGACTACAGTAGTGGCTGGTGGTGTCAGTTTGTATGGCTGTCCCAGGGGTGGCACAATAAGTGCTGCAGCCCCTGGTAGGCCTCTGAGGGACCCATGCCCTGGGTACCTAGGGTACCATCTACAAGGGGCTGATAGGGTGTCCTCAGTATCCAATTGGTAGGTACCTAGGGTACTCACATCAGTTTAGAGAGGAAGCAGATAGGCTGGGGTCCTGGATAGCAGGGCCACAGCCTGGCTAGAGTCAGAAAACATCAAAACATCAGCAAAAAGTTGGGGGCAACTATGCAGTCGATGCCACTCTCCTACAGCCTGGACACTAGTGGTGGGTTAGTTTTCAGGGGGCATCTCCAGGATGCCCTCTGTGTGCATTTTTCATTAAATCCCACAATTTCATCAGTGTGGGTTTAATGTGCTGAGAAGTTTGATACCTAACTTCTCACTTTTCAGTGTAGCCATTATAGTGCTGTGGAGTTCATAATGACACACTCCCAGCACCATATACTCTTAATGGCAGCACTGCACTTACAATGTCTAAGAATGGACTTAGACACTGTAGGGGTACATGGCTCATGCACCTGTACCCTCACCACTGGTATAGTGCACCCAGCTAGAGGGGTGACTGATCTATGCCAGGGCAGTGGGTGGTAGGCATTACACACAGATGTGTCGAGTGTAAGGGTATAGGACCTCTAAGAGTGGCAGAATAAGTGCTGCAGCCATTAGAGGCCTTCTCTGGTCACAGTGCCCTGGGTACCTGTGGTACCATTTACCGTGGGGCTGACCTGTGGCAAGAGATGCAAATTGGGTTTAGGCTTCAATGCAGTTTTAGGGAAAGAACATAGGGACTGGGTACCTGATTAGCTGGAGCCCAGGGCACACTCAGTCAAAGCACATCATCCGTTCAGCAAAAAGTGGGGGCAACCATGCAGAAAGAGGGCACTTTCTCACACCCATATCTATATTATCCCAGCATTGGTATCTATCTAGATTCACATACATTTAATTCAGTTTGTTCTTATTCTTCTTGTTCATGTGTGTATAAATTCTAAGGTATTGTGGCATTTTGGAGGAATGGAGGTAACTAAGTACACTATCACCTCACCGGCTAGAGTCTGGGCATTTTTCGATGAGGTGAGTGAGACGAAGACTTTGCAGGCATGCTTCTTTCCCCACTTCTATTGGAAGTTTACCATAAGCCTCTAACTTTGATGACAATGAAAAATACCTGCATGACTCTAAGTTAGGAAAGATACCAATACTTGAAACTATAGTTGCAGGTAAGGTCATTTTTGCCTTTTTTGTGAGAAAAGAGGCCTCTGCTTGAATCCTACCTCCACTAATAGCATTATGCAATTGCCACATTTGAATAAGAATAAGTTACTAACCCTTGGTAGCAGTTCTGCATTTGTTTCTTTCCTCCTACAGATTCCTCTCCCTTAGAGTATTTTCACCTAGAAAGTGCTTGTCATGAATAGTGAATTAGAGACAGTCCTATGCTTTGTCAATTTTCGTTGGTTTGAGATCGCAAAATGTTTGCTAAATATTGTCCTGGTTTTGCACTTAACAATACATCAAAGTGCTGTTGCATATTCGGATTGCAAAGATTAGTTGTGACTACAGCTTTATTTTCCTACCCAGGATCACATTTACCTGTTACAGTTCCAGGAAGGCCAAGTAAAAGGCCAAGGCATTAAGGACCCTATGTTAGAGAAACTGCAAGAGAGAATTCGAGAGCGAGACAAAGCCCTTGAGGTAAGCTCATGCCTTAGCTATTTTGTATGGTAAAATATTGGGTTGAAGCTTATTTTATTATACTAGCTAAGTTCATTCATGATCGCCCTCTCAAAGCCAGGTAAATTAAAGATGAGCATTTAAGTAATTCAGCATTTGACCTGCAATATACAAGTAACACATCTTTTTATCACGGACTGTAGAGTTTAAAAATGTTCTCTGTTAGATCTTTCTCATCCAGAAAAAGTGCTTTTAGGTTGAAGCCTCATGGCAAACAGACTTTTTGTGGGCTTTCTGAAAACTTATGTTGCAATGCATTCCGCCCATTGCTTATCATTGGCTTTGTGGTTTGTAATTCACATTTTCTGGCTCTGCGCTGGCTTTATTTTTTTTAGGCTGTCCAGCATGTTTTCACCCCTCCCGAAGAGCAAAGCTTGTTCCCCATCACTCCTTGAATTCTTGCACGAGTCCCCACTTTGCATAAACGGGACTTAAAATTTTGTTTTAATCATCTTCTCACATTTTCCTTGTGTTCATAGACTCTGTCTTCAAAGGGAGCTTGGTGTTTTTTTTACTTCAAAGTGACTCACAACAGTCTTCGACACTTTATTCCACTCTATAACCATCCACTTCACTCCTCGACACTTCATGACATGCCACTGTTCTTACCTCTCCGCCACTCTTCGCCACTCTGTGCCACTAAACGCCTCTCCACTCTGCGCCACTGCACTCTAGGCCACTCTGCTCCACTTCACTCAATGCCACTCGACTCCACTCTATACCACTCCTCTCCACTGTACTCTACTCCACTCTGTGAGTCTACTACACTCTACAACTACTGCATGCTATGGCACTCCAGGGAACTTTATTCTATGCCACTCTATGACATTCCTCTAAGACACTTTATTCCACTCTACACCTCTCCCCCACACTCCAATCTTTGACACTCTACTCCACTCTTTGACACTCTTCTACACTCCACTCTGCTCCACTCTCCTCTAAACCACTAACATTTAGCTATGCTGAATGGTAGCCATGTTGGTGTACATTATGGCTAAAAACACATTGGCAAAGCCAATAGCTCTTACATAGGCATGATTTATTGACTTTGCCAGTGTTGTTTTCTGAAAGCCTCCCCCTCATACCAGTGTAGTTCTGTTCTTTTCATTATTTGTTCAGCTATTTTCTTTAGTTGCATCTCCTAATTACTGTTATTGCTGTCGTATGTAGGAGGGAGCGCCTGTACCATCCTATCATACTACTCCTCGTGTGAGAGACGCTAGTTAGTCACAGTACGATGATAGCATTTGGACAGCGTATCTAGCATTATTTGTATGTATTTGGAAAAACACATTGCATCATAGGCCTCCTAATGTAAAATAGACCCCTGATTAGAAAAGACTGTTTTGGTACATGTCAGAAATTGGATTATTTATTGGGGTGGCTGACCACCCACCCCAAGCAATAATCACAACCCTTGTCAGAGTGAACCCTTAATGTCACTGAATTAACCTGATCTCAGCCCATTGGTAGCTATGGCACAGAGTGGACAGGCTTCACTTAGGCTGTGTAAAATATTTATGCAGTACCAAAACAGTAATAAAGGCGAAATACAACACTACAAAAAACCCAATCTGAATTAGAACAAGCATTGGCATAGCCAATAGGTCTCGCTTTTGGGACCTTATAAGTGTTTACCCATGCAACAGTTGATGTTGTTGCATCAAGGATATTGTGCTGCATAACTAAATACTTATAAGGTCCCAAAAGCGAGACCTATTGGCTAGGCCAATGCTTGAGAGGAGTCTTGTAAATATAGCTTTTTTAGATGTTTGCATCTCACCACGTAAATGAAGTCGGTTTGTGTTGCCAATTTTAGGCAGGTGATCAGCTGGCATTGGGGTCATCAAGTTAGGACTGTAAGATGATGAAGTCCAACGGCAGGCATCCCACAATAGGCGAAGGTCTCAAATTCCCCTAAGTGTTAGGCTGCGGCCAGTGGAATATCAAAGCAGATGAGATATTGTAAACATTTCAGGCCAGGAATGTGGCGGATGGCATATCTGGCATTATTTGGACCCTATCCATAGTTAAGCGGAAAGTCTCATATACTGTATTTCAGTAGTAGATTATGGGGAAAGTGGCTGCTTCAGAAGAATCATACTCAGGATTACGATTAACAGCTGAATGATTTCACAAAGGATGCGAATTACGAAGATGTCAGTCTCTGGAGTGATATTGACCTATGGAATCAGCAAAAGATCCAAGATGACTCCTACATTGACAAACTTGTTTAGACTAATAAGGGGTAGGGCCAGCAATTGCAGCCAAGATTGCAGCCGGGTAACAAATTTGGGTTTATTACCGCATGGGACCCTTGACGCAAGTGTGACTACAGGGACGTATGTCTTGCACTTTAATAGAGAGCAGCACCTGTAACAATTTCAGGGCATGAATGTGCGTTTCCTACATTACAGCCAGTAGGCCTGCATGTTTTATGTTTTGTAAGGTCTAATTACAATTTCAGGGCATGAATGTGCGTTTCCTACATTACAGCCAGTAGGCCTGCATGTTTTATGTTTTGTAAGGTCTAATTACAGTGAGTCTGACTGACATTAAGAGGACACTGAGTGGTTCAACAAACAAAATATTTGGTAAGATTTGCCCTGATGAAAGCCCAAGATCCTTAGTCACTGTTCGTGCTAGGGCTGAAAATAGAGTAAGGTGTAGGGAAAATACCTTTAAGCACCTACGTAAAACACTTTAGAACCATGCATGGGACACCGATAATAAAGGAAAACCAGGTGTTTCCAAGTTATTTTTATACACCCAAACCCCATCGGGTAATTTCCTAAAGTAGTTCCTGGAACATGGTTGAGCCCATTCTGGTTTATAGTGGCCAGTATGAGACCCGATGATGAAGTATGCCACTAACAAAGTGGGGGAGGGTCTTAAAAAGAAATAAATAAGGATTTCTAATAAATAACTTTTTATACTCATGCGTGGTCTGCACACAAGTAGGGCTATAGGATACCTGTGTAAGTAGTATTGACCCAGGGAGAGTGTATCGTATACTCCCATTATAAAGTTTTGTCTAATCTACCCCCTCAACACCGTTGTTTCACCATAGAGGAATTTCGTGTGACCAGAGGCCTAACAATTGCCAGTTAAATTCAGGCAAGCTGGAGCGACCAGAAAGAAGTAAAAAACACTCAGTCTTGGAAGTGTTTATGCAGAGGCTGCTGTCAAACATCGAGTTTAAGGCACTGTGCTAGGCAGCACGTCTAGTCAATAATCCATATGGTCATTACTCTAATTTGATTCTTAGAATCACCAGCGTTAGTATCCAGATTTTTGAAAAGATGTTTTCCAAAGGTTTCTTGTAGACATTAAAGAGGGCACAGGACAACAATGACCAAATGGCCCAACCTAACTAATGGATACAATAAGGGGTCAGTGTTATTCATTTGGGGCAGTCAGTCATTATCGTGAACTACTATAAGGGTTGTTCTACTGCTCGGGAGGCTATTGCAAGACGTTATAGGTGAATTTTGCAGTTTAATTCTTTGGCTACCAATATACCGTCAAATGGATGGGTTCGTGGTCCTGGTAATGGGTAGGTGTGGTGAGCAGTTCTTCTCTGAAGCTCATCAGAACCATTTTCATTCTGTGTGGAAGGTGAAGCCTGGCTTGAAAGTCACTAATGAGGTTGCTCAGAACCAAGTGTGTTATTCGCGGGGTGTCCCCCAATGTCTCTTAGAGCCTTAGCTATACAGTGAAGAATGGTTATTGCTCTCTAATTGTCTAACAATTCAGGATCTGGGCCAGGCTTATTGAGCACTGCCGTTATCAAACCACATTTGAGACGGAGGGGAGGGGAACTATTGAGGAACGCTGTGATGTGGGGCACGAAGGAAGTTTAAAACAGCTTAATGATCTTTGTGTTGCATATTTCAGAGGTATTGATGTGGGTTTTAGTGCAAATATATCATATACATATTGGCCTCTTGAACAACGTGAACTCACAGTATGCTGCAGAGCAAGGGGCCAACCGAGGGCTGGTTGTTCACTGGGAGATGTTAATGATGGCAATACATCACCAAGCTGTATAGAGCTAAAAACATAATTCACTGAATTTCATGAATTACATGAACAGCTGCTCTGGATAACACTTTGGCTTCACTTATGCGTTAAGGAATATGCTCTTGTGAATGTTGCCTACATACCCGTTAGACCTGTCAGCCTTAGAGTGGTCTTCCCCCAAATTTGTTGCCTGTCAAACGATAACATTTTTCGAAAATGCTGGGAAAAGCTGGAAAATTGATGGTGTCCGCAACCTACGGGTCATTTTAATGGATTAGAAATTAAAGTTGCAATCAGGTTTTAAAGAATATATGAAAACGCTGCCACACTTTTATTGCTTATTTGCACAATGGTATACATTGTTTAAACCTTGGTTTTCAGGTAATTTTAGACAACAGGCCTCAAAATGTATAGGGATATTTTATTGCCCATTTGCACAATAGTTCTTAATGTTTACAGCTTTTACACCTAGACACTTTATAGTATATTTACACAATGTTACATAATGTTTATATTTTATATTGCATATTAGTGGGAATGTTGCCATAATATGTTATTGTTTTAGGATTCCAGTGTGACCGTTATAAAAGAGGTTTATATTTGGTATCAATGTTCTGGTGTGGCATGTAACCATAGAAACATTTTTTTCTACGGGTGTACATTGTTCGAAGTAACAGTAAATGGTGTCTTTTATTCGGGATTTTAATGTTTTAATTGCAATGATTTTTGTTACTCAGCAATAAAGAATCAATTCACAGTCATCATTTGCACTGGGCCTCTTTTTATCTTTACTCAGAGCTGGCGATTTGCATAAGAGGCCTCCTCATAGTGCCAATGGGCTGGTGATGCTACCACAGCTATTAGGGCCCTCTTTTGCCTTCATTTTTTTTTTTTTTTTTAAACCGTTTTTATTGCAGAATCATAGGATCATCACTGTACATACATTACGGGTCTGCGCCTCAATCCCCTGTGCCAGATCTCCGGCAGGCTAGGATACCTTCGTACACTGCTTATTAGCCCACATCCCGGAGGCCGGGCAGCGTTAACAGGATGGACAGCGTCCCCGAACGATCTCAGCGGCTAATGACGTTGGCTTACTCCCAGGACGTCTACTTTCTGCTTTGAAATGTTTTCTCCCCCCCCCCTCCTCCCCAACAAAACCCCTCCCCTAATCCTAACCCTGAGTGCCCTCGCCCTCCCTCCCCACCCCAACAGTGCTCTCATCGACGCCTGGCGGAGGCTCGAATAAGTGAATTTGGGTACTTTTGTGTCGTGTTTACCTATCTACTGTGTGTGTGCGACCGGAGTAGCCCGGGGGCTGCCCTCCCCGTCGGATGGGACCCCTCCGTCTTCAGTCTCACTGTTGCACAGGGCCTGCACCATCACCTCCCACGCTGTGGCCGCCTCCAATGCCTTATCATCCTCCCTACGGCTCGCTAGCTGGTACCTAAGTGTACTTTCGCTCGCCGCCCACCTCTGCAGCTCTTTAAGCCATCTCCTATGCGTGGGACCCAACTTTGATTTCCACAGTCCCGTCACTTCCCTTTTTGCTAAGAGGAGGCCCATATCTATAAATTTACTCGTGGTTTTGTTCTTGGGAGTGTGTGGGAACCAGTGCAGAACGCAGACTGCTTTACTATAGTGCAACTCCCTGTCTGTTACCTCAGTCAGCGTCTTGCACACAGCCTTCCATTAATCACTCAGGCGGGAGCAATCCCATAGCATATGGCCAAGCTCCGCTCCAATCGTGCCGCATCTAGGGCACGCCGCCTCCTCCGCCCCGAAATATTTCCGAATTTTGCCCGGAGTAAGGTAAGCCCTGTGGAGGACATAGAAGTGGATCAGTTGGAAGCATGCATTTCTCGTACTCTTTCTGGCCCTTCGCCCACGTAGCATCGGGAATCTCTGTTTGTAGATCTTCTTCCCATTTTTCTTTCAGGGCTGTCAGCGGTTGTAATGTTTCGCTCAGCATTCTGGAGTAGAGACAGGTGACAGCCTTGCGGGTGCCCGCCGACATCATAGCGTATTGGCACGCCGCAGACGTAGGAGGCTCGCGGAGCCCCTCCCCCCAGTACTCTCGCATCGCCCCAGTCACCGCCGCGTGCAGCAGGTAGTCCCCCCTCGGAAGATCGAACCGCTCCCGCAGCGCTTGATAAGGGAGCAATTCTCCCTCCTCGTATAAATCGCCCAGCATTTGGAGACCCGCCTCCTCCCATACTTGCAGGCTCGACCAAACTCCCCCGTGCGGGAGCGCTGTCACCATACCCAACGGGATCTCCGGCGCATATGGGCGCCGCCCCCCCGCCCGACGCTGCGATCGATTCCAGCATTGTCGGAATGTCTGTTCCTCCATAGTCAAGTCCCTAAGGACCAAGCGCTGCTGCAGTGTAATATATGCCAGCACATGGCGGGGAGTGCCCCCCTCCCTGTCCTGCTCCGGGCCCCGGTATACTCTGGCTACCTCTTGCGTAAAGATCTGAAGCTGCGCCGCCAGGTAATAGAATTCGAAGTCCGGGACTGCCAGGCCTCCCTCGTCTTTCGGCCTGGTCAGAGTTGCCAACGCGATCCTGCGTCGACCCGAAGCCCAAAGGAACGATACCAACAAGGAGCGCAGCTGCCTGAAAACCGGACTCGGTATCCACACCGGAAGCGTGCGAAAGTAATATAATAGGCGCGGCAAGGCGACCATTTTCAGTAACGAGACGCGTCCCGTCACCGAGAGTGGGAGAGTGGCCCAAAAGGCCATACTGCCCTTCAGCGCTCTTATGCTGCGACCCACATTACCCTCCAGTATATCGGGAGCGGAGTGGTATATATGGACCCCTAAATATTTGAGGCAGTGAGGCTCCCACTTGAGCACTGGGTGGACGTCTGGCTTTGGGCCGCCAGGGCGCAGCGGGAACAAGCAGGTCTTGGACCAGTTGACCTGCAGTCCCGAGAACTTGCCGAATTTCGCTAGAAGCCCCCGCGCGCCAGTCAGAACATAAGCAGGTCATCAGCATAGAGGGAAATGAATTGCGGAGTCCCCCTGTAGACCAGCCCCCTGTAGCAACGGCCTGTCCTGGCCTCTATCGCGAGGGGCTCTATTGCTAACGCGAACAGCAATGGGGAAAGCGCGCACCCCTGTCTGGTGCCGCGGCCCACCCGGTACTGGTCAGAGACAAGAGCGCCGATCCGTGCCCTCGCCGAGGCATGAAGGACTTTCGTCCATCCTATGTATCCCTCCCCGAGACCAAAGCCACGCATGACCCTGTACAGGTAGTCCCACTCCAGGCTATCAAAGGCCTTTTCTATATCGACCGACAGCACGAGCGGCGCGCGGGCTCCCTCCAGCAGATCCCCTAACAAGCGGATCAGGCGGCGGATATTGGCGGTGGTATTTCGTGCAGGGATAAACCCCGACTGGTCTCCGTGAATCAGCCGCGGCATATGCTGTAGCAACCTGTTCGCTAAGATGGTGCTTAGGATTTTATAGTCCGTTGTCAACATTGACAACGGCCTGTAGGCCGCTAGGTCCGAGCCCTCCCGGCCCGGCTTCAACAGCGGGATCATCAGCGCCTCACGCATGGAGCGCGGCAATCTCCCCCTATGCTTGGCCTCTCTATATACCTCCTGAAGCCGTGGAGCCAGCAGGTCCAGGTACCGACTGTAAAATTCAATGGGCAATCCGTCCAAGCCCGGGGTCTTGTTCCGCGCCATGCGTGCCACTGCCCCTTTGATTTCCACTAGGTCTATTTCGCTGCCCAGTGCCTCCGCCTCCTCCCGCTCTATGTGAGGCAGCTGTAGCCCCTCCAGAAAGGCCTCCGCGTCTTCGCCCCGCCCCACTAGTGCGCTCTCGTAAAGTGTCCCATAGTAGGAGCAAAAACTGTCCAATATGTCCCCCTGAGTAGTGACCGTGCCCCCTCCCCTCCTCTTAATGGCCAGAATCGGTTGGCTACGCTTGGTGGGATTGGCCAGCCAGGCCAATAGTGTGCCTGCCTTGTCCCCCTCAGCGTGCGCCCGCACCATAAATGCTTTGTGATCAAAGCTCCGGAGCCGCTCCACTTCGACCGCTACCGCCTCTCTAGCCTCGCACACTGCTTCCTGTAGCTCAGGACGACCCGGCCGCGCTATTTCCGCTTTGCGCAATTTCCCTTCTGCCTTGTCCAGATCTCCTAGCAGCGTCTTGCGCACGCCAGCGTACTTCCCGATACAATGGCCTCTAACCACCACCTTGAATGCGTCCCACTCTAGCGCCCTGGCCGCCGTGGAGCCCTCGTTCTCAGTAAAATAGTGTACAATCCGTTCCCGCAAGGCCGCTCGGAAAGGCGGGTCCTCTAAGGTATCCGGCCTCAGCTGCCATAGTGGGACCCGCGGGGTCTCAACCATCCACTCCAGGGTCATTAATAAAGGGTTGTGATCAGAGATCGTGCGGGTTAAATATTCTGTGTGTGCCACAGTTTGAAGCACTGTCGGAGAGCACAAGAAAGCGTCCAACCTAACATGTAAGTCGTGTAGTGGGGAATAATAGGAGTAATCCCTCGTCTCTGGGTGCTGCGTTCTCCAGGCATCTGTCAGCTCCCACCTCCCCTGCCACTCGAGTCTACGCTTCGCTAATCTGTGGACTGGGGATGTCCGCAGGGGCGGGTGTGACCTATCCAGCGCGTTGTCTGCGACTGAGTTGAAGTCCCCTCCCAGCACAATGGGGCCTGTCAAGTAGCTGGCTAGCTCCCCGGACAATTTCGTAAAGTAGGGTCCCTGGTCCAGATTGGGTGCATACAGACTACAGAGTACTATGTCCCTACCCCTGAGTTTGCCCCCAACAGCTACGTACCTGCCCTCCGGGTCTATAATGTGCCTCACCACCTGAAAGGGGGTGCCCGCTCGGATCCATATCAAGGCTCCCCTCGCAAACGCGGAGTAAGCTGTACTAAACACCTGCCCCCTCCACCTGCGCTGCAGTGCGATGCCCTCCTGCTTCGTTAAATGCGTTTCTTGCAAGAGCGCGATCTGCACACCCCTGCGTACCAAGTACGCGTGAATCTTGTGTCTCCTAGCCATAGTGTGGAGTCCCCGCACATTCCAGGTCACACATTTCACCAACCCCACATTAGCCATGGTCCCACGTCAGAGGCCACTGCTCGAAACCCATCCATGTCGAGCCGCGTTTGATGGCACTGTCCCAACCCTCCCCAAAGAAAACCCTGATCCCCCCCTCCCAACCCTTCGCCTCGAGCCCCCCCAACTACTCTCGGCCCCTCCCCCCCCCAGAATAGGACCCAACTTCGGAGAAGCAGCCCCCATCCAAACTAGAGTAGAGCAAACTCGCTCAACCAATCACCTAAACCGCAGTCTGCACTGCAGTGGCCTTATGGGCCTCTAGGAAGTAGCCTGGTACCGAAGGAGGCTCCCACAGTCCCGTCCCCCCGCCCCCCACATCCCCTATAAACACTCACGAAAACCTGAGCATCTTCTCCTGAATAAGTCCACCTCGATAGGAATTGGTTCCCCAGTTCTCAAGTGCCGGCCCCCCGGCAGAGCCGTCTCATCAGCCTTCGACAATTTCCCCCGAAGTCTGCGGGGTTACCACGGGACCACGGCCCCCAGCCAATACGGAGCGGTCGGATTCCGAGCTCGTGCCGCGGCTGTCCGAGCCCGTCCCGCGGGATGACTGCGTCGCCACCTTTCCGGATAAGTCCACCACTGCTTTCAGCGCCGCTCTCCTCTCTTCTACCGTTTGCGAGTCCATGGGTTTTCCAGCCCTCTGTCTCCTCTGTCGGAGCCTTCGCGACTGCCGCATCGGCTGTGACCTCCGCGCCTCCGCCGGTCGGGCTCCAGCCTCGTGCGTGTTGGACTTGTACGTGTCCCACCACGTCCAGGCCTCCGCCGCGGTTGGGAAGAAGAGCGTCCTGCCGTCCACGATGACGCGCAGCTTGGCTGGGAAAAGGAGCGAGTACTGCAAACCCTGTGTTCTCAATTCACGCTTAAGTGACAGGAAGGAGGCACGCAGCTTCTGGGTTTCATAGGTATAATCCGGGAACATCGTGACGCTACTGTTGTCCACCTGGAATGGCCCCGCTTCTCTGGCCCGCTGCAGCAGCCAGTCTCTGTCCCTGTAGTGCAGCAGTTTTATCACCACTGGGCGTGGAGGTTGGCCCGGTTTGGGGGGCCTCGTCGGCACTCGGTGCGCCCTTTCCAACGTGAAGAAGGGCGAAAGGCCCTCCGGGGCCACCTCGGAGCGCAGCCAAGCGTCCAGAAATCCCACCATATCGCCCCCTTCTTTGCGTTCCGGTAGTCCCACCAAGCAGACGTTGTTGCGACGACTGCGGTTTTCAGCGTCCTCTGCGCGCCGCTCCAGGACCTGTATGCGCTCCAACGCCTCCACCAGGCGCCCCTCCTGAGATTTATGTGTCGGCAGCATGTCGTGTACTTGATCTTCCACCGTTTTGACTCGGTCCTTCAGCTTCCCATGGTCCGCCCTCAAAATCCCCAAGCCCGATGCCACTTGCGCGATATCCTGCTGCAACGCGTCCTTCGTGACCGCTATGGCCTCTAGGATACAATCCCGGAGTTGTTGCAGGTCCGCAGGGCTCTGGGCCGTTCCGTCTTGTGGCTCCGTTCCGGGTGCTCCTTCCCCACCCTTGGCCTTAGGCTTGCCCATCACGTCGCCTCACTTGACTGTCGTGGCCAGTGTACCATCCAGATAGGGGCACCACCGTCTCGTCTTCCACTCGCGGGGCGCTCGGGTAGCGCCTCCCTAGGCCAGGGGGGTGCGCAGTCTGCTGGGCCCGCGGGCGAGTCCACTTCGGCTCCCGTTCGCACACCCCCTAACTGCTCACTCCCACGAGCGTCTCCCAACACAGTCGACGTCAGGGGCCACCGTTCTTCGTGCGGCCCCACACAGGTGCTTTCCACGTCGCGGTTTCTCCGGGTCGCCGGTCAGCGGGTGCTCCAAGCGTGCTCCCTCCAGGCTCTCCCCGGGCGCCAGCCCCCGTCACCTCAGCTCCCCGGGTACTCCGCGGCCCGGGCACCCTTCGTCTCTAGTGTTCCTTCCGGGAGATCCCCTGCCCGCTGAAAGCGTCCGGCTCCTCCCGGTCTGGTCTCCCCCACTCAGGCTGTCCTGGAGTCACCGGCCCCTGCGTGCGCCGCTGGATCTCCAGGGGTTATAAATCGTCGCTTCGGGGGTTCCGGCCCGAGACCGCCGCGGCGTCCCAATGGGCACTCCAGATTTCGCCGTCTCTCCCAGTCCGCGGATCTACAAGCCGCCACACCTCTCGGGTCTTGCCCCAGTCCGCACCCGTGGTAGCGCTGGCAGCCGCTGGGGCACCGGGTTTGGAGTCAGATCAGCGCCCGGATCTACAGCTCCCGATCCGTCCTTCACACTGTCCCCTCTCACCGTGCACCGGAGCGTGATCCGTCTCGTGCCCTGCCGTCGGGGGGATCTCAGCGGGGCTCTTCTCCGCGCAGGCTGTGCCCCCGCAGACTTCACTGGTCCGGCGGCGTTTCTCCGTTGCGGCGCTCGGCCCCGGCCGCCATCTTAGGGTCTCCTCTGGTTCACGGCGCCCCAGGCTCGCGGCACTCCGGGACGGCTCGAACTCCCGATGTCGCTCTGGTTTCCGTCTCCTGAGGTGCTGCTGTCTGTTCCGCCGCTAGCACCGATGTAACGGTGCGGCTCGCAGCAGATTTCGTACAATTTAGCAGGATTTTCGTGGGGATCGGGTGCGGAGCTCCGAGCTCACGCCGCCATTCCCTTCGGCATCCAAGCCACCCCTCTTTTGCCTTCATTATCAACAATAATAAACTCCACCAATTTGATTGGGAGTATTGGCTTCAGTCGACTGTTAGATTCGTAACCTGCACTAAGTGGGGCCTGCTAGGTCATGAATGGCGGGTTCCAAGGTTTCCCCGGGCTTCTGCAACACTACTCCTTGTTGTTTCAGCAGGGTCACAGCCCACCCACTTCAGGGGTCTCCTGTTATTTAACATCTGGAGCTTGTGGCGCGTGGGTGCTTTGTGCACTGGACTAAATGTAATGCCAAGCACAGACACACGTGAACAGATTATACACGCCACTACACTAGGATTATTTAAATAGCCCCTTGCTCCAGGGGTATAGAAAACAAACTGATCATGATGCGTCTTGTGCTTGTCACAGTGGCCGGTCTGTTCACCTTCACCCTGAACCACTTCACAACAGGGAGACCCTGCCTCAGTCTGTCTTACTCCCTCTTGCAGCTACTCAAGTGTTACAGCCTCCACCTGTACCCCCCACACACCAACCGGAATCTTACTGTTGAGTTCATATCCCTGAAAGCCATATGAAGCCCACTTTATTTGACAATGTGTGCCACAACTTTCCCCAGCATTTTTAAGTAACATGGAAATGCTCATATTCAGTCCCTGCTGACACTCTTGGGCCATGGTTATTACATAAAACCTTTACTCACTGTATGTGGGGTACCTCGCCATTTGAAACCCACATTAAAATGCCTGCTCTGGAAAGGTTATTTGCTCCCTTTTCTGCAGGAACAGTGAAAGCCATGTACCCACTCCATGTTACACTCAGTCTGTGCCCATGTTTGCCGGTACACCAGACTGAAATAACCCACAAATGTTTGCTTGCCATTTCCAGGGGAAAAAAAACTATTTGGTTCCAAATTAAACATCTGAATTAGACTGAAGTCGTGGGATTTACCTCAGTCAACGTACAGAGGTGTGATAGCAGTCACAAAGGGACATACTGTTGACAAATACAAATAAATACAACAAATGAACACAAGGAAGGACATTTATAGACTCTTGCATTTAAACTAACGCTAAAAAGAAAGCCTAATTTTGTAAAGAAGGAACAAGAGCTATACACATTTATTCAGAAGGAAGGTGGCTCGTGACTGAACTGAAGTCTGAAACAAGCACTACAAAAAGAAGCGGAAACCCAGAGAGAACAGGCTCTGTACTCAGTGCAACAACCGAGACGTAAACACCAAGAGGCATATTACTCCTATATTTCAAAGAGCAGACACAACAAAGACAGATAGATACTTGTTGAAGATCTCAGCCAAGTAAACAACTTTCAAATTCAGCAAAGAAAAAATGTGCATCTTTCTAGGACAAAAGGCGGCAAAATCAGCTGTCATATATTACATCCGGTTATGACGTTAGACACAAAAAGTAACGTCACCCGTGTACAACGTTCAACCCCTTTGTCTGGTGCTTATAGCTCATGTACTTTCTCTGGCATTAACATTAATTTAAGATTCAGATAGAGAACAAGTGGGCGAGCGAATGAGGGGCCCAGACAAAAGAGAGGAAGAAAACTCTAGACCGCAAAGAGAGCGAGACGGATACCAGAAAGAGAGTAAGAGAGGGTGGTTTTGGAGGAAGAAAGGGGGAGAACGGCACCATAGCACAGACAGACACAGAAGCATAAACACACAAACATATATGCATTTATATATTTGAGAGAGAGGAGACGCACACACAGTGGAGTAGAAGGTATGGTAGGAGAAAGAAAGAAAGAGACAAAGAAGGGAGGAGAGGGAGAGATATGCCCAGTCTTAACCCAAGACGGATTATAACAAGTAAATATGTAGAGCGCGTACAAAATGAGGCTCTTGGAAATAATGGATAACAGATGTTTGTAGTTACACAACTCCATGATAATCCTGGAATTAGACAGCCTATAGGAGGCCCCCGAGCAAGCCTAAGACCAGCATTGGCCGCACGGCCGTGAAAGTGACACGGCCGCGCGGCCCGCGAAAGTGAAATTGATCGCGATCAAAGACATATGGCGGCTGCGCGCGTGCACGCTCGCGTGAATGCAAGCGCTAGGCCACCAAAAGCCTGTGGCAGCCCTTTGAAAACCCACACACTAAAAGTCTCGCCAGACCAGCGTATGCGCTGGGTCAGGCGAGACCTAAAGAGTACAATTTAATAAACAAAATAACACACCCATGACAAAATTCTAATTAGGGGGACCGGAGATATACATTTTTTAAATGTATGTAGGAATATCACAAAGAAGCATAAAGTTGTTGGACCTAGATGCAATTTGCTGCTGACCACGATGAAGTGCGTGTTGGATGCACATACCAGGTTTGCCTGGTCAAAGATTTTACCTTATGACTTTAGTCCTTCTTAGTCTCAATCCATCACAGGTGTACACTTCTAAAGCCCCCCAAAGACCTCAGGCGAGGCACTTAAAGGCTCACAGGCTGTCAGTCAGAGGCCGACAGTAGGGTAGTCTAGGCCCCATGACACTGGTCAGCTGGGCGTTTGCAGGAAATGCCTCTTGTAGCTTATTGTATCTGTGTAGCTTGAACAAGAGGTCAGCTTTATGACCCTTGCTGCCCATTTAATTGTCTTGGATGCAAGAGGGAGAGCAGGCCCAATCCTTTATGGCACTTCTCAGATCTCGGATAGCTGGTTCAGTCCTCTTCTGATAGTGGATGCCTGAAGATGCCACATTTATGCCTAGCAGAAGCATAATAGGTATGAATGACTCCTGGGCACACCCTAACCAATGGGGTAAAAGTTCTTGGGACCAACCCTACCCACCTTGGGCATTTTCAAGCTGACAAAAGTCTTTGACCACACAAAACGTAAGCTCTGGGGGCTAGGGGTGTATGGGAGCAGTGTACTATTGTAATCCTAGTGTCCTCCTACATCTAACACCAAAATCCAGTTTGAAGCAGCAACAGTACCCCCAAAAGCCCCCAGTGACAGAAGTGTCACGAGTCCCTCATGTTCCTCAGGAGCAGTGCCCTCAAGTGGCCCACCTTCTGGCACTTCCGACTCTGATTTTGTAGTAACAGAGGTTCAGAATGGCCAGATGAGGGGAATGGAATTTAGGGAGGGTACTGCGGGGAGGGAGATCTGTAAATACACCACCAATACTTTGAGCAAGAGTTATCTCTCTAAACACATAATAACAATGACACAGATAAAACGTACAGTAAATTACGACTTCCCGTATTACCTGTGAATTTAAACAGCTGTTGTCTTGATGATTATAACCAGTTGTGTAGTCTTGGTAACAGTGGGTGCCAAACAGTAATTGTCTCTATAAGGTGACCTTTATTCTCTGCAGTTGCTCACTTCCATGTGTACTATGAATTACCTTGGAGCACTCGCAATGTCACTGCATTAGTTCACCTTTAAATATTCAACAAGGTAGGATGAAGCACTTGAGCAAAGTGTCCTTAAAATGTCTCTGGTTAACGTCACCAGAGAGCAATCTCGTGCCAAACCTAGTCTTTCCAGCAATTGTCTATAGAGACACCACAACTCTATGCAGTTTGTAATTGGAAAAAACAAAGGATCGATCTAGTCTTTAATTTCAATCTGGCCTGGTCAGATCGCGGGCAACATTCGCCCTCGGATCAGGGCTCAGATTAATCAGCGTCCGGCGGTTGTGCGTGGCTCCTTTTAAGTAAGGGTGGGCGAAAAATTCTGTTCCGCTCGCAGAACTTGCGAAATTTCAGCATTTTCGCGTTATGCGCGGAACGCGAAAATGGTGAAACTTCCGCGATCCGCGGCGGAACGTAATTCGGGGGGGCATGAGGGTAGAGGTATTGCACAGGATTCATTCTGGCACGATGCTCCTGTCACAAAAATGAAACCTCAACAGGAAGCACTTACAGATATAAATAAAGCAGGTGCCCGAATTGAAGCTCAAATTCAGTAACGCATTAATCAGCACAAAACATTCGTGAGCACTGTCGAGGCTAGGCAGGTGTGCTGTATCCCCATATCTACCGTCAATAATTTGCTGTAATCCTTGATGGAGCTCTGTGCATCCATGAGTTTCTCGAGCACAATCCCTGTGTAGTTCCTGACATCAGGAGGTTCTGTCTCCTCATCTGCTGCTCTGATCGGTCTCTGGCCCTTTATAAGCAAGAGGCATGTGAACTGCATGGAAGCCCCGCCCGTTTGGCCCCGATTTTTTGCCGTTTCGCGAAATTTTGCGAAAGGCAACTTCGCCAGTTCCGCCCACCCCTACTTTTAAGGACGCGCGACGCCCCTACGTAGGCTGCGGTTGTTCAAATCGCGAGCGTGTTTTATCCGCGATTTTGACGTGTACTAAAAATGAAACTCAACAGACATGAAGGCGGTTCCAAACAGTGTGAAAGCATTATTAAACATAGGCAACGTTAATTACAACCCCTCATTAAGGTCACAATCGTTGCACATTAATGATACAGAAACAGAGGGATGATTGACAATCGTTGCACAAACATACAATGCAATACATGTATTGAACCTAAGCACTACACTCCTCTGCAGTTACACATGCAGAACAAATGTCCCTGACTGCACGTGTTCTCAGTGTAGTTAACTGCACTTATGTTCAGTGTTATTATCTGCAATTGTTCATGTCCCAGAGATTCATGACAAGAAGTCTGGTAGACCAAAGTTTTTCCACCAAGCAGACAGTGGATACACAAGGATCATTTTGGCATATTGTTTACCTTCCTCTCATGTGTTCCCAAGTGTTTGTATGTAAATCCCAGTAGATATTTCAGGCAGCATTTGACATTCAAGCAGGAATTGACCCTGTCATGTCAAAAGAATGCTCACAGTCCCACGTTGTATATTCTCTCATGCTCTGAAGAGTGATCCCTGCTGACTCAGGGAGCATCCATTTGAGGAGAATTAAGCCATATGGAAAAGATGCATTGATTGCTGATATGAAATGGCTCTGAATTTGCTTTTAATGTTTTCCATGAAGGTCTAAATTCTCGCATGAAGGATAATCAGTTCACTATCCCCTACTGCAAAGACAAATGACATTTTCTAGACTTGTATGTTTGTGGCATGTGTAGCTGTAGATGCACATGCTCTGTTTTCGTCCTTTACTGAACAAAGCCTTATAAGATGGCTATGATGCGGCTACATTTACCATCCACTGCCGCCTGGATTCCACAGATTCCATTGGGTGAGCAATTGGCGCTAGTAACGCTATCCCTCCCCACGCCTGGTTAAGATCTACAGGTTTCTCAGGCAATGTTTTGTCTTCCCTTATGGACATGCCCTTTGTTGGAACTCGCCTTTTCGGTAATGCTCTTTCTGGTAACTGCATATTTTTCAGCGTGAACCTTTTTTGGATTAACATTCTGTGCATTATTCCTCCATCTAGTGGTTGGGTCCGGAATATGCTTTGTATTTGTCTTTTTTTTTTTTTTTTGAGCTTCGTTGGCCACCATTTGGTACCAGGTATGTCCCCTGCATGACGTCAGACGGCACCCTGGAGGTCGTTGTGCATAGTAGCCATCTTCAGATTCTTTTTTCCCCCGTTGGGTGTGGAAGCAAGAGGGGAAACTCTGAAGATTTGCAGAAAATCTCCAAAAGAACTCAAGATTTCAACTAAAAACCAGCATTGGACATCGACCTCGCAACCGGAGAACACAACTTTCCTCCGCGAACGACATTTCCACTACCGAAAGCATCAAGGTTCGACAACTGGTGAGGTAGGGGCCATTGAAGTTACCCCTTTCAAATTCTGCCCCGAGTGCCACCACAAACTTGCACAACGCAATCCCCATGACGTGTGCTACCTCTGCCTGCCCAAGGACCACAAGGACAAGGACTATGAGGCTTGCTCTGTGTTCCTGCTGAAGACCCTCAGGACACGCCAAAAGCAGAGAGAGGCCTACTATGCAACAATGTCCCAGGCACAGAAGAAACCTTCCATAAAAGACCTAGGTCTCTCCAGCGACGAGGACGACCAAGGAGTTCCAGCTGAATCGATGCACGAAGGATTGGACGTCGAAATTCTGGAGGGAGACTCCGAAAAAACCAGCGGCCAGAAAAAATTGGCAAAGGACACAGAGAAAACGGACAAGGTAAGACACCATACACATTATCTGAACCAAAGGGCCACGATAATAAGGCACTGCATAAAGCAGCCCAGACGAAAAAGATGATCGAAGGTCATCCGCGATCCGAGGAACTCCACGGAACCCTACCAAGTGACCCGGGAAAACCGCACAGGGAGCCGAAAATGAGGATCGAACACGAACCTCCGAGGGGAGTTACATCGTACTCGAAGACAGAGGCCAGTTTTCCCAAGAAGAGATAATCTCCGGTCTCCAACACCGAGAGAGCCCTCGAGGTCGAAAAGTAAAAGAAACGGCTCAAAGCTGAAATGGCAGCACTCCTCCAGAAGAAGAAGGAGTTTGATGCTTCGCTCAAAGGATTCTGTATTCCCACGATTACCGTTGCTGACACCGAAGTGACGGAAGACGCTGAAGGGGAAGAAGAAGAGATCCTCGAATCACCTCCAACCTCTGAACCACACGATGATGACCTTGAGGAGGACATTGACGCACCAAAGAAGAAGAAGCCTCTGAAACTTTTGAGGATCAATGGAACAACCTCGACACAGAAAGCCCAGTGGAGAAAATATCCTGTTATCCCTCGAAGGCTCCCCCTCCGGATGACATAGTCTTCTACAACGGTCTAGTGAAGAGAGCAACTGACGCTTTCAGGGACGCCCTCGAAGAGGAAAAGTGGGACACATGCTTCCTCTTAGAAACATTAGCCCCAGCCAACAAGGGCACACAATACCTTCCAATGCTGGCAAGCATCCTGGATCAAGGCAAAGAATCCTTCAAAAAGCCCGCCTCAACCAAGGGGGTGACACCAAGGGTTGAAAAGAAGTACAAACCCTTCTCCAAGGACCCAGAGTATATCTAAGGAAATACAGTGCCTGACTCCATTATTGTCACCACGGCAAGAAGGAGAGCAAATGCCCTCTCTAACAGTGGACCACCTCCAGAGAAGGAAAGCAAACAAATTGATATGGTTGGCAAAAAAATGGAGAAGGAAGCAGCGACGCAATGGCACATTAGAAACTCAAATGCCCTGCTCAACAGGTACAGCCACCAGCAATGGGATGCCATCAAGGAGCTCATCAACAAGCTCCCGGATGAAGACAAGAAAAGGGCAAAAGCTATTGTCCAGGAAGGCAAAACCATAGCAAACGCATGCCTTGAATCAGCACTCGACGCATCAGACAAATGTGCACAGGCCCCACACTAAGAAGGCATGCCTGACTTCGAATATCTGGCTTTAAACAGGAGGTTCAAAAATCCATCATTAACAGACCGTTTACAGGAGACACACTATTCGGAAAGAAAGTAGATGAATCCCTCCAGCAGATTAAAATGACAGCGAGACTGCAAGAGCCATGGGAGCCCTGCAACAGAGAGGTACCTTAAAAAGAGGAGGGTTTAACGGAAGAAAACACACAGGAAGAGGGTTCTTTGCTCAAGGACAGCAAATGTCTCAACAACAGGGCCAAGGGAACGGCCAACAAACAAATCAACACGCAGGATACCAAAACTGGCAACAACAGCAAAAGCAGTCCTTTCGAGGAAGGAGAGGCAGAGGCCAGCTCCCCAGAGGAAGAGGAAATAGTGGGAGGCACGATATCACAAAACCTACAACAATGGCAAAAAATTACTACAGACAATTGGATATTACATTTGGTAAAGTAAGGGTATTGCATAAAATTGACAAAAGCACCACTAGCAAACTCCTCAAAAATAGAAAAAAATCATCATATCAGAACTGACCCAGTTAAATTCAGAAATCAAGGGGCTTCTTCAAAAACAAGCAATAGAAATTGTGCCAAAGCAAGACCTTTTCAAAGGAAACTACTCACTGTATTTCCTAGTTCCCAAACAAGACCTTTCACTAAGGCCCATCCTGGAACTAAGGTTCATAAACAAATTCATTCTGACGCAACGTTTCAAAGTGGCTACTCTCCAAGAAATAGTACCGTAAATTCAAAGGGGAGATTACATGGCAACAATAGACCTCAAGGACGCCTATTTACACATCCCCATGATCAAAAACCGCAGAAAATATCTCCAGTTCCTACACAAAGGAAGGCACTACCAGTTCAAAGTACTCCCTTTTGGAATAAAATCAGCACCACGAGCCTAGCCGTAGTCACGGCACACCTGCAGAAGGATGGAGTACACGTCTATGCTTATCTAGACGACTGGCTTATAAAGGCATATACAAAACACAAATGTCTCACCCATGTTCAAACAGCAATCTACACACTTCAAGGATTAGGATTCTCAAGAAATCTTCCACAAGGCCAGAAAAGAAAAAACATTCTTAGGGGCAAGAATCCATTCAAAACTTGCACGAGCTTATCCTTTACAAAAGAGGATACAAGCCATCAAACGAGAAACTTCCCTCTACCAGAAGGGTCAATCTCTGACAGAGAGGAGAGTCATGAAGCTGACGGGCATGATAGCTTCATGCATCTCACTCATTCCTCATGCCCGCCTACATATGCACCCCTTGTAGCAATGGCTTTCCAACAACTGGTCACAGGGAGTTGGAAGGATCTAGTGGTTGTTACGCACAGACTGCAAACAGAAATACAATGGTGGGCATCCAAGAACATAACACAAGGCCGACCGTTCAAAAATCCACCTCATTCTGTGACAATCACAATAGATTGGGAGCGCACTTCACACAACTGAAGATACGAGGCCAGTGGAACAACCTCGGCTCCCTAAAATACATCAATTACCTGGAAATTAAAACAGTATTCCTAGCATTGAAAGCATTCCAGAAACACATTCGCAAGAGGACTGTCTTGATTCAAACAGACAACATCACACCAATGTTTTATCTCGACAAACAGGGAGGTACAAAATCATTCCCACTAAGCAAGCTAGCACAACAGATCTGGCAATGGGCAATTTCTCAAAATATCAATCTGTAAACAATACACCTACCGGGAATATACAACACAACAGCAGATCAACTGAGCAGGCAGAACAACTGATCCCATGAGTGGTAATTGAAGCATAGGCAATACAATACATCTTCAAACTCTTGGGAACCCCAGAGATAGACCTGTTTGCTACAATACAGAACAAGAAATGCCAGTTGTCAAGTGGGAATGCCCTGTAGCTAGATTAGTCAGGGACATTTGCATATGCTTTTCCACCAATACCTCTAATCCAAAGAGTTCTGGAAAAAGTAAGATGACCAGAGACAAACCTAATTCTCATTGCTACACAATGGGCCAGACAAACGTGGTACTCAAGTCTGCTAGAACTGTCCAAAGTGCAAATAATCCGACTCAAAGCGGACAAAGACCTACTAACAATGTAACAGAGCCAAATCTTCCACCCGGAGCCAGCGACGGCCTGGCACCTGAATACGTAGAATTTGGTCACCTAAACTTGCCTCAGTTAACAATGGAAATTCTAAAAGAAGCAAGAAAACAAACCGCAATGCTATGCCTCAAAATGGAAGTGATACACCACTTGGTGCACAGCAAACAACCTAATGGACTCATTCAACACACAAGAAACAGTGATCATATACATAACTGACCTCCTAGACAGTCACATCAACTACTCAACCCTAAAGGTACACCGCGCGGCCATCGTAGCTTACACCAGGGGAAGGTCATGCAAAAGCTTCTTCAGAAGACCTGTCATTAAAAAGATTTCTAGTGGGGTTTAAAAGAATTGCTCCCCCTAAATTCTAAGCTGATGCCTTAGTCGAGGCCAAAAGTTCTATCGGCACCAAAACCAACATTGGCTGCAAGTCTTTTGTTTTATGAGAGGCCTATCCTCGAGAGGCACCAAAAGGAATTGTATGTTCGAGCCATGAGTCCGCCATCTAGTGTTGGGCTCGATAATTACAAGTTGTTTTTGTTCCAAGGCGTTTTTTCTTCGAGTCATGAGGCTGTGACACTCCTCCTCTTGGGAATACTGCGCATGGTCATCCACGCCATCTTCAGATTGTTTTTTTTTTTCCGCTGACTGGTTCAGGTGTAGTATCTCGCGCTCCGGTTCAAGTCTCCTTCGGTCCGCTATAAATCTTGACAGCATTGTCTCGATCGGTATAGTATAATCCCATAATAGACTTTGGTAGCGCGTTTTCGACTCGTTCCTTCGGCCTACAGGCCATGCCCGGCCGGGCAACAGTTCTACATTTCTAACGAAATCTAGAATGACCTGCTATTGGAACGCACTCCATTCCATTTCTGTGAAGTGCCACTCCAAATGTACACACACCAACCAAATTCCCATTTGCAACTTATCTCAGTCGCCCGAACACACCTTTGAGGCCTTTAAGTCTTTTCGGTCTAAAAAGACTCTTCAAGATCGATTGGCTAGGCAACAAGAAATGCAGCGCAAGCACAAGAACGATGTCCCTGACATCTTCAGTCGACAAGATGAGGAAGAAGAGGCTTCAACTGCACAGGAAGAATCCCTTTCCATACATGAATCCGAGTCTCAGACTCAGCTACTCTTCAGCCAGCCCAAAAACAAAATACTGTGAGTACTTCTACCCCTGCTCTGAAAACCGAATCCTCATTATCCTCCTAGAAAACTGCTCATGGGCTGCCACTGCACACAAGCCATGGCTCAAACTGAAAACATGACTCAGAAGCCTCACCATCCAGCTCGGCTCCGAAAGTTTGACCTACAGCAGGGGCCTCTCTATCCCTTCCATCCGAGACCACAACACCTCACTCTTCAGTCTCAGCACCGAAAAAAAAGACTTGTTCTTTCAGATTCAAACTTTCCTCCATCAAAGCTTCCACTACCGAAATGCTTTTTTTTCGGTCCAAAATCTCCTCCAGAACGAATCCTCAAGCAATTTCACCAAAAGCTCAATCAACAACAGAAAACACTTCAATTTCAGCCTGGAACAAAGAAAATTATGGTACAGACACCAAAACAAAATACTCCTAAGAAGCAGTTTTGAGGAGGCTCTGGACGATCTTGTTCAACCCCTAAACAAGAAAAGAAAGGATTCTGCAACTAGTCCATTGTGCATTACCATTCCCTCGTCACCTGTACCACAATCAACACTTCTACCATCCACTCTCGAACCTCACTCACCACAATCTGAGGCGGGTAACATGTCTCCTCAGTCAACAATAGATGAGGATCAGGACATCCCAGATGACACACAACCAGGGGATCCTTGGGAACGTTATAATATTGACCCTCATGTTGACACTGATCCCGATTTATGTCCTAGCCTTCCATCACCACCTGATGATGCATCAGCTTATCAGGGTCTCATAGCCAGAGCAGCCACTTTTCATCAGGTGCCTTTATATAAGGACTCAATAGAAGGGGCTTTCCTCTTTGAGACTTTGTCTACTACACAAAGAGGGGCACAATCATTACCACTTCTAAAGGGTGACACTTCATGCATATGAAATGTTTAAACGACCTGTCTTTCGTGGTATCCAATGCTAAAAAAAGTCTTAACTCCCAAACAACTGGAGAAGCACCACCACCAGAAAAGGAATCCAAGCTTATGGATGCCTCTGGTAAAAGAGTTGTGGCACAGGCAGCCTACAATTGGTGTATAGCCAATAGTCAAAACATTACTAGCAAGCTATGGCAGGGCCCACTGGGACGAAATGGAGGGGACTCTCCAACACCTCCCAGAGGAGCACAGAAAAAGAGGTCAAGAGATAGTCAATGAAGGCAAACTTATCACCAACAAATCTATTAAGTGTGCATTAAATGCAGCCAGCACTGTTTCCAGAAGTATGAATACCAGTGTCCTAATAAGATGACATGGATGGTTAATGGTGTCAAGTTTCAAACCTGAGATAGAACAAACCATAATAAATCTCCCATTTGACAATAAACATCTCTTTGGTCCTCAGGTGGACACAGTCCTTTAGAAAAATGAAAAAGGAGACTGAGGTAGCGAAATCAATGGGAGCTCTACAACCTAGCACCTATAGAGGTTAATTTCATAGGCCCAATGTCAAACAAGGGGAAGGGCGGCTTCCACATACACCTCTGGTTCACAATATAAAACTCAGGGACAAACCTCAACAACCAAAACCTTCTACAGAGGTTCTTACTGAGGTAAACATTTTAAAAGAAGAGGCAGAGGAAACAATACCCGGTCCTCAAATACCAATACTAAACAATGTCTCCTTTACCTTTCCTCTACAACACCAAACAGCTGGGGGTGGTCTTCAACAATTTCTCCAAAATTGGAATTCACTTACAATAGACCAATCGGTCTTAGACATTATCCAACATGGTTATTGTCTGGAGCTCATAACAACTCCTCCAAATATTCCACCTGCAAATACAAACTATCCATGCAACATCAAATCCTTCTGCAACAAGAAAGAACAGCTCTGTTGCAAATAGGACCGATTGAATCACTATCACGACAATTTCACTGGACAGGAGTATATTCACCATACTTCCTTATTCCTAAAAAAGATGGATCTCTCAGGCCCAGTCGAGATCTCAGACCACTAAATTATTACATAATATCAGAACATTTCCACATGGTCACTCTTCAGGAGATCATCCCTTTACTCCAAAAGGAGACTTCATGGCAACCTTCGATCTAAAGCACGCATATTTCCATATACCAATTCATACTGCACACATAAAATAACTATGATTTCTATTTCAGGGAAAACATTTTCAGTTCAAAGTTCTTCCCTTGTGAATCACTACAGCGTAAGAGTATTCACAAAATGTTTAGCAGTACATCTGCACAGAGAAAATATTTATGTCTTCCCTTATCTAGACGACTGGCAAATCAAAGCAAACACATTCACACTTTACAAACAAAACACTCAAAAGACCCTAGAGTTACTACATCAGCTAGGGTTCACTGTCAACCTACAAAAATGTCATCTACATCTAGCTACTACTCAAGTGTTTCTAGGGGCATGCTCAACACAAATCTAGAGTTAGCATCCTCAAACACAGACAGAATACACAATAGATTAACATTAATTCAACAATTTCAAACAGGAACTCGCCTTCCAGCCAACAGCCAAAGCATCTCTCAGACTTTTGGGCATGATGGCATCATAGTTCCACATGCCAGACTAAATATGAGACCTCTACAACGTCTCCCAGGAATGGATTCAGTCACTGGGTCAACTTCACGATCTAGTGGTGGTAAACAGCCTCACGTATCATTCTCTGCAATGCTGGAATCCAAAAAATCTGTCCAAAGGGCGGCTGTTTCAAGATCCAGTTCCATGAATAATTCTAACAACAGATGCATCCCTACGAGGATGGGGAGCACATCTCCACAACCTTACTATTCAGGGACCAAGGAATTCCAAACACAAGTATCTCCATATCAATCACCTAGAGCTGCAAGCTGTTCATCTAGTGACCAAAGCCTTCCTAATTCACCTACAGCACAAGGTTGTCCTTATCCGAACAGACAATATAACAACAATGTATTATTTACAAAAACAGGGGGGGGACACACACACTGTACAGCTATTTCCACCTCTCCCACTACTTCTGTTAGTGGCCTGAAAACTCAGGCAAACATCGCTCACCTTCATACTAATAGCTCCCACATGGGCTCAACAACCATGGTTCTCAACACTCCTGTTTCTATCTCTAGTCCCACATGAGAAGCTTCACCTGAACCCAGACCTTCTCACGCAGAACCATGGAACATTAAAACATCCCAATCCCAAAGAAACAAATCTTGCAATTGGCTCCTGAAGTCTTAGAGTTTAGATACTTACATTTGCCCCAAGACTGTCTGAACATTCTTGAAGAGGCTCGTAAACCAACTACAAGACAATGTTATGCAGCAAAATGGAAACAATTTTTTATGTTCTGTCATAAACAAAACGTTAACCCTCTCCAGGCAAAGGTATATATACTTATTTGTGTAAGATTACATATTGCAGCTATTGCAGCATGTCTCCAAAATAGACAACTCATATCAATGTTTAAAATTCCTTTTATAAAAGCTTTCATGGAGGTCCTTAAAAGAATAAATCCTCCTAGACTTCCACCTGCCACAGCATGGAATTTAAACATTTTCCTAACAAGATTTAACGGGCCCTCCTTTTAAACCATTACATTCTTGTCAGTTACAATATCTTTCATGGAAACTTGCATTTTTAATTGCTATTATTTCTCGAGGAAGAGTTATTGAAATTCATGTGTTAACCCTATAAGATCCTTTCTTCCAACTACACAGGGACAGGGTAGTGCTTAGAACTAACCTAAATTCCTACCAAAAGTGATTTCCAGTTTCCATATTAATCAATCTATTAATTTACCTGTGTTTTTCCCACAACCATACACAGTTGCAGAAAGGGCATTACACACGTTAGATGTAAAAAGTGCATTAATGTATTAAATTGACAGGACAAAATCATTTAGCTTTCCCAAACAATTCTTTGATCCCTTTTCACCTCTTTGTTTAGGAAAAGCAATTTCTAAATCAGGAATTTCAAGATGGATAGTTAAAAGCATACAGACATGTTATGCAAAGACTAAACAACTTTTACCTGCTCCACCAAAGCACACTCCACTATAACAATTGGAGCTTCTATGGCTTTTATAGGGAACATTCCTATTGCTGATATTTGAAAAGCAGCAACATAGTCTACTCCACCCTGCGATCCCACCCTCAACCCAGAACACTTTCTTCTCCTCCAAAAAGAGGTCCAGGCAATACTTCTCAAAGGGGCCAAAGAGCCAGGGCCCTTTCAACGCCAGGGCAGAGGTGTCCACTCCTTGTACTGCTCCACCCCTAAAAAGAAAAGCTCCCTCAGGACAATCCACGATCTCAAGCCTCCTAACAGATACATCCTCTACATGGTTACTGTGAGAAAGTGCCATCATTCTTGCATGGTATGCCCCCACTTTTTGCTGAATTGCTGAATGTACTTTGACTGAGTGTGCCCTGGACTCCTGCCAATCAGGTGCCCAGGGCCTATGTTCCATCCCTAAAAACCTAAAACTCAAATTGGCAAACCCTGGCCACATGTCAGCCCCTGGTAAATGGTACCCTAGGTACCCAGGGCCTTGTGACCAGGGAAGGCCTCTAAGGGCTGCAGCACTCATTGTGCCACCCTTAGAGGCCCTGCACCCTAACACACACACACTGCCCTTGCAGACTGAGTGTCTGGGTATAAGACAAAACAAAGAGTCGACATGGCACACATCCCTGTGTGCCATGCCTACCACCTACACTGCCCTGGCATACATCAGCCACCCCTCTAGCCGGGTGCCCTATGCCAGTGGTGTTGGCACAGGTGCATGAGCCCTGTGCCCCAACAGTACCCAGGTCCATTCCTTGGCACTGTAAGTGCAGTGCTGCCATTTAGGAGTACATGGTGCTGAGAGCTCGTCAAACACGAACTCCACAGCACCATAATGGCAACACTGAAGACTGAGAAGTTTGGTATCAAACTTTTCAGCACATTAAACCCACACTGATGCCAGTGTGGGATTTAATGTACCAAGCACCACAGAGGGCATCTTAGAGATGCCCCCTGAAACCTAACCTACAATCCACGTCTGGCCTGGGAGGCTGCCTAAGCTGCCACACAGCAGACATGTTGCTGGACCCCTGGGTAGGAGAGCCCCTGCTCTCCTGGGCCTGCAACAATGCACATCCTGGGCAAGGTGCTAGATCTCCTCCCCCAGGATGAGCAGGGGGAAGCTTAAAAGGCATGCCGCCTCTGTGAGCTTCCCCAGGCCACTGGCAGCCCCCACTCTGGCGGGAAGCCTGGCCGGAAACCCCAAATAAGGTCAGGGGATGTGCCAGCCTGCCAACCCCACCCCTCAGGTGGGGGAGGCAAGGTGAAGCACATCTCCGGGCACTCGCCATCTTGAAGATGGGAGGCCCTACCCAATCAGGACTAGGCTACTGCCCCCTCCCACAGGAGAGAGGCAGAATAGGGGGTGTACCCACCCCAGGACAGGGACCCATTGGTCCCTGCCCTTCACCTACCTGTAACACCCCTAAATCTAGTATTTAGGGGCACCCTGAACCTTCCTTCCCCAGATTCCAGATTCCAAAATACAAGGAAGAGCAAGAAGAAAGAAGTCCTGCCGTGCAGCTGCTAAGAAGAGGAAGGCAGCAACTGCTTTGGCCCCAGCCCTACCGGCCTGTCGACCCTCGAACCTGCTCCTGCTACATCCCGGCACCTCTTGTGGCTAGCAACCTCACAAACCCCGGAGGACCTGGCTACCTTTTGGCTCTAAGCACCTGGGACTCCCATGAGCAGAGGCTGTGCTCAAACTCAGCATCCAATCCCTGGCATCATCCCGGAACCGCAAACCCTGCACACTCTGCACCTGCCAAGCCTGGCCTGTGCCAGAGTGAACAAAGACCACGAGGACGACCCCCTGGCGACTGTGACATCGAGTCCGGCACCCAAGGACTTCCCTCGACGCTCCTGACGATGCCTGCAGCCTCAGAACCAGGTACCCCCCCAACCGCGATCAACAGAGGGAAGATTTCCCGACACCAAAAGGCACCCCTGCACCCAGCTGCACTGCGGCACCCTGTACCCAACTCCTGGATACCTACCTATCCTCCAACTACCCAACTTACCTCTCAAAGTGGTGGTGGCACCTGAAGAATCTTCGGCCCCGAGCTTGCAGTCTTTTTCCAAACCGGAACTTTCCCATTGAAATCAATTGAGCGCCCGAAGGCTCAAAAGCACCCTGCACCCAGCCACCCGAGTGGCCCTGGCAGTGTAATCTTTGCACCTATCTACTTCCCCATTTGCCCTGAGCAAGTGACCAGGAGCCCAGCTCCCACAGCCACATTGCCTGCGAGTCAGCAGCCACCAACCAAGGCCCCCCTGCCTCCCATAGGATAACATTGGGCCTAACTCACTCTGCACCTGCCTGCCCCTTTGCCGCTGAGGGTGTAACAACTCTACCTACCTGACCCTGGGAGACCCTTGAGTCTGTGGCCAGAACCTTAACTCTGCCAGTCAAGTACTTACCCAAAAGCTGATAACTCAATTTTCTCCATAGGGTACCATTGACTGGTTTCTTCTGAAATTGTGGAGATTTCAAAACTTAAAATATTCACCAAACATCAGCCGAGTAACGAAAACAAAAATACTCACCTGCTACTAGGTGAGATCCCAGTGCTGGATCTTGGTGCCCAGCACTGACCCTGAAAAATATTCACAACCGTACTTACCAGTAACCCAATTTTCTTCCATAGGAAATCATTGACTGTTTTTCTGTGAAATTTCTTCTAAGTGTCGATTTTTGCAAACTTCAAATATTCTTTAAAAACCGTACAAATTGTGAAAACGTAATTACTTACCTGTTTCAGATAGAGGTCTCAGTTCTTAGTCTAGGCACCCAGTACTGGATTACAAAAGTAACGAGAACATACTATACCTGCAACTTGAATTTTCTTCCATAGGGAATCATTGCCTGTTTTCTTTGAAATTTCTTCCAAGTGTCAACTTTTAAAATAGCAAAATATTGTCTAAAAATCATAACAGTAACTAAGTCGACTTTTATAACTTGTTTCTAAGAACTGACCCAGGACTGAATCTAGGGTCCAGTCCTGGAATTACAAAAGTAATCCTGAAAGTAATCTATTGCAAAGAAGTTAAAACTTCCATTGAGCGCAATGCATTATTGTGTTTAAAATTGTGTTGCCTATTGCAACAACCTGTAACTTTCTACAAAAGCCAATTGCATATTGCAAAAGTATTTATCTAAAGCATCTCATTCTGAGACGGTATATTTTGATACCTATTGTTGGTTCTAAAATAAAACAAGCATATATTTTTTTATATATATAAATCATTTGCCTAGAGTTCAGTTATTGAGTGTGTGAGACCATTTGCTGACTGAGTGTGTGCAACAAATGCTTTACACTGTCCTCTGATACTGCCTTACTGCTCGACCAAGCTACCACTTTAGAGAGTAAGGTTATATCTAACTTTAGCCTCTGCCAAACCTCTGGGAACTGTGGACTCTGTACACACTGTACCTATTTGGGAACAGTATATACAGAGCTACTTTCTCACAGTTACCCTACATGATATCATTCCCCTTTGCAGCAAGGCGACTTTACTGCCTCACTAGACTATGAAGGACACCCACTTTCAAATCCCCATTCATCCAGCCCATCAACGCTACCTATACTTCAAGATATGTCATCAGCACTGCTAGTTTAAAGTGTCACCCTTCAGATGCACCAAGACCCCAAGGGTTCTTGCCAAATCAAATGTCTAACTGCGGTAGCAGCCCACTTCACAAGGGGATGAACTTACGTTTTCCTCTTCTTAGATGACTTTCAAATCAAGAGTTCAAGCAGACAAGACTGCTTAGCCCACACCCAAGCTACTATCGTCCTGCTCCACAAATTGGGCTTGACTGTCAATTCCATCAAGTCTCACCTCCAGCCTCTTCATGCCAAACCCTCCTGGAATCAATCCTCAATGCAGTCTTGGGCAAAGACGAGTGAGCAAAGCATGGGAGCGTTCCAGCAGCTACTGCCTCTTTTTCAACCGCTTTGTTCTCTGACAGTTCAAACAGCCTCCTAGATATGATTGCGGCATATGTTGCCATAGTTTCTCTCACAAGGCTTCCATGCGTCCGCTTTAAGAGTTCCACTCGTCACAGTGGTCAGAAGAGGAGGGTCACTGGGAAGATCTAGTGTTAAGTGGCAACATCCATCACTCTTTACAATAGTGGGACAGCAACAATCTGATGTGCGGTAGGCCCTTCGAAGACCCAGTTCCACAGGCGTCCATTACCACAGGTGCATCAGTCCCGGGGGGAGGGGACTCATCTCAATGATATGACAGATCAGGGTCTATGGCCACCTTAGCAACAGGTTCTCCACATCCACCATCTGGAACTTTTAGCCATAAACCTAGCCTTTAAAACTTTTCTCCCAGACATTCAGGGCAAGGACAACTTGGTAAGAACCGACAATGTGACTGGTATGTTTTACGTGCAAAAGCTAGGCAACGCACATTCTCCTCATCTATTAGCTTTAGTGCAGCAAATTTGGCATTGGGAGAGTCACTGATACCTTCAGGAGTTGACAATGACACTGCAGACCTACTCAGCAGGATGCAGAAACAAGTCCACAAGTGGGAGCTCGACCCACAAGTCCTACTCCCTTACTTTCGTAGATGGGTGGACCCCAGACATAGACCTTTCCGTCACGGCAAAATGGCCAAGCTTAGCCTCCAAGTTTTCACACCCGAGTCCTTGTGCAATGCTTTGTGGATAAACTGGTTAGGGAACTTGCACACGCTTTTTCTCTTTTCTCACGTCTACCATAAGTGGTAAGGAAACTGCAGCAAACATCCCTACCCTCGCCCAAGTGCCTCCCACGTGACCCAGACAATCATGGTTCTCAACCCTTCTTGAGAACCCTTTCTTCCCTTACCTCAAGAGTGCATGGATATACTGAAGGAAGCCTGCAGGCCTACTACACACACTTGCTATGGTGCCAAGTGAAAATGTTTGTTTATTAATATACCCTGAACCATATAAACACCCTTACACCTACAACTCAAGACATCATCTGCTACCTCATACATTTACAAAAGCCAGGGTTAGCTTACACCTCAATCAGGCTGCACCTAGCTGCTATTGTTGATTACATGCAAAAGAGGGAAAACTACTCACTCTTCAAGATCTCTGTTATTAAAGCCTTCATGGAGGGCCTTAAATGTATCATCCCACCAAGAGTGTCAGCTGCCCCAGTCTGCACCCTGAACATTGTCCTCTCCAGAGACATGGGACCTCCCTCCGAACCACAGACTTTTTTGCCCTTTGCAGTTTCCCTCCTGGAAGGTTGCCTTTTCAGTAGTCCTAAAGCCCTTAGATGTATAAGCGAGCTACAAGTCTTCACACTGTAAGAGCCATTTTTCCAGGTTCACAGTGAAAGGTTGTCCATAGAATCAACCCCAGATTCCTGCCTATGGTGGTCTTCCTTTCCACCTTAATCAGACAATTGAGCTTTCAATCTTCTTCCCCCAGCCTGACATGGTAACAAAGCGAGCACTTCACACACTTGATTTTAAGCACACTCTCATGTATTAAATAAATAGGAACAAGTCCTTCCATAAAACACAATAGCCTTTAGTTGCCTTTGCACATCCTCATAAAGGTCATACCATTGTTAAGGCAGGTATAGACAGATGAATTGTTAAATGTATCCAAACATGTTCCCTTAAAATCAAAAGAGCCCTATCTGCCATCTCCAGGCCTCACTCCACCCGCAACTAATGCGCTACCATGGCTTTTTTTGGAAACATACTCATAGCTGATATCTGTAAAACTTCCACGTGGTCCACTCACACCTTCACCAAGAATTACTGTGGGAACATTCTCGCAAGGCAATATCCTGGTCTAGATAAACTATCTCAAGGACTTTTTACAGACCTCAGAACTAATCACTGGTTACCTCCTGATTAGGTGAGTGTTGTGTTTCAGTTAATGTGGAAGATGTGTATCTACAACAACACCTGCTGCAAATGAATTATATTGCTTAGCCTAGAGAGGATCTGTTTGTCGCATGTAGTGCTGTAGATTCAGATGCACCAATCCTCCTCCACGGAAGTCAGTCCTTGCTACAGATATCTTCAACCTACATTAATATTTACACTACACACATGGCCACTATTATATCTGACTCACTGCACCATACCTACTCTCGCCCTCTGTGTGGCAAACAGTCTAACATTCGAGTTGATGCCCATGCACATTCCCTACCAGAGGAGGATTCACCGAGATCTCATAGCCTGAAAGATTTCCTCAAAGCAAAACAAGTTGCAACAGTTGGAGCCCAACACTAGATGGCAGGAGTAATTGAATCTACAGTTCTATATGGGTTGAACAGATGCTTACAGGGTAAATAACATAATCCTTCTAGGTATTCAATTGGGATATATCATGCTTTATGATTGACGTATCATTTCTTGCATTTTAACTTTGTTGCTTAATATGTTTTTCATTTAGCGGGCTGTTGATGAAAAGTATAGTGCTGTGGAAGAGAGGGAGGGCAAACTACACCAGTTGCAGTTGTCCATGAGAGAAAAAGAACATGACCTCCAGCAGCTACGAAATGTCCAGTCACGCAACGAGGAGACCATTAATGTAGGATACAGTTCTCACTAATACAGATGGCTTTGTACTTTTGTAGTATGTTTGGATTGCTGTACACACACATTGTGGCCTTTGTAAATGAACCATACATTACCCAATGTATTTATTTTCAAATTAATGACTGATACACTCGTTCAAGTGTTTTCCATGCTCGTAATTATTAGACACTAAAGTCAAAAGTGCACATTGCCCCAAATAGACAAATTTTCGAGCTCATTCTCATGCTATTTCGGTACTACAAGCATGTCTTAAATTACCCTCCCAAGTCCAAAGCAGGATTTCGAAAGAGAGAAAATGTTGTAAGAAATTCTGTTCTAATGCTTGTCACTTAAGTGTCCCTGCAAGCTTTCTTGCCTCATACGAGACTCTTAATGATTCAGTATGCATTTTAGCTGCAGTTTGATTTATTTATTTTAGTTTGGCTACATATACCTGTTTAGAGATTTTCTTAGTAATTAGATGTTTGAGGCATGTGTGCTGTAGATGCACATGCTTTGTATACTCCTGCAAATAGTTTTTCCTCATAGTTTTTTCCAGTCACGAGCTAAGGTGACTGCTCCTTTTGGTGATAGTGCGCATGGGCATCGATTCCATTGTTAGATTGTTTGCTTTCTGCCATTGGGTTCGGATGTTGTTTGGCGCGCTTCGGTTCGACACGGTTCTTCGGGATGCCCCGGGGCGCAAACACACTGTACCCTCATTGGTATTGTTTCATACGCATTTCATATTCTTTGTGTCTCCAAAAATAGAAAAACACTCTCTTTTGGGTATAGAAGATTTCGTTGGCGGCCTTCGGGCCTAGCTGTGTTGGTCGACTTACACTCCGCTTCATACTATCCAGTCTTCTGCCGATGGAACGGACTCTGTTTCAATTCTGTCCTTGGTGCCACTCCAAGTATTTGTGCACCGATCTGCATAAAGTCTGCAACTTGTGCCTCTGGTTCGAACATAAGGAAGAGGACTGCGACACTTGTTGATCGTTCCGGTCCAAAAAGACTTTGCTATACTGTCGGGCTCAACAGAGGGACATGCAGCAGCAGAACATCGAACACACTCCAGATATCTTTGGATACCGAAAGCACGAATAAATGGAGGCATCAGCAGTGGAAGAGGAGGAAGCCTTCTCTATTCAAGAGCCGATTTGGAACTGGAAATTAAGCTTGAGTCTGAAGACGTTCCAGTGGGAAAGGGTGCCGTGATTACCAAAGCCCCTTTGTCCCTAAGATTCCTTCTACCAAACATAAGGCTTCTGGACCACAACTGCCTTCTGGCCATGGCCGGCACCAAAACACTGCTTTCAATGCCCCACCCTCAAGCAAAAGACACACAACCTCAGGCTCGGCATCAAAACAGACAGTCGCGCCTTCTGGCTCTGGACCGAGCTGAGAAAAACTTTCTTCGACACCAAAATCTTCGCCCCCCCCATGCCCTCCCAGAAAAGGACAGATCCAGCTTGGCACCGAAAATTTCTGCACCGAAAGCAAAAGATGCTCATCATAAGCCTCCGGAGGTGATCCTCAAGGTTATGCAAGAAAAGCTGGATCCTAAGCTGAAAAAGATCTACATTAATCCAGACAATGGACATATATCAGCTAAACATGTCAGTCCTTCTAAAAGGAACATTCCTTCCGAGGATTTATTCAAAATCCCCCTGAAAAAGAAGGACATGGCTACAAGCCCTATCCAGACCCCTCCACCATCTTCACCACCACCAGGCTCAAACCCTTTAGATATTACACCACAGGGTTCACAACACACACAGCCTGATATTGATTACAAAGGTGAAGATAGTCCACCACCCACAGATTCTTGGAATGATTATAACATCGATCCTCCAATAGTTAATGATCCTGACCTAAATCCTACAAAGCCTTTACCTCATGATGACAACACAGCATACCAGGAGTTAATTTCCAGAGTAGCATCATACCATGGGGTCACACTTCATAAGGAATCCTTAGAGGAGGATTTTCTGTTTAAGACCTTAGGAACTTCGCATAGGACAGCACAATCTTTACCTATGTTAAAAGAACATGATGCGCCATACGGATGATATTTTCAAAGAAGCTGTACAAGCTCATATTTTAGCACCTAGGGTAGGACAACAACTATAACCCTCCTCCAACTGATCCAATTTTATTAGAGGACAGTTACCCCTAAATTCTTTATTTGTGTAAAATGCTGGGAAAATAGCTAATTACCAAACTACAGGAGATGCACCACCTCCAGAAAAGGAGTCTAAATTAATAGATGCATCAGGAAAACGAGTAGCTGCACAATCCGCAAACCATTGACATGGTAACACACAAGGCCTACTAGCAAGATGTGACAGGGCCCATTGGAACGAAATGAAGCAGTTGCTCCAATATCTTTTGAAGAAGACAGGAAAAAAGAGCAAGAATTAGTGCAGGAGGGTACACTCATATCTAATTAATCTATCATATGTGCACTAGATGCTGCCAATACAGTAGCAAGGGGTATTAACACCAGCATTCTTTGTAGAAGGCATGCATGGTTGAGAATCTCTGGTGTTAAACCAGAGGTCAACAAACTATTCTTAATACCCCCTTTGATAAACAAAATATTTTTGGACCTCAAGTAGATGAGTCACTTGAGAAAAGGAAAAAGGACACAGAAGTGGCAAAATCAATGGGAGACCTCCAGACACCATCTAATAGAGGCTTATTTCGCCGCTCATTCTATAGAGGGGGGATCCAAAGGTAATTCCTCAGATGCATCCTTGTATAATTCAAATACACTACCCTCGCTATCAAGAGGATTTAATAAAGGTGGTTACAGAGGAAACAATTTCAAGGTCAGAGGTAAGGTACACCAACACTTACCACTCCATCTTCCAACAAACAGTGACTTGCTCACTATTCCCCCTCACCATCTTACACCTGTCGGGGGAAGATTACAACAATTCTTTACCATTTGGCAATCGGTAACATCTGCCAAATGGGTATTAGACATTATCCAACATGGTTACTGCCTGAAACTTACCAGCAACCCTCTCAATTGTCCACCTTGTACTTACAGAATATCGCTTCAGGACCAACAGCTCTACAAACAAGAAGTACAAGCTCTTCTAACAAAAGGAGCTATAGAACCAGTTCCTTTACAACACCAAGGATCAGGAGTTTACTCCCTTTCCTTCCTGATTCCAAAAAGGATGGGTCCCTAATACCAATCTTACATCTCAGACTGTTAAACCTATACATACTGTCAGAACACTTCCATATGGTTACCCTTCAAAAGTGCTTCCACTATTACAACAAGGCAACTTCATGTCCACATTAGACTTAAAGGACGCATACTTCTACATTCCAATCCACCCAGCACATCGCAAATATCTCACATTTGTGATAGCAGGAAATCACTACCAATTCAAAGTACTCCCATTCAGAGTAACCACTGCACCCATAGTATTCACAAAATGTCTAGCAGTAGTAGCAGCTCATTTCGGAAGACAAAATGCATGTCTTCCCATATCTGGATGATTGGCTCATCAAAGCCAACACACAGCAAAAGTGCTTACAGCACATTCAAAACACCATAAACCTTCTCCTTCAATTGGGATTTACAATCGATGCACAAAAGTCCCAACTTCAACCTTCACAACTGCAAACATATCTAGGGGCAATGCAAGATACTCTTACAGCTGTAGCCTCTCCCAATACAGTCAGAATTCAACATTTTCAAAACAACCAATATCTAACAGTCAAAATGTTCATGCAACTATTGGGAATGATGGTATCATGCATGGTAATAGTGCCTCTACAAGAATGCTTAGCACGCCAGTGGAATCAATTACAGGGTCAATTAACACATCTAGTGATGTTAGACAGCCGCACTTATCGCTCTCTGCCGTGGTGGAGCACACAAAACATATCAAAAGGGCTGACCTTCCTCAACCCTGTACCACAAGTCATGCTAACAGCAGATGCATCACTCACAGGTTGGGGTGCCTATCTCCATCACCAAACAATTCAAGCTTTATGGGACATAAAGCAAAAGAGTCTACACCTCGATTACTTGGAGTTTCTAGCTGTTTATCTAGCACTAAAAGCTTTTCATCTCCACCTCACAGGGAAAGTTGTTGTTGTCCGAATTGACAATATGACAGCCATATACTATGTACAAAAGCAGGGGACTCTCTCAGACTATTTAGTGTTGGGCAATACATCACAAAATTCTCTCTTGGCAGAACACCTTCCAGGCATGCACAATCAGTTTGCCGACCTCCTCAGCAGGATGCGGCAAAAAGTCCACAAATGGGAACTTCATTCCCAGGTTCTTCTTTCATACTTCCAACAATGGGGATATCCGCATATAGACCTCTTTGCTACAGCAGAGAACTCAAAATGCCCAGACTTCGCCTCCAGATTCCAACAATATCTATCAAAAGGCAATGCCCTATGGATGAACTGGTCAGGCATATTTGCTTATGCTTTTTCACCTCTCCCTCTCCTTCCATTTCTGGTTCGGAAACTCAGACAGACATCACTCACACTGATCCTAGTGGCTCCCACATGGGCTCGTCAACCGTGGGTCACCAAACTACTAGAACTGTCAGTGGTTCCACATCAAAAGCTACACTTCACTTCCAACCTTCTCACACAGAACCATGGAGAAATCAGACATCCAAACCCCAAGGAGCTCAACGATTTGGCTCCTGAAATTATAGAGTTTGGATCCCTAAATCTACCTTCAGATGGTATGACAATTCTTAAAGATGCAAGGAAACCTACCACTAGAGCATGTTATGTGGCAAAGTGTAAACGTTTTGTTATATATTGTAATGATAACGCAATTGATCTGCTAGATTTATCTGCACAAAATATTATGTTCGAGGCATGTGAGCTGTAGATCACATGCTATGCATAGATCACCATCTGGTGTTGGGCTCAGACGTTTTCACTTTGTTTTTGTTCGAAGAAGGCTTTCCAGTCACGAGGTAGGTAACTCCTCTTTCGGTGATAGTGCACATGGGCATCAACTTCATTGTTAGATTGTTTATTTCCGCCATCGGGTTCGGACGTGAATTGCTGCGCTCCGGTGCGACACCGTTCTCGAGTTACCCTCGCTGCGCAATCCACTACCCTTGACGGTATTGTTTCTCGATTGTGTATTCCTGCCTTCGCATATTGTATCTATTTCACAATTTCGATCGGAAAACCTCGTGTGAGGCCCTTGGGCCTAGCCGAGTCGACCTAATTCACAGTAGATGGAACGGACTGCATTCCAATTCTGCCCCGGGTGCCACTCCAAGTACCCCCGTACCTATCTTCACGATGTGTGGAATTTGTGTTTATCGCCTGAACACAACGAAGACAAGTGCGAAGCCTGCCGATCCTTCTGATCGAAAAAGATGCTCTGTGACCATCGGGCTCGACATCACGAGATGTATCAACATAAAGACTACAAGGACTCCGCTCCAGACCTGTACGGAGACGATGTCGACCAAGAGATCCTCGAAGCACATGGAGCCGAGGCAGAGGAGGAAGAACAAATTGACGTGTCCGAGGAAGAGTCCGACATCGAGGAAGACATCACACCCAGTCAGCGTACCATGAGTAAAGATACTCTTCTGCCCCAAAAACTACCCTTTAGAAAGGCTCCGGTCCCTCCTCTGCCCTTTCGGTCATTGTCAGCACCTAGATAAAGTTTCCAACGCCCCACCTTCGAGCTCGGCATCGAAACAACTAGTAAAACCTTCCGGCTCGGCACCAAGTCGACCTTTTTCAGGACCCAAACCCAAGACTTCGGCACCTAAAGATAAGCCAACTGATCCCTCCAAAACTTCGGCATGAAACACATTTTTGAGCTGAAATCCTCTGCACCAAAATCCTCGACTTCAAAAACATCGGCACCAAAAGCTTCGATGCCGAAAACTCTGGCCCCCAAGGAAAAGACTATTCGTCCTCCACTCAAGAAGCCTAGTTTGGACGTTCCGCCTGCTAACACGGACCCCAAACAAAAGGAACTGGTTATTAACACAAAAACAGGACATCTTTATGCAAAGCTGCCAGGGAAAAGAAAAACAGAATTTAAGGAATCTTACCATATCCCTCTAAAGAGAAAGAATATAGGGACTAATACTTCTCCTCCACCTCCCTCACCTCCTCCACCTATTGACCCTAACCTTCTTAAAACTCCCGCAAATTCCCCTCAGCAACAATCTCCAGATCAGCAAGATGATGGGGATGGGAATCTAGATGATGACACACACGGGAATGTACCACACAATAGTGCTCCAGATCCCTGGGTAGATTAGAACACGGATCCTAATAACGACAACGATCCAGATCTATGCCCATCGAGACCTTTTCCTCCAGATGATAATGTGGGGTTTACAGAATTGCTTAATAGAGCTGCACAGTATCATGGGGTGCAACTCTATAATGGGCCTCTTGAGGAAGATTTCCTATTTGAGACACTAAGTGCATCACAAAAAAATATACATACATTACCTATGCTCAAGGGTATGTTAAAGCATGCAAATGAGGTGTTCAAAGATCCAATGCGAGCTAGAATACTCACACCTAGAGTGGACAAAAGAGACAAGGCGGTTCCTGCAGACCCAATTTTTATCAGAGGTCAGGTTCTACTAGATTCGTTGGTGGTTTCAAATGCTCGGAAACAAGCAAATTCTCAGTCAACGGGAGACGCTCCGCCTCCCGATAAGGAATCTAAATTAATAGATGCCCCAGGCAAGAGAGTAGCAGCACAAGCAGCCAATCATTGGCGCATAGCTAACACACAAGCACTCTTGGCAGGATATGACCGAGCTCATTATGATGAGCTAGAGCAACTGATGCAATATCTACCTGATGAACATAAATCCAAGGCTCGTGACCTCATTCAGGAAGGGAAACTTATTTCGAATACATCAATCAGGTGTGCTCTAGATGCAGCAGACACTGCTTCACGTGCTATTAACACCAGCATTCTTCTCAGATGACACGCATGGCTTAGGATTTCAAGGTTTTAAACCAGAGGTTCAAACATCCATTTTAAATTCACATTTTGATAAGGAGCATTTATTTGGTCCTACGGTGGACACTTCATTAGAAAAAACGAAGGAGGACACTGAAGTAGCCAAATCTATGGGAGCGCTACAAACACCATCCAACCATGGCTCATTTCGCCGATCCTTTTACAGGGGCGGCTCAAAGTCCATCCCTACTGACGGGACCTCTACCTCATATAGAGGCAGTAGTCAATCACCCTCTACCAGAGGTTATTTTCGAGGTGGATTTTGTGGAAACAATGGCAAAGGAAGAGGGAAAGGTAATACACCCCTTACTTCCCCAGCCACAAATAAGCAGTCACTTGATTCCCCTTCCCCCCCGATCATCCCCCACCTGTCGGGGGACGTGTCTCTCAACTTCTCCCAGACTGGAATTTAATCACATCAGAAAAATGGGTTATACAAATTATCCAATCTGGTTACTGCCTGGTGCTTACAAGCAACCCTCCAAACATTCCGCCATGAACACACAAACTATCTCCAGAACATTTACACCTGCTCAAACAAAAGGTACAATCTCTTAGAATCTCTTCTGGAGAAAGGAGCTATAGAACCCGTCCCACTACAATATCAGGGGACAGTGGTGTGCTCACTTTATTTTCTAATTCCCAAAAAGGCTGGTTCTCTCAGGCCTATATTAGACCTCAGGGAATTAAACCTTTACATTCAATCGGATCATTTCCATATGGTCACTCTCCAGCAGGTACTTCCTCTGTTACAACAAGGCGATTTTACGTCCACTCTGGATTTAAAGGATGAGTACTTCCATATTCCAATACATCCCGCTCACGTTATTAATTCAAAGTACTCCCATTCGAAGTAACTACTGCTCCCAGAGTATTTACCAAATGACGGGCAGGAGTCGCTGTGCATCTGCGAAGACAACATGTTTACGTCTTCCCATATTTAGACGACTGGCTTATTAAAGCCAACACTCTCTCAAAGTGCCTACAGCACACTCAAACAACAGTACGCTTACTGCACAACCTCGGATTTACAGTCAATCTGTCAAAATCCCATCTTTAGCCCTCCAACACACAAGCATATCTGGGGGCCACTGTAGATACACAAAAAGCACTAGCCTATCCCAATACAGCCAGAATTCACAATATTTAGGCTCTCCTTTCAAAATTTTAACCCAATCACTCATTATCAACTCGGGTATTCATGTAACTACTAGGAATGATGGCATATTACATCATGATGGTTCCTAATGAAAGACTGCAAATGCGTCCCATTCAAGAATGTTTAGCACGTCAGTGGAATCAGTCTCAGGGTCTATTGACAGATCTGGTGTTGGTGGACGGCTGCACTCATCGCTCTCTGCAGTGGTGGAATCCACACAACCTTACAAAAGCCTTTCATCGATCCGATTCCACAGACAGTGCTAACAGCAGATGCAGCGCCCACTGGTTGGGGAGCTCATCTCTGAACTCACACAATTCAAGGATTGTGGAGTCAAAAGGAAAAGCTTCCCCACATAAATCATCTGGAGCTGTTAGCAGTCTTCTTAGCGCTCAAAGCCTTCCAAACTCACCTTGTAGGCAAAGCTGTCCTGATATGCACAGACAACATGACAGCGATGTATTGCATACAGAAACAGGGAGGAACACACTCTCTCCAACTGTCACACCTTGCACTGGACATTTGAAGACGGGCCATTCATCACAAGATTTATCTCCTAGCTGACACCTCCCAGGAGTGAACAATCAGATAGCAGATCTCCTCAGCAGACAGAGACAACAAATTCTCGAATGGGAACTTCACCCTCCAGTTCTCCTCCCCTTCTTTCAGATGTGGGGCTTTCCAGACATTGATCTGTTTGCCACACACCAAAACGCAAAATGGCCAAACTTCACCTCCAGGTATCCACACCCGTTATCGAAAGGCAATGCTCTATGGATGAACTGCTCAGGGATATTTGCTTATGCTTTCCCCCCTCTCCCACTCATTCCACTAGTGGTTCGGAAGCTCAGGCTAACATCCCTCACACTAATCCTAGTAGCTCCCACTTGGGCTTGCCAACCTTGGTTCACTACCCTCTTAGAACAATCAGTAGTTCCTCATCAAAGGCTACATCACACAACCAGTCTCCTCACGCAGAGCCATGGAGAGATAAGACATCCATATCCCAAACCTCTCAATCTTGCGATTTGGCACCTGAAGTCATTGAGTTTGGTTATCTAAATCTTCCACCAGACTGTATGAATGTTATTAAAGAGGCTAGAAGTCCTACTACAAGAGCTTGTTATGCAGCAAAATGGAAGCGGTTTGTTTTTTATTGTAATAACAACCATGTCAATCCACTTGATGCTTCTATTCAAAATAACATTTGTTATCTGTTACATTTACAACATTCGTATTTAGCGTACACGTCTATACACTTACATCTCGCTGTAATAGCTGCTTATCTTCAAAATAGACAATACCTGTCCCTTTTCAGAGTGCCCGCTATTAAAGCTTTCATGGAATGACTCAAAAGAGTTATTCCTCCAAGACTTCCACCTGCCCCCGTGTGGAATCTTAATATTGTCCTAACCAGGCTAAGGGGTCCGCCCTTCGAGCCTCTACATAAATGTGAACTACAGTTTTTCACTTGGCAAGTAGCTTTCCTCATTGCTATCATATCACTCAGGAGAGTGAGTGAGCCCCAGGCACTAACCATAGAAGAACCATTTTTACAAGTACACCAAAACAAAGTGGTTATTCGTAGTAATCCTAAATTCTTACCTAAAGTAGTTTCTGCCTTCCACATCAACCAATCTGTTGAGTTGCCTGTGTTCTTTCCTCAACCAGATTCTGTGGCAGAATGTGCTCTACACAATTTAGATGTTAAAAGAGCATTGATGTATTACATAGAAAGAACAAAATCTTTTTTGTAGGACTAAACAACTTTTTGTTGTTTATGCTCCACCACACAAAGGCAATCCCATTTCTAAATCAGGTATTTCATGGTGGATAGTTTAATGTATTCAAATATGTTATGCAAAAGCAAAGAGACCTTTACCCATTCCCCCTAGAGTGCATTCCACTTGCAAACTGGGGGCTTTTATGGCTTTCTTAGGAAATATTCCCTTAGATGACATCTGTAAATCTGCAACATGGTCTACACCACACACATTCACAAAACACTATTCTGTAGATGTGTTAGCCAGTCAATAAGGTAATGTAGGACAGGCAGTTTTACGTACACTATTTCAAACCACTGCAACAGCTACAGGTTAGCCACCGCTTTGGGAGATTATTGATGTATAGTCTATGCATACCATGTGATCCACAGCTCATAAGCCTCAAACAGAAAATGCTACTTACCCAGTATGCATCTGTTCTTGGCATGTAGAGTCGCATGCACCCATCCACCTCCCGGGTTACCTGTATCTGGTCCAGTACTATCTTACTTAGATTATTACACATGGACATCTCTTTTTTACTCTTACTTACTCCATTCTCACCCTCTGTGGGAAAACAATCTAATTATGGAGTAGATGCCCATGCGCACTATCACTGAAAGGAGTCACCTACCTCATGACTGGAAAGACTTCTTCGAACAAAAACAAAGCGCAAACGTCCGGGCCCAACACCAGATGGCGATCTATGCATATCATGTGACTCTACAGCTCTACATGCCAAGAACAGATGCATACTGGGTAAGTAGCATTTTCCTACCTATCCGTTTCATTTACAACGAGCGGGCCTAGCCTACACATCTACTCGACTACACCTTGCTTCAGTAGCTGCATATTTGAATACCAGGCAGCATTTATCCTTATTCAAAGTTCCAGTAATTAAAGCTTTTATGGAAGGTCTTAAAAGAATAATGCCACCCAGAGTACCACCTGCACCTGTCTGGAGCCCTAACATTGTCCTCACAAGGCTTATGGGTCCACATTTTGAGCCATTACACAATTGTCCATTAAAATTTCTATCTTGGAAGGTTGCTTTTCTGGTTTGCTATCACTTCACTGAGATGTGTTGGTGAGTTACAGGCAGTAAACTTAGAAGAACCCTTCTTTCAACTTCATAAAGATAGAGTGGTTCTGCGTACAAACCCTAAATTCCTTCCAAAAGGAGTCTCTGCTATTCATATTTACCAATCAGTTGAGTTACCTGTGTTCTTCCCTTATCCTGATTCAGTAGCAGAAATAGCTTTACACACACTTGATGTCAAAAGAGCTCTATTGTACTATATTGATAGGCAGAAGATGCCCGCAAAACAAAACGTTTTGTAGCATTTGTTCCACCTCATAGAGGAAATCCCACCTAAAAATCTGGCATTTCTAGATGGATTGTTGAATGTCTTCAAACCTGTATGTTAAAGTTCAAAGAACTTTAACTAGGAGCATCTATGGCCTTTTTAGGCAACATTCTCATAGCTGACATATGTAAGGCAGCTACATGGTCTACATCACACACATTTACAAAACAATATCGTGTGGTTGTATTAGCACATCAGCAGGCTATTGTAGGACAGGCAGTGCTAAAACACTCTTTCAAACAACTGCAACACCCACTGGTTAGCTACCTCTTTTGGAGGATACTGCCATACAGTCTATGCGAAGCATGTGTATCTACAGCACACATGCCTCAAACGGATTATGTTACTTGCCCTGTAAGCATCTGTTCTTGGCATGTAGAGTTGTAGATTCACTTGCGCCCTCCCTCCTCCCCGGACACTTATGGTTGTTGCAGCTCTTATTATTCACATTATATAGGCATGGACATCTCTATACTACACTTACTTACTCCATTCTCAACCTCTTGCGGGAAAACAGTCTAACAATGGAATTGATGCCCATGCGCTCTATCACCGAAAGGAGGAGTCACCTAACTTCGTGACTGGAAAAGACTTCTTCAAAGAAAAACAACTTGCAAACATGTGGACCCAACACTAGATGGCAGGAGTATGCAAAGCATGTGAATCTACAGCTCTACATACCATGAACAGCTGCTTACAGCATAAGTAACAATCCTTCCAGCTCTCCATGAAACTTTGCTTGAGCAAATATTCTTGTGTGGTCTATTTCAGTAGAAACCCACCTGTCAAAAGACATTTAGTGAGCCAATATGCCTCTTAGCTACATTTATTTGTATATATCTATCTATTCCATATCTATCTATCAATATTTATATATCTATATTCACTGAAAAAATCAAAGGTCACCGGAACCTTATAGTGAGGTTAATGTTTTACCCACACAAAACCATACAAATTCAGTCGCTATAGCTATACTTTTAGTTACTCCAGTAATAAAGCTTTCATAGATTCACATGCTTTAATCATTCCCCGCCGTCAAGATGTGAGTCCCACAGTGCATGAAAATAACTATGCATAGTTAAACATAGAATAGAAAGGACCTAGGCCCTATAGTTTTGTAACATATCAAAGCCTTTTTAAACAAGCATTGGAAATGCAGTAGGTCTCGCATTTGTTTGATTTTTGAATTTTTAAGCTTTTGGCGTTGTAAATGGCAGTGTTTTGTACCGATGTGTTATGGAGTGTATGTATGTGGTGTATAGTGGAATATTTTGAGTTGGATTATAATTGTTATTTGTGGAGCACCATGAAGCATTAGGAAGGATATTGAGGAGGTGAAGAGCAGCATGAGGCACAAGGACAGAGAGTGAGGAGAAGAGAAGCGTGAAGCACAAGGAAGGAGAGTGAGGAGGAGAGCACCATGAGGCACAACGAATGAAGAGCAGCGTGAGGCACAAGGACGGAGAGTGAAAAAAGCAGCACGAGGCACAAGGAAGGAGAGTGAGGAGGAGAAGAGCAGCGTGAGGCAGAAGGAAGGAGAGTGAGGAAAAGAGCAGTGTGGGACAGAGGGACGGGGAGTGAAGAGAAAAGCAATGTGAGGCAGAAGGAAGGAGAATGAAGAGAAGAGCAGCTCGAGTCACAAAGGAGGAAAGTCATGAGAAGAGCAGTTTGAGGCCAAAGGAAAGGAGTGAGAAGAGCAGCATGAGGCATAAGGACGGAGAGTGAGTAGAAGATCAGCATGAGGCAGAAGGAAGGAGAGTGAGGAGAAGAGCACCGTGGGGCACCAGGAAGGTTAGTGAGAAGAAGAGCAGCGTGAGGCAGAAGGATGGAGAGTGAGGTGGAGAGCAGAGTGAGTCATAAGGACGGAGATTGAGGAGAACAGTAGTGTGGGACGCAAGGACGTTGAGTGAGGAGAAGAGCAGCACTGCATGTATAAAACCAGACGCTGGGCTCTGCGTTGAGCCAGAAAAGCCCGTCATGATAGGTCTTATATGTTATACAGGAGTAAGTGATTTTCTGGCATGACGTGTCAACAGGTGCTGTCAAAAAGTAACGTTCTTGAGCAACATTCCCTGTGTTTTACACCTTTAGCCATGGACTGGAGACAGGTCATGAATTTGTGTACTATTCAACGAAAAACCTAAGGTTAAAGTAGTTAGACCAGCAGAGGCTAATGGGGCACTAAAATGCGGTTCCATATCCTATGCTGCGTTGCCCGAGAGGCTGGGTTCTATTGTCCAGCTCCGGGGTCAAGGACCCTGCAACACGTGGATGACCATCAACTCTTATAAGACCCTAATTGCACAAACCTACATGAATTGGGTCATAAGAAAGTATATAAAAACAGAAGTGCTCCAAGCCAGATTCGGGGATTCTACAATCACACAAGCTCACAAAATGGCACCTGTGTCAATATCCTCAGGAAGATTTCTTGCCAAGTTTTATGGCCTTTGCCTAAAAGCTAGCCCGAAACATCTTTAACGCAAATGGAATCAGATCCGCTTGCCAAACAATTTTGTTCTGCATAAAAGAGGCATTGAAGCCCCCGGGGCCCGCAGAGACCCGGAGCACAAAGTGCCTCTCAGCGGAACAAAGGAGGTGCTTCCAACTCTATGGGCTCTACAGCAGCCCTTCCCCCCAGCTGTCTTTTTAATTTTCTTTGATCATGTGTCTTCTTTTCACACTCCCTCTCCACACCCACCTCCCCTTCCGCCCCTCACCTGCCGCGTTGCCCAAAGCAAAACTGCATATTAAGAATAAACCGGTGGACAGTGCTTGCTGTGTGGTTGTTCACGGGAACGACGGCTGGAGAACCCGGAATACACCGGGAGCAGGCTGAAAGCGCACACAGGAGTGCACCAACTTGTCATGCTCACTTCTCCCGAAGTCCTTACTGGAGAGCAGGCGTCTGGTCTCACATACAGCAGGGCCACTGTGCGCAGAACTCTACGTCACACCCAGGGGGCTGAACCCTTACCTCTGACTTGTTATAGGCATAATGTTTCTTGTATTATATATCTTGAAGCAATGGCAGTAGCAGCAAAATACTAGTTGAGTGGCACATTAAGCTAAGCACAGATTTTCACCGTAGGTGTTTTTACGCCACTTCTTTAATTACAGTGGCCCCGTCCCTTGGAGAGACACCCTCCACCCGCCCTGTTTTTTTCATCCCACTTAAACCCCTGGCTGGAGTAATTTACAGTTGTGTGCAGTCAAGATTTTCACCAGAAGACGGTAAAGTAATTATCACACGCTCACTATCCCGGACTTTCATGACACCGATCGGTTCCATGTACACCTCTTGGACTAACAGGTCTAGAAGGAAACACTCGAACTGCTGAATCCAGAACTGGAACAGAGATGTCCATCCGGAAATGTTGTGAGCTGGAAGTAGCCCCCACAGAGTAGGTACAGCGCCCGCCCCGCTAGAGAACATGCATCTGGTTTCACATGCAGCAGGGCCACTGTGCGCAGGACTAACGGGAGGAAGGGCGGGCGGGGAAAACAAGTGACCACGGGAGGGAGGGTAGTGGTAAACAAGTGACAATGGACAGTGGGAGGGAGGGGGAGATTGGGTGTAAAGCTCTAACGATCAGCAGCAGCTTAATAAGAACATCTCCCAACATTACATGTGGGCCTGTTTGCCCAAACTCACACCACACAGACACAGCACGCACACTCTACGCATGCATAAACAACACTGAAAGCCACAGGACTTCAAAGCTTGCAAACAACCTACCAAGGAGCTGTGGCATTCTAGGCGCTGCAACCGAGACGACTCGCTGCCCCAGGACTGGAAAGAGACAGACAGAGGAGCCGCAGATCTTGGACGAGCGAGAGCTTGGGCTGCTCGCCCAAAGGAGGAAGTGTGAGTGAGTCTCAGACACAAAAAATAGGGAAGAGGAGACAGCAGGGCCTGCTCAGTAGAGAAGTGACATACAGGGCCATCTGGAAGGGAAGCAGACGTATAGAAGGACAACACTGGGGCCGGGCTGCGTTTAAATAACCTCCCTTAGAGGGGTCAGAGCTTGCTGTGACCCCGGAGTGGGCGGACCTAAGAGGAGATGCAAAAAAGCGGTGCGCAGCACCCCCACACCACGTGGAACAGTCCAAACAACATAAACTCAAAGCATTTATACATGCTTTCAAACAGTTACTGTCCATGAAAGGGAAAAACAAGAAAGTACGGGGGGGGTAAACAAGTGACCACGGATAACGGTAGGTCGGGGGTAAACAAGTGACAACGGATAACGGGAGGTAGGGAGGGTGGGTGGGGGTAAACACGTGACCACGGGAGGGAGGGTAGGGGTAAACATGTGACAATGAACAGTGGGAGGGAGGGGGAGATCAGGGGTAAAGCTCTAATGACCTGCAGCCGTTTAATAAGAACATCTTCGAACATTACATGTGGGCCTGTTTGCCCAAACTCACACCACACAGACACAGCACGCACACTCTACGCATGCATAAACAACACTGAAAGCCACAGGACTTCAAAGCTTGCGAACAACCTACCAAGGAGCTGTGGCATTGTAGGCGCTGCAACCGAGACGACTTGCTGCCCCAGGACTGGAAGGTGACAGACAGAGGAGCCGCAGATCTTGAATGAGCGAGAGCTTGGGCTGCTCGCCCAAAGGAGGAAGTGTGAGTGAGTCTCAGACACGAAAAATAGGGAAGAGGAGACAGCGAGGGCCTGCTCAGCAGAGTAGTGACATACAGGGTCATCTGGAAGGACAACACAGGGGCCGGGCTGCATTTAAATAACCTCGCTTAGAAGGGTCAGGGCTTGCTGTGATCCCAGAGTGGGCGGACCTAAGAGGAGGTGCCAAAAAGCAGTGTGCAGCACCCACCACACCACGTGGAACAGTCAAAACAAATGCACTTCTGCAGTACTTTGGTTATGCAGCCCACTGCGCTACTACATAAACTCGAAGAATTTATACATGCTTTCGAACAGTTAGTGTCCAAGAAAGGGAAAAACAAGAAAGTAGCAGGGGCCAAAAAGACAGCAACTGTAAACAGCCCCCCTAAGGCACCATAAGAAGTCAGCCAGCGCTTTAGAAAAAACATAAAAATACCCAATAAACATTCGTGTAGCATTATGGAGACACACCCGTGTTCCAAAAGAGTAGAGCTGCTGGGTGTACTGAGCCACCAGGAATTCTCCTTGTACCTCGACATACCCACCCAACAGCTCGACAGGCGCGGCTGAGGTGATAAATACAAGCAATAAGTGAGCGCACAGCTACTAATCGGTACAAGCTGTCGCCACGCCATTGCGCTAATGAAGAACAAAAAAAATGCTAACCCAGCTAGATGGGCACGGCTGAGGTGATAAATACAAGCAATAATTGAGCGCACAGCTACTAATCGGAACAAGCTGTCACCACGCCATTGCACGAATGAACACCCAGGAATTAAAAGCCACCGTCTAACGCCGCGAGTAAAAGATCCAGTCCGGGTGGGCGGGGCCAAAAGTGGACAGGGCGGTAACCAGGAGGGACTAAGAAGCCTCCTCTACAATGAGAAGCCACCTTTTCGCATGCACTATGACGCAAGCCAATAGGAATCATGGGCGGGGCTTCAAGTCCCCTTCTAAAAGCGTATTGATCACGAAAAGCCCTCACAGAGCGAGGAGCGCATGCGCGTTCCAGCGCTAGGTCTGCGAGACCTAAAAAAGAGACCACATTTGGATTCAGCTAATCAGGTTGCCCTCTAGAACACCCCTGTGAGGAGCTCCATTCCCTCTGATTTTTTACTGCACGTCATGTTATAAGGCTCCACTGAGCTCTGATTAGTTATCTACACTTTTTCATGGATTAAAAATCATTTTCTGCTTCAGGAATTATACAGATTACAATTTAACATCTGCTTGGGTCTGTATTTCTGTCTTTTTTATTCTGACTTTGTTGAGTCGAATAAGGAAGAGAAGAGCTTTTTCAGAGCCTGTGGTACCTGTGCCAAGAAGAGGCTTCATTCAGATGACCCTCATCAGGACTGTATTTATTGGCTGTATCCTCATCATAAGGCCAAGGATTGTAAGGTATGTTGTACTTTTTCTACCAAGACTTGGAAAGACTGTGAGGGGTAGCTGATAATATGGCTACAGAAGCTTAAAAAAAAAAGGAGAAGGCCAGTATGTAGGGATGACATCCTCAATGATGATCCTAGTCTCCAGACCATTGACACTGAAAATTTCCATGATGTCAGGAAAGACAACAACTCCGTCAAGAGCGGTGATGACGAAGTCAATGACACCCATTCTGTCAGTAGAAATCTCTTTTGTGTCATTGACGCTCAAACCCACATCAGAGTCCTCGTCAAAAGTGTGAAAAAACTGAAAAATATGAACAAAATTAGTCATTTGACACCTGAGCACACCTTTCCAAGCAAGGTGTCACCATTGCGGCCAACCCATCTGTTGGAAGAGGAGGATGTGGATGACGACGGACCCTTTGGGGTTGCACACATCCCAATGCAACTCCATGTCAAGTGCCAGGAAGATGATTACAAGGGAGAACAATATGATGAACAGAATTATTACGCCTCCGACAAGCAATACCACCAACAATACCAGGAAGAAATGGTATGCTTGCCTTCCTCTTTAGTTACTGACTTGCACTGGGTGCTCGCAGACCTACATCAGTAAGAGACACTCCAGCAGCCGCTTTTCTCCAAGACTCTGCAACTTCCGACGATGATAGAGAGGAGTGTGAACTTTGCGACGTCCATGCAGAATGGGATGATTGTTTGATACCTATTCCATCATCCCCCTCACCAACACCAGTGGATTTTCCTCCTGAGAACATTGGGAGTTTTCACAACCTGCTTCAAAGGGCGGCAAAGAGATTCGACCTGCCAATGCCCACTAAGCAGGCAAACTGCTTTCTTTATGATTTTAAGGAGCCATTTGGAAAGAGTGTGTAAGCAATGCACATCGTGAGCTACATATGGGAAGAGGGCTTAAAAGTCATGAAGACTTCAGCCACAGTTGCTGTGGTCCTTCCCTGCCTAGATAAAAAAAAATACAAAGCTACAGAGGATACTCCTGCATGTTTGACTGGCCATCTGGAGCCTGATTCTGTCATTATGCAGGCAACTCAGTGCAGGTCAAATAACTCGGCACCAATCACTGAGTCTTCTGACAAGGAATGTAGGCATCTTGATAATATAGGAAGAGGTTTTCCTCCATGTCGGCGCTTACAGTTAGGGCAGCAAATTCACTTGCTGTTATTGGACGATATGACCACTAAATGTGGTTCAACATCACCCCATATCTGGACCAGCTCTTGGAGGACATTAAACAGGAGGCCAAGAAGGTTCTACAGGAAGGAAAACGCACATCATCAGAGGTTATAGACTGTGCAATGGATATTGCCACTCCTGCATTTAGACAAATTGTGGGTGCTGCAGTGCTATAGGGGCAGGGTTTGCTGAAAGCTGCATTGTTTAGGCCAGATGTCCAAAACAAAATACTGGATCTCCCTTTCGATGGGAATCCCTTTTTGACAAAGCGCTGCCAGCAATTAAGACAGATACAGACACAGCCAAGTCATTGGGGACACTACAGTATGGAAAAGTGCCCTTTCAGGATGCCCGAGGAAGTGGTCTTCGTTCCAATAGGGGAGGTTATCAGCAATATCATTACCCCTCATATACATCTTCCTCACAGCAATTTCTTCCCCAGCTCTCTCAACTCGCAGTGCCAACAACCACAAGCAGTTTACAATAGACCTGCACCAAGAAGTAGAGCAGGGCGCCGAGGAGAGGCCACAGGCTGTCGCCAATGACCGCTCACAGGTTCCGGCTAATGACGCTTTCTCATCCCCCAAACTAGGAGGAAAAATATCCAGCTATCTTCATCGCTGGCAAGATATAACTACACACCAATGGGTTCTAAATCTTATTCAATTTGGCCATTCTCTAGAATTTATCCAAACCCCACTGCCCACCCCACCTCAACCCTTCAACCAATTCTGCCCTCAGAAATCGCAACACCTATCTCAAAAAGTAGTCCATCTGGATGGTAACATTGCAAGACATTCTGTTACTCCTGAATCATGGGGATTATAGGACAACCTTCGACCTTCAGAGTGCGTATTGTCACATACCATGCATCCATCCCACATGACGTTCCACCTATTCACTATAGCCGGGAGCCATTACCAGTTCAGGGTCCTTCCTTTTGGCCTGAAGTCTGCCCCTGAATATTTACAAAGTGCTTAGCACAGGTGTCAGCTTTCTTGAGAAAACAAAAACACCAAGTATTCCCTTATTTAGACGACTGGTTAGTCAAGGCACCATCATGTCACGCAGCGCAGACATCAACGTTTGCTTGTACAACCCTGTTCAGCGATCTGGGCCTTACACTGAACCCAAGCAAATCAGTCTTACATCCATCAATAAAAATCACATTCCTAGAAGCAACACACGATACCACGCTCAGCAAAGCGTATCGTACAGCGGAGAGGCAATTGAAACAGAAGTCCTTTGCTTTGCAGAATTTATACAAACAAAAGAGTCTCTTTCAGTTTACCTTTAAAAATCCCTATTGGGGATGATGTCATCATGCGTTCCCCTAGTTCCATTCTGCTGTCAAAGAATGCGCCGGCTCCAGGAAGAATTAGACAGTCAATGGCTTCAGGCAGCGGGGTTGTTCGACAATCTTGTCAGCATCACTTGGCCATAATCAATGCCCTATCATGGTGGACGAAACAGGCAAATCTGTCAGTTGGCCAGTCTTTCCTAAGTGTACCTTCTCTACTGGTCATGACAACCGACACCTCCATAGAAGGATGGGGAGCGTACATTCAAGACCTGGAGGTCAGCTGCAGGTGGTAAAAGCCTCATCTGCACTTTCATAACAATCTCCTAGAGTTCAAGGCAGTGCATCTAGCCTTGCAGGTTTTCCGTCCAAGGATACAGAATTCGGCAGTATAGGAAGCTGGCTCTGTATATACTATACTGAAGTAAGGTATAGTGTGCACAGTCAAGTGGATCCCCAGAGACTTACTGAGGCTTACAAAGATAATACTAAAACCTATATTTGTGGTAGTGTGGTCGAACAGTTAGGCTTATCAGAGGGCTGTGTTATGCATTTTTTGTCCACGCTCAGGCAAGAAATGATAGCACACACTTAAAGACTGAGTACGGACCAGTTGTTTTGTAACAAACGCTATTGTTTGGTTATTTTATTTGTAGAATCAAGAAGTACTCAGTTGCAGGTAAATAACAGTTTTCAAAGCAGTAATACTTTTCAAAATGGGGTAGGAATAATTTTGCAAGGCAGATGAAATGCTTTATAGACTTGGTAATATTTTTGTATTGTCAATCAGAAACAGTAGCAATTAGTACTTGAAAAAGATAGACAGTTGTATGCAGTAGATAGAATGTAATGCAATCCTATTGAAGGAAAACAGTGTTTTGCATTAGCAGGTATGTACCCGACTTACTCTTCTAGTCTAGGTACTGCACCACCAGCGGCATGGGGTGGCCGGGTGCAGAGGTCACCGAGCCCAATCTTAGTCAGTGGAGACTGGGGCACCCGAAAAGGTGCGGGATTCCATATTCATGCTGCAGCAGTCAATACTGTAATGATATTTACCCTCGCAGTCAGTGGAGAGCAATGAGGATGAATAGGATTCAGTAGACCGCCAACACAGTTACGGTCGCGTGGTCGTAAGCAAGTTACTATAGTTCGAATGGATTCACCGAAAACCCAACAGTCAGAGTCGAGGGTCGAAGCTGTGAACAGCTTTGGTTGTTGGGCCAAGAGGATTCCTCTAGGTTGTGGATGCCATCCAGCTGTGGTGCTTTCTTCTGGAAAGGAAGAGTCATGTCTACACAAGTGTCAGTCGTCTACCACTGCAGTTTTGCGGTTCTTTTGCAGCGGTGAGTCTCGTCGACACAAGAGCCGGTCCTCAACTGCTGCGGTTCCTGTACTGGTGGACGCCGCGGACTGAAGCCTCTAGCCCAAAGGGAGGTTCTTGAGGATTTGGACACAAGTGTCGGTCGTCTACCACTGAAGTTTTGGGGTTCTTTTGCAGCGGTGAGTCTCGTCGACACAAGTGCCGGCCCTCAACTGCTGCGGTTCCTGTACCGGTGGACGCCGCGGACTGGAGCCTGTAGCCCAAAGGGAGGTTCTTGGGGATTTGGTGAAGGCTGAAAGGTGTACGTGGTTTCTTGGTGGCCTTGCAGGATTTTTGGAAGGATAGCAGGTCCAGTTGTTGAACCGGTTACATGTAGCAGGGTTCTTGCCAAGTTCTGTCTGCAGTGGTTCAGTTTCTGGTTCAGCAGCAGTCTTCTTCTGTCTTCTTTGGTCTGTCAAATCTGAGGATCAAGGTTCAGGGATGCCCCTAAATACTGATTTAGGGGCGTTACAGGTACTGGCAGATGGTAACCAATGGGCTTCTTGCCTTTAGGGTGACTACACCCTTAGAATGTCCCCTCCCTTTGAGAAGGGGCATCTCCCTAACCTGATTGAGTCGAATCCTTCCATTCAAGATAGAGGATTTCCTAAGGAGGGGGTTACCTCGGTCCAGGACACCTTAGGGGTAGACCTGGCAGAGAGGGGACACACCTCTCCTGATTACTAATTTTCCCGCCGACCTTGCCACCAAAAGTGGGGCTTGGTCAAGGGGGCGGGCATCTCCACTAGCTGGAGAGGCCCTGGCTGGCATATCAAAGGGCAGGAAGCCTTTGAGGCTCACCACCCTGAATGCTGTTCCTGCTGGGGGGTACGTGTGAAGCACCTCCACCCCAAGCAGCCTTTGTTACTGACCCATGAGAGCACAAGGGATTCCATCACAGGGGGTCAGAAACATGTCTGTGTTTGGCAGGCTGGTGCAGACCAGTCAGCTGGACACAAGGGAGTTGGTCGTTTTTCGGGGGGCATCTCTAAGCTGCCCTCTGAGTGCAATTTGTAATAATTCTAACACTGACATCAATGTAGGTTCATAATGCTGAGTAGTTTGATACCAAACTCCTTAGTATTCGGTAAAGCCATTTCGGAGCTCTGGAGCTTGTAATGACCAACTCCCAGCCCATGTATTCAATATGGCTCCACTGCACTTACAATGTCCATGAATGGCACAGACAATGTAGGGGCACATTGCTCATGCAGCTGTGCCCTCACCTATGGTATAGGGCACCCTGCCTTAGGGCTGTGAGGCCTGCTAGAGGGGTGCTTACGTATGCCACATGCAGTGGTTGGTGGGCGTGGCACACATCCATGGCACACAGGGACGTGTGCCATGTCGACTCTTAAGTTTTGTCTGCACCAAAACACACAGTCTGCAATGGCAGTGTGCATGTGTTTTGTGAGGGGTCTCTGAGGGTGGCTTAAAACAGGCTGAGGCACTTACAGACCCTCTCTTGTCACAAGGCCCTTGGTACCACTGGTAACTTTCGTAAGGGGCTTAAATGGGGGCTGGAGGCTTGCCAATTGTGGAAATAAATGTACAGTTTTGGGAAAAAAACACAGGCACTGGGAACCGGACTGGCAGGGACCCAGTGCACACTCATTTAAAGTGCATCAGATATCAGTGAAAAAGTTGAGGGTAACTAGGCAAAAAGAGGCACTTTCCTACAGGTGGTGCTCATCCAAACGGACAATATGACCACTAGCAGGGCAGTGCGAGGTCACACCTCCACTCCCAAGAAGCGCAATGCATCTGGGGGTGGTCGATCCGCTAAGTAGTGCACCTGTGGGTAGAACGTCCCCTCCCCAGAAAGCAGAACACAATAGCAGACACTCTCAGCAGGCTGAGATTATTTCGCCACAAATGGGAACTGGATCAAAAAACTCCCAACAACATCTTTCTTCAGTTGGCAAGCCAAACGTCAACCTCTTTGCGACCCCACCCTCCCCCAACAAGAAATGGCAGTTCTTCGCAAGTTGGCATCACCATCAGGGATCATTGGGAAATGCATTATCGATGGCATGGTCTAGCATCTTTGCTTATGCTTTTCCTCCTATTTTTCTCCTCCCAAGGCTCCTCATGAAGATGAAAACCGAACCATGCAGGATGATCCTCATAGCCCCAACCTGGCCACGCCAGCATTGGTTTACGGAGCTCCTTCTCCTCTCGGAGAAACCTCACATCCATTTGTAGCCAATAACTTCTCTCCTGACAATGTCTCAGGAACAGGTATTGCATCTGGATCCCAGATCCCTTCCCTTATCAGCCTGGCTCCTGAGCACAATGAGTTCACTCATCTAAACATCTCGTCAGACTGCAGAGAAATACCGTCCAGAGCCCTTGCAGGGAGTACTAACAAAACTTATCACCTTAAATGGAAGCATTTGTTCAAGGCATGTGAGCTGTAGATCACATGCTTCGCATAGATCGCCATCTGATGTTGGGTCGGGATGTTTGCAGTTTGTTTTTCTTTGAAGAAGTCTTTCCAGTCGCAGGGCCTGTAACTCCTCCTTTCGGTGATAGTGCGCATGGGCATCGACTCCATTGTTAGATTGTTTTTTTCCGCCATCATGTTCAGACGTGAATTGTTGCGCTCTGGTTCGACACCTTTTCTCGGGTTCCCCTTGGTGCGCAATCCACTACCCTCAACGGTATTGTTGCTCGAACGCATTTCCCATTCTCCGCGTATCATTTCAAGTCGAAGACCTTCGAATCGGAAGACTCCTAAAGAGCCGTCGGGTCCACCCGCATCGGGCTCCATAGCAGTCGATGGAATGGACTCTGTTAAAATGATGTCCTGGGTGTCACGCTATGTTTCCACGCACCCACCTGCACGAAGTGTGCAGCCTCTGTCTCCGGAACATGACGAGAAGGACTGCGACGGTGCCGATTGTTTCGATCAAAGAAGACTCTCCGTGTGTCAGACCGGTAGTAGCCGTATACTTCAGGCAGCCACTAACCTTGCTAATCGACCGGCAGGAACGATGACTTGTAGAGAAGTCTCTACTTCACTCGTGTGCAACCCCACGCTGATGCACGCAAACCAACACCAGCGCGTGGGAGAGGCACACCGGGGGAAAAGAGAGAATTAAATAAAGAAGATCTTGGGGTCAATGTGGTGTCTTCTATCAGCAAATGGGTTGAGCTATGGGTTTACTCGCTTAGCATGCTGCAGAAAGAAGGAGACAAAAAGATAGTGGGTTAGGGAAGAGGAGGCCACCTACTCTCTTGCCTTTTTCTCCCTAGAGGTCCTCTACGTACCAAATGAGTTCAGGAGTCCAGAAACCCCCAGTCTGTGTAGTTGTTCACTTCACGGCTACTGGCAATGTTGGTAGTCCATTGAAAGCGTCCCTGCACTATACGTGAGGAGTCCTTTCCGTGTACCCACAACTACGATAGTTATCCTCACTATCGTTATTCCTTAGGCGGCACAAACGTGTGCCACGCGTTTGCTACGAAGATGCCTAATGTAAATAAAAGGCGGCTGAGTCTTGCAGCACAAACGCGTTCCCTGCGTTGGCTGCGAAGTTTACACAATGTCAAGAAGCAGCGGCTGAGTCTTGCAGCACAAACGCGTTCCCCGCGTTGGCTGCGAAGTCAACCTGAGTTCTAAGCAGTTAACTCCACTGCCTCGGTAAATGTCATGGAAGGAGTGCTCCCGCTCCTCCCACCGCGCCCCACCTAATTACCTGACTTTGGCGCCCCAAACAAGGATCGGCAAGACGAGAGAACACAATGGGCTTCGAGGAAGTTCTGTCTCAGGCTTCGTGACGACGGGTCTCTGGTTTGCGGCTTTGGACATCGGCGTGCGCTCGTCCTCCAGCGGGGATCACCATCCGCTAAGCGCCGTCTTCGGGTAGTTCAAACGGATTATCAAGCCCCGTTCCCACAGAGGGGGAGGGTCTTATAGCGGCGGTCATGTGATCGGGCACCGCTTCCTGTACTCTTGAGCTCGGTGTCCCAGAGTCTTCTGGGAGCTGTAGTTTGGCTCCCGCTGCACATTCCTCTGCTTGCTGCGGAGCAATAGCTGGGGGCGCCGGTCTTCCTTCCGGCCTTTTTCAGGTGTCTCGCAAGGATCGTGACAGAACCCCCTCTCGAGGACCTCCGTCTCGGCGGTTGCCCTGGTTTACCAGGATATCTGGCGTGAAATTGCTGTTGTAGTTTTGGGCAGTGAAGGTTAGTTGCTGGTTCCCAGGTCCGTTCCTCCGCCCCAAACCCTTTCCACTCCACTAGGTATTGTACTCTTCCCCTTACAAGACGGGAATCTAGTAATGTTTGGACTTCGTACTCTTCTTGACCGTCCACTTCTACTGGGAGGGGAGTCAAGGGTAGTCTCATGCTGGCGGGGCAAGGTCGGAGAAGGGAGACATGGAAAACAGGATATATTTTCCAGGAGGAGGGTAGGCATAGCCTCACTGCTACAGGATTCAGGATGTGTTCTACCCTGTAAGGCCCTACATACTTGGGAGCTAGTTTACCCACCCCTTTGAGATGTAGGTTCTTGGTGGACAACCACACTCTGTCCCCTACCTGATACTCGGGTTCTGGTGCTCTCTTTTTATCAGCGTAAAGTTTCTGTGTTTTTTATGCTGCCTCTAAATGGAGCCTGGCCTCTTTTAGAATGTTTCTAAGGTGAGTATGGTGTACGTGAATGGTGGGGTGTTTGGTAACCACAGGCCACTCGAACGGGAGCATGTTAGGGTGGAACCCGTAAAGACAAAAGAAAGGGGAACACCCTAGTGTGACGTGTTCTGCGTTATTGTATGCGAACTCCGCTAACCAGATGAAAGGGTACCAGTCTATGGTATTTTGAAGGGTAAAACATCGCAGGTACTGTTCTATTGACTGGTTAAGGCGTTCTATTTTACCATCCGTTTGAGGATGATAACGCGTGGATAGACGGGCTTCAATATTCATTGATTCACATAACGTCTTCCAAAAGCGCGAGGTGAATTGGGATCCTCTGTCTGTTATGAGTACTCTAGGTAGTCCGTGTGCTCTCACCACGTGTTGCAGGAATACAAGAGCCAATTCGCCAGCTGTGGGAAGTCTTTTGAGAGGGACGAAGTGACCCATTTTTGTTAGGTGATCAATTATCACTAGCACGGTGGTATATCCTTCACAGGGAGGCATCTCAACTATGAAATCCATTGATACTGTGTGCCATGGGGATGGTGGGATAGGGATGGAACGCAACAGCCCCACTGGTTTGGAAGGGCTGGTTTTGCTCTGTGCACAGACTGCACAGTTCTTCAGATATTCTTTGGCATCCGTCCGTAATGTGGGCCACCAAAAGGACCTTTCAAGCCCTGCTATGGTTTTGTTTTCCCCTAAATGGCCTCCCAACGATGAATCATGGATCCAGTTGATTGCTTGTTGTTGTTGAGCCTGCTGGGGGACAAATAGGGCATTTTTCTAGAACAGGAAATCCCCTTTTTTCTTTCTGTGGGCTGGGTCTGTTTGTATCCAGGCTTGGATGTTGATGTCGGATAAGGACGCTTTTACCGCCTCGAGGAATTCTTCTGATAAGGTGAAGGCAAGCAACTGGTGAGAGAAGGCCTTGTCTGGAAGAATAGAAGGTGGCTCAGGCGGTATACTCATCTCGGGGTTTGTGGTTTCCTCCATACGGGATAAGGCATCGGCCTTGCCATTCTGAGGTCCAGGTCTATATTTGATAAGGAAGTCATAATCGGAGAAGAATAGGGACCAGCGTAACTGACGCGGAGTGAGGACTCTGGCGGATTTCAGGAACAAGAGATTTCTGTGATCGGTGTACATCTCCACTGTATGACTTGCCCCCAAAAGATAGTGCCTCCACTCTTCACAGGCCCGTTTGATGGCCAGCAGCTCCTTATCCGTGATGGAGTAATTCACCTCGCTAGGGGATAGCTTTTTGGAATAATACGCTACCGGATGGAGTTGCCCAGTACTTTGATGTCGTTGGGACAACACTCCACCTATGGCGTATTGTGACGCATCAGTTTCCACCACGAACGGCAGGTCAGGATTTGGGTGGAGTAGAATCGGAGCAGTTGTGAAGCTTCTCTTTAGCTCTTGAAAGGAGTGTTCTGCCTCTTGGTCCCAGACAAATGGTGTATTTTTTCGCAGTAAACGGGATATGGGGTGTATCACCTTGGAGAAGTCTTTTATGAAACGCCGATAGTAATTGGCGAACCCTAGAAATCGTTGCACCGCCTTGACGTGATTCGGGGCCTTCCAAGAAGTGATTGCTTCCACTTTGTAGGTGTCCATTTGAAAACCTTGAGCATTGATGATGTACCCAAGGAAGGCCACTTCGTTCACATGGAATAAGCACTTTTCAAGCTTGGCGTATAAGGAATGTTGTTGAAGGCGGTTCAACACTTCTTGCACATGGGTAACGTGTTCTTGTAGGGAGGACGAATAGATGAGTATGTCCTCTATGTAGACAATGCAGCAGACGTCCAGTAGGCCTCTGAGAACTTCATCCATAAAAAACTGGAACGCTGCTGGAGCGTTGCAAAGACCAAATGGCATGACTTGGTACTCGTAAAGACCAAACTTGGTTCGGAACGCGGTTTAACATTCATCGCCCGATTTGACACGAACCAAATGGTATGCACCCCGCAAATCTAGTTTGGTAAATATTTGGGCCCCCTTTAGCTGGTCCAGTAACACGGGGATCAACGGGAGAGGATATCGATTCTTAATGGTTATCTTGTTGATGGCTCTATAATCGATGCAGGCTCTCAACTCGTCACAATCTTTTTTAGTAATAAAGAAGAGGGGAGAAGAGGCTGGCGATGAGGAATATCGGATGAATCCTGACTCCAAATTCTCCTCCAGGTAGTTCTTGAGGTAGCGGGTCTCAGGCTCGGTGAGGGCATACACCCGACTGCAGGGGATGTCTGCTCCCGGTTGGAGGTCGATCCGGCAATCGAATGATCGGTGGGGAGGTAATTGAGTTGCTGTTTGTTCATCAAACACTGGTTGGTATTCCATATACACGTCGGGTAGCTATACAGTACAGCAATACTCGGGTTCTTCCCTGCCTTCGGCAAGAAGACTCGCTTGTGTTCTGGACACGTTGTCCCCCTGCAGTGAGTGACTAGTACAGTGCTTTTTGCAATGATCAGATGTTAGGGACACTGTGCGTTCTGCCCATCGGACTACTGGGTCATGCAGAGACAGCCACGGCATGCCTAATATCAAGCGGAATTGAGGGGCGTCTATCAGGTCAAACCGTAGTACTTCGTAGTGGTCTTCCCCTACCCGCATCTTCAGGGGAATGGTGTGGTGCCTGACTGGTCCGGATGTCAAGGTCTTACCATCCACAGCCTTCACTATTTCGGGTGTTGCCTTACTTTCGTATGGCACCCCAAACCGCCGGGCGTATTGTAGATCCATGAAATTTCCGGTTGCGCCAGAGTCCAACAAGGCTGCCACGTCTAGAGGGTGGTTCTCGGTGATCCATAAAGTAACGCACACATTGATGTGGGCTACGGCGGGTTGCATGGTGTTGGCAAGTGCTAGGGGGATCCGTGATAAACCAGAACCCAAGGCAGTGATCCCTTCCTGTCGTGGGCTTTCTAGTTTTCCGATTCCTGTGAAAAAGAAGCGGCTTGTATCTGTGAGGTGCTTGGTCGTTCGGGTGCCTTAGCTCTAGCGCGACATTCCCTTATGAAATGTCCGCTTTTCCCGCAGTAAAGACAGAGCTTCTGCTGCCTTTGTTTTTCCCTTTCTTCGGGGGTAAGCGGACCCAGCATTCCCCCAATCTGCATTGGTTCGCTGCTATCTGTGGTTTTCGGACCTTCTTCGGGGAGCGGTTTAATCCTAGGGAGCGGGAAGCGAGTCTCACCTCGAGCTTTATCACCCTTCCGTTCTTGCAAGCGATGTTCCAACTGTACTGTGAGATCTATTCACTCCTCGCATGTCTGAGGCAGCTGAACCACTTGGGATAATACGTCCTTTAGGTCTCCTCGCAGACCTTGATAGAATAGGGTGGAACGTTTTTCGTTAGGCCAATCGGTTTCCACCAACAGTCTATTAAATGTGGTGATGGACGATAGAAAATCCTGTGATCCTTACCGGAGGGTAAGCGTTACAACAAACAAATGATGGACGGAATGCTGACAATGCAGACATTCTCCCCCAGTCAAGAGATCTGGGTTAAATCCATCGTTCTTTTGCCCACTACGCCACCCCAGTTCTGACATGGCCATATGCAAATCAGTCTTGACCCTGTGCCTCATGGGAACAGTCCAGCCCGAACTGCCAAGCCATGTCTTCCCTGGACCAGAATCAAGCATCCTAGGACCGGTTTCTGGCTATCAGCCGTCATCAGCCAGGATAGCTTGACTCCAGTGGCGTAGTGAGCACGGGACCCACGTCTGGGCATACCCATCCCACTTAGGGCGAAAAGCGTTACAACAAACAAATGATGGACGGAATGCTGACAATGCAGACATTCTCCCCCAGTCAAGAGATCTGGGTTAAATCCATCGTTCTTTTGCCCACTACGCCACCCCAGTTCAGACATGGCCATATGCAAATCAGTCTTGACCCTGTGCCTCATGGGAACAGTCCAGCCCGAACTGCCAAGCCATGTCTTTCCTGGACCGGAATCAAGCATCCTAGGACCGGTTTCTGGCTATCAGCCGTCATCAGCCAGGATAGCTTGACTCCAGTGGCGTAGTGAGCACGGGACCCACGTCTGGGCATACCCATCCCACTTAGGGCGAAAAGCGTTACAACAAACAAATGATGTACGTCCTTTAGGTCTCCTCGCAGACCTTGATAGAATAGGGTGGAACGTTTTTCGTTAGGACAATCGGTTTCCACCAACAGTCTATTAAATGTGGTGATGTACGATAGCAAATCCTGTGATCCTTGCCGGAGGGTAAGCAGTTCTCAGTCCAATGACATCATATGAGACTTACGATCGAATAGTCTTCTCATTTCTGTACAAAAGTCTTGGAAATTGTGTAGCACCGGGTCGTTTCTTTCCATTAACGGAATGGTCCAGCTGGCCGCGTTGCCCCCCATGTACGACATCATAAAGGAGGTTTTTGCTGTGTGTTCCTGGAATATCGTTGGTTTACAAAGGAAATGCAATCTGCATTGGTTAAGAAACGTCTCAAATTTCTTTGGATCCCCGAAGAATCTTTCAGGGGGGGCTAATGGTATCCCATGAGTCTGAATGACATGTACTGTAGGAGCAGAATCATGGGAAGCTTGCGAAGCGACAGGAGGAGAAAAGAACCCTGTACCAGTGGCGCCACCCCCCATTACCGGGGTTGTGTGTGACGCAGGAGGGGGAAGGGTCCAATCTTTTATGTACGAGCTCTTTCCAGGGCCTTGTCTAGTAAGGCCTGCGACCTCCCTGCGCAAGGTACTCCTCTCTTTTTTCATCTCTTGGTTCTCTAACCGAGAAGTGTGTACTTCCTGTTGTAAGGACGTGAGGCTCTCCAAAAGGGAGGACAACACAACATTGGAGTCCATCGTTCAGGCCGAGAAGTAAACTTGGGCTTGACAATCTGTCAGACCGGTAGTAGCCGTATACTTCAGGCAGCCACTAACCTTGCTAATCGACCGGCAGGAACGATGACTTGTAGAGAAGTCTCTACTTCACCCGTGTGCAACCCCACGCTGATGCACGCAAACCAACATCAGCACGTGGGAGAGGCACACCGGGGGAAAAGAGAGAATTAAATAAAGAAGATCTTGGGGTCAATGTGGTGTCTTCTATCAGCAAACGGGTGGAGCTATGGGTTTACTCGCTTAGCATGCTGCAGAAAGAAGGAGACAAAAAGATAGTGGGTTAGGGAAGAGGAGGCCACCTACTCTCTTGCCTTTTTCTCCCTAGAGGTCCTCTACGTACCAAATGAGTTCAGGAGTCCAGAAACCCCCAGTCTCTGTAGTCGTTCACTTCACGGCTACTGGCAATGTTGGTAGTCCATTGAAAGTGCCCCTGCGCTATGCGTGAGGAGTCCTTTCCGTGTACCCACAACTACGATAGTTATCCTCACTATCGTTATTCCTTAGGCGGCACAAACCTGTGCCACGCGTTTGCTACGAAGATGCCTAATGTAAATAAAAGGCGGCTGAGTCTTGCAGCACAAACGCGTTCCCTGCGTTGGCTGCGAAGTTTACACAATGTCATGAAGCAGCGGCTGAGTCTTGCAGCACAAACGCGTTCGCGTTGGCTGCGAAGTCAACCTGAGTTCTAAGCAGTTAACTCCACTGCCTCGGTAAATGTCGTGAAAGGAGTGCTCCCGCTCCTCCCACCGCGCCCCACCTAATTACCTGACTTTGGCGCCCCAAACAAGGATCAGCAAGACGAGAGAACACAAAGGAATTCGAGGAAGTTCCGTCTCAGGCTTCGTGACGACGGGTCTCTGGTTTGCGGCTTTGCACATCGGCGTGCGGTCGTCCTCCAGTGGGGATCACCATCCGCTAAGCGCCGTCTTCGGGTAGTTCAAACGGATTGTCAAGACCCGTTCCCACAGAGGGGGAGGGTCTTATAGCGGCGGTCATGTGATCGGCACCGCTTCCTGTACTCTTGAGCTCGGTGTCCCAGAGTCTTCTGGGAGCTGTAGTTTGGCTCCCGCTGCACATTCCTCTGCTTGCTGCGGAGCAATAGCTGGGGGCGCCGGTCTTCCTTCCGGCCTTTTTCAGGTGTCTCGCAAGGATCGTGACACCGTGACCGTCGTACTCGACGTCATGATATTCATCAGCAAAGCGACTCCACAGTGGATCTTTTCGGGGAGGATTCCGATCAAGAAGAATCCAATGTGCCAGAAGCCAAAGCAGAAGTGGTGGAAGAACACATCTCCATGTCTGATGTCGAAGACCAAATCAAACCAGGTCTGCGTATCGTGAGTACAGAGAATTCCTTCCCCTACCACTTACTCCACAAAAAGGCTCTGGTCCCTCCTCTGCCCCCGGGCCAAGGTCGGCACCGACAAAAAGTTTAGAGCACCCCACCTTCGGGCCCGGTGCCAAAACACAAAGAAAAGCCTTCGAGCTCGGGTCGGCCCCATACTGGCACCCAACCGAAAGCTTTGGCGCCGAAATCAAAGCATGTCCGCGTACACCTTCCATCCCTATCCAAGATTAAATCTTCGGTGCCGAAAACTTTGGAGCCAAACCTTCGACGCCGAAAACGGCAAGTAAAGAAAAGACTCTCTAAAGAACTTTGGTCCGACGTTCCATCTTCAGATCCGAAACAAAAAGAGCTGGAAATAAATCCAAATACTGGACATATCATTGCCAAATTACTTGAAAAGAGGAAAATGGGCCTTCAAGAGGGTTACCACATACCTCTGAAACAGAAATATGTGGGCACTAACCCTTCCCCACCTTCCATTCCATCTCCTCCACCCATTGATCCAAACTTGCTTATTTCACCTACAAACTCACCACCGCCATCACCTGACCCACAGGATGAGGGGGATGGGGACCATGATCAGGGGTAGTCCAGCAAACCCTGACCCATGGGAACATTATAATAATGATAACAACACTGATAATTACCCGGATCTAGATCTGTCTAAGCCCTCTCCACCTGATGATAATATAGGATACATTGAGCTTCTTAACAGGGCTGCTCATTATCACGGGGTGGAATTATATAAGGAAAACTTAGAAGAGTATTTTCTATTTGAAAACCTTAGTACCACTCAAAGAACCACTCATACATTACCGATGTTAAAGGGAATACTTAAACATGCAGACAAGATTTGTAAAGATCTTGTAACGGCAAGAATAATCACACCTATAGTAGATAAAAAGTACAAACCTGCACCTACTGACCCTGTCTACATCAAAGGTCAGGTGCCTTTAGACTCTCTTGTAGTTTCCAATGCATGCAAGAGGGCTAACTCATAGACCACAGGTGAAGCCCCTCCTCCTGATAAAGAGTCCAAGTTAATTGATGCTTCAGGTAAGAGAGTGGTGTCGCAGAGAGCCAATCAAGTGCTAATACTCAAGCCTTATTAGGTCGTTACGATAGAGCTCACTATGACGGTTTAGAGGAGCACATGCAATTTTTACCTGATGAGCACAAATCTAAGGCTAATGATCTTATTCAAGAGGGCAAGCTCATTACTAATACCTCTATATGATGCGCCTTAGACGTAGTAGACACAGCAGCCCGAGCAGAAAACACCAGTGTAATACTACGCAGACATGCTTGGTTGACAGTTTCCGGTTTCAAACCTGCGGTGCAAGCCTCCATTCTTAACCAACCATTCGATAAGGAACACCTCTTTGGTCCAGCAGTTGACACTTCGCTGGAAAAGATAAAGAAAGACACTGAGGCCGCTAAGTCCATGGGAGCTTTGCAATCACCTTCAGGAGAGGTTCCTTTCGTCGCTCCTATTATAGGGCAGACTTCAAGAGTATATCAACAGAAAATCCCTCCTCCTCTTACAAGTGCAATAGACAATCGCCCTCCTCAAGAGGCTATTTGAGAGGTGGATGTAGAGGAAACAACGGAAAGGGAAGAGGTAAAGGCAACTCAATACGCACTTCCGCCGCAAATACCAAACAGTGACTTTTTTGCGCTACCCCCAGACCATTCCACTCCTGTCGGGGGATGTCTTACTCGCTTTTCTCCAAGTCTGGAATACCATCACATCAGACAAATGGGTATTACAAATTATCCAATCTGGTTATTGCCTGGAGCTTACCAACAACCCTTCAAACATTCCACCAAGAGCACACAAACTGTCTCCAGAACACCTTCACCTGTTAAAACAGGAGGTTCAATATCCTCTGCAGAAAGGGGCAATATAGCCAGTCCCATTAAAATATCAAGGGAAAGTCGTCTATTCCCTTTACTTCTTGATTCCCAAGAAGAATGGGTCACTGAGGCCCTTTTTTGACCCCAGAGACTTAAACCTCTACATTCATTCCAACCGCTTCCATATGGTCACTCTACAACAAGTGCTTCCACTGCTGCAACAGGGTGACTTTATGTCCACTCTGGACTTAAAGGATGCATACTTACACATCCCAATCCATCCCGCTCATCGCAAATACCTAAGGTTTGTGGTAGCGGGTCATCATTACCAGTCCAAAGTGTTTCCCTTCAGGGTCAACACTGCTCCCAGAGTGTTTACCAAATGTGTGGCAGTAGTCGCAGTTCATCTCAGGAGACAAAAAATACATGTCTTCCCGTATTTCTAGACTGGCTTATCAAAGCCAGCTCCCACCAAAAGTGTCTCCAGCACACACAGACTACGCTACAATTGTTACACAGTCTGGGCTTCACAGTCAATCTGACCAAATCACATCTGGCAGCCCTACATGTCTCAGACATACTTGGGGGCCACTGTAGATACTCAAAAAGCTCAAGAATTTCCAATTGCAACCAGAATACACAATATTCAAACCATGTCTCCCAATTCTAAGCCAACCAATCGCTTTCTACAAGAGTGCTCATGCAATTGCTAGGATTGATGGCATCCTGCATTATAATAGTCCCACATGCAAGACTTCAAACGTGTCCCTTTCAGGAAAGTTTAGCTCGTCAGTGGAATCAGTCACAGGGTCAACTAAAAGATCTGGTGTTGGTGGACAGCTGCACCCATCGCTCTCTACAGTGGTGGAATCCACAGAACTTGTCCAAAGAGTGGCCATTATTCAACCCAATTCCACAGACGATCTCAACGGCAGACGCATCGCTAACAGTTTGGGGAGCACATCTTCAGACTCTAACCGTCCAAGGACTCTGAAGTCGGGAGCACAAGCAGCTTCATATCAATCACCTACAATTGCTTGCAATTTTCCTGGCACTGAAAGCTTTTCAGACCCACCTCAATGGCAAAGCTGTCTTGATTCGTGTCAGACAACATGACAGCAATGTACTATGTCCAAAAACAGGGAGGAACACACTCTTTCCAACTGTCACATCTTGCACAGACTATTTGGAGGTGGGCCATTCCTCAAAAGCTCTATCTCATGGCAGAACACCTACCAGGAGAAAGCAATCAAATAGCAGACCTGCTCAACAGACAAAAGCAACAGATTCACAAGTGGGAGCTTCATCCTCAAGTTCTCCTTCAGTTCTTCAAAATGTGGGGGTTTTCGGAGATAGATCTGTTTGCGACTCACCTCAACGCAAAATGCCCAAGCTTTGCCGCCAGGTATCAACATCCACAATCAAAAGGCAATGCCCTATGGATGATCTGGTCAGGGAGGTTTGCTTACGCTTTTCCGCCACTCCCACTGCTTCCATTAGTGGTTCGGAAGATCAGGCAAGCATCCCTGACTCTGATCCAGGTTGCTCCTACATGGGCTCGGCAGCCGTGGTTCACAACCCTGCTAAAACTGTCGGTAGTACCCCATCAAAAGCTGCACCTCACACCCAGTCTCCTCACTCAGAGCCATGGAGACATACGGCATCCAAATCCAAAGGAGCTCAATCTGGCGATCTGGCTCATGAAATCATAGAGTTTGGTTATCTAAACCTTCCAGCAGACTGTATGAACATCATTAAAGAGAATAGAAGACCTACCACTAGGGCTTGCTATGCAGCCAAATGGAAACGATTTGTAATATACTGCAATAACAACCAGATTAAACCACTTAAAGCTTCAGTACAAAACATCATATGTTACTCCATTTACAACGCTCAAATTTAGCATATACATCTATAAGGTTACATCTTGCTGCCATTGCTGCATATCTGCAGAACAGACAGCATCTCTCTCTTTTCAGAGTCCCCGTGACTAAAGTATTCAAGGAGGGACTAAAAAGAGTGATTCCACCAAAACTTGCACCAGCGTGGAATCTAAATATTGTCCTTAGCAGGTTAACGGGTCCACCATTTGAACCTTTGCACAAATGTGAGCTGCAATTTCTCACATGAAAAGTTACTTTCCTTTTAGTCATTACATCCTTGAGGAGAGTTGGTGAGCTACAGGCATTTTCAATCGAAGAACAATTTTTTCAAATTCCACAATGACAAAGTAGTTCTTCGTACCAACCCAAAAATTCTACCAAAGGTAGTTTCTGCCTTTCATTTGAACCAATCTGTACAGTTGCCCGTATACTTCCTTCAACAAGATTCAGTGGCAGAAAGAGCTCTTCACACATTAGACGTTAAAAGAGCATTACTTTATTATATTGAAAGTACACAACCATTTCGTAAAACCACTGCATTAAGGCAATGCAATTTCAAAATCTGGCATTGCAAGATGAATAGTAAAATGTATCCAAATTTGTTATGCTAAAGCAAAAAGGACTTTACCTACACCCCCTAGAGCTCATTACACATGCAAATTGGGGGATACGATGGCTTTTTTGGGCAACATTCCCATTGCAGATATCTGCAAAGCTGCAACATGGTCTACTCCACACACATTTACTAAACACTACTGTATGGATGTGTTAGCCAGACAACAGGCTAATGTAGGCCAAGCAGTACTCAAAACATTATTTCAGACAACGGCAACAGCTACAGGTTAGCCACCGCTTTGGGAGCAACTGCTGTATAGTCTATGCACAGCATGTGATCTACAGCTCACATGCCTTGAACGGAAAATGTTACTTACCAGTAGACATCTATTCTTGGCATGTAGAGCTGTAGAGTCACATGCGCCAACCTGCCTCCCCGGGTACCTATGCTTGTTGCAGTTACAATCTTTTAATTCAATACTTATTACATACATGGGCATGGTCATCTCTTTATACACTACTAACTCCATTCTCACCCTATGACAGCAAATAATCTAACAATGGAGTCGATGCCCATGCGCACTATCACCGAAAGGAGGAGTCACCGGCCCCTTGACTGGAAAGGCTTCTTCGAAGAAAATCAAACTGCAAACATCCGGACCCAACACCAGATGGCGATCTATGCACAGCATGTGACTCTACAGCTCTACATGCCAAGAACAGATGTCTTCTGGTAAGTAACATTTTCCTTACATATGGTGCCAGCAAGCTAATGTGCACCTATTCTCCTCTTCTCCCTTATCTCCTGCACTTAGCGAGATCAGGATTGGCTCACGCTTCCATTGAGGTCCACTTGGCGGCCATCTCCCGATTCAGGAGATCACCCACTTCACCCTGATTATGGTCTGCTAGAATAGTTAAACAATGTCGCAAGGGATTATTTAGAGTTTTTCCACCAGTATGACCTCCTCCTCTGCTCGGGCAGTTGAATTTTGTGCTCTCACAGATTATGAAACACCCGTTTCAACCCATTCACAGAGCTGATATGAAATTTATGTTCGAGGCATGTGAGCTGTAGATCACATGCTTTGCATAGTCCTACCATCTAGTGTTGTGCCCGGATGTTTGAAAGTGTTTTTTCTTCGAAGTCTTTCCAGTCCCTCGGTGCACAAGACACTTATCCTTGACGGCATTGTTTTTGATCGTGTAATCCCATTTTCAGTGTATCCTATTTACTTAAAAAACCCATTTTCGATCTGGTAGCTCGTGGAAGGCCGTCTGGCCTACCCACGTCGGTTCGCCTCGCAGTCGATGGAACGGACTCCTTTCAAATTCTGCCCTCGGTGCCACGCGAAGTTTCCGCACACCGACTCACACAAAGTGTGCAACCTGTGCTTGTCTCCGGAGCTCAAAGAACAGGACTGCAACGCATGTTAGGCTTTTCGGTTAAAAAAGGCACTTTGCGACCGTCGGGCTCTACATTGCGACAGGCAGAGCCAACACACAGGTTTCATTCCGGACCTCTTCGGAGAAGATTTGGAAACAGCGGCCGAAGACACAATGGGAGCTGAGGAAGAGCAAGACACCATCTCCGACTACGGCTCCGACAGAGACGAAGAAATCCCACAAGGGCAGCGTACCGTGAGTACAGATCCTCCCTTGCCCCAAACTCCACCTCAGCGCAAAAAGAAGGATTCGGTCCAACCCCCGTCTCTGGGCAACTGTTGGCACCGAGAACATGTTTCCGACGCCCCACCCTCTGGCTCGGCACCGAATCACACCCAAAAGCCATCCGGCTCCGAACAGAGTCGTTCGAAAACGGTCACCAAGCAGAAAGCTTTGGGATCAAAGTCAAAGACAGTGCCCCCCCCCCCCCCCCCTTTGCCGCCCGAAGCAACTTTGGATCCAAAATCCTCAGCATCCAAAACCCATGCATCCAAAACACCCTCACCGATAATTTCGGCACCGAAACAAACTGATGTGTCGATTTCATCTAAGGAACAGCATTTCTATGCTCTGCCTTCCAAACCGGATCCGAAACAGAGGGAGCTATATATCCACCCAACTACTGGACATTTCTCCACAAAAGTCACAAGAAAACGGAAACCTGAGACAGAAGAGGCCTACCACATTCCTATAAAAAAGAAAAATGTTGCTACTAATCCTTCTCCTCCTCCCCTTCTTTCACCTCCTTCTCTTCTGTTTCAACCCTTACTGATTTCATCTGAGCACTCACCACCACATACACCTGAAGATCAGGATGATGGAAATGGGGAGGGGGCTGGGGACAATAAACCAATACCTCCAGACCCCTGGTCAGATTATAACACCAATTCTCCCACAGGGAATGATCATGACTTGTACCCTACTAAGCCCTCTCCTTCAGATGACAGTGTAGTTTACATAGAACTGCTGGGTAGAGCTGCTAACTACCATGGGGTTCAGCTGCATAAGGAATCCGTAGAAGAGGATTTCCTTTTAGAGACGCTTAGCCCCATACAAAGATCCTCGCGCACACTTCCCATGCTCAAGGGTATGATCAAGCACGTAAATTATATTTTTAATGACCCTGCCAGGGCCCGTATCCTCACCCCTAGGGTAGATAAGAAGTATAAGCTGGCACCATCTGATCCAGCATACTTAAGGGGGCAATTACCCTTGAATTCCTTGGTGGTTTCCAACACACGCAAAAGGGCCAATTCGCAAACAGTAGATGCTCCTACCCCAGATAAAGAATCTAAGATGCTTGATGCTTCGAGGAAAAGGGCAGCCTACAGGCTGCAAACTTTTGGCGCATCTCCAACACACAAGCTCTGTTAGCTAGGTACGACATGGTGCATTGGAATGAGATGGAGCACTTACTCCAATTTCTACCCAATGAGCACAAATCCAAAGCGCAAGACCCAGTGCAGGAGGGACAGCTAATTTCAAATAATTCAATCAGGTGCGCCCTAGAACCTGCAGACACTGCTGCTAGAGCTGTATATATCAGCGTCCTTTTTAGAAGGCATGCCTGGCTATGTATTTAAGGATTCAAACCAGAGGTTCAGACTTCTATCCTGAACACACCATTCGATAAGGAACACCTCTTTGGCCCTGTGTTAGATTTTTCACTGGAGAAAATGAAGAAGGACACAGAAGTGGCTAAATCTATGGGAGCCCTTCAATTAACACCAGGACATGGTTCCTTTCGGCGCTCCTTCTTCCCTGAAGGATCTAAGAATACCTCCTCAGACACTACCGCCTTGCACTTATTAGTTCAACAATCAACCCTCTGCCTCTAAGGGTTACTTCAGAGGAGGTTACAGAGGCAACAATGGCAAAGGTAGAGGTAAAGGTTCAAATACAGACGCCTCCCCCTCCAACACCAAACAGTGACTTCCCTACACTTCCCCCAGACCATTTAAGACCTGTCGGGGGCCTTCTTTCACATTTACTACCCATCTGGTAGTTCATCACTACAGAGAAATGGGTACTGGAGATTATCCATTCTGATTATTGGCTGGAGTTCACCAAGAATCCTCCAAACATTCCACCAAGGTCACGCAAACTCTCGCCAGATCACTTACACCTCCTCAAACTAGAGGTTCTGTCTCTCCTTCTAAAAGGGGCGATAAAGGCTGTACCACTACAATACCATGGGTCGGGTGTATACTCCTTTTACTTTCTTATTCCCAAAAAGGACGGTTCTCGCAGACCAATCTTGGACCTTAGAGAACTAAATCTTTACATACAGTCAGACCATTTTCACATGGTAACACTTCAACAGGAGCTGCCACTTCTACAACAGGGCAACTTTCTGTCTACTCTAGACTTAAAGGACGCCTATTTTCATATTCCAATGCATCCGGCTCATCGCAAATTTCTCAGATTTGTAATAGCAGGACAACATTACCAGTTCAGGGTACTCCCGTTCGGAGTCACCACAGCTCCCAGTCTTCACAAAGTGTCTGGCAGTAGTCGCTGCCCACCTCTGAAGACAACACTGTCTTCCCCTACTTGGACGACTGGATCATCAAAGCCAGTACGTATTCAAAATGTCTCCAACACACTCACAGAACACTACAGTTACTACATCAACTGGGGTTCACAGTCAATGTGCTAAAATCGCATTTCCAACCTTCCAATACTCAAAGCTACCTAGGAGCCACTTTAGATACTCAAAAGGCTCTGCCCTTTCCCATCGCAGCCAGAATTCGCAACATGCAGGCTCTAGTTCTCCAGTTTCAATCCAATCACTTGCTTCCAGCTCGAGTGTATATGCAACTACTGGGAATGATGGCATCTTGCATCATGATCGTTCCCCATGCCAGGCTTCACATGCGTCCCCTACAAGAATGCTTTGCAAGTCAGTGGAACCAATCGCAGGGTCTGCTAACCGAACTAGTGTTGGTAAGCGGCCGTACTCATCGCTCTCTGCAGTGGTGGAACACACAAAATTGATCAAAAGGGCGGCCCTTCATAGACCCAGTTGCACAGACAATGCTAACAGCGGATGCGTCCCTCACTGGCTGGGGTTGCTCACCTTCAGCACCACACAGTGCAAGGCCTGCGGAGTCAACAGCAAACATCTCCCCACATAAACCATCTAAAGCTGCTAACATATTTTCTAGCGCTCAAATAATTTCAGACTCACCTGGTCGACAAAGCTGTCCTAGTTCGTACCAACACCATGACAGCTATGTATTACATACAAAAACAGTGGGGGGTCACACTCTCTCCAACTGTCACACTTGGCCCAAGACATTTGAAAGTGGGCCATTCACCACAAAATCTATCTCGTAGCGGAACACCTCCCAGGAGTAAACAATCAGATTGCTGATCTCAGCAGACAGAGACAGCAAATACATGAATGGGAACTTCACCCTCAAGTTCTCCTCCCATACTTTCAAAGTTGGGGAGTTCCTCAAATAGATCTTTTTGCCACACACCAAAACGCAAAATGCCCAAACTTCGCCTTCAGGTACCTAAACCCGCTCTCCAAAGGCAATGCACCATGGATGAACTGGTCGGGGATATTTGCTTATGCTTTTCCGCCTCTCCCACTCTTTCCATTAGTGGTTCGGAAACTCAGGCAAACATCCCTCACACTGATCCTAGTAGCTCCCACATGAGACCGTCAACCGTGGTTTACAATATCATCATCCATCCTCTTGATGCTTCAATACAAAATATCATTTGTTACCTGTTACACTTGCAGCAGTCAGGATTATCTTATACTTCTATCCAACGACATCTCGCTGCAATAGCTTCATATCTACAAAATAGGAAACATTTATCGCTTTTCAGAGTGACCGTAATCAAAGCTTTCATTGAAGGACTCAAAAGAGTTATACCACTAAGTCTTCCACCTGCTCCAGTGTGGAATCTTAACATAGTCCTCACAAGATTAATGGGCCCAACTTTTGAACCCATGCATAAATGTGAGCCACAGTTTCTCTTCTGGAAAACTGCTTTCCTCTTTGCAATCACTTTACTGAGGAGAGTGGGTGAACTACAGGCACTAACTATAGAAGAACCCTTTTTCCAACTTCACAGAGATAAAGTGGTTCTTCGTACTAACCCCAAATTTCTACCTAAGGTAGTATCTGCCTTTCACATCAATCAGTCAGTTGAATTACAAGTATTCTTTCCCTCAACCTTATTCTGTGGCAGGACGAGCTCTACACACCTTAGATGTCAGAAGCACCCTTTTATGTTACATTGAAAGAACAAAATCATTTTGTAAGACGAAACAACTTTTCGTTGCTTTTGCACCACAACACAAGGGCAATTCCATATCCAAGTCAGGTATTGCCAGATGGATTGTTAAATGCATTCAAACTTGTTACGCAAAAGCAAATAGAAAGTTAACAATACCCCTTAGAGCGCATACCACTCGCAAAATAGGGGCTACTATGGCTTTCTTAGGAAATATCCCCATAGTTGACATTTGTTAAGTTGCAATATGGTCTACCCCGTACACATTCACCAAACACTATTGTGTAGATGTGTTAGGGAGACAACAAGCTAATGTGGGCCAGGCAGTACTTAAAACACTATTTCAGACAACTCCAGCAACTACACGTTAGCCACCGCTTTGGGAGAATACAGCTGTATAATTTATGCAAAGCACGTGATCTACAGTACACATGCCTCAAACGCATAATGTTACTTACCCAGTAAGCATCTGTTCTTGGCATGTAGAGCTGTAGATTCCCATGCGCCCACCCGCCTCCCCAGGTTCCTTTACCTGTTGCAGTTCTCTCTCTTACTCTATATACTTATGCATGGACATCTCTATTCTTTACTTACTAACTCCATTCACACCCTCTGTGGAAAACAATCTAACAATGGAGTCGATGCCCATGCGCTCTATCACCGAAAGCAGGAGTCACCTACTTGGTTTCCGAAGAAAAGCAACTTGCAAACATCCGGACCCAACACTAGATGGCAGGAGTATGCAAAGCATGTGAATCTACATCTCTACATACCAAGAACAGATGATTACTGGGTACGTAACATTATCCTTGCTGGAAGGTTGCTCTCCTCGTAGCTTTAAGATCTGCCAGACGAGTTAGCGAAATTCAAGCTCTGACCATTCGGGAACTTTCCTGCAATTTTGGGATGATAGAGTGGTTCTTTGCACAAACCCAAAGTTAATTTTTAAAGTCCCTTCAGACTTTCATCTTAATGAGCTTCTTATTCTGTAAATATTTTTTCTAGGACCTACAACACCAGCCGAAAGAACACCTGATTCTGTGGACATTTAGAGGTGTTTGTAATTTTTTCTGAAAAAACCAAAGGTTTTCGCAAGTCTGATCAACTATTTGTGGCTTACAATCCGCCACGATAGGTTATCCTCTTTCTAAGCAAAGCATTGCAAGGTGGACAGTGCAATTTACTACTGTCATCAAGCTGCAGGCAAACCGTTTCATACATCAGTCCACGCCCACTCTACCAGAACTATATCTGCTTCAGCTGCGCCGTTTGCTGGTGTGTCACTTCAAGACATTTGCCGGGCAGCTACCTGGAAAAATACAGACACCTTTACTAGGTATTGCTGCTTGGACTCTGCAGTTCGCATCGATGCAGCAGTGGGTGAGGCAGTGCTGCAACATCTTTTTCAGTGATAGTGAGCTTTCCCCTCCTCCACCATCCTTTTACTGGTATTGCACATTGTCTCTATGCATTGTTGTGTGTGTGTGTCTGTCTGCCTGTCTGCCTGTCTGTCCGTCCGTCCATCCATCCATCCATCCATCACACAATGAAGTCTAATAAGGCGCACACTCAGGAGATGTTGCTAGTGCAGGTTTATTTACCAGTGGTGAATAAACCTGCACTAGCAACATCTCCTGAGTGTGCGCCTAATTGGACTTCATTGTGTGGTATTACGTCCAGTTTTGTTCCACCGGCTCTGCGCACCACCTGACAACAGGCCAGGGATCCCAGGAGAGAGAGAGAGAGAGAGAGAATGAATATATATATATATATCCATCTACTGAACTCCTGTGAGTGGGATGGCAGAATTCACGTATTTAAATCCAGGCTCCAAAAAAGTGTACGGGGCACTTGCGGGGTTGCTTAAAACATGCATTTATTCCCTTTGGCATACCCGTTTCGGCGAAAGATTCACCTTGCTCAATGCTGGAATGCATGATTAAGCCAAACAACATTGTAAGTTCATTCATATATTGGGAACATCATCCTCATTGGTGGATTACTGTGCTTAACACAAAGAGAGGACTACAAACAGTTATTCTCCAAGACGGCTGCCATACTTGACAATGTTCGTATCTATTATGCCACTGATCATCCAGGCTCCAATGCCACCACATCCATCTCACCTCAATAGGTAAGTACGCGATATAATCAATAGTTACAGCTTGCCGTGATGTTCAATTCTTTGTTCCTGCCTCCCCTCGCTTGCCACTGGATATTGTACCAAGATGAAAACTGCAGGAGTCGGTCTGATTACCGAGTTTCATGAATTTGTATATTTCACATCTTTGTTAGACGGCGGAATACGAACATTGTCAAGTATGGCAGCCGTCTTGGGGAAAAACGTTTTGTAGTCCTCTCTTTTTGTTAAGCCCAGTAATCCACCAATGAGGATGATGTTCCCAATATTTGAATATTGTATGGTTTAATTATGTATCCCCGCATTGAGGAAGGCAAATCTTTTGCCGATACGCGTCTGCTATGAGAATAAATGCATGTTTCAAACAACCCTGTGAGTGCCCCGTACACTTTTTTGGAGCCTGGATATATACATATATATCTCCTTAGGGTCCTTGCTTCTCAAAACAGTATACATATTTATATAAGTATGTCTATGTTTACATATTGGAATCTTTCACAGATTCACATGCTATCCACCCCCCTCCCCTGAGGAAGCTCACATTTCTCTCTTTTTTTCTGAGTGTATCTCTTACAATAGTGCTTTGAAAATCTGAGGGAATAGAGCTCCTCACAGGGATGTTCTAGAGGGCAGGGCAACCTGATTGGTTGAAACCTATCTTTGGTCTCTTTTAAAAAAAAAAAGACTGATATGTAAAAAAAACTAAAGGGCCTAGGGGCTTTCTAGTCTATGTTTAACTTTGCATAGCTATTTTAATGTACCGTGGGACTCCCATCTCAACAACGGTGAATGATTCAAGCATGTGAATCTATGAAAGTTTCCAGTGCTGGAGAACTACAGTGACAGGTAAGTAGCTTATTTTCTTATATTTATGCTAAGAAACTATAACTTGTAGCCTAAAGTTACTCAATGGCATGAGGTATAGTCTCTTCAGATAAGTATAACTATAAGTATAACCATTACTGCTGAATTATTATGGTTTTGTGAGGCTAAAACGTCAGCCTAACTATAACGTCGTTATAACTTTTGGTTTTTCAGTGAATTTCTATTGTTTTTTTTTTAAACGTAAAGTAATATAAAAGTATCATTTGTTAATACAACCACCACCCCCCACGGCATGTGGCTGTGCACTGCAGGGGTTTGGTGTGTGAGTGGGTGTATTTTTTCTTCTTGGTTTTGGGATCCGTGGATCTGCTGCAGAGTTACCCTGGGGGCCGCACTGAGCGCCATGGAAGACCCGCGGTTCGGCCCTCCCCAAAAATTGGGCAATTTTTTGCCCATGTGGGGTCCCTCACAAGCCTCTCCCTTATGTCCTTGTGCTATTTTTCATTTTTGTTCCCCCAGACCTCTGCACCCCCTATCTCCGTACATCCCCCCCCTCCACTGCAGGCCGACTGAGAAATATAATTCCTATCAGGTTGCGGCCAGGCAATTGGGGCCTTGCTTTGCCTGTGGATCTGCGTCCCTAGATATTTATATTTTTCTTTCTTTAATTACTCCAAAACTGCTGATCAGATGCACACCAACTTACAAAAAGCACTCGTTCTGGCCCAAGAGCTAGCTTTCTGCCAAATTTGGTGTAATTCCGTTCAGCAGTTTGGGCTGTAGTTGTGTTAAAAAAATGCTAAATCCCCATATAAATTGCATGGGGGAAAATCATTTTGGGCATTGGCGGCTCCTCCGCTATGGCGGAGGAGCATTGCCTCACTGCTTTTAAGCAGTGCGTGACGTACAATGTAGAAATATAAAAGGATAATAACTATGCGTTACTATATTTTTTGCTTTCTGCTGCTTTGCAGGCGGGGCTCTTCTGCTCTCGGAGCAGGGCAGGAGTGGGTTTCCCACTCCTAAGTGCGCAATGACTGTTTGGTCTGCCCTCTCGGGCCGCCCAAACCAGTAATGCGCTCTTTACTCTTGTCCATGCAGGCTGCATTACAGCCTGCATGGAGAACATGCCCACCCCTCCAGCCCCTGGCAGAGTGCCACGTCCCGGCGCTGAGACCATTCACGACGCTGCATTACAGCATTGTGATTGGTTTAGGGGAGGGAGCCTGGCTGCTTGCTTCCTATTCCTGGAGCGGAGACGGGAGGTCAGGAGCAGAGACGCGGGACCCGGGGGAAAGGTAAGTTCTTTTATTTTCTACTATTTTTTTTATTCGCCCCCGCAATCTCCCCATCCCCCCCCGTGACACCCCCACCCCTGGGCCCTCCCCGCCACCCGCAAACCATGCCGTCCGCCCCTTGTTTTGGGATCCCCCTTTTTCTTGGCCCCTACTTAACGAATCACCCCAAAGCTTTCCAGACAGCAGCTGAAGTAACTTCTATACTCGTTTTGAAAATTTCATGAAGATTCGTCAAACGGTGCAAAGTTATTAGCAAAACAAGAAATGCTTTGTCTATGAGAAAAGTTGGTCCTAACTAATAACTACCTACAGGCTATTGCCAGTAGGTTATATATATTCCGCAGCACCCGCCACGCCAGAGAGCGGCTGCCTTAAGGCAGAAACGAATGTATACTGTGTGTATGTGTGTGTACACAAGAGTTCACACAAGTTTTATTTTTCTGTTGTGTTGTAATTACAACAGGTTTGCTTGAAGGATCTGCTGGCTAAAACGGATTAACATAATACTTGTAATACTGTGTAGGAAGGGTCAGGTGTAGATTTAATATTTGTGTGTGCAGGTAATAGCACATCTTTAGCGCTATAATGCATATCTTATTGATGGTTGCAGAATGACTTGAGATTGGACTAAAGAGTGCTTTCCAGCTTAGACCTGGGATAACCACTGACTGATTTCAATTGTTTTTAAATTTATCTTTTATTTGATCTTCTGGAAATCTGGCATGAATCAACATTCCTACATCTACTATGGATAACCCTGGTGTAGAACTAGTTAAACATTAGGAGCAAGGCAGTAAAGCCAGTGATAAGGGAGGCAGCACGATCCTTCTTGATGGATTGATGATTAATGATTCACTCCTAGTAGAGTAGAGATGGGTCTTTTAACTATTTTTGCAGGGGCAAAGAGGTGCACTTGATGTATCAGAAATATTGTTCTAGATCGTGGAAGCATAAATTGAGAAATCTTGTGTTTGGGCATTTTCTTCTTTCCATTTCTTGTTTGCAAGTTTGTTGATGTTATATAAGGACAGTAAATAACTCCCCTGAGAGTAAACTTATGTTCTTGGTCCGTACAACAGCATATTTTCCTCATTTACCTGGGACCAGTAACTTTTTCTTCTTGAGCAGAAATACATGTGCTTTAAATGTGATCCTTACCAATACTGAAAGATAACCTTAGACTTATACCTGCTACTGGTTTTTGATAAGGATCTCTACTGCAAAGCGCTGCAGATGAATATCTTCTGAACCATGTGAGATGGTTGCCTCCTTGTTTCTACCCACAGCACCATGGGGAGGGCTGCTAATCTGAGGAAAGAGACTGAGTTTCCATAGCTCCGTGTCTAGGCACTGACTCTTGACTAAGTAGGAACATCAGAGCTCTACAATTTTAAAAAGAAAAGTTCTGCAATTTCCCTGCCTGAAATTATCCAATGCTCCTAGTTGTTCGAAATTTACAAATGCATGTTTTAAAATGTTGAGAATGCCCCCCTATTAACAGTAACAATATTTTTGTGTTGTCTTGTGGACATTCTAAAGGTTTTTTTCTGAAAACATCCTGAGATAACTAATATCATGCCATTCTTGTGTGTGGTAGAGTTTAAACAGCACGCTCAAATCGAAGGACCTTGAAATACAACAGATTTCCACAGCCTTGAAACATCTCCAGTTCTTGAAGCAAGAAATGGAAGTGAAATACAACAGATCCTTGAAGGAGAGGGAGGGATTCATTGAACAGCTACAGACATCTCTTCATGAACGGCACAAAGAACTTGAGGTCTGACTTGTATCCAACCTTTTCTGTACTATTATCATTAATGTGATTACTGTGACTACTGTGACTACATCTTCAGACAGCCGCTGCTTGTGCTCATTCCCAGACCTTTTTAGGTCAAACATGGACTTGCTCCTATAAAAAAATGTGTCCTCTGAAAATGTAAATGATTTACAAAAAATGTGTCATTGATGCCTGTCATAAATGCTCTGTGTCCATAAATTATCCTGCATTTATAAAACCTCGCTCTAAATGAACAACAGTGTGCTTAAATTGTATTGTGCCACATTATGGACATACTGTGTTTCATAACGCATGGGTAACCGGAATCCATAGGCCCCTGGGTAAATTAGCAGTGTTTTCAGGAAACAGGGGTCCCTAATAGATAACAGTTAAACTTCAGCTCATGGATAAAAAATGTGTTCCAAAAATCAATGTTTTAATACAGCAAATTAAAAAAAATATTTACAAGTAGATAAGTGACAGTGAGGTACAAAAATCATGCTAGGTACTCATGCGAAAGTGATACAAAAACACAATTAAAGTATCACAATTTACACAATCTGTAAGCATCCTGTATATTTAATATAATTATTAAAACAAGTCTGCTTAGTTTGTCAACTGCGTTTCCTTCCACATACATAAAGGGATCCTCATCAGTACTTGAATTGAAGTTTGCTGAAGACAGTGAAGAGTGAAATCCTATGGAAGTATATAAAGTAATCTCCATAAGGGGGATGCAGGTTCATCAAAATATGAGTGAGCAGAAACCGGCTTGATCAAATTACAATGTATAGCGGGACACCGGAATCTGTGAGAGCAATACATGCTTGAATAGTACTGTGGCCTGACCAAAATATCATCGCTCATCACAGCAAGCAAGCCATCTGCATCCTGGCGGAACCCCTAGATACATGATCCCGCATTGAGTACTGATCAATCACCATGTCACATGATGAACAACTGATGTTTCTAGAAAACAAAATGGACATGTAACTCAGTTAAAGCACATCCCTGTTCATAATTAAAAACTGCTATGCCCTTATATAGTGCTGCATGTGCATAACATATGCATGCACAGCGCAATTCAGGCCTTTGCGGTTGTACGGTCAAAGATATTTATCTCAAAATGTCCTCACTTTAATTTCAGTTAATCCATTGTTCTACTGATTTTCTTTGTAAATTATACTTCTTCAGTAGACAGATCCCTGTATTCATTGGATATCTGGCACCTTTTGACATTTATCCATTGCCAGTACTGAGAATTTATTTTCAGCTTTTGGACCAGTATTTTTTCTCCTTCGGTCACCCCGGCAGAAGGGTACTGACAGATGGATCTCATAATGTAACACATTTTTCTATGACAGAACAGTTGTGCCTGTTACAAGAATCATTACGGCCAAATCACAAGTGTGCTGGCTACATTCCTTCTGTACGCAAGTGTAGCTAATTGCGACATAGGCAAGGCAACCACATGGAAGAGTCGGCATATATTTACCCAGCTTTACTGCCTGTATAGGAGAGCTAGCCAGAGTTGCCTGATGGTCAAGCAGTTCTTGACACCCTTATCCAATAACACGAGCTCTGGTACCCACCTACTTCTTATGGACATTATATGTAATGTGTATTGTTTGCAATTCTGATTCAAGCTTGTGAATCTATTGATGCTGGAGAAGAAGTAAGTGTTATTAGCATGTGTGGCTGTGGATACCCATGCTCTGCCTACTCCTGCTATCTAGTGTTGAACTAGGACGCTGTAAATTGTTTTTTGTTTTTGTTTAAGAAGTCTTTTCCAGTCACAAGGTAGTATGTCACTCCACCCTTAGCTGGCAATGTGAATGGGCACCGACTACATTGTTAGATTACTTTTCTCTGCCCTTGGGTTTGGGCGTGTACTGACAGGGCTTCCATACTCTGCATTGGGCTCACAAGATAAAGCCTTCGATACCCACCCTTGAGAGAAACACATTATCGGCATCTCTATTGGTTTTTCTTGATTTTTGGTCAAAATCTGGGATTCAGCAGAAGAAGACAGGGTTTCCCAATGGCCAGGGCTTCACTTCCCCACTTTTCATTGACATCAGAGAATGAGGGGCATTCAGAGTAAAGGAATGTAGACCCTTCATAAAGTGCCCTTAGTGTGGCACAAAATACCCAATGACCCATCCACACAGGGTGTGTTATTTGTATCTGTCTCCACACACAAGAACACAGAGAGTACCTTCTGTTTAGCTTTTCACAGCAAGAAAACACTCCGTCAGGGAAAGAACTGAAGTTGGGCACACATCACAATGTAGCTGCTTTCCATAGATGTTACGGCAGACATCCTACAGACGTGGACCCGCTCAGTGCAGATGAAGTGGAGGTGAACAATATTGAATTGAACAACCTGTCTGCACACCAGCTCAGAGGTAATCAACTCTGGCACATCAGAGCCAGAAGAACAGAAGGAAGAAGACACCTCATTCTCCTCTGCCTGCCCTCCAATGAAGTTCACTGTGAGGCCTTTAAGTACACCTGAACCAAAGCACCGCAAGTCTCAGAAGAGACCACACACAGTGGTGGTCTGAACCACCCTCAGGGCCTCCCCAGCCATCGGGCTTTAGTCAGCACTGGGGTAATTCATCAGAGCCGAAGCTGAATTCAGACAAGATCCTCAAATGTAGTTGACCCTCTGGTGCCAAAATAGCCAAAACACTCTTTGAAGTTTAAGACTCTATCGGCACGGATGTAACCTTCAACACCGAAACCACTATTGGCCCCTAAAACAGCACTCAAGCCACTCTTGATGGCAAAAACAACATTGGAGCGAAGTCTATCCTCCGCGCTAGCCCAGAGACCAGTCCTGAAGAGACTGCAGGTAGAAATAGATGAAAGGCAAAAGCTCATTTTCATTCATCCTTAAATGGGGAAAACCACTTCCAAGGACCAACAAGCCTTCGAGCCTTTACCAAAGAGGAGGAGCTTAACTTTTGAGACAGTCCTCGCTGGACACCCCTTCAGAACATTCACCACAACCCAGGAAGGTCAGGGATACCACAACCAGTCCCCCTCCTCACAAAGCTTTGTCTCCACCAATACCTCCACAAGATCTGCCTTCACCACTGCCGTTACCTCTCGCTTCACATTCCCTACCAAGGTCTATTCCTACTCGGACACATTCAGCCCCTGTCCATTCCCCTGACCCCACACCCCAAAAGTTATTGACCTCCGTTTTATCTTCAACCTACAGAAGACCCGTGGATGGATTATGAAGTAGATTTTCCAGCAGACCCAGACCTTGAGCCAGTAAAACTCAGGGCCTCTCCTCAGGATTAGTTTCATACCATAGGGTCATAGAGAGTGCTGCATCCTACCACAAGGTAGATATGCACACCATCCCGATGAGGAGGACTTACTCATGGAAACAGTTTCAAGATCGGTTCGTTCTATTTAATTCCTTCCCATGCCTAAGGCTATGCTGAAGACTGCCACAGACATCTTCAAAAAGCATGCCAGGACCCAGGTAATTACTCCAAGAGCAGAGTAACCGTTCAAACAATCTCCCTTAGACCCTACTTACATCAAGAGCCATCTCCCTCCAGGCTTTCTGGTGATGCACACTGCTTGTAAATGGGATGCTGCACAGGCCACACTGGATGCCTCCCAGATAGATGAAGCAAGAGAATTGACACTGCAGGAAAAAGGGTAGCGGTGGGAGCTGCTTCACAATGACAGATTTCTAACTCAGTGGGTTTCCTCTCATGGTACAACAGGGCACAATGGGAGGAGATGGAGGGTTTGCTACAGCACAGTTTAGGAGCAGGTGGAAAAAATTGTTGCAGTAGACGAAATTATATAGAATGCCACCATTTGATTGGGTGCTACTGATACAGCAGCCAGGGAGGTTAACCACTCTCTAATCCTACCTAGGCACCCATGGCTTTATATTTCTGGTTTTAACCCAGAGTTCCAGGAACACCTTATTAATCATATCAAATCATATCATAATAAAAATTAAGAAAGACACAGAAATCGCGAAGAGCGTGGGGGCCCTCCAAACACCTCTCACCAGTGGTTCCTTTCGTAGAAAGCAGTACAGGGGCGCACCAAAGGCTACTTCCCCAGAACAGTCCCGGTTATATCAATGCCTGCAGTAGTCATAGTATCAGCAAGGGGTAGGGGCTAGACAAAGGGAATATATCAGGGTAACAACAATAGGGGCAGACCAATGGAGCCTCTACATTGAAGGGCTGACTTGCCAGCATCTCCATCACGTCACCTGTCATGGGGCGATTACAGGGGTTTCTTCCACATTGGGATGAAATCACCTCAGACTGCTGGGTTCTGGACCTCATCCAGCACTGGTATAGTCTAGATCTTCTCTCAACTTCTCTAAGTATTCCACCCCATTCACGGACCTTAAGTATGGAACATCTCTGCCTCCTCCAAGAAGTACATGCATTCCTACTCACAAGGGACAATAGATCCAGTACCTTTACAACACCAGGGCAAAAAGGCTTACTCCCTATACTTTCTAATTCCCCAAAACAATGCACTCTCAGACCAAACCTTGACATCAGTCCCCTCAACAAATACATCCTATTAGAACATTTCAATATTACAGCCCTAAGGGATGGTATCACCCTGCTTCAGCAAGGCAATTTTAAGACCCCCTGGAGCTGAAGAACGGCTACTTCCATATACCCATCCATCATGCTCATTTGCGCTACCTTCACTTTGTGGTAAGTGGATAACACTGCTAATTCAAGGTACTCCTATTCGGGTCACCAGAGCCCGAAGTGTATTTACCATATGCTTAGCGGTCGCGGCCACCCACCTCAGAAGAGGGGGCACACATGTTTTACCAGATCTATATGATTAGCTGATTAGGAGCACAAGTAGCAGTGTCTGGCACACACTCAAGCCGCCATCGCCTTGCCCCACAGTTTAGGATTTGCAAAAAACAACAACCCCGCCTTTAGGTCCTGCATATTCAGTCTTTTCTGGGCACAATCCTCAATGCCCTCCTTGGCTGTGCCTATTTCAATCCTCAAAGGGTGCTAGTTTTCCAGCAGTTTCTTCATCTTTTCCAGCCAAATTGTCATCTCCAGTCAGAACACTCATGCGCTTACTAATAATGATGGACTCCTACATTGCTGTAGTTCCCCATGCCAGACTGCATATGCACCCATTGCAGGAATGCCTCTGGACACAGTGGTCACAATATAAGAGTCATCTACAGGATCTGGTGTTGGTATGGGCCAGTACTCGCCACTCTCTGCAGTAGTGGAACGACGACAACCTGTTGCAGGGCCGGCCATTCAGGGACTCCAGTCTGCAAGTGACCATCACCACGGAAACATCTCTAGTTGACTTGTCAACACATCTCCAAAGCTTGACAGTTTGGGATCACCCCAGCAGCAGAAGGTCCATATCAACTACTTGTAACTTCTTGCTGTCCACCTAGACCTAAAAGCATTTCCCCAGAACATTCAGGACCAAGTGGTACTGGTAGATAGACCGATAACATGACAGACATGTTTTTCCTCCAGAAACAGGGCAGCACTCACCAAAGCTTTCAGAACTGGCTCAAAGTATTCAGCTTTGAGTGATTCACCATTGCATCTATCTGCTTGCTAAGTAACTGCCGGGAGTGGACAACGACTTTGCTGACCTGCTCCGCCCACAAGACCTACTCCCTTACTTTCATCTCTGGGGGTTTTCATAGATAGACCTATTTGCCACCCCATCGTATGGTTCCTACTGTTTCAGTAAGAGTGTGTGTTTTGGCAACATAAGCATAAAAAATGCCACCCAGTCATATGGTTCCTACTGTTACAGTAAGTGTGTGTGTTTTGGCAACATAAGCATAAAAAATGCCACCCCGTCGTATGGTTCCTACTGTTTCAGTAAGAGTGTGTGTTTTGGCAACATAAGCATACAAAATATGTGATACTGAGTCCTTGCACACCATCACAATATGTTGACTTAGTTCCTGGCTAGCTCACAGTGTGCCATCTGGACCTCTAAACCTCACGATGTACCGGTTGGGGCCTGCAACCTCAGAACATGACAACCCTGATTCCTCAAGGAAATCGTGGAAACAGATCCTACTCTTTTGTTAGTAGCTCAGGCATGCCCAAAGGGAGACACAAGAAGTACACAAATTGGCATTTCAAACATTTATCGAAACAATTGTTCTCCTGTGTAGAATACATGTGGTGCAATGATTATAGAATGAAGCAAAATAAGGTTACCAGCAATACAAGAATGGTGAACAGAATTAACAATTCAAGCAGCATGCGTTTGCATTGTATTATATTGATATGTATAATTGCCCTCTTACCTAGCGCTGCATATCCTATAAAGCATAGGCTGTGCGAGTCTGCCAGAATGCCTTAGAGTTGTCTAACTCCCCATTACCTGTGAGTGTGTGTCATCTGGTAGTCGGTGTTGGTGAGACCAGGGCACCATCCTTCTCAGGATAGTAACGAGATTCAGCTGGGCTAGAATTCTGGCATGGGGCGACCTCGACAACCCATCAAAATGCTCCTCTGCCTAAACAAAGGCTTGGTCCATTATATACAATGAACTGGACCCATTTATTCTGTGCCTAGGCTCTGAACCGGCTGTCATTGTTGATTACACCCACCCAGAGCTGTCACCGAACAGACAACAACAAACAACGACATTTTGCGCAGTGTACCTAGTCCTTGTATTAGATGTTCCAAGGCCTGATAATGTGCCTATGAAGAAGTGTAAGTGTAGCGAAACCGTTTTCCGAGAACTTTATCCCAAACTTGAGTGCAAGAAAATGTGTGTTAAAAGCCTTTGTTTAAAAAGATGTCAACTTAAAACTTGAGCATGTAAAATGAAAGTGTTTGTGCCCATGCCCTATGAAACCTCACTGCAACCCATGATTATCAAATGCAAAATGTCAAAATCTCGCCTCAGGTTTCCACTGTCCAAGGGTAATGCTCTATTGATGAACTGGTCAGAGACGTATTCCTTCTCTCCCACTCATTCCCTCTGTGGTAAGGAAGCTCCTGCCTACGTCTCTCACCCTCGTGCTGGTGGCTTACAATTGGGCCAGACAAGGATGAGAGTTTTCTCCACTCTCCTCGAGATGTCTGTTTCTCCTCAGAGAAGCCACCTGCAATGCCTGGCGTTCCTATGCAGGTACAGGGCAAGATGAAACACACCAACACCAGGCAACTCAATCTAACAATTTGGAACTTGAGGGCTTAGAATTAATTTGGCTATTTATTTATATTTATATACAGGAGTGCATGGACATTCTTAAAGAAGTCTGTAGACATACTACTAGAGCCTGCTATGCAGCAAAGTGGAAAAGGTTGGTCTGCTACTGTAATTCTAAAACTCTGGATTTCTTAAGCCAGCGGTCCAAGAAATTGTCTGTTATTTGCATCACCTTTAGAAATCAGGGTTAGCATATACCTTCTTACATCTATAGCTTGTTGCTATTGCGGCATGTTTGCAAAAAGAGAGAATTCTTCTCTTTATAGAATCCCAGTCATTAACGCCTTCATGGAGGGCCTTAAAAGGGTTATACCGCCCAATGTTCCACCCACCCCTCACTGGAACCTCAGTGTGGTACTTACATGACTTTTGGGGTCCACATGGATGCCTCTGCACTCTTGTTGTTTACAGTTCCTCTCCTGGCAAGTAGCTCTCCTTATAGTTGTTACCTCACTTGGGCATATAAGTGAGGTGCAGGCCCTCACTTTAAAGAAATCGTTCATTCAAATCCACGAAGTTAGGATTGTCCTTAGAAGTATCCCAAGGTAGCTTCTCCTTTCCACCTTAACCAAACAATTGAGATACTAGTTTTCCTTCTTCACCCAAACTCTAATGCAGAAGGATCCTTCGTACCATAGACACTAAAACAGCCCTAATGTACTACATTGATAGAACCAAACCCTTTTGTAAAACTTAAAAGCTTTTTGTCTCATAAGGGAGACACAATATCAAATGCTGGCATGGCTAGATTGATCATTAAATGTCTCCGCACATGCTACCTTAAAGACAATGACTCCCTCCCACAATGCCATACTCTACTAGGAAAAAGTGGGGCAATCATGGCTTTCTTAGGAAATATTCTGATAGCTGATATACTTATCGCAGCTACATGGCCAACCCCACACACCTTACAAAGCATTACTGTGTGCATATTCTCACCCGCAAACTGGCTAAGGTGTGCCAAACTATACTGCAAACTTTGTTTCAGACATCTGCACCATCCACTAACTAGCCACAGCTTTGAGGAGTACTGTTTTGCAGTCTACACAGAGCATGTATATCTACAGCTACACATGCTATAAATGGAACATGTTTCCCTGTAAGCATCTGTTCATAGTTTTTAGTGTTGTAGAATCACTCACGCCCATCTTCCTCCCATGAGTCGATGTCTTCATGTACATCTCTGTAACGGTAACATTCATTATGCATCATTCGCATGGTTATCATTTTCTCACTCATTACCACTTCATACTTATGCTAACACACTGTGCAAAAAAAAAATCAATCTAACAATGAAGTCAGTGCCCATGCGCATTGCCATCTATGAGAGAAATCCCTTACTACCTTATAAATTGAAAATACTTCTTTGTAAAAAAACAACTTGCACCATTTGAGTCCAAAACTAGATGGCTGGAGAGTGCATCAGATGTGAGAATGCAATACTACAAGCTAGGAGCAAATGCTTAAGTGGTAAGTAGCATTTTCCTTCTTTCCTGTAACTAAGGTTTGTAGAATGTTTGGCTGTAGATGCTCCTGCCATCACATTTTGGGCTCAAACATTACAACTTGTCTTTCTGTTAAGAAACTTCGAGTCACAAGATGTACTGTAAGTCTGTCTTTAGTCCACAAATGGCATGGGTATTGACTCCACTTTGGATTGTCTATTTTCTGCCATCAGGTTCGTTTGTGTTCAGTAACGGCTGCAAGATCAATAACCTCCTCAGTTTTTTCTGGTCTAATAAATTCACCTTTTGAAACCGACAACTCAGATAAAAATCACTGCACGGTTGCCCCCAATTCGACGGTTCTCGCCACGGGACACCCGGCTCTGAGACATTGTCCTCGAGCGCATCTGAGGAACATGTTCAGGACAGGGCACTCTTGGTGTTGAAACCAACAGGACCCCACACTAAGAAGACACAGGAGATGAGTATTACTTGGCCACAAACCAATGGAATGAAACCCAACTCGCTTAGGTGCTGAGGCAGGGAGCCACTCCTGCAGTAGTTTGACATTACACCCTGAGCAGGGCAGAAAGAAAATCCCATCTTCACGTCCACCACCGCTCTTAGCATCAGTCGACATCAGAAAAGTGCTTGGGAGATGCGCAAGCTACCACTGAAGGGCTACCCACCACCATAAAATTGACATGCATGCCATACAGTATGACTTTTTGGTGAAGAGCCTCTCAAAGACAGAATGTACCACCCAGTTCCTCAACCTGCTCTATGGCATGCTCAAGTAAGCCCCAGAAAATGTCAAAGACTGTGTCAGGGCAAAGGTGGTAATGCCACAAAGAAATGTCAAAGGTTCTCACAACGACCTACTTAAAAAAAAAAAATCCACGGTCTGGTCCCCCAGGTTCCCTGGTGGTACACACAGCAAGAAAGCAGTGGTGGATGCTTCTTGCCAGATAAAGGGTTGAGGTATGTCATATTTCATTGGAAGGAGATGAACTGGTGCAGCACCTCCCGAAGGAAAGTGGGGATGCTAATCACTGAGGAAAAGATTATTTCCAATGCAAATATCCGCTGCACCATCGAGGATGCTGATACCGCTGCCCGGAGTGTAAACACCAGAATCCTACTTTGTTGCCATGCATGACTTTGCAACTCAGGGTTCAAATGGGAAGTCCACCAACATCTCAACATCCCATTCGATGTGAAACACCTTCTCTTCAGACCTCAAGCAAGTGGATCAGAATTTGGAAAAGATAAAGGACACCAATATTACAAGGTCAGTAGACTCCATGGAGTCTACCACTCTAAAGGGGAACCTTTTGTAGTTAGCAACCCCAGGATGGGAACATGACCACATCCTCGAGCCCGTATTCAGGCTTTTCAGGAGTCCCAGGCAGGTGGAGTGGTTATAGGGGTAACAATAGTAATGGCAGGGGTGTTTTTTGGTAAAGGAGGCTCCACTCCGCTCCACTTTCAAGCACTGACTTATCCATGCTCCTGCCCAATCACGCAAAAGCTATTGGGGTGACCAAAGGATTTCCAAGCTTGCTGGGAGAAAATCACCTCAGCTCGAAGGATGCTAGCAGTTTTTCAGTAGGGCAACAACAGCAAGGCGATGGGTGTAATGTTTGAATTTATCTCAGCCACTGGCAATTGCTCAGGGCCATATACCAGTCTACTGTTTTTCACTCACCGTGCTAGATATAGGCCACCTTATTCAAATCAGTACTGATCCTGCTCCTCATGGGAACAGTCAATTCAGAATTCTCAGGCAATGCCCCTTCAAAAGGGACCGCAAGCAACCCCAGACTTGTTTCATACTCATTAGGCCCGATTTGGGTTTGCATATGTTCCCATCTAGAGGGAACCTGGCCTCTCTGTTTGGGCTCGATTGTTCTTATTGGAGCAGGAACAAGACTGATTTGCGTAATGTGTGTCTCTGTCAAGAATCACACAGTAGGTGAAAAATAATGGACTGGAATGTGGGCCAGAGCGGTCACCAGTGGCTGAGAATAATTCAATCATTCCTTCCATCACCATGTTGTTTTTGCAGTAGATGGTCTAAATGCAGCCAGTATGCCCAGATGTGGATCCTGTGCTTTCTGTGCTATAGGAGTTAAACTATATCTCACTGATGAGACTTAATTAGGTGGAAACAGGCATGGGGTTGTTTGTGGCATTTCGGGCTTGATTGTTCCTATTGGAGCATGACCATGACTTATTTGCATAAAGCAGTGGATTAAAAACAATGGTCTGGAATGCGGCCCGGGGCGATCGCCAGTGGCTGAGATTAATTCAAGCTCATCTTCCATTACCATTTTTGTAGTAGTTTGGCAGAACACCTGCTTACAGATTCACAACGCCCCTCCCCAAAAAACATCCTCATCCATCCCACCCATCACCAGTACCCTCGGTTCATGGTAAGTGGACAATACTTCCTATTCAAAGTTCTATATTTTGGAGTCAAAATAGAAGGCTCTGTTGCTGTTGACCTACAGTGTTGACCGTTGCTGCCATTGTCACGCCCCTTTGCGTAACGCCGCATCGCCACGCAGAGCGGAGCAGTGTGGAGCTGCGCGCTGAGTGAAGTCAAAAAATGCAATTACAGAAGATCGTGGGTGAGTTACAGGGTATTAGGGGACAAATGCCAACATTAACTAGACCAGTGTCTGATCAACAGCCCCTGAATGTGGCGGGGGACGTAGAGTCACCCGAAGCTACCCATGATGTGTATATCTCAAGATGGCCAATGTTGACAAAAGAGACGGGGTGATTACCCCAGGTATAGGTCTACTAATTATACAAGACTAGTAGTAGGAGGAAGGAAGATTCGAAAGCAGAGGGTGGTAAAAGCTAAAATTAAAGGGAGGGAAGAAAAGGGCCCCTCAGAAATTGAGACTCAAGGGGAAAAAAATTCAAACCAGCTAAGGAATGCTGTAAAGAGGAAAGATGCCGGAAAGAAAGAAGAATGGAGTAGATGTACAAAGAAAGGTAGAACCTGCTTCATCTCAGAAAACCAATAGGGAGCGCCAGAAAGGACTAAATCCAGGGCAAAACAATGGTACGAACGTCAACCCTGGGGAAGTAAGAGCACATAGAAGTATGGCAAAGGCAAGCACGAGGAAGAACACCTACCAGGGAAGCATGAAGGAAGAGGTTGAAGGTAATAAGTGGATACACTTTGAGCCAGTACAAGAAGAACAGGGGGGGAAAAGCAAAAGGAAGATTATTCCCCTAAATAGGTCCCAACTTTTACATTAATTTGCAAAATGCCCTAGTTTGAGAGGAATTGGATCTAAAGACCTGTGTCAAGTGGGCTTTAGAGCTAATTGTAATGCTAAGGAAATAACCATGGTCTTAGTATACTTGGATCTGGTAAAGGTGGCAATTGTGAAAGCAGAACAAGAAGTACTGAAGGTGGGGATAAGGATAATCCCAGAGAGAGAATTAGAGGTGAGCAGTCAACAAGGTGGTGAGTTCTTAAATTGCCATGCAGGGTTAGGTAAAAGACAGGTAAGGTGGATCGAGGGGGAGGGGGAAGTTAACGGAAAACAAAATATAGTGGTCAACAACACAGATATTAGTAATCTATGGGGGAATTGGAGCCATAGAAGTAGTCTTGCAGGCCCCTCCCAGTGGTACAATTGGGATAACGACTGTCTAAGTGACATAGAATAGGATATAGGGGTGTCGTCGAGCCTGAAGATTATATCTTGGAATATAAATCGTCTTGAAGGACATGTAAAACAAGAGATAGTCTGTGAATTAGCTTTAAGTGCCGAGATCATTTGTTTACAAGAAACATGGCTAAGCGACAAAACCCCAATAATTGATGGATTTATTCAACTACATAGACCTGCGAAGGAAAAAAGATATGGACGCCCTGCAGGGTGGATGATTACTCTGTTATCAACCAAAATTGTGAAGGATGTTAAGCCTCAAAGAGTTAAATGTAAATGGCTGCTTGCTTGTAGAATAACTATGATTGCGTCAGACAGAGAAAGTGAAGATTTAGTTATTATAAATGTTTATATGCAATGGGAGAGTCGAGTGGAATATGGAATAGAGATGGGGTTTTTCAAAGAAGATATCGACCTGTTATGTGAAAAATATAATAATGATAGGTTCTTAATACTGGGAGATTTCAATCATAAATTGAACCCAAGCAAGCTAGATCCTTGGATTAAGGAGGAATTGAAAGCCTTTAACATAATGATGGCCTCATTCTCAGATAGTACTCCTACAAGACAAGACATAAATTTAGGGAAGTATCTGGGATCAAAAGGTCTATTTTGCCTAAATGGTAGGATGGTGTTCTGCTTGGGTTTTCAGATCGGATGGAACCCGCTCTACAGAGCCCTTCTGACCCAAACCAGAACGTTACCCCCTCCCTAGGGCCTTTTTACACCTAAATGACCACATATATATGTACCACCTAAGGACAGGGAATTCCTATTATATATATATATATATATCAAGACCTCACAGCCCAACCACAGTCTCGCGGCCTTCAGCAGACCCAGAATCTCCTACCCAGACGGCAGCAACACACATAGTCTCGCGATCTCAGTCAGACCCAGAATCTCCTACCCAGACGGCAGTAACACACACAGTCTCGCGGCCTCAGTTAGACCCAGAATCTCCTACCCAGCCGGCAGCAACACACACAGTCTCGCGGCCTCAGGCAGACCCAGAATCTCCTACCCAGACGGCAGCAACACACACAGTCTCGCGGCCTCAGGCAGACCCAGAATCTCCTACCCAGACGGCAGCAACACACACAGTCTCGCGGCCTCAGTCAGACCCAGAATCTCCTACCCAGCCGGCAGCAACACACATAGTCTCGCGGCCTCAGTCAGACCCAGAATCTCCTACCCAGACGGCAGCAACACACACAGTCTCGCGGCCTCAGTCAGACCCAGAATCTCCTACCCAGACGGCAGCAACACACACAGTCTCGCGGCCTCAGTCAGACCCAGAATCTCCTACCCAGCCGGCAGCAACACACATAGTCTTGCGGCCTCAGTCAGACCCAGAATCTCCTACCCAGACGGCAGCAACACACACAGTCTCGCGGCCTCAGTCAGACCCAGAATCTCCTACCCAGACGGCAGCAACACACATAGTCTCGCGGCCTCAGTCAGACCCAGAATCTCCTACCAGACGGCAGCCTTAGCACGAGCTCATCCTATTATTACCGTAGTACATGACAGGGGAATCGGGATTACTATATATCAGATCACACAAAGACTATTAGTTGAGCACAACCTGTTCTCTAGTTCGAGGGGCTCGTTTCCCCCTCATCCAGTTACCACTTACCTGACCAGGATTAACCTCTGTTCATGTTGAGTTAACTCTGACTAAAAGAATAGGCTATCCTCCTATACAAAAATACACAACACATGCTAACTCACGACAAGCTAAATACTTTATTTAAATGCCACATGCACATTCGCAGAATACATCATATATATATATATAACCTGCAAGGAAAGTGAAAGGTTAAGTTATACACTTCAAAGAAAAAGGGGTCGACATCACCTGAATTGTATGTAGCCTGTGCTCAATGGTCATCTAGGTTCCCTTCTCCCTCTGTGCCTCGGCTTCGCCTGGAAGTCACACCTCCGCAGTCGCGGATCTACTCCCTTCTCCCTCTCCGAGTCACTGGAACCTCTTCCTCATCGGCTACTCTCTCCTCTTTAGATTCAAGTTCGTCATCTGTCTTCCCTGGAATAAGTAGTAGCTTTTTCTGCTAACGGCCAGATGCCGCCTATGGTCTAGAAGCAAGTGCCCATATCTAACTCAGACTTTCACTAATATAGAGGTGCATTCTCTCATGGAAATTTCCAGCTCGAAACCTGCCGCCCACCAAATTCCTGTACCTCCCCGTGCCAAGGACACGTTCCCAGCCGGCCGGCCTGATGTAGTGTCTTCGGCAGGGGAAAAAATACACTCCTTCGATAAGGGCCGGCCTGAACCGGTTCTCTCCGAGCGAATAACACCTCATAACTAAAACATCGCCCTCCCTCTAGAAGTGTCCCAAGCTGCCGGAGCAGAAAGAAAGATGGAGTCTCTCCTGTCTGAGGCCTACCAGGCCTGAATTCAGCACGACTCCATGAAATACCCTCACTATAGGGAAAGTTATCCTCGATGCTAACGAATCTATCCCCTAGGCTATGTATGTAGGCCCTGATCTATGGGTAGGAGCACGGGATTGTGTCAAAGTGTCTAATAGATAGGCCCTATTCACTACTCTAGTCCTTAGACTTGGATGGAAAGAGACTGAAGTCATATTGATCGCTCTACAACACAAGAAGGCCAGGAAAATCAAGCAGTACATTTCACCCTTGACTTCAGTCTATTATACATACATTAAACAGAACTAACATCGGTGGAAGAATAATATGAAACAAAACTAACCGATCTATGTCTAGTACCAGATGTGCAGAATTGAAGCAGTGAAGGGATACACTGAATAAAACAACAGATAGAAATCAAAACAGCAATAGCAATCAAAATGCCACCTAATATGTAGCGTAGCATATGCATGTCCGGTAACCAATTAAAGAGCCAGTCAAACCAGCCCTGATCAATGTGTTTTCTAACTTCATCGGTTAAGTCATGCAATTTATCTATGTGTGCACGAATGGATTGTGTATGATCAGATAAGTTAAAACAGCAGAGGCCTTCAAAATCTGAGCAACCATGTCCATGTTTAAGCAAAAGATAATCAATGGCTGCTCTATTTTGCAAAATGGCCCTACGTTCACCCTGGGCGTCTAATAGCAAGTCAGACAAGACTGTAGAAGTATGATTAATAGATTTAACCATCCAGCAAGCCATTTTCCCAATGGATTTGGCATTGTAAACCGCCAAAGCAGGAACACCAATAATTGAAACAGCTAGGCTAAGGTATTCAGACTTGGAATATAAATGCAAAGATGAGTCACAATCCTCCTGTAACATCACTGTATCTCGAAGCACACGAGAGTTGGCATTTGGATGGGAGGAAAACATGAGTAAACTCAGTCTAGTGATGGCACACGGGCCTCCGGTAATGTTTGCAGGGACATATGGCCAGGAAGTATTACCACATGAGAAAAGCCATCCGGCAGGTAGCAACATCGCACGATAGTGACTGGGAGTAACTACCAAACTATTGCAAGTCATATTGTTCTGGACTGAGACACATGTCGTCGGTGTCCTCTGGAAACACAAAGTTCGTTCGTGAGGTGTAAAGGAAGTGGCGCCCCTTAACTTGAGGCGTAGGCATTCAGAAATTGCATTAGGATTACATGTAAGAAAGAAGCATAGGTCACCTTGTGTAATATTATACGTAATTATTTGGGACTGGATGGGGAGTTGCTCATTCGGCAGTTCAGTACACAAAGGACAATATACATGGGTAGCAAAATCACCCAGGATAATATTCGGACGAGCCTTCGAAATGTTAAAGATACTGATTAAAGTCTCCAGCGAGGCGGGGACAGCAACTAGGCAGGTCGCAAGAATATCGTGCACAGATCTCATCGGTGTCAAACAGAAGTGAGGGGCATCAGTTACTCTTTTGGCCAGTAGGGTCCAAAAGTTCGATGATGAATCCCACGCATTGAAGGAACGCAACACTCGGGTTCCCAGTTCATCCCGGGTTGATGGGATCCCTTCTCTCTCGCCGAAGTAGTCCGAAGGGAGTCCAATGCCGGCACATCCTGCAGCAACAATCCAAAGAATGATCTGAAAAAGAACCAAATACAGGCATTAATCATTCTCGTAAATAACATTTATCAGCTGGGACAGCTTCCCAGCTATCTTTCCCTGGCCTCATAACCAAAATGGTATTATCCTGACCGGTGGCAATAACCTCTGCTTGTTCAGGGGGATTCTTAGGCGATTGCACCCAAACCTTGGCCCCAGGGTTATCCGTAGAGCCAAAGCCTTTCTGGCCACGTACAGTTAGCAAAGTTGGGGCAGTGCCTTTCATTATTTCACCACTGAAAACAGGCATAATGAGTAATTGAGCCACTCGGTCAGTACGATGTATCAGCAAGTCAATCTCACTGCTATTTAGCAGAAGTACCTTAACCCCTTCGATGCTGCGCAGATTCCGCCGCTGTGCTGACGGAATCTTGCGCGGGCGTGGTCATTACGGAATGGTTCCGTCATGAGCACAGCTCAACCGTGGGTCATGACGGAACCATTCCGTCATGAGCACCGAAGGGGTTAATCTCTCCCTGATAGTCGCTGTCGATAACTCCTCCAAGCACCTGGATGCCTTTTACAGCCAACCCCGATCTAGGGGCGATCAATCCAAAATTCCCCGGTGGTATATGAATACCAACACCGGTAGCAATGATGACCCGATTTTTACTTTCCAGAACGGTGTCATCCATAGCATGCAAGTCTAAACCTGCCGACCCTGGGGTCGCTCTGCATGGAGCCAGAGCTCCGGGAGTAATTTCCCAATACATCACAGTTTCATTGATTACATTAGGCATAGTCTCAACATTTGGGGGAAACAAACGCATAAGCGGAGATTCAGCATTTAAAAAAGGACGATTATTCAGGATCAATAGTGCTTGGGGTAAAAAGTCTCGCCAATTTTTATACTTGTCATCTGTTAACTTTCGTAACTGATCCTTTAGCAGGCCATTCAATCTCTCCACCAGGCCTGAGGCCTGCGGGTAATAGGGTATGTGAAATATCCATTCAATATTATTTTCCACACAGAATTCCTGTACCAATCTTCCACGAAAATGGGATGCATTATCAGATTGAATTTGGAATGGCACACCATAATACATCATAATCAATTCTAATGTTTTTATGGTATTCAATTGGGTGGCTTGCTTACATGGAAGAGCTACCAGCAAGCCACTATATGTATCGACAATTGTGCAAACATATTGACAATTTCTACTCATGGGAAGGGGCCCGATGTAATCAATCTGCCAAATTTGAGCGGGCAGTTTCCCGCGATGTAAATGGCCTCTAACAATTTGGGGTACCTTACGCTGTCTGATATGTTGACAGACGGGACAATGTAAGATAACATTTTTGATTAGATCCAGGGGAATATAAATTCCTCTATCAGCAGCCCACCTGCTAGTGGCCTTCTCTCCAAAGTGTCCTGCCTTCTGGTGTGCCCATTTCGCCAATCCCGCAATATCAGGATCTTGTCTGTCCACCACTGCCTCAGCAATTTTAGATTTTTCATCTGCAATGTTATGAAAAAAATTGTCAAGGGAGTCTATTGGGGTGTGAGCATCCACATGGAAGATGGTAACAGTACTCTGTGGGAGCATCTCCCAAATCTCTTGCCATAACTCTTTTCCCCACAATTCTTTGGAGTGTAACCTCCAATTATGGGAATGCCAGGTCGGCAACCAAACAGCCAGTCCATTGGCAGTGGACCAGGAATCGGTGAAAATGTGGCATGTACCGGGTAACTCTTGTTTCAAAACTTGGTAAACAGCGTAAAGCTCGGCAAATTGGCTACTCTTCCCTTCACCAGTTGTTCTCAACAGTTTCTGTGTGATCGGATTATAAGACACCGCCTTCCAGTGCCGTGTCGTTCCAATAAACTTCGCCGACCCATCTGTAAACCAAACATGGTTTCTGTCCTCAGCGGACAAATCATCAAAAGGTCTACCCCACTTGACAGGGGACTCCTGTTCTAAAGGTACGGAACACTCACTCTCAGTCTCAGTCGATGGTGCTTGCGCCACTTGCTCATGTAAAAACGCAACTCCTTTCGGACCCACACGTGCCCTGTCTTGTATGTACCATTTCCATTTAATCACACTCGCCTCCTGAGCATGCCCAATTCGATGAGTTTTTGGTGAACTCAAAACCCACTGCATAATAGGAATTTCAGGACGCAAAAATATGTCATGTCCCAAAGTCAATTGCTCGGTATCCACCAAAGCCCAATAACAAGCAAGTAGCTGTTTCTCAAAGGGTGTATAACGCTCACCAGCATCAGGTAGCTTTTTGGTCCAAAACACTAACGGTACCTTACTCCTGCCTTGTTTCTGCCATAGACTCCAATTTGCATAAGGGCCTTGCACAGACACATTCAAATCCACATCACCATCACGTACAGGCCATAGATCCATAGCATGTTGAATTGCCTCTTTCGCCAGACTAAATGCATCTTGCTGTTGCTTACCCCATTCAAATGCATTCTTTTTACGTGTAATTCGGTACAAAGGGGCCAATATTTGACTCAAATGAGGAATATGCTGGCGCCAAAAACCAAATAAGCCAATGAAGCTCTGGGCTTCCTTCCTATTCCTTGGAACCGAAAAATCAAGAATCTTCTGTTTAACTTGAGGGATCACCTCGCGGTGTCCCTCGTGCCAATTAATACCTAAAAATTTTACAGCTTGAGACGGACCTTGTAATTTATCCGGATTGATCTCCCAACCTTTCCCACGCAGACACTCAATGACTCTATCTAATTGTGTCTGAACATCCTCTTGTGTTTCGCCTTGGATCAAAACATCATCAATATAATGACATATCTGAATTTTGGGATGAACTGGTACTTCAGCCAAATGTTCTGCCACCAGCCGGTGACAAATCGTAGGACTATGCACATAGCCCTGAGGAAGACTTCTGAACGTCATCTGACGCCCGTTCCACGTAAAACTGAACTGTTCCTGACACTCAGGGGCAATTGGAATAGAAAAGAAAGCATTAGCAATATCGATGGACGCATACCATGTACCTGGATGTGTTTGGATTCTTTCAATCAGGGTGATAACATCCGGTACTGCAACAGTCAAAGAGGGCGTGTGTTTGTTCAATTCTCGATAATCAACAGTCATGCGCCAAGAATTATCACTCTTACGCACCGGCCAAACAGGATTATTCCAAGCAGAAGTAACTGGAGTTATAACGCCTGCATCAACCAACTCCTGAATGGTGGTACTAATCTCTTCATGACCACCCGGAATGCGATACTGCTTCTGACAAACCACTTTGGTCGCCTGGGGAACTTGTATAGGGGGCATCCTTAAACGACCAACCCGTATAGGTCTGGACGAGATATAATGCGTCGTTCCAAATTGGTAACACCCATCATCAAGATGCAACGTCATTCCCTTCAAAATATCAATTCCAATTATGAATTCTAAGAGTGGCACCACTAATACAGAATATTCCTTTCTAGGGATTCTACCTATTCTCATTTCAAGCAAAGTTTGAACTGCAGGGGTTTCTTTTCCTCCTAATCCGGTAATAGTAAAAGGCTGCCCTGTAAATTTCTTTGATTTTCCATGAATAAGAGTGGCCTCCGCTCCTGTATCAACTAATGCTCGGGCCCTTTGGATATTACGATGTCTCCAATAAATATCAATATCTACATAGGGTCTATTATCTCTGTGAGCCCATCTGTGTACCGGAGCTTGACCTATTTCCTAGTCATTCTTACTGCATTCTGTGTACCAGGACAAATCAGGATAAAGACTCTCACGTTTCTTAGGTATCGATACCTCCTGTTCATATCCATCTCTATTACGAAATGGATTCCTGTCCTCTGCATTGTACTGCGGGTTTCGATCGGCCAAACTGTGTCGATCCTCTCTCCTTCTCAACTCAGGGGATTGATCCCTATCATCTCTACGTCTGCTGTAAGCATGATCATTTCTCCCCCTTTCCTTTTCCCCCTCTCTCTCCCTGTCCCGCTCTCGACGGGGAGACAGATCACGTACAGGACGCCGATCATCACGACGATCAGAGCGCCCACGGCGATCATCATCACTGCTACCATCAGAACAACCACGATCACACGCAGTCGTTCGAACACGCCGGGCACCCTCCTTCCGATCCAAGCCCCGTTTGCGAAACATCTCCCACAAACGAGCAGTAGTCTCACCATCAATGTCCTCCCGACGCACACCATCAGCCAAAAGACCAGTAAAGATATCACGTCTAGTAAATTTATATTCACCAGGAGTACGAGTGTCAGGCCGGGACTGACGTTCAGGTTTAAACCACTCACCCAACTCACCGAGTTGGCGTACCGATTCCAACACTGTAGATAGTACATTACCAGTCTGGTTAATCAACAAAGTCATCATGACCTGCTTGTAGGCAACAGGAGAAGAGCGAATGATACGATTTCGCACAGAAGAAGTCAACATCCCATCAAGCAACCTGTCAGCAGTGCCCAGAAAAATAGCCGTTTTCATCACTTCTTCCTTAAGACGTTGCGCAGCATCACGCAAGGTATACCATGGCTTGTCATTGACAGGCCAGTCAGATTCAGTAGGATACTTCAAATTACAACCCTCAGTCGCCAATTGGAGCAAAGAAATTTGACCACCACCATTATAGTTACGAAAATGATCTTGCACAGTAGAATCCAAACTCAAAGAACAAAATTTCAAACAATCGCCAGTATCCAACATAATACCAGCAGCGCCTAGTTCATAAAGGCGCACCATCCATGTGAGCAAAGCCTCACCAGTCCGCTGCCGAAAGCGCAGCAAAATGTCACTAATTTCTTGTTGGGTAAAATCTTCTAAACAGTCTAAAGAAATACCCTGCGGAGCATTGGGAGACTGCTGCAACTTCCGACGAAAAACCGGATGCGCAGAGACCACGGGACGAGCATCACAAGGAGCTCGAGCAGTACTAGTAGAGGGACAATCAGTGTAAGAAGCATCGATGCCGCCCGAAGAGCGAGCGTAATCACGGGGTGCACCATCAGAGGTGCGAGAAGCAGACTTACATTCATGACGGGAACGAGAAGACTCGTGCTTGACAGACTCCTCACCCGAGGAACAAGACGTAGTCGAGTCCCAGATATTACCATCCCATTCATCAGGGTTCCAATCTAGTCCAGCTTTCGCCACGACCAGACGCACCTTACGCGTCGAAACTCGACCACGCCTGTTCTTGTACTTATAACGAGCAATCCGCACAGCCGCCCTTTCGGCAACCGTTTGGTAAGTGTCAAGTTTGTCAGAAAGCAACTTATTTTGACACCGCAATAAAGTATTAGAATTCTGAATCTCAACAAAGTGTGCCTCCACATCCTTAAGAGAGATCTGCAATTTCAACAATCTCTCATGCAGAATCCGATACGCAGACAGAATAACCCAACCTCTGCGCCCCAAAGCGGGAACCTCCTCACCCTTCAATACAGGTGCCGTCTGCAAACAAGTAATCACGTCAGCCGGTTCCGCTGACTCCAAAGAAGAGTTCCAATTTTCACTCAGACCAGTAGAGTCAGCCCACTCACGGGCTAAGGCTCCATAAGGCGTTGAATCCCATCCGGGAATATCAACGGACAATTTAAGAGTAGATTTAGATTTCTTAGAAAACATCGCGAAAAAGAAAGAAAAAGAAACGCAGAGAAAGAGAAAAAAAAGGAAGAGAGAAAGAAAGAGAGAAAAAACTATACACGCAAATATATAAAAAAGAAAACCACGCACACGCTGAAAGCAAACACAAGACAATGACAACGCACACAGGTTTCGTAAACAGTTCGTGACGCCAAATGTTCTGCTTGGGTTTTCAGATCGGATGGAACCCGCTCTACAGAGCCCTTCTGACCCAAACCAGAACGTTACCCCCTCCCTAGGGCCTTTTTACACCTAAATGACCACATATATATGTACCACCTAAGGACAGGGAATTCCTATTATATATATATATATATATCAAGACCTCACAGCCCAACCACAGTCTTGCGGCCTTCAGCAGACCCAGAATCTCCTACCCAGACGGCAGCAACACACATAGTCTCGCGGCCTCAGTCAGACCCAGAATCTCCTACCCAGACGGCAGTAACACACACAGTCTCGCGGCCTCAGTTAGACCCAGAATCTCCTACCCAGCCGGCAGCAACACACACAGTCTCGCGGCCTCAGGCAGACCCAGAATCTCCTACCCAGACGGCAGCAACACACACAGTCTCGCGGCCTCAGGCAGACCCAGAATCTCCTACCCAGACGGCAGCAACACACACAGTCTCGCGGCCTCAGTCAGACCCAGAATCTCCTACCCAGCCGGCAGCAACACACATAGTCTCGCGGCCTCAGTCAGACCCAGAATCTCCTACCCAGACGGCAGCAACACACACAGTCTCGCGGCCTCAGTCAGACCCAGAATCTCCTACCCAGACGGCAGCAACACACACAGTCTCGCGGCCTCAGTCAGACCCAGAATCTCCTACCCAGCCGGCAGCAACACACATAGTCTCGCGGCCTCAGTCAGACCCAGAATCTCCTACCCAGACGGCAGCAACACACACAGTCTCGCGGCCTCAGTCAGACCCAGAATCTCCTACCCAGACGGCAGCAACACACATAGTCTCGCGGCCTCAGTCAGACCCAGAATCTCCTACCAGACGGCAGCCTTAGCACGAGCTCATCCTATTATTACCGTAGTACATGACAGGGGAATCGGGATTACTATATATCAGATCACACAAAGACTATTAGTTGAGCACAACCTGTTCTCTAGTTCGAGGGGCTCGTTTCCCCCTCATCCAGTTACCACTTACCTGACCAGGATTAACCTCTGTTCATGTTGAGTTAACTCTGACTAAAAGAATAGGCTATCCTCCTATACAAAAATACACAACACATGCTAACTCACGACAAGCTAAATACTTTATTTAAATGCCACATGCACATTCGCAGAATACATCATATATATATATATAACCTGCAAGGAAAGTGAAAGGTTAAGTTATACACTTCAAAGAAAAAGGGGTCGACATCACCTGAATTGTATGTAGCCTGTGCTCAATGGTCATCTAGGTTCCCTTCTCCCTCTGTGCCTCGGCTTCGCCTGGAAGTCACACCTCCGCAGTCGCGGATCTACTCCCTTCTCCCTCTCCGAGTCACTGGAACCTCTTCCTCATCGGCTACTCTCTCCTCTTTAGATTCAAGTTCGTCATCTGTCTTCCCTGGAATAAGTAGTAGCTTTTTCTGCTAACGGCCAGATGCCGCCTATGGTCTAGAAGCAAGTGCCCATATCTAACTCAGACTTTCACTAATATAGAGGTGCATTCTCTCATGGAAATTTCCAGCTCGAAACCTGCCGCCCACCAAATTCCTGTACCTCCCCGTGCCAAGGACACGTTCCCAGCCGGCCGGCCTGATGTAGTGTCTTCGGCAGGGGAAAAAATACACTCCTTCGATAAGGGCCGGCCTGAACCGGTTCTCTCCGAACGAATAACACCTCATAACTAAAACATCGCCCTCCCTCTAGAAGTGTCCCAAGCTGCCGGAGCAGAAAGAAAGATGGAGTCTCTCCTGTCTGAGGCCTACCAGGCCTGAATTCAGCACGACTCCATGAAATACCCTCACTATAGGGCAAGTTATCCTCGATGCTAACGAATCTATCCCCTAGGCTATGTATGTAGGCCCTGATCTATGGGTAGGAGCACGGGATTGTGTCAAAGTGTCTAATAGATAGGCCCTATTCACTACTCTAGTCCTTAGACTTGGATGGAAAGAGACTGAAGTCATATTGATCGCTCTACAACACAAGAAGGCCAGGAAAATCAAGCAGTACAGATGGATACAGATTGGCCTGTAAAGAAAACCTTTAACCCCTTCGGTGCCACGCCCTTTCCCCCTCCTGTGCCGGGCGTTTCACACGCGGGTGGGGTTCATGACGAGATAGTCTCGTCATGGGCACAGCGCGACCGTGCTCCATGACGAGACTATCTCGTCATGAGCACAGAAGAGGTTAAAATAGATTCACAGATTTGCCCAATTGACTAAGTTTTTACATATGCCTGGAACTTCGAATCAATTAAGGGGTTCCACGTATGTCGAAGGGAAGGAAGCGACCATAATTATCTGCAGATTGAGATTGCAAATGAGCCCCCAAGTGCACAAGATATAGCAATCCCCCAAGAAGTAGTGTACCCTAGACGGGCCACAACGAGACTATCCGAAGAATATATTGCAAAACTGCCAACCTTACAACAGGGGATAGATCTGGGAAATACTAGAGGGCAAAACTTGAAATGGTTTGGGGAAAAAATGGCCCAGGTAGTACAGTGCCTTAGAGTCCAATTAAAAAATAAGAAGATAGGAGGTAAGACCCAACAATTAACCCCAGTTAGGCCAAGTGGTACACCAAGGAATGCACTAAAAAGAAAAGGGAGATAAGGAGAGAAGCACGATTACTTGGAGTCAAATACGATTTGGCTAGGTTTATTAATCTTAGAAACCTGAGAAATTAATATAAAAGGCTAGTTAGAAGCCTGAAAAGGTCTTATAAAGAGAAATGCTTGGAAAACCTGTTGGAAGCCATCGAAACAAAAAATGTATGGAATTTCTGGAATCTGATTCAGGCAGCAACCGGTTGGGGCCATGAACTGCGTGGTTGAAGAAACCGCTTGGGAAAAATATCTGAAGGAATTGTATGGGACAAGCAGTATATCAGAAATAGGAGAACCACAGCATTGGGGGGGGTGGTCAGCGGACGATTTAACATTAGACTTCACAGTAGAGAAGGTGAAGAACATGATAAAGGAGCTACAGCTAACCAGGGCAGCAGGACCTGACAACCTGCCCGCTATTATAATAAAGGCTCAGATGCAGTAGTGGGCAGAATTACTTTCAGGTATGTTCATGACCATTTTGGACTACGGAAAAATCCCCCAAAATTTGAAGGGATTCATAATCAGACCAGTGCATAAGAAGGGAGACATTAATTCCCCAAAAAACGATAGATTGATAAACCTGCTGGACATAGGGGAGAAAGTCTTTGCTAAAATACTACTAGCCAGATTAAAAGATTGGGTGGGCAGGGGTCGATTGTACCTGTAGAACAGGGTGGCTTTAAGGAGGGACACTCCACAATTGACCATAGCTTCGCACTGTGGGCAGTGTCATGGAAATCAGTAGGGAAGCTTTTCTGCTGCTTTGTGGACTTCCGGGCCGCTTTTGATCTAGTGGATTGGCAATGTTTATGGGAGAACCTGGAAAAATATAACATCCCTAAAGGCCTGCTGTGCATTATTCAAGAGTTACATTGAGGGAATTGGGCGCAGGTAAGCAAGGACACGGCCGGGTACTTGTTGTTGAAAATAGCTATTGAAAATGGACTCAGACCAGGCTGTGTGTTGGCGCCCCTACTATTTGCCATCTACCTAGCAGATCTACCTGTAGCTCTAGAGGTGGAGAGAAAGGTCACCCCGAAAATGAATGGCAGACACCTGTCGTGCTTACTGTACGCAGATGACCTTGTGATTTTCGATCAGACTGAGATAGGGCTTCAAAGAAAGCTCAATGCTTTTAATGATTATTGTGTGTCAAAGCATCTAATAGTAAACCTGGATAAAACTAAAATATTATGCTTTGGGAAAAGAGACCCTAGGAGCAGATGGTTTCTAGGTACACTAAAACTTGAAACAGTGACGGAATACAAGTACCTAGGGGTCTGGTTCGATAGTTCTTTAAAGTGACATACACACATAGAAGCCCAGAAAGCTAAGGCCCTTACATTGGTATATTGTCTGAAAAAATGTAACCGGTATTATGGGGAGATGTCTCACAGACCACTAATAAAGGCATATAGTGCGATGATACCCCCCAAGTATTGTACGGCGCAGAAGTGCTTTATTTAAGTGGTAAACACGGGTGGGAGCTTGAAGAAGGGAAGTGCCTAAAACGTTATTGTCTCTACCAGGATTAACAATGATCCAGGCTATTAGAGCTGAGCTAGGTACAATATCGTGAGGCATACAAGTTCAAATGGCACTGATAAGATTCTGGAAATGTCAGGACCCAGGAGCTGTACAAAAGGTTTTCCAATGGTGCAGAAATTAAATCCAGCTTAGTAGCTTAAAATGGGCCAGGGAGACAAGAAGGCAATTGTACAAGGTGTGTGAGAACTTGAATGTGGGAATCTGCCCACACTCACTCCAGGTAGAAACAAATAAGAGTATACTAAGGACCCAAGGGCATGTAGCAGCTAGGAGGGTTGATGCCGAGTACCTGAGAAAGAAAATATCAGTACAATTTATGAGTATGACTTGGCAGAATGATGCCTGGTACCCGAACCTTGATACATTACCTAATTACTGGCTCAGGTGCGAAATCCTAAGAATAAGAATGGGAAGTAACCCATGGAGAACAAATGATAAAATACGGTTAGTAACGATGCAGCCCGATGGCAACTGCAGATGTATGCTAGGAATTAAATGTGATATCCCGCATATATCGGTTGATTGTAGGACAGTTTTAGTCCAGCGGAAACTTCTGCTGCGGCCTATGTTCCTAAAGTGTGGTATTAAATCACGGGCCCAAGCTATAGAGCTTCTCACCGGTATGCCTAATCTTGATATTGCTATTGCCATTGGTAGATATTTGAAGGCGGTGAAAAAAGTTGTTTTTTGGAAAATGATTCTGTGAATGAAGTTATGAAATGAACTAGCCTTATTGCAAAGTTAAAGTAGGACTCTTTCCTTTGGAGGTTTTTATTTATAGGCTGGAATCATTTTACATTTTTATTTCATTTTTAGGAATGTATTGAAAATATTTATACTTTGAAATAACTTTTTATGAAACCCAATTGTATGAGATATTGTGGCATTTTTTTATGGAAACAAAAGGCATCGACTGATTGAAAATATTGATGAATAATTTTTTTATATTATTTTATGCTGTTTAAAGACCAAAGGTCTAAATAAACGTTGCGTTTTGACTTGACTTGAGTCACTACAATTCTCAGGATCTTTACCAAGTTTCTGGTGGTGGTGATGCTCAACTTCCCAGAATGGGCATCCATGTCTTTCCTCACAATGAAGACTGTTTATTCAAGAGCAGCAGCTGTCAACAATGCGCAACACACACAAGCAGCTGTAACCGTCCGCCACAGCCTAGGGTTCACCATAAATGCAAAGAAATTGCACCTCCAACCCCAACAGATCCAGTTCTTCTTATGCTCAGTCTTGAACACTGTTACACAGAGAGCCTATCCCACTAGCAGAGTGTGATGGCATTTCAGCCGCTGCTGCCTCTTGTTCAGTCCACTAGTCTGCTACCTGTAAGAACTGTAAGGAGCTCTTGGTTATGATGGCTTCCTGCGAAGCAATTGTGATGTACGACTGATTATAAATGTGCCCACTCCCAACATTGTCTCGTGAGGTAATGATCACAAGCATAGAGTCAGGTGTCCATCACAACTGACTCATCATTTACTGGGTGGGATGCACTTAGTGCAACAGGACTATGCAAGGAACTTGGTACTTTCCTAACACGTTTCTTCCTCTGCCACTCAACCCATATGTGGTAGGAAAGATGATGAAGGTGGCTATGGCACTCATTCTAGTGTTCCCAACCTATGCCAGACAGCCCTGATACTGGGTTCTCCTAGAGATGGCCCCAGAAGCTACTGATCAGGCCGTACCTTCTCACACAGCACTGCCAAATCATGCACCCAGAGCCCAAGACGCTCAACCTAGCGATCTGGCCCCTGAGGTCTTGGAGTTTGGCTACCTCAACATCCCTGATGTGTTTATGATTATATTGCTGGATGCATGTAGGCCCACTACATCTGTATGTTATGGAGCCAAGTGAAAAGAATGTGTCCACTAATGCATCTACAAGCAACTGGACCCCTTCAAATTCTAGGTTCAGGGCATCGTAGGATACCTTTTATACCTTCTGAAGGCAGGTCTTGCATATAACGCTGTATGCCTCCTCTTAGCCATGGCATATATGAAGAAAAGCGAAAACCCATCCCTTTTCAGGATTCCTGTGACTAAGGCGTTAATAGGGGAGGAGGTTTGAAAGGGTAAAACGCCTAAGAAAACCTCCCACTCCACTGTGGAACCGTAATGTATTCCTCACAAAGCTTATAGGTGTGCCTTTTGAAACTCCACTGTTGCAGCCTACGGTTTCTTTCCTGCAAGTTAGCCTTTTTTAGTAGCGATAACCTAGCCCAGGCGCATCAGCAAGCTACGCGCCTCACCATTCAGGATACCATTCACTCAGGTGCACAAGAACAAGGCTAGTCATTAAACCTCACTCAGAGTTCCTGCTCAAGGTAGTCTCACATTTCTATAATAACTAGACTTTTGAACTGCCCGATTTCCACAAGAAAGAAGAGAAAGGTTTGCACTATAAGACTTTGTGTAAAAAGAAAAAAAAGGAAAGTTTCCCAAGGAAGGTGTTGCATGGTGGATTGTGAAATGCATCCCAACTAGATATGCCAAAGATAAATGTGTACCTACTCCATCTCCCAGGACACAGACTACACTTAAGAAGGGAGCCACCATGGCTTTCCTAGTTAACATTAACAGACATCTAAAAGGCAGCTACCCGGTAAACACCACCTACCTTTTTAAAGCATGACTGTATAGAAATGCTAGCCTGTCAACAGGCCATGGTCAGCAAGACTGTATTAAGCTCATTATTCCAAAAATCTGCACATTCTAACTGCTAACCAACACTTGGGAGGAAACTGCTTTACCGTTGAAGCAGAGCATGTGTATCTACAGCCACACATGCTATAAACAGAAAATTATACTTAACTCTCCAAATATCTGTTTGTTTTGGCCAATTTTTTTCTATGATGCACACAGCACATAACAGTAGTCCTATTCTACACTCTACTGTTACCTTTCACTGCGTGAAAACCTATCTAAGCTGAAGTCTTTGCCCATGTGCATTGTGGACTAAAGGAGGAGTGTTGGCACTTCCTGTCCCTTAAAGCTTCTTGAAAGAAAAAATAGTTGTAATAATCACTGTCCAACACTTCATGGCAGGAATATGCAGAGCATGCAAATCTGCACCAGTACACATGCGAGCATGCAGGGTAAGTAACAGTTTCCTCCACCATTGTTTACATTATTATGGACTCATATGTTGCCTCCCTCTTCTTGTTTTATGAGGTAAACCCTTATGTATTTCACTTTTGCAAATGTCTGCTATTGATGGCCTCCAGGGTAGTGGAGTGCTAAGCACATTCACCTCATTGACTGATATTTTGACCGTTTTCAATTATGTAAATGTGCTACTAAACAAATACTATTCTTTGTGTTAAGGCATGTTTCATGTGACCCAGTTTACTGCTCTATATTAAATTACCAAGGATTCCTAGCCTAGTATGTGGAAAGAGTCAAGCATGCTAATCAATGACTAATACAGATACTGGAGAACTGTAGTTACATGTAGGTAACTTATGTGTGATGGATCCTGCACGGAGTGTAAAAAAGGAAAACACATGTTTTTACAGCATTTTTGCTACCATGACCTAGAGTACATAAAGACCTCTATCCACAGACTGAGGTTGTCATCTCAATCTCGCAAAGGTGACATGTGAAAGTACCAAAACCATTACAATCTAATGGAACACAAATGATGATAAAATATGACACCAGCGCTCAACGCTAATACCGAACCATTACACAAAGCAACATTCAACAAAACCCACCATTGCGAAATTCTTTGGTCTTTAAACATTCTGGTTGAAGATCATATTGATGGGCAAACGTGACTTTCTCACGCAGCAGAATAACAAAACTTAATTTTTGTGCAAATAAAATGACGTAGGCCAGGGGTCTCCAACCTTTTCTGTAACAAAAGCTGCCCATGTTGAATGAAAATCCTCCTGAGCTACACATTCTAGTGAACACCCCATCCAGTAGTGACTCCAGTGATCACATCAGTGTATTAGGCAGGGTTTCCAGCAGTAATATAAAAAAGCTTTGAAAATTTGAACTGACATATTACATTGGTAGTACATACAAACCATAGCTGCAAACCCCCTGGCACCGAGGTATAAATATGAGTAATACATCTCTCCAACTCAAATAATAGCTTTAAGCACATTTTGAAAATGCAACTATTTTTTACAGACATAAGCTTATGAGTTGTGAAAATACACACATTTTGTATTGAGTACATGCTTTTTAATTTTAGTTACATATAATAATTCAACCAAGTAGTAGTTTCGATAGTCGTAGGCTGGCCTGCACATAGAAGAGCTTCTCACATTTACCTGGAGAGCTACTGGTAGCTCACAAGCTACTCGTTGGAGACATCTGATGTAGGCGGTCCTTATAAAGCATAAGGCATTGGGAGACACAAACTAAAGTCAGGAAAAGTCTGAGGGTGTATGAGATTATACCCTTCTGTAAAACAAGTCACTGGAGGAAAAACCTCCAACCCTGTGCCCTCTCGACCCACCAGAAAAAATAGGGCATTTTAATATTAAAACACTGATGTAAATTACGGCAATGTTTTATGATTGTTTTACAGTTGATTGGTAGACTTAGAAACCCATCTATGGTTCTTTTAATAGCACGATCAAATGTTTTTGTTTGATCATATAGTTCCAGTGTACACAATTTATAGTGCACTCTGAAAGCTTAAATAATCCTTAGGCCCTGTCACCCATGGGACGCAAGAGAAATTAGAAAAAGTGAAGGATTTCCTCCTCAGCTTTAAGTTTCTAAGGCAAGCAATTTCAGAACCAAATTCCTGTGACAGCAAAGCAAGTTTTCCTTCAGAGAAGCATGGGGCTCTAGGTTTTGGTTGTGAGAAAATAATTGGTATGTGGGTGTGTTTGTGTGTATAGTATGTGCACTGGTAACCTGGGACATTTCCTCTTAATGCATTTGTGGATCAGCTACACCTTGTAGTAGTTAGATGTTTAAACTTTTATCACTTTATTATTTGCAAACATAGCAGAATTATTTTAAAGCATCCTTTAGTAGCCCTTGCCCTTTGCTTGGGCTTCTACACTGCTCTTTCCTTTGCTGTTCTGTGATTTGTTTTTCTCACTTTCTCTAGAATATAGTGACAAGCTGGCTAAGCCAGACCCCCCTAGAAAACAATGAAATGGTGGGAAAGCTGCAGCTCTGTCTGCAGAGCAAGGAAAAGATGCTTCAGGACATTCTGAGAGAGAGAAACCATCAAGCTGTTGAGCACGAGAAGGAATTTCAAGAGCTTCTTAAAACTGTGAGCTCTAGGGATCTCGCAGCTGAAGTAAGTGCCTGCTCCTTCTCCCATTCCCTTCAAAGATGTGTTAATCCTAAAACTTACCTTCCTGCAAATTTCGAAGCTTTCCATGATACATTTTCTAGTTCACTCTATTAAAGCCCCTTTTTCCTTTTTAAATATTTTATGAACATTTAAAGTATCATAATACTTTAAATGTGAACCTAACTGCAAAACAAATTTTACAGTAATAAAAAGAAAGCTAAAAGAGTATGGGAAAATGGTAGAAGGGAAATTGATCTTAATATCCTAAAGTCACTTTACTATGTGTACTCGCTTGGAGAAGATAGTCTGGGGAGTTTGCCCACATAACTTTGAAATTTCAAAGTATCCTAGTGTTTTATTGAACAGGCTCTCCATTGAAGAACATTTGAGCATTTCTTCTTTGAATTCAACTCATGCACCTTTGCTTTTTTCCCACTCCCTTTGAATTAGCTCGTTTACTCCCATGAATGCCTTCACATTCCAAAGTCTCCTCTTATTTCTTTAACATGGAGAGTGGCATTGAAAACAATAACCCATCAACAAACCCGAAGATTCCAACCACATACTGGGTTGATTATTAGAAAATATCCTTTCCAAAGAGGCCTCATGACAGAATAGGAAAATAATGCATTAAACAATCGCTCTACTTCACCCACCTCTCCAGCAATAATCTTACTGTGCAAGATCCAAATTCCTGTATTTTATTGGAACCCAATATGGTGTCAACATGTTTTTTGGTGTATCAGCCTCATCTGCTTATCCAGCCCCATCTTCTGAATTACAGAGTACTATCTGAACCAGGATTGTATATACACCTTTGTGGAAAACAATGAGTTCCAATATGCCCTGTTTGTCTCCAGTCAAACCTCTGAATTTACTTCATTTACCACATTCTTTTGTGCGTCTCAATCAGGCGTTTCATAATCAACATTGTACTTTTATGTCACAGAGGCCACCAAGTGTTGCAAGCATCTTTTCAGAAAAACGTCATTGCTGCTCAGAGTAAAGAGCTCCAATTTTGTTTTTCACGTCCTCTAATCCATTTAACTGGCAGTCATCTCAGTGTTGCTAGATAGATAAAAGACTTGTTTCTCCTTTCAACTATACTTCCATCACTTTTAACTAGGTTTGTTCCACAATGGATCACACACACATACCTCCCAGATGAGATCCTAACCTTCTCTTCAACTTTTTTGTAATTAACACATTTTGTGTTTAGCCTCATATTAACCTTAATGTATCTTGTAGAAAAAGTATTACCCCAACACCAATCTTCAGTTAACACTCAGTGAGCAAACTATCTTAATGCCTCCAAGTACGGAAGTTAGGAAATTATTTTATACACAAATATGAGCTGGCTATGCAAAAATGTCTGCACATTTGTAGCTTGTACAAACGTCTCAGGAAATTCAGTCTGAGAATCAAGCAATACAGTAAGGTTTGGTGCTCCCTTGGTATGGGCAACGAACAACTTGGAGTGCAAAGGCCAGAACAGGAGATTCCCTGTTCGGTGTATAATTATTTAAGAACAATACTGAAACACTCCGAGAAGTCCACAGTAATTAAAGTCTGTTCAATAAAGTGATGAGACGAAGTTGTGATTGAATTCTGTGTGGTTTATTCCTTCCACAATGTTGTACATTCTTAGTGTCTCTTCTTGATAACCAAATACAGAGAGGCAGCCGACACATGTTTTGTCAAAGACTTTCTCAAGGCTACAAAATTATAATTACATGGTCTTACCCCGATGTAATAATGACAATGACAAAGGGATATCATTGGTGACTGTAAGATACCGTCACCACAAAGTGTACAAGAAAACACCCATGTGAACCTAAAAGCCTTTGTTCAGATTCAGGTAAATAGAGAGATAGTCACATTAAAGTTCAAACAAGTCTGTTACCTCTGTGCTCGAGGCCCCAAAGAAGACGCATAGAATATTGTGTGAAGCAAATGAGAAGTAAACGTGATGACACTAGAAAGAAGTACTAGTCTTCACCCAAAAGGAGTACGTGAATACTTATTCAAGGGAGCTATTTTGGCTAGTGCATCTGAAACAACCATCAAAATGGAGCAACAAGTACTTTATACACACCAAAAATTGCAAATACCTGGAATAAGGGGTAAAATGGAAAAATTAAAGATCGAGTGCGACGCAGTATGATGACACTAAAAAGTAAATGAGTTGAGGAAAAATGGAAACCTGTCGTAAAGAGGAGTCTAGCTAAATGTATATATCTATAAGTATAGATGACCCAAAATGCCACAATATATTGCATTGGAGAAATTGCGTCACTGACATTGTAATTGCTAAGCCAATTGGGAAATTGAAAAAGATGGACCTGGTAGGTAGGTTGGGAAGAGTCATTTAATATCAATTAGCGTGATCCCACATAGTTATGAGCAGAAAAGGTACTGACTCTGACCTTGATAAGCCTCCTCAAGGAATGGGAAGAATTACTAGTGGCTTCTTCTTTCGGTATGATGCACATATTGATGAGGGACGCTAAAGGGAAAACCTTTTAAAAGAAATAAGGGTGCTAGAGGAAGAGATCAGGGATGCTAATCTGCCAGAAGTTACAGAAAAGAACTATAGGGTTCTCAAGGAAGTCTTACAGAGTCATCAACTGTACATCAAGGGAAAAAAAGTGCGCCAGTACGGAGGAACGATAATGACTATAGGAATGGCAGAGTCTTTTCATGTACGCATATGTTTGATAATGTTAGGATGAATGTGTCAGAGAAACCCCGTGATATTGTTAGTACTGCTTTGGGGCAATCTACTTCTATGAGTGAATCGGATATGTCTAGTGTGTCCAGTGTTATAAGTGGGGGATCATCCAATTCTGTAGGACAACATACCACTACCCCTATTAATAAATCGTCTTTTTTATTAGAATTTGAGAGGTATCGCAGAGGGAACAAGCAGTCCCAAAAGAGACAAGACACTTACACAAAAACCCAGAAGGGGGCAGAACAGAACTAGGAAAAAAAACAAGAGAGAAAGAAGGGATGACCAAGAAGTCAGCCACACGCAACCAGAAGAATGAACACATATGCATTATACAAGTGATCTTTATGTACCCTGTGACAATGTTGTAGTTGTCAATCTTTCAGATCTCCAGCTTAATGTCCTTCAAATTAAAATACTGAGCAAAGCTCTGGGTTTTGTGCCTACGTCTCTACCTAACTTCACTGATCTACATATCAAACTGTTCAAGTTTATTCATAAAGTGAAACTACACAGGTTTTTTTGAAGAGAAAGGAACACCTATAGTCCCCATACTGCAAGGTACTAGAGAATGCAACAGATCCATCTAGGACATACGGGACATACAGACATTATTATCCACTGTTTACCACAAGAAGCCGCTCCTAGTGTGATAACCCAAAACGAGTTACAGGAACGTCGTAAGTGTGGGCATCTCACAAAAAGTTATGGACTGGTCTCACACACCACCTGGTGTCATGCTTCATCATTGACCAGTCCTCGCCCTCTAAAACCTTCGTTTGATAGAGGGCGGGCATACACTTGACGACAAGGATGCACTTGCTAAATGGTTAAGTGGGGGCCCGTGAGATTGTGAGTGAGGTTAAAAATCATTATAGTGGTCAGAAGTGATTTTAATGTGAATGACAACTATATGATATTAAAAATATGTGTGACGGTATATAGGGTTTTAATGTCCCCTAACCGTCCTATGTGTGGTCAACATGTTTCTGCCAAAAAAGGCCCTGTCGGGTCCGCGGCATTCTTCAGGACCAAAGTATAGGTGAGGGCTCCGTTCTTACCATGTGTTGGTAAGATACTACCACAGCGTGAGTGTGGCAAAGGCCACACTTCACTTCATATGGTGCTTCCAGGGGTGAAGCCTATAAAACAAGGTAAAAAGCAAAATTTATTTAGAACTTATTGATGCGAACGTACCTGTAAACGAAAGGGAAAAAGAGAAAACAATGCATGCATTGAACTCTAAGGGTGAAAAATAGTGTTTTGTGACTCTGTGACACTCTATTTGTGTACACTTATTGTGAGCAATTGCAGCCTGGGAGCAGTGATTACTGCTACCAAACTTACCCTAATCGGTTGGGCAACTTGTTCCAAGGGGGGAGGGAGGGACTTGTGGAGATCCACTGTTATTTTACTTCTGTAGGAAGAAAACACACAGCCTAGTACTTAATCCATGTTTAAAAATAGATGGTATCGTCACACAGACATAATGATGGTTCAACAATGCAATGCAAGCGAATCCCACACCGTCTTATGGCATTCGTTGGCTTGTGGAGATCCACTGTTATGTTAATTCTGTAGGAAGAAAACACTCAGCCTAGTGCTTACTTAATGTTAACAAAGGATGGTATCGTCACACAGACATAATGATAGTTCACAATGCAAGCGAGTCCCATATCATCTTGAAACGGACACTGAAAGAAAGCCAGCTTATAAATAGCAAGGTAATAATACCAAGGTAATGATACACACGCATGCCGTTTCGTCATTCACATCATTCACATCATTCACACCCTTACTGTAACAAGTGGCAGAATGTGCCTGTGTCCTACGCGTCCGCTCCAGCCTCCCGGTAACGAGGACTGGAGATAGCGGGCGCCGCCTTAAATGCGCTGTCAGATTGAATTAATTAGATCGGGGTCTGAAACAGGTGCTGGGTTCCCGGTGTCTAGAGGGCACCGCGCCTGGAGTCCGAATGGTGGAGTGCGCGTGTAAAAAAGACGGGGGAGCTCATTGGTAGCGAGCTGAGGGGTGTGTGTGTAGCGTCCAATCGGATGCGGGGAGATTGCCGTTCTGAGTGCGCGCTGAAGCCTGGTTTGTTTTATCGAGAGGTAGGCGCATTGTAATAGGCGGTGACGTAGGCTCATTGAAGAGCCCGGGGGTGTGTATATTCCGTCCAATGAGGAAGCCGTGGTCGGAAGACGCCGTTGTTAGGGCGTGCTGCAACCTGGCTGGTGTTGATTCGGAAAAAAGGGGATTTGCTCTGTGACGGTGACCGCATCAGATTGAACCAAAGATATATAATGCTCTGCAATCATATTTAATTAAAACGGAGATGCATTATCTTAAAAACCTTACGCCAAAAGAAAGGTCGAAATACCCTGGTAGTCCATGTGTACAGCACTGCTGTAAAGACAAGTTCCCCGATTCCCAGAATGAAAAGGCGGAAAAAACGGGGGAAAAAATGAAAAAAATGAAAAAAAATGGCCCGTAAGGTGGCATGCAGTAAACATGTGCAAGATGCATAATCCCTTAACATCTTTTTACATGCCCTCATTAAATTGAACAAAATAGCGCATGTATAAAGCAATAGTTTTTTTAAAAAAAAGAGGATAAATTCACAAAACTCCCAAATCCCTGTTCAAAAAAATGATAGTTGTGGGGGAGGGGGCACGTTATAGGCATGCAGAAAAAGTTTGCATAATGGCTATTAATTGTAGGGTCATTTTGTGTATTAGGTAAATATAGAGAATGTTAGTATTGGGGCGCACGGAGAATGAGGAGAAACATTGCATATAGTAGTTCTACTGTCAGTATTATCTCCTTGCTTCAATTAGTTAGCTGCAGCCAAGGGATGTCATCATTGAGACCTCTCTCATGAGAGCGTAGGCGGTACACCCAACGTTGTTCCCTCACATGAAGAGCCCTCGTGAGGTCAAACTTCGTTTTCTTCATCACCTCTAGGATAGTCCACTGTAGGTCTGTATCTGTGTGATTTTTCTCAGTAAAGTGTCGTGTTAGCTTGGTGTTAGTTTTTTTGCACCTGATTGTGCTGCGGTGCTCATTGATACGAATTCTCACTTTCCTCGTAGTCATTCCTACATATTGAAGTTGGCAAGGGCATGTCAGTAGATATATCACATTATCCGTGTTGCAGTTGCTAAAAGATTTCAGTTGCCACGGTCTGTTGGTTCCAATGTCCACTGATTTAGTGTTCTTAGTAAGATTGCACGACTGGCAACCGCCACAAGAAAAATGGCCAACCACTGGTGGCTGATCCCAGAGTCTTAGTTGGTCTGTATTCTCATGTGTGTTCATCTGGGCATGTACTAGTTCGTCTCTGAGATTCTTATTCCGTTTGTACGCGAACAGTGGTGGTTCCCAATGTTTTCCTGTGCTGTTAAGTATGTGCCATCTTTTTTGGATGATCTTCTGGACTGAATTTGAGATTGGGGTGAAAGTAGTGACGCAGACCGGTCTGTTGGTTTTCTCCTTTTCCACGTTTTCCAGAAGCGCCTCCCTTGGGTTGTTTCTGGCTCTTTTGTTAGCTTTTTTCACTAGCTTCCTCGGATAATGGCGTTCAACCAGTTTTTTCTCAAGTTGTTCCGCTTGTTCAGTGTAAGTCTCTTTCTCGGAGCAGTTTCTCCTAATACGGAGGAACTGGCCCACTGGTAAGTTCTGTTTTAGGGCTTTAGGATGGTAGCTCTCATAGAGGAGTAAGCTATTTTTGTCGGTGGGTTTGTTATGAACTTTAGTTATGATCCCCTCACTTGTGAGTGTTATGTCTAGATCCAAGAAGATGGCGTGGTTCTTCTTGATAGTGTGAGTGAATTTTAGATGGCTATCTTGACGATTCACCCACTGGACGAAGGCCGTGGCGTTCTCTTCTGTTCCATTCCATACAATCAAGACGTCATCTATGTAACGTTTCCAGATCTTTATGTGATTTCTGAATGGATTGGCTGCATTATTGATGAAATCATCTTCAAACTGTTGGACATACATACAGGCCAGGCTGGGAGCAAATGTGCTCCCCATCGAAGTGCCTGTTATTTGGTGGTAAATGACCTGTTCGAATTCGAAGAAGTTTTCTGTGAGTGCCAGCTCTGCACATTCCATGATAAAATGTTGGGGGGTAACATAATCCCACTCCCTGTTTAAGATGATGTTTTCTACCACCTCCAATGTTCGTCGTTGCGGAATGCTGGTGTACAGGGCTTCAATGTCCATGGTTATAAGCCAGTCACTTGTGGTATCAATCTCCAGGTCTCTTAGGAGGCATAGGACGTCTTTTGTGTCCTTAAGGTATGATTGTGTTTCCTTGACAATGGGCCGTAGGAACCAATCGCAAAATTGGGACAAAGGTTCTAAAACTGATCCGATGCCAGAGACGATTGGTCTGCCTGGTGGTGGCATGCGTCCCTTGTGGATCTTGGGTAAGATGTAGAAGCGCGGCATCCTCGGTTCATCATTGATTAAGAACTCCGCTTCGTGTTTCGTGATCCAATCGTGACCTAGAGCTTCCTCCACCATGCTCTTGATTTTGATCATAATTGGGCCCGTGAGGTCCCTTTGATGTATAGCGTAGCTGTTTGTGTCTGCTAGCAGTCTCATGCACTCATCTCGGTACATCGCGAGGTCCATCAGAACAGTCGCGCCCCCCTTATCCGCCGGTTTGATGACGATATCCTGGTTGTTTTTCAGTGCCAGTAAAGCCGTCCGTTCCTTCCCTGAAAGGTTATTAAACCCTTTAGTGTTGAGGTGATCAAGATTTTCTATATCATTCAACACTGCTCGTTCAAATGTTAATATTTGGCACGAGATGCTCTGGTTGGGTGGTTGGAAGGTAGACTTTTTGCGCAACCCTGTGGATTTTCTTTTATCTTCCTCCATTTCTGGCGTGTCTCCGAAGAAGTCTCGGAGCTTAAGTTTACGAAAAAACTGGGCCAATTCCACATTAAGAGTGAAAGGATCATTTTTAGGGGTCGGAACGAAACCTAAACCTTTGTTTAGGATGGTTTCTTCATCAGGTGTTAGGGTGTATGTGCTGATATTAACGATGTTGGTTAATCCCTGCTTGTTGAGGGCATCTCCGTTCTCCCTCTGCTCCTGGTTGTTACTCCTTGCGGCGGTTGTTGGTCTTCCCACTGGACCCTTGTATTTCTTCTTTTTTGTCTCCCCCGCCCTCTGCCTCTGCCCTGGAATAAAAAAGGCGGTGGGCCTGGATGGTAACCAAAGCCTGGTGGAAAATACGGCTGTTGCCAAAAGCCGAAGGGGGGTGGTTGGGGTGGTTGTTGTGGAGGAGCCTGCATCATGGGTTGGTATCCGGGCGGTTTGACATAGTGTGGTCCCGAGCCTTCGTCGCTACTGGTGTCGCTCCTCTCTTCTCCAGAGCTAAATGTCCAGTTTTGGGGCGTCGGACGGAAGCGTTGTTTCCTCCCTGATTGTTGTGGGATTGGTTTGTTGTAATGTTCATCTGTCACATATGGGTAGACTGTTTCTTTGCTAAATTTTTGCACATCTTTTTTCAATTTAGTCAGCTTGGATTGTGTTAGGTATTCCTTATACTCTGAGTGGTCTTTGTTAATTTCTTCTAGTTTCTTTTTGAAAAGTGAGAGTTGCACTGTAGTTTTTAGTTTGCTTTCACTTTGTTGGATCTCGACCAGGAGAGCATCTGCTAGTTGTCTCGCAGTGTTGATGATGAGAATTAACCAATCTTTCGTGCATTTCCACGCGATGCTGGACCAATTGGTTCTAAATTCTTTATTATTAAGGAATAATCTGGGTTCGTTAGTGACAATCAATCCCCTGGGTGCTGTATTTTTTCGGAGGTATTCAGTCATAAACGCCCCATGCAGGGCTGTGCGGATTTGTTCTTTTTTCTTTGAGGATAGTGCTACCCACTCGTCTGAATTCTGCACTGTTTGTGTCACTATTGTCTCTGCTAACAGGGATGGTGTGTTTAAGATCTCCGCCAGGACCTCTTCCCCGAATGAAAGTTCGGTATCCATGTTTGGTGATTAGGGTGATGTTAAGGATAATCCTTAGGTCTGTCCTTAATTTGAAAGGACAGTTTCTAGAGCCAAACGTGGCTATAGTGATTTTTCTGTTTACAAAGATCTGTATAACAGAATATATCCCTTGTACTGGGACAGTTACCCCTTAATGTGTTCCCACAGCCATCAGCTGTACGAAAGGTAGCACACACAAAGTCTCCACTGGATCTGTGGAGGAGGGAACTAGAGGCATAGGGGTTCTAGGAGCTGGCAGCCTCCACTACAACTGTTTACCACAAGAAGCCGCTCCTAGTGTGATAACCCAAAACGAGTTACAGGAACGTCGTAAGTGTGGGCATCTCACAAAAAGTTATGGACTGGTCTCACACACCACCTGGTGTCATGCTTCATCATTGACCAGTCCTCGCCCTCTAAAACCTTCGTTTGATAGAGGGCGGGCATACACTTGACGACAAGGATGCACTTGCTAAATGGTTAAGTGGGGGCCCGTGAGATTGTGAGTGAGGTTAAAAATCATTATAGTGGTCAGAAGTGATTTTAATGTGAATGACAACTATATGATATTAAAAATATGTGTGACGGTATATAGGGTTTTAATGTCCCCTAACCGTCCTATGTGTGGTCAACATGTTTCTGCCAAAAAAGGCCCTGTCGGGTCCGCGGCATTCTTCAGGACCGAAGTATAGGTGAGGGCTCCGTTCTTACCATGTGTTGGTAAGATACTACCACAGCGTGAGTGTGGCAAAGGCCACACTTCACTTCATATGGTGCTTCCAGGGGTGAAGCCTATAAAACAAGGTAAAAAGCAAAATTTATTTAGAACTTATTGATGCGAACGTACCTGTAAACGAAAGGGAAAAAGAGAAAACAATGCATGCATTGAACTCTAAGGGTGAAAAATAGTGTTTTGTGACTCTGTGACACTCTATTTGTGTACACTTATTGTTGCTGCCAGAGCAGGAGGAAAGATGGAGTCTCTCCCGTTTAAGGCCTACCAGGCCTGAATGCAGCACAGCTCCATTAGATACCCTTACTACAGAACATATTACCCCTAATGCTAACGAATCTATCCCCTAGGATATGTATGCAAACCCTGATCTATGGGGAAGAACACAGGATCATGTTGAAGTGCCTAATAAATAGGCTCTATACACTACTCTAACCCTTAGACTTGAATGGAAAGAGACTGAAGTCACATTAGGCCTCCCTTAACACGGGAAGGCCGGGAAAATCGGGCAGTACATTCCACCCTTGACTTCAGTCTATTATACATTCAATAAACATGACTAACATCGGTGGAGGAATAACATCTCTCCCGTTTAAGGCCTACCAGGCCTGAATTCAACACAGCTCTATGAAATAACCTCACTATAGGGCAAATTATCCTCAAGGCTAACGGATCTATCCCCTAGGATATGTATGCAAACCCTGATCTATGGGGAAGAACACAGGATCATGTTGAAGTGCCTAATAAATAGGCTCTATACACTACTCTAACCCTTAGACTTGAATGGAAAGAGACTGAAGTCACATTAGGCCTCCCTTAACACGGGAAGGCCGGGAAAATCGGGCAGTACAGTGACCGAGAATACGGTACCCACAGACCTCGAGGGTCATGTACCCAGAGGTCGGCACACCGCAGTTTCCCAGTCTTTTTAGTTTGTTCTCCGACCATCATGGTCTTCCAATGGGCGGCAGGATACGCCATCACCTGCACCAATGGAGGTTGTTAACATTCGACCCCTGGGTTCTCCAGATAGTCTGAAAGGGCCTCATCTTCTCTTTAATGACTACCCCTCCACCCATGCCACCCACTTGCAACAGGCTGATGAAGGACCACATCTCTTTGCTTCACCAAGAAGTGGCGGCTCTCCTGGCTGAGGGATCTGGCATCAGAAGTAGGTTGTGGTTATTCCTGCTTCTTTCTGGTGCCCAAAAAGGATGAGAGCCTTCATCCTATCCAAGACCTGTGCCCTGTTAATTTCTTACTGAAGAAGGAGAAATTGTAAATGCTTACATTTGCTCAAGTCCTGTCTGCCTTGGATCCGGGAGACTAGATGGTACATTGGACTTGCAGGACGCATACTTCCACATTCCCGTCCTGCCTGCCCTCAGACGTTACCTACAATTCATGGTAGGCCACAAGTACTTTCAGTTTGGGGTGCTCCCCTTTGGCCTTACCAGCGCCCCTTGAGTGTACATTAAGGTGATAGCACTGGTTGCAGCTCATCTTGGGAGATCCTGGGTGCCAGTTTATCCCTATCTGGATTACTGGCTGTTGAAGGAGGGCTCGCCTCAGAAGGTCTCCCACCTCCAGACTAAGTAGGACCCCTGCACTCGCTGGGGGTTCACTATCAACCTGCCAAAGTCACACTTAATCCCTTCCCAGATGCTCCAGTTCATTGGAGGTTCAGTTTAGTGCTTATCCTCCCAAACAGCGAGTTTGGGATATTCAGGCTATGATACAGATTTTTCAGCCTCTATCCTTGGTTTCAGTGAGTCTCACTAAGGCTGCTGGGCCTCATGGACTCCTGCATCCTGTTAGTGACACTTGCCAGTTGGGCCTGTAGTTCCAGTGGGCCCAGCACCGGGGGAATCTCTCCAACATGGTCCAGATCTCGGAGGGCACTGCAAAAGATCTACAGTGGTGGCTGATAGACTGCCATTGGGTTAGCAGTAGAATCCTCTCCCTATCTCAACTAGATCTGATGTTAGTGACAGATGTGTCACTCCTAGGATGGGGCACCCATCTGGGAAAGGTGGAAATCGGAGGACTCTGGTCCCCGGCGGAATCCGAACTCCACATCAACCTGTTGGCGCTCTTTGCAATCCACTTGGCATTGAAATCCTGTCTACTCTTCATCAAGAGAAGGCTAGTGCAGGTGTTCATGGACAGCACCACTGCCATGTGGTACTGCAACAAACAGGACAGGATGGGGTCGTGGACCCTCTGCCAAGAGGCCTCGTGTCTCTGGACATGGCTGGAACATAAGGGCATTTCCATGGTCAACACCTGCCAGACTATCCTAACGCTAGAGTAGACAAACTCAACCGACTATTCCCAGCGGACCATGAAAGGCATCTCCAACCGGCGGTGGTACAAGGTCCCTTTCAGCACTGGGAAAGCCTTAGTTAGATCTGTTCGCTGTCAGCACTTCTGTGTGTTGAAGTTTCCAAGGCTCCTCTCTCTCTGAGACTCTTCATCTTGAGTGGAGCTCAGGCCCATTTACGTCTTTCCGTCGATACCACTCCTGCCCATAGTTCTCAAGAAGATCGGGAACGACCAGGCCCAAGTCATCCTTGTGGCTCTGGACTGGGCTCGGAGAGTCTGGTATCCCGAGCTCTTGAGCCTGTCCATTGGTCCTCCGTTCAGGCTGTCCCTTCGGGAGGATCTTCTGTCACAGCAGCATGGGAGGGTTCACAACCTGGCTCCACCTTCATGTGTAGAGATTGAGCAGCAACAGTTGACAGCTGTTGATTTTCCCCCTGAAGTCTTTGATGGTATTTTGACAGCTCAGCGTCCCTCCACCAAAACAGTATACACTTGCTGTTGGAGCAAGTTTGTGGCAAGGTTTAAAACCGAACAGGTTGACCCCTTATGTACTATCTCTGCTTTTCTGTTACTGCCAGATCAGCCCTCCCTTTTCAAGACCCCTATTGTAAATTGGTTTCTTAAAGATTTGCATCACCTTTGCTCCTACTCCCTTTGTTATGCCTCAATGGGACCTTAACCTGGTTCTTACCTTTCTAATGGGCGCTTTGTTTGAGCCACTTCATACCTGCCCTCTTAAGCTTTTCACCATCTAGGTGGCCTTTCTGTTAGCAATAACATCTGCCCGGAGGGTCAGTGAACTGCAGACGTGGTCTCCTCAGCCTCCATACTTGTCTTGGCTCCCAGACAAGATGGACTTTAGCATCCTCTTGACGAAGGCGGTTACCCCTTTCCATGTAGGTCAATCCATCACCTAGCCTACCTTTTATGCTCTGCCTCATCCCTGTAAGGAAGAGGATAGACTCCACCGGCTGGACCCTACAATAGCGGCGTGGTTCTACCTTGACTGCACAACACCATTCTGGGTGGCCTTCTCTGGTAGAGACTCCATCTAACCTCTGATTCTTTACCAACCCAACCATCTTCCCTTCTGTGAGAACAGATTATAGGTACAGTGCTGTTCCCTCTTTCAGGGTCCTGGTGCCACACACCAGTGGTTAGTGTTCATTGTGACTTTGCACTTCTGACATGCAAAGTCGTGAAAACAAAACTGACAGCGTGCCTGGGTGGTGCCTATAAAGGCACCGTGCACATCACTTCCTGCATGTACGATGCTGACGATGCCATGCTGAGCCAAACGGTGCCACCCACCCATGCGCAGGGGCACTGCTCATGAAAAAAATTGTCTGATGCCTTGGGATAATTCTAAGGAAAATTATCTTCAGCTAGATAGTCTCTACCAGATTAGGCGTTAACGAAGATAAGTTACTTGTTCTTTTAGAACTTTTGTGTGAACCAAATCAATGATTTAACCAAGGATTGTTGCATCAAGCTTTGCCAGCTTTGTAAAACATGTTGCTATGTTTGTTTGGAATCCTACAAAATTGTAGGGGACCTAATAAACTTTCACACGGCTTGCCATTGGCTTTCATGGTTTGCTTTTGAATTGCCCCTTGCTCAACTTCAGCTGTTACATAATGCTTCAATGTGGCTTAACTCCTAAAAATGGACCAAGGCTTTTTTTTTAAAGGAAATCAATTTATAGGTAAACTGTGAAAACCAAGATCAGTTTCAAAATATTGACATCCGTCTACAAAAGTCTTTAAGGCATGGGTCCTCGTATTGTAAGCAAAAAAACCCAGAAAATATCTGCCTTCCAGGTTTTACGATCCTCAACAGAAAATGCAAATCACTACTACGTCAGAGCTTTTCTGTAGTTGTTCCTAGGTGTGGAAAAAAACTCCTTATACATATGTGGTTATTAATGCAATCTTTACTTTTCTTTTACATATTCTGTAACTATTTTCCGTCTTTCACCTTCAGGCAACTCCGTGTAATGTAACGCACAGCTTAGATAAAAATTAAATGCAAGTTACGTTAACTAGAGAAACGAGCCACAGACTAGCGGAGCCGCAATGCAAAGTTGCATTTGCAGCCCTTAGCCCCCAGATGGCAAGGCCAACTCCGGTACCTACAAGGCAGGCGTGGTGCTGCCGAAACTGAATGTAGCCCTGTGCCCAGGGTGGAAAGGGGCATTGGCATCAGCTTAGCTCTGAAGATTTAAAGGGGCTTCGAGTGAGGCAGATGTAGCCAGACGCTGCTGAGTGTGTGCACTGGAGGTCCTGCAGAGGCGGCCTGGCTAGAGCCCCGGTGTGCTCCGCTCGCACCACTAAATAGTATAGGGTGTAGGAAAGTAGGATCTGCTTCTTATTGTTACCCCCACTTTTTGCTTGATGTCTCACTGTTTTTGACTAGTCTGGCTGGGATCCTGCTAATCAGGACCCCGGTCTATCTGCTTCCTCCCTTAAATTGTCATCTATGTACTTTGGTACACTTCAGATTGGATACTGGGGTACCCTTATCAGTCCCTAATATATGGTACCCATGTACCCAGGGCATAGGTACCCCAGAGGCCTCCCATGGGCTGAAGCATGTATTATGCCACCCATGAGAGGCCATGCAAAGTGGAACTACAGGTCTGCTACTGCAACCTGAGTAAGACTGGTGCTTGCACCACTTACTTTATATATAGGTGCACTATGTCTATAGGTCACTACACTTACATCTATAAGTCACCCCTAAAGCCGGCCTTATCAATCCTGAAGGCAGGGTGCTGGGTTTTTATTGAGAGGGTGCCCCTGCATGAGCAGAGCCTCTCGGCAGCCTTCGGAGACAATTCTCCCAGGTTGTCTGTGACTCAGCCGGACATAAAGGTAGAGGTGTATTATGACCTCGTGGTACATGCTGTCTTGAAAACGGCTGCTTAGAAACATATCGTGTTTGGTATCAAGCACCTTGGAATCATATCTCCACACCTGTAACCGGTATGGAAGGTATGATTCTACCCTTCTGAAGCGAGCTTCGTGGGGTCGCTGGTCTATCCGGTGCCAGCCTTTTCGACCCAGTCAGCACAAAATGGATGCTGCTGACCAGAGACACATTTCTGCCCTCCTGGCTGAGACAAGCTCCAGCATAGGAAGGCAGCACAATAGGCATCCTGTCACAGGGAGGTGTGACCACCTCCCAGACAGGATTTAGTGTATGAGGGCTGGGTGGGTGCACTCTGAGAGTGCCTAAAAGTCTGCACTTAAGGGACATTTGGTGTCCCTGTGCATAGTCCAGCTCAAACCAGTTCTGGGAGCCATTGGCTCCTGATCTGGCGCGAAACTGGACAAAGGACATGGGTGTAACCACCCCTCTGTCCTGACCCTCCCCTAGGAGGGTCCCCCGAATCAGTCCAACCTCCTCCAGTGGGTACAAAAGGGCTTACCTGGCTGTAAGACTTTAGATTTTACGTGGACAAGATTCTACAAGAAGAAACCACTGACCTTCGACCATCTGGATACTCTGGACTTCGCTGGACCTCGACTGGGCCAGACTTCGTCCCCCTTTCCATCCAAAGCTTTGTCTGTGCCCTTGCTCCATTCAGGCTCCATGCAGAACCTGTGGTGCACTAAGGACAACTGAAGATCCTCCCTTGGAGTGAAGGAGTCACTCCCCTGTGTTTGCAGGTACCATAACGCAACTCACTGGTCTGCTGCTCCTGAGCTCCTGCGGACTCTGAAGGTCCCTGAGGTCGATCTGCCCTCTCAGCAAGTTTGAGGCCAGTATCCCTCGTGGGGCCTGCATAACCCAAACCCCTGTGCACCGCGTTCTTTTGCAGTTGCATATGCTTGTTGGCAATTCCCGCGCTTGTGCATTGGACTCCGTGTAGTCCTGACCCTGAGCAGTATTTGCACCAAAGAACACCAAGTACTCCGTGGGCTGGTACTTTGCAATCTGGCTTGAGATCCCCTCGCAACTCCTAGTCATTTGGCCTGTGGGTCCTCCCGAGGGTCATCTTGATTTCTGTTGGGCTTTCCAGGTTGTTCCAGACGTGCCCTGACTCTCCATTGCTTGGTGAGTCCCCTGGACCTTGCTGGTCCACACCGGCACCTGCTTGCCCTCCCTGCGTGGGTTACTTTTGCCAAGGCTTGTTGGTGCTCCAGCCGGACACCGACCCCTCAGCACTCGAAATCCTTCGTGGCACAGCTCACCTTTGCCTCCTGGTCCTAGGGGCTGCAGCGTCAAGCATCCCTTCTTCGCATCTGAAGCACCCGACATAGGTGGGCATTCGTCTACCAAGCCCCTGGTCACTCTGAAGTGACCCAGAATCTGTCCCCTCTGCATTCAGGTTCCTTCCCTCCAGAATTCAGGCTTGGATTCCACCGGACCCGTTTCACCTTCACGACAGCAGTACTTCTTCACAGCCCTTCATTGAGAAAGATGGCGATTTCCGACACTACTCCAGACCTATGCACCTGGCTCCTTTGGGATAGGTAACTACGGTATCCACGGGTTTGGTGGCGCTCCAACCACTTAAGTTCCAAACGGTTTGCTCGAAGTCCTCCTAGAAGGGTCCTTAAGCTTTAAAACCTTTACCGTGGCTTCCCCATAGAATTGTACCAAGCCCACGGTTGTGTTATCACACTGCACCTGTCCTCGGTTGGGTCCCTATCTACTCGCCTTGGGTGGTTCCTTGGGGTCCCAGCGATTCTACGTGCTCTAGACCTTGTCTTGACTCAAGTTGTGATTGTTATACCACTGTTTCAGTATATGGTTTGGTCTCCCCCTGGAGCCCACAGTGTATTGTGCTACTTACAACTGTTCTAATGATCTCGTATTGTGTGCTTGGTGTTCTATCCTCATGTAGAGGATACTAGAGAGTGTTATATTGATACATACATATTTTTATATAAACTACTGTGTGGTTCTCCCTTCATTTAGTCAATATAGAAGGTGATATTCTGGTAAAACAAGCTGCTTTACATTCCTTCAAGATTAAGCCTGAAGGCTGCTCTCCACAGCTACCACTAGGATAGCTTTCTAAAGGTTACCTTTGACCTCATACATTATAAGGATCATTTGGACTGGTGCAAGGTGCCCACTTTAATTAGTGGACAGCATATACCAGGCCAACTTCTCACATAGGGTCCATCCTAAGCTGCTCACCGTTTAACCCTTGCTGTTTTCTCCGGGTGCAATCGGCCTTTTTCGTCGCTTCTCCTTTGCCTCAGTAGCCTGCATAGACCCAGGCACTTTAGAGGACACAGGAGACCTAGGCAGAGCGAATTGCGCCTTCCTGATTCAGACCCAGAGAGACTGCCCTGGTGGTACAGGTTGGTGTCTTTACTTTTCTTGGTTTGCCTCTGTTTTTTGCGCCCGTGCAGAGGGACGTGGTGAAAGGAGCGAGGAAGCGGTGGAGGAACTGCCGGATGATCTATCGTGGTCAGCTGAGGCAGGTCGAAATTCACAGGTGCCTCTCTGTGTGCTCCTTGTGTGTCTTTATCTTCACCTTCACCTTTTAGTAAAAGTTAATTTGAATTGATGGAGTTGTTGAAAAGACCTGCTGCTGCAGAGAGGAGGAGAAGGAAAAGCCGGTGTCAGGTGTAAGTGGCATTTTCGCCAAGCATGCATCTGTGGATAAGCTGGACAAGTTGAAGAGAAATTCTTACAAGGAGGTTGGAAGGTTGGAAGAGACCTTCTAGGTGTCTGTGTTTTGGTCGTACAATTGCTGCCTGAGGCTCTATTGGTCCTATTGCTTCTCACATTTGCACCCCTAAACTGTTATAAACCATCCGTCGCAAAAAGCCCCAAGTCCATTTGTCTCTTCTGAAGTCCCACCCCTCTGTGTTGTCTTTGTTTTCAAAAAAGGGGAGAAGTGCAGGAAACAACAAGGAGCTGGTGAAGTCTGCAGGCGTAAGCAAGGAAGATGAGTTGCCGTTAGTTATGGTTGTTTCTCAGGGAGCAGTTCTGTGTCGGATCATACAGAACCCAGTGTAGCCGCTTCCCTAAAGTCAGCTTTTCGAGTTGTGTCCCTCGGGGGAATTAGGAGAAGCTGCAGAAGTGGTGGAAGAAATAGACATTGAAGTAGTAAACACTGTTGCTGAGACTAATATAGAGTCTAATTCTGTGGATATCAAGATGGTCTCTCTGCCTGTGTCTGTGCCTAAGAGCCCTGCAAAACGTTGCAAACAAGTTAGCAATGTTTCCATCCTTGAAAGAGGACTCTCGCATGATTCATGGTGAACTTTACTGTGATGTGCATAGTGGTGACCCTGATGTATTGGAGGACTACTCCTTACCGGAGATTGCAACTCTCATGGAGAAAAATCAAGTTATGGAAGCTAATTTAAAGTCCACTGTTGTCTCTGATATGGTCTTGAGTCCACCTTTAGACTGCCCTCCTAGTCGTCCCTCATTACCAGCTCTATATAGCAGTACTCCTTCTTTGAGGGTCGTCCTTCTAAGCTTAATTGAACATCTGAACCTCTGCTTGCAGGTCAGGCAGCTCCCCACGCTGCACAGCACCACCTGTGTGTCCGTGCCTCTCCCCTTGCTGCTGCTGACGCTGCCATAAGTTCACCGCTCCCCGTGACTTGTCTTGCTCTTTTTTGTGCCTGTCTTATATTGTTTTATTTGTTGCCTGATTATTGCCTCTTTTTCCCCATTGCTGTTTTACTTGTTGCCCCCCTTTTTCCTCTGTACCCCGTTCCCGCCGCTGCTTCCCTGCGGCCCCGCCCCCTCGCTCGCCCACTTGCCGCCCCGCTCCCACCTGCTCCTCCCTCACACCTCCCCTTATATGTCGGCCGCTGCGTGGCTGTGCGCAGCGGGCACGCCACTGGCGCGCCGTAAGTGCACCTATGGCAAGCCCATCCGCGCCTGGACCGCGCCCAGCACCAGAACCCCTGGCCCCCTCATATGCCACGATGCCCGACTCCGCTACGATGCCAGCACCCTCCACGCACTCAACCCCGGACGAGAACACACCTGCTACAAGGCCACCCCGAAGCGCACCCAAGGACCCTTCACCTGCCGGAACTGCAGCTTCACCAGCATCCGTCCCGTCAAACCACCGCCCAGGAAAGACCCCAACTACCTCAGATGCATCCTCCTTACACCCGCTGCGCCCGCAAACAACTCTGGGACCTACTTGACTCTACCTCCCCAGACGTCGCCTTCCTGACGGAGACCTGGCTGAACCACACCTCAGCACCCGACATCGCCATAGCCATCCCGGAAGGCTACAAGATCACCCGTAGGGATCGCACCAACGGAGTAGAAGGAACACCCTCAGAGTCTCGGCCGTCACCGACGACACCCTCAGCACCGCTGAACACCTGCACTTCCAGATCCACACCGACCCCAACATCACCCTCGTCTACAGACCCCCCGGACCCCAACCACAGTTCAGCGACTCCATCGCTGACTTCATCATCACACACGCCCTCGCCTCCACGGATTACATCCTCCTCGGGGACCTGAATTTCCACCTCGAGAACAACAACGACACCAACTCCACCACCCTGATTGACAACCTCACCAACCTCGGACTCAAACAACTCGTCACAACACCCACCCACGCCGCCGGCCACACGCTCGACCCCAACTTCTCTGCAAGCCCCCAAGTCTCCTTCAGCCACACCATCGAACTCCACTGGACCGACCATCGCTGCATCCACTTCACCTTCAGGAAGCCCACCGCACCCAACAGATGCCTTGCCGCGGCTGGAGCAAAGTCACCGATGACCAGCTAACCACCACCCTCGCCCAGAGCCCACCTGCCGACTCCACCGACCCCGATATAGCCGCCCGCAACCTCAGACAATGGATCCACGACTGCGCCAAGACCCTCGCCCCACTCAAGAAACCCTCCTACAGTCACTCCAGCAAGAAAGCCAGCTGGTTCACCGAAGACCTCCAGGCCTCCAAATGGACATGCCGAAAACTGGAGAAAAACTGGCTCCGCGAACGAACACCGGACAACTACGCAGCCCACAAGAACGCCACCCGCAAACATTATCACCTCATTAGGGCTCATTCAAAGACCGCCTAGACAACAACACACACAACAGCAAAGAGCTCTTCAACTTCGTGAAGGAACTCGCCAACCCCAGCTCCAACATCAACGACATCCCACCCTCACAAGACCTGTGCAACTCGCTGGCCACCTTCTTCCAACGCAAGATCACCAACATCCACGACAGCGTCAATGCCACGACCACCCCGACAACCACTGAGACCTCCACCCCCTCGACCACCACCCGCACCAACCGCCTGCTCTCCTGGACCAACATCAACGACGACGAAACCTGCAAGATCATGAACACCATCCACTCCGGATCACCGTCAGACCCATGCCCACACCACATCTTCAACAAAGCCAGCACAACCATTGCACCCCATCTCCGGAAAGTAATCAACATCTCCTTCGAGACAGCAAACTTCCCGGAAAGCTGGAAGCACGCCGAGATCAACGCCTTACTCAAGAAACCCAAGGCGGACCCCAAGGACCTCAAGAACTTCCGACCCATCTCCCTGCTCCCGTTCCCGGCGAAGGTCATCGAGAAAACCGTCAACAAACAACTGACCTGCTACCTCGAGGAGAACAGCATCCTGGACCCATCCCAGTCCGGGTACCGCAGCAACCACAGCACAGAAACCGCCCTCATCCCCGCCACCAATGACATCAGGATCCTGCTGGATAACGGATAAACAGCGGCTCTCATCCTCCTGGACCTGTCAGCCGCCTTCGACAAGGTCTGCAACCGTGCACTACGAGGACGCCTCCACGACGCCGGGATCCAAGAGAAAGCCTTTGACTGGACCACCTTCTTCCTCTACGGCAAAACACAGAGCTTCCATCTCCCCCCTTCCGCTCCGAGGCCACCAACATCATCTGCGGCGTACCCGAGGGCTCATCCCTCAGCCCAATGCTGTTCAACATCTACATGGCACCTCTCGCCCACGTCGCCCGACAGCACGACCTCAACATTATCTCCTACGCTGATGACACCCAACTGATCCTCTCGCTCACCAAAGACCCCCACACCGCCGAAACCAACTTACACGAAGGAATGAAGGCCGTCGCCGAATGGATGAGGAACAGCCGGTTGAAGCTGAACTTGGACAAGACGGAGGTCCTCATCCTCGGATCAACCCCTTCGGCCTGGGACGACTCCTGGTGGCCGTCCGCACTGGGAACAGCTCCAACACCCACCGACCACACACGAAACCTAGGGGTCATCCTCGACTCTACCCTCTCCATGACTAAGCAGGTCAGCAATGTCTCCTCCTCCTGCTTCAACACCCTCCGCATGCTCCACAGGATCTACAAATGAATCCCCACCACAACGAGAAGAACAGTCACCCAGGCCCTCGTCAGCAGCAGGTTGGACTACGGAAACGCACTCTACGCAGGAGCCTCGGCCAAACTCCTGAGATGGCTGCAACGCATCCAGAACGCCTCCGCACGTCTGATCCTCGACATCCCCCGCCGCAGCCACATCACACCCCACCTGATAGACCTGCACTGGCTCTCCGTCAACAAGAGGATAACCTTCAGGCTCCTCACCCACGCACACAAAGCACTTCACAACAGCGGACCAGCGGACCTCAACAGACAACTCAGCTTCTACACCCCCACCCACCAGCTCCGCTCCACCGGGCTCGCCCTTGCCGCAGTCCCCCGCATCCAAAGAGCAACCTCCGGCGGCAGATCGTTCTCCCACCTCGCCGCCAAGACCTGGAACACCCTCTCCACCCACCTACGGCAGACCCAAGACCTGCTGACCTTCAGAAGACTCCTTCAGACCTGGCCAGTAGCAGCACCCACACCCTCAGCGCCTTGAGACCCTCACGGGTAAGTAGTGCGCTTTACAAATACTATGATTGATTGATTGATTGAATTGCGATCTTTCTATAGGTACTGGGTGTCAAGCCCTCCTTCAGCTATCAAATTTGGAAATCGCTAGTATGGGTGGGGGTGGGTCCACTCTACTATTTTACTCTCTTTAGAGAAGATTCTTTCCTCAATTTTGACCTTCTTTGACAAATCAATTTGCTAATTCTGATCATCTGCTTGATGTGTTGTCCCCCATTCTAAGGGGGCACAGCACCTCACCTCCTCTAGTTTACAGCTAGGAAAGAAAGAAAGGTACGCTGAAATGAGATCTCAGGCTACGCAGACTAATATAGTGGGGAATAAGCAGGTGGTTGGAATGGGAGTCCAAGTGGGGTGTTCTGATGATTGGGGAGGCGCTACCTCTTGGCAATCCAATGATAACTGTAAGGAAAGTGTTAAGACGCCCTGTTCTTCCTTTCAAGACCTTGTATTTGGGGATAAAAGCCAGGCCCCCCAAAGGGCAAATGAAATTGTATCTGTACTTGAGAATCCTCTACCCATTTTCTCGATAAAAAAGGGGGCCCTATTACTCCTGTTGTAGTTTCTCAAAATGATCATTCGAGTGTTAAATCACAAAGCCATAAACATGATAGTGTCATTCCTGAAATGGGATCCTCTAGCCCGAGTTGCATTGGGCCAAAATCCTGGAAGGAGAAAAAGAAAAGGATTTGGCGTATTATGAAGCGTATGCCTAAAAAACTGAGGTTTTCTAACATCCCTGAAGAGTCTGATCCAGTCATTCCCCCCCCCCCATGAAAAAGGAAATGATTTATCGAAGGCCTGGCCTCTTCCAGGTCAGGAGTCGTTGCCCCCAGAAGTAATTAATCTGCCCTCTTGTTTGGTTACAGTAGAGGCGCTAACTCCAGTTAGTTATGAGCAGGAGAAGGAGCTCATGGATACGGAAGTAACCGCCCCTAATAACTGTGGTGGATGGAGTATGGGAACCACGAAGGATGAGGGATAGGATCATTGAGCTCAGATATCAAAGTTATTGAAGCTTCCGAAGAAGCAGTGTGGACTTCGAAGGGATTCCCTCCAAACCTCTCTTGTGTGGATTCTTTCCCTGTACTGGCTGATCTTAAACATAGGAGGATTCTAAATAGGGAGGCTCCCTGTTTTTTCCCCCAAGACAAATCCGTACATCAGGGGTATGGCCTAGTCAGAAAAACAATACAGTCAAAGGACCTTGATTTGTGTTTCCCTGTTTTATATGGAAATGGACCTACTGAATAGAAGTGTCATCCTGCATCTTTTATCAGACATTGAGGATTTGTGCCTGGTATCAAGTAAAGACATGGATTGGGTGCTCCTGGACTCTCGAAGTAAACTCCCAAGTTCCAGTGTAACATTCAGCTCTAGGGTTGTTGTTTTGTTAAGTGTGGCTAATGTTGATCACTTTAGGAAAAAGGGCATTGATGCCTTCCTGTATAATGTGACTGAGGGTTCTCAGTTAGATACCCATACGGCGGGCTTTGAGGGTCCCTCTAGCGTTCTTCATAATATCAGGGGGGTTTTAAGTCCGAAGACTATCTTAGTCTCTGTTGGTAGAGTCTTAGGGAAAAGGGTGATCAAAATTGTGGGATATGAGGACCAAATGGCTAGGGAACCAGGAAAGGGAGATGAATTTGGTCCCCTGGAGTTGAGTGGCAGGTACATTGAATGCCTCCAAAGAAAATATGAAACTGATGTTGCAGAAATAACCCCTTGAGTAAAATTATCTCCTGGAATATGGCAGGCCTACGGCAGTCCAAATTTAAGAAAAAAGTTACATGCAACATGAACGAATGATAGTTTGTGTCCAGGAAACCTGGATATGTTCAGATTTTAATAATGAATATTATTTTGTTTTCGCTTGTGCAGCAAAGTCCAGCGTAAAATGTCATGCTAGTGGAGGATTAACTATTTTACTCAGTGGCAGTATATACCTGATTAGGCTAGTTGTTGCCCTGCACGCCTCTGCTTGGTTCCAGGTCCTGATGGGAGGGAACCAAGGGTTGTCTAGTAAACTAGAAACCCACAGTGGGCTGAAGCAAGGCAGCTTATTAGCGCCTGTTCTTTTTTCCCCTTTATACCCATAACGTGCCTAGCAGAGTTGGATATTGTAAAGGGGACCCTCCAAAACTTGGAACAATTAATTTTGGTTGTCTTCTGTACTCGAATGGTGCCATTTTGTTAGATTTAGTGCTGATCGGTTTACAGGGGTGTCTCTCAGAGTTAAGCAACTACGCTGATAAACATTTCCTAAAAATAAGCATCACTAAGAGCAAAGTTATGGCCATTCGCTCCTGCGGGTGATGGGGTTAGGAAAGATTTGCACTGGTCTTTAGGGGTAGACAAGCTGGAGGTGATGAAGCTGTACCCATATTTGGGAAGGATTCTTTATAACAACTGTTCTAATAGTGATCATATTAGTCCGTGCAGAAGTAAGGCAATGTCCCAGGCTTCAGCAATTGATATGTTATATAAATGCTGCGGGCAAAAACATTTTTCCATTTTTTATTTTTATTGTGGCTTTTCATATATTCTCATACAATTCACACCTGTTACAAAGAAGAATAATGTCAAATGTCAAAAATAAAAACGAATACATCACATTCACAATCCCCATGGCCATATCTTACAAATATAGGGCAGATTCCATACAGTTACAATTATCATACATCCCATACATTAATTCTGATCGTTGTTTACGGAGTCACAGTAACTGGGGTAGGAGGCGAATCATCTGTGCGTAAATAAATCAGTAAAGGCTCCCAAATGTCATTCAGACGGGATTTCACAGGCAACTCTTCTGCATATAAGATTAAGTCCTCCCTGCAGTATATCAGATCCCTGATCCACAGTTCATGCGTAAGGCTCCTTCTGCTGTTCCACATCATTATCTTTTTTCAAGAGGGTAATAATGAGAGCCTCGCGAAGGTAAGGGGGGAGTATACCGAAGTCTTATGCCTCTGCATACATTTCTGTCAGGAAGGGGGTGAGCGCCTCAGCATATTCCTTATAAAATTCAGGTGGAAATCCGTCCGGGTCAGGCGCTTTATTATTCGGGAGAGAGGCTATTGCCATGCAAATGTCTTCAGCTGTGATAGGTTGACTGAGATACTCTCTCTGTCCCTCCGACAACCAAGCAAGTGCTACCTGTGACAAATAGTCATCTAGTTCCTCAGTAGCTGTATCACACTGCGATGTGTACAGTTTCGTGTACGTTTGTCTGAACTGCTCAGTATGTCTGTGATGCTGAAATGGTCGTGCCCAGCCGCATCCGTGATCTTAGTAATGACGTTGTGATGCATGCGATGTTTAATCTTTGTGGCCAAGTGATGCCCTGGTCTCCCACCCTCTCCATACAAGCGAGCCACAGCACGCTTCGATATGTATCGGAGCTCTTCGTCTGCTAGTTTAGTGTGTTCAAGTATAGCTTCTTTAATTTACGCTAAAGTTGCATCACATGGTGCACGCGCATAGTCACGTAAAAGGCTGGACAGTGTGGATTCCACTTTGGATATTTGGTCCCTTAAATCCTTTAAAATGGCAGCAGATGTACTGATACAAGCACCCCGAATAGTAGCTTTAAACCCCTCCCACAATACCCCGGCACTATCGACAGATCCCTTATTCTGAGCAAAGTATTAGACAATGGCTTCACGAATAGTTTCTAAATAAAGGGGGTCCAACAGTGCCTCAGGACGGAAATGCCACGTGAAGGCCCGGGGAATCTGCTGAGGGATGGCAATAGTGAGCTGAACAGGACAATGATCTGAGAGTGTGCGTGGCAGATGCTCCACCCACACCACCCAGCCCGCCACTTACTCGCCTACCAACCAGTGATCAAGACGAGACCAGCTGCCATGTGCTCTGGAAATGTGTGTGCCCTCAAGTGTCTCTGTATGTCTATGTCGCCATAAATCAAGTAATCCAAATTCTGCCATCCCGCTGCCGATTACGCGAGCTGCATCTGGGGAGTGCCCCTCTCTACCACTAGATTTATCTTTGCTGGGGTCTAGGTGAGTGTTAAGGTCGCCCCCCCAGAGCATTGCTGCGTCTGGCCAATTGCACAAAACCGCGAGAAGGCTCTCAAATAAACCAGGGTCATCTATGTTAGGACCATATGAATTCACAATGGTGATCAGCTTGCCTGCCAGCGTCCCGTGTACCATGGCATATCGACCTGCAGAGTCGACATAAGTGTGATATGCTGTAAAAGAAAGGCCTTTCTCACTAATGAGAGGACTTCCCGGCTATAGGAGGAGGCCAGATGGTAACCAGCCCAGCGAGCCCCAACTAACGTGTCTGTATGTTTTGTCAGATGTGTTTCCTGCAGGAGGGCGATGTTAATTCTATGGCGTTCTAAATGAGCTATCACTTGACTCATTTTTTGGGGCGTGTTAAGCTCTCGCAAGTTCCAAGTGAGGAAAGAAACTGTCAAACCATTACTTTGCATACGAAGAGCAATGTATGTGGAAAAAGGAATCTACCTGCATCCAAGATGTGAACAAGAACATATGGGTAATATCCAGTCGGATAGCAACAATATGTAGGCACAGAAACGAACCTCCGTGCAATACCCCCCACCCCATCACCCCCCACCCACTTTAGCAACCCCAACACGCCAAAGCCATCCCAAACTCCCAGAAACAAATACCAAGTACAGCACCAGGGAAAAAACCATTTGCGGGGAACCACCATAAAGGGGGACGCCAGAGCACAAAATCCCTCCCGATGAAGTTAGGAGGTGGCCGAGCTATCGTACAGTGCCCTTCCCAGGCCCCGCAATCACATATATCTTAGGAACACAAGCGGGGAATGCCCCCAATATTGAGCAAAATAATACAATGCATAAAATCATGGAGCCAACCAGTCCGAAAACCATTAGGGAATGATAGTGCTCATGCCCCGTCCCAAGTGCACTCCCAACCCAGGCAGTTCTAGTACTGAGTCAACCCAGGCCATTTGATAATTCACCAAGTTCAGTAGCTTCGTCACTTTCTGCGTGCCTGGGGGAGCGTTTCCGGCGGGAGACAGATTTGACGAAATCCAATGCTGATTTCGAGCAAGTGAAAAATGTGTACTTCCCATTATCCTTCACACGCAACCTTGCCGGGTACAGCATGGCATATGGTATGTGTGCGGCCGTTAACAACTTCTTGGCAGGCTGATATTCCTTTCGAGCCTCTTGCACCGCCATGGTGAAGTCTGGGGAAAAAGGCGAGCGTATTCCGTTCATGAACGATGGTACCTTTCTCCCTTGCCAGACGGAGCACCGCATCCCGGTCTCTATAGTTTAAAAGGCGAGCAATTATGGGGCGAGGTGGGGCGCCCGGAGGAGGACGGGCAGCCAAGGAACGATGTGCCCGCTCCGCAATGAGAACCTGGGACAACTGTTCTGCTCCAAAGATGTCACGCAGGAGTTTCTCCAAAAAGGTCTCAAAGCGGCCTGTGTTTGTAGATTCTGTGAGACCCGTAATGCGTACATTGTTGCGCCTCGATCTGGCTTCTAAATCTTCATTACGGGCCTGTATGACAGCCAGAACTTTTTCCATGGAGGCCGCCTTGTTCATGACTTGTTGTAGCCCATCCTCTGTATTTGAAATGCGTGTCTCCGCCTCCCCTAACCGCTGAGCATGCCTGTCTAGTTTAGACGACATATGGTCCATACAAAGGTTAAGGTGGTCGATTTTACCATCAATGGACTGCAAACTTGCCTGCACAGCAAGAAGAGTTTTATCGATATTTGAAAGATGATCATTGGGCGGGTCAGTCTCAGAGTCCGATGATGCGTGTTGCGTGGCTCTGCCAGTTTTTCGGGGCTCAAAAGTGAGGCGCGGTTGGCCACTCTCACTTTTTCCCATGGTTGCGGCACAGACCAGGGTGATCCCGTGTATAGGCGTGACAACACTACACAGGCCTCTCAGTGTGGCAATCTGAAAAAACAACCCACCTGTCAGCAAATATGGGATGCGTGTCTGCGACGATGATCACCACGGTGACAGCCAGGCCAATCCGGGGAGAATGCAAGCAGGGCCCAATTTATAATAGCAACAACACAGAATAGGGTTCACTCCATGCCGCAGCTCACGAGGCGATACAAGTGGGCCCAGAAGGTACAGTCCGTCACCCGCTACATTGTAGGGCGAGGATGTTGCCGTGCCTGGTGATGGAAGGATCGCTAGTTCATGCAGGGCTAGGGCAGCTAATCACCAGTGAGGCTTTCTCCTTGTTTGGCAGGTCAGGATGAAGGTGAAGAGCAGGCCCAACGCAGCCCAGTAGACATTCATCAATAGTGGACGCCGCGAGGGCACCCCCGGAGCACAAGGGTGATAGGAGCAGGCTGATATCCGCATTAGCCCCCCACCCCACAGTGGGAGTCACGAGTGATGGTGAGTGACCCAGTCGCCCACCGCTTCCAAGCGCAGGGTGCAGAAACGATGGCCATCATATGTTAGCGGGGGGGGGCTCACCGGTGCTAAGAATTGCAGCCTCAGCACAAAAAAAAGGATCTCGGCCCCACGCAGGTTCGCTGGATGTTGTACTGCAAGTGGGCCCCTCTCTCGTGTTGAGGAGGCCCGTCGCCACAGGGACACAGCCAGCCGGTGGACGATCGGGAATCGGCGAGCACGGAGGCACCCAGAAACACAGCCCGCCCACCAGTGACCAAGGAATCAGGCCCGCACCGGCCCGGAGCTTCTCAGTCTGGAATCTTCGTTGCAGCGAAGTTCTGGTCCACAGCGCCCGACTAGGTCAGTCTGCAGGTCCCGTGGATGGCGTGCCCAGCAGTTTCAGCAGGATGCAGGGCGGGATGGAGAGGATAATTGTCGGATTTATATCTCAGCCGAGCGGCCATATCGCTTTGCGCCCTCTAGCGCCCCCCCCACATCAAAATTCCACCCTCATTGAGTTATTCCTGCCAATCAATGTATGAACGCTATTGGGCCTTTTTTGAGAAGGTGGAGGGACGTATATGGGGCCAAATATGTAATGTGAATTTTGTAGTAGCTCCATCAGCTCTCCGGCTTGAATTCGGCCTTCTCTCCATGACTGTTTGCCATGGCAGCCAGTTAGAGGGGGAGGAATAGTATATTAAATAGTGACCCGGGTAGCAAAAGGGCTGCTTTAAAACATGACATTTTTTACAGTAAGAAGGAGAGAAGTGTTGTCTTTTCAAGTTATGTGAAAGCAATGTCTACTCTTAAAAATAGTTATTAAAAAAAATCCATTTATGAAAGGAGTCGGAAAAGAGATATTGTATTGTGTTCTCTGCACATCACGAATGATATAGTTTTTGTAAAAAATCTCAACCATATGTTTTATGGAACCATCCCCATGGAGTGCGTAGAACCATCTTATTATTGAGGTAGAACTTGCTTCCTTTGATAAATATTACGGGAGCATGGGAGGGACTACCCAGGGAAGAGAGGCTTTGTGAGCTCTGCAGGAACCATGTACAAGATTGTCCGCTTCTGCTTTCGCTACTTTATCGATTAAGACCTTTGTTTTTAAAGTATAATATTTCTTCGTCAGCGGAAGCCTGGAATTTTCTGTTGGCACCACCCTCGCAAATGGTCTGTTTAAAAATGCAACTGCCTACCGACCTGTCCCTTGCCTATCTTGCTTTTCAACACTAAACTCTCTGCCTTTTCCTACTTTCTTCTCTTTCTCTCGTAAATATACGAACTGTAGGGGCCAGTTACTTATGTACCTCAGTAAGAAATAATTCAGGGCCAATCTGGTCTTACCCTTCAACAACGATTGTTGAATGTATCTGATTATCATTTTTAATAAAATAAAAAATAAAAATGTTTCACTTTTTTAAAACAATTTTTAAATATTTTTTAGATAAGATTATATTAATTGTATTTGTTCTTGTATTTGTCGATCATGGATTTTTAGTGTAACAATATTTGCACAATCTAATTGATTTTTAGTGTTTACATTGCTTTGTTAAGCTGAGTGCACTGAATTCTATAGAAGTATTATTTGAGAACTGCACTTTTGCTCCTGCAATAGTCCCTATATTGTGATAGCTTATGTAGTTCTTTCTATAATAATTGCTCATTTGCACCTTACCAGTCCTGGGACCTTTTATATAAGTACAGTGTATCAGTATATTGTATGACCTTGCATTTAATTTATTTTGTGCATTTCAGTGGGAATTGTTTTATTGCAGATCTTTGTGTATTTTTTGTGTAGAACTCTTCAAGTTCCAAATCATAAATACAATTTTGACTTTGTCTACTCTTCTTTTGAATGTAAATTTGCATGATTGTCTGCTGGCACAATTTTTGCTACATTGGCTCCTTTATACAGTTCATTAAGTGCACAGTACAAAAAATAAAAAGAAAGCTTGCAAGATGGTGCATTATGAAAGCATAATGTTATTTCCGTGGGCAATTGCAAACCCTGATTTTAGTCTTAGAAGATCGACTTGTTTCTAACATTCAGTTTAATTGTTTTAACCCAAAGATGCTGTTAGTGCCATGGTAACTTATGGCAGGTTCGAGATTATGGCTACAAGAAACAAGCATTTCCAATGCAATAGGTCTCGCATTCAGTTAGAGCTATTGGCGTTGTAAATGAAAAAGTATTTTACCTATGTGTTTTTGTATGGAGACATAGTTGCAGCACTGCCTAGAGCAGTTAGAATGAGAAATTACCACTGGGAACATAGAAGCAGTTGCATCATTGTCTAGGGAACTTAGAATGAGGAATTACCATTGAGGCCAGAGAAGCAGGTGGCAGCACTGTGTAGAGGATTTAGAATGAGGAACTACTGACAGGGCCACAGATGCAGCTGCAGCACTGCTTAGAGGGATTATAATGAGGAATTCACAATGAGACCAGAGAAGCAGCTGCAGCAGTTTGTGGAGGACTAGGAATGAGGAATTACTAATGGGACGAGGGAAGCAGCTTTAGTAATGTTTAGAAAATTTAGAATGAGGAATCACTTCTGGGACTAGAAAAGCAGTTGGAGCATGGTTTAAAGTAATAAGGATGAGGAATTACATGTGGGTACAGAGACGCAGCTGCAGCAATGTGTAAAGGATTAAGAATGGGAAATTACCATTGGGAATAGAGACATAGTTGCAGCAGTTTGTAGAGGAGTTAGAATAAGGAATTACAGACGGGTTCAGCGAAGCATTTAGCAGCACTGCCTAGAGGAGTTAGAATGAGGAATTACCGATGGGACTAGAGAAGCAGCTAGCAGCAGTGTGTAGAGGATTTAGAATGAGCCATTACTGTGAAGAGTAATTATGCTGGGTAGTTTTGAATTGTGTGCTGGTGAATTGTTTGGTGTGGTATTGTGTGGTTTGCGTGTTGCAACAAATATGAAGTTAGAATGAAAGAAGGTTGTGTTTGAAGGTAGGATATAGGGAGGACTGTTGGAAGAGATGTTAGAAGAGAGTAAAATAAGGTAGTATGATAAGGTGGGTTTGAGGGAAGGAGGTAGGGTGGAAGAGATAGTGGAAGAGATGAAAAGGGAAGTAAGAAAATGAAAGGAATTTGTGAGAGAAAATAAGGAATTAGTGAATGAGAAAGAGAGGGAGCATGAGAGGAAGAGAGTGGGTTAGAGGTGATGTAAGTAATGAATAGGAAGACAATGAGGTAAGGAAAACTAGATTGTTGAAGGAAGGGGAGGAGAGAGGAATGAAGCGATTGTAAGGAAGGAGTATGTGATGGAATGAAGGGCATAAGGTGGTAGAGGTAGATGCAGTGGAGAAGAATGAAAGTGTACTGCCATTATTTATAGCCTGTAAAATGTTTAAGTTCTTGAAAGGTTTCCACTGTTATTTGCGATTAATCAAAGGACTAAAGCAACAAATACAGGGAGACCAACTCTACCTCCCAAGCTAGCAAAGACGTCAAAGTGTAATTAAAGCAGAAAAATACATTTATTATTTGTACCAGGGGGAATTACGAAAATATGGTGGGAAGAAGCGTTGAAACCAGTTATTACATCATGTTATAGTACTTTTTTCTTTTTAGATAAAGCGGCGGGACCCAGGAGTCTGGGCTTCTTTAAATGGTACTTGATGTTTTCGGGACACAGACACAGACAGTACCGGCAGATTAAACATAAAATTAGACTTGTAGCCAAGATGCTTATTATCTTTTCTAAATCACAGCGGTATATGTGGTATTATCATTGATAAAAGAGCCATAAACAACAGGATGGGAAGATTTCCACGGGACCTGCAGTTTAAATGTTAAGCTTCCCAATCCTTTGACGAGTTATTCCGTTGTCCTTCTCTTTAGGTTTTTTTTTTTAGACCCTAAAACTAATTTATCGCCATTAAAAAGTAACCTGCCTTTGCTGAAAACACGATGTAACTTCCTGGCAGCCTTAGTAGGGTTACAGTCATCGCCATATGAAATAACTGCTCAGGGGCAGGATAAGGCAATTATAAAAGGTTTGATGAAGGAGTGAGCCGAACTCATAACACAGCAGGGCCCCATAGGTTTGTTATGACACCCATGGGTAGACGAAACAACGATCAACGTTCACATAAACTATCAAAGCACCAACTGCAACGTTATCACCCAAAGGGCTGCTTGCAGGAGTTTTACAGCAGAAAATAACAGTAAATTCAGAACACAAAAAACAATAAAAAGAGGTTTACAATCTCAAAGAAAACAGACAATTGGCCTGAAAACAATATTGTACATATTATTATAATAAGCATTATTTAAAACCTGTAAAATGACGCTGTGAGTGAACGTTTACCACTGCCATTTGCGGTTGTACAAAGGACTTCAGATATATATGAAGGGAGACCATCTGCACCTCTTTTACTTGTGAGGACAGCAAACACAGTATAAGAAAAGTGGTATTTTACACATGTGCAAATACAGAAAATATGGTGGAAAGAACTGTAAAATACAACACTGCTGCAGCGTCTTTATTTTATATTTACCATAGTAGAGCGAGACGGTCAAACAAAAACAGAAGAAAGGCATAATCCAACTTTGCGCGGTACATCTGTAATGACAGAAATAAACAAGCACGGCGGTCGGCGGAGCGTGGCGCGCGCGCGCTTGGGGGCGTGTGCGTCTGCGCTTCTCAGAAGCGCATCCACAGACCCCGATCGCTGCGCGTGCCCCGGTCTGTCTCCCTTGAGAGGCATCACGGTAACAATAGTTCTCGTTGGCGGCAGCGCTTTCCGATGCAACGCCAGCGACACCTAAAAAGGAAGGTGCACTCCGTCACAGTCGTCAATGACCAACACTTGTGCTTCAAAAAAGATTGTTGCCTCTTTTTATTTGAAGATGCTTGTTAAAATACAGGCACACAGCCAACGCGTTTCGTTCCCTAGTGCCTTGGGAACTTCGTCAGGGCTGTAATGGTTATAAAAACACACATCAATACACATATATAATACAATTATATTTCACAAGACAAAATACAGAAAAATGTAAATAAACAAATACATAAAACCAGAGAGTCACAGACATTTAAACAAAATCATCAATTAGAACGGTTAGCCCAAAATCAATACAAACAATACAATATAGACTGAACATTTAACAACAAAGACAAGATCCTATTGTGGTCAGAGTATACCCTATATCACCTATATAGGCAAACACAAGTCCATTCCTTTGTCTAAAAGAATGTCACATATAGTCACAATCCAAGTGGGAGGAGTATATAAGAGAAAATAGAAAGAAAAATAATAAAGAAATAACAAAGAAAAAAATATTAGTAAATAATTGTTTCGAATTCAATAAAGACAACACAAGGATGCCAAAACACCAAAGTTGTCCACAAAATAGAATAGTAAAGACGCCAAAGAGAATGAAAACCCAAGAAAATGAGATAGTCCATAGTATATAAAGAAAAAGAAAGTTTAGAATAAGACTCAATAAGGTCAGTCATTTAGTCTTGTTAGGGGTCTTCTCAGACCGACCAAAAGTAAAGTTTTATAGGTGAAAATTCGTAGAAGTAATTATAAAAACACCACTAAACGTAATAATAAATGTGCATAACCTCTCAAACCCAGAGATTAAAGTCTAAGAGGGGGAGCTCACCTATACAGTTGCAAATAGTAACCGCAGAAAAGACATCAGGACATATAATAAAAATCCTTACTTTAGAAAAATCTCTCGGGGTACAATCAGACCCACAATCAAGACCTGTAAGTAAAGGACATAGAGAATATATTTCTCCAACGTATACCATCCCGAAGGCAATCCTATCGGGAGAATGTAATATAACTCAATAGTTCACGTTATCTAGAAACGAAAGCGAATTCTAACACTCGATCTCACCTTAATAGGTTTAGAAAACAACTCCAATGTATAAACGCCTTGATGATTTAATATTCACGAGCGTATGGGAGCAATCCCCAAAGGATATCTGTTAATGGAGAAAAAAGGCAACATATAGATGCGCATAAAAAACGTGCAATTTAATGCCTCTAGAAACAAGATATTCAATATCCCGCATCGCAGCAAAAGCTACCAACTAGGTATTTGGATTAATCTCAATCATACAAATATGAACAAACAGAAAAAGTTCCCGCGAAAGGGACAGATGCCGTCCGCTCGTAGAAAGAAAAATAACTAACATCCTCTAATAGTCTATATTTTAAAGCGTATCGCTAAACAAGGTTGTCTTCTATGCGTCGATAAAAATAAGCAAGGGCATCAATAAATGCCAGCATTTAAAAAAGCGCGTTAAGCAATTAAATGTACCCAGTGATACCGTTTTGCATTAACATTGTCAACTAAACAAACAGGCAGTCACCATTAAATTGCATCCGAGATAACCTGAACATATTAAGGTACCCACCGGCAGTATTAGAAAAGGAAGCTGTATTAACTTCACAATAGTAAATACAAACTAGATGTTCACTGACACACATATATATAACTAAGCTCTTCCATCACGCGGCAACAGAGAACATAACAGTACATTCCTGCTGTTAAAAACATATATCAGCCATTGATAGCGCCCTCAAGAGTCTACCCGCCATCACTTACCGATATTAAGATACGTATCACCCAGCCGGTAAAATCGCTGTTTTCCGAAATGCGATATCAGTAAACAGAGGCACGGGTATTTTCCACTATTGAAGCAGAGCGCTCGATTGTCACGTGACCACGGAAGTGCCGTGCACGTGAACGGCGGAAACGGGGCAAACGCTGAAAGCGAGTATCCCAAATATTCAGCCATATTGAAATATCCATCTACAGCATAGACGAATATGATTATCCGTGTATCACTATGCTTGTATTTCATGCAAGTCGTAGAGTTAGAGTCCCAAAATTATTTATTAACTAATGTATAGAGTGCGCTAGACAATTTGAGCGCTAAAAATAAATATCCCAAATCGACAGCCATATTGGAATATCCATCTGCAGCATAGAAGAATATGGTTATCAGTGTATCACTACGCTTGTATTTCATGCAAGTCGTAAAATTAGAGTCCCAAGATTATGTTTTAAAGTAAAGTGTGCTAGACCATTAGAGCGGTCACAAAGGTGCTGTATGCCTTTGAAGGAAAATAACGACGGAAGGGATGGTAATCCTTTACAAAATATCTCAAATTAGCGGCCATATTGTAATCCATACTGCCAGCGTCTAAGGGCATGTTAATCTAAATGTTAAACGGATGACGCAGCGGTCTCATTTAAAATTATTATGAAAAAAGCTAATAAACATATAAAAACTGGTTAATTTAGAGCTTAGGTCACCCTTTTTGTTAGAAAATCATCAGTTGAGTTGTATAATGCCGATATCAAATTGCGTTCTCCACTTTATACAGTCGTACGTAAGCATGGTTCCGTTCTAAGTCCTTTACATCAATTATCCCACACATCAGGGTCTCCAAGACTGAATATATCAATCCAAATTATCAAAATTTAAATTAACGCGAAACAAATTAGTAACACAGCATCTGCTCCATAATGGAGTTGTTAGGGATTACCGACCCAACATCATGGTCCAGTCTTGCCACTTATCCAAAGCAAGATATCAATACTGTAGGTCAAGTGAGTCAAAATATGATTATGCCACATGGTTGCCACTTTGAATAAGAGTATAGCAGCCTAAGGTATATGGCTACAGAAAAAACATCTTATGTTACCAATAGGAAAACAAACGAAAGAGAGGAAGACAAAAGGAAAAGAAAAAGAAAAGGAAAAAAGGAGAAGTGAAGGAAAAGAACGACAGGAATGATTGGCACAGGAAAGGGGTTACAAACAATTGTCAGCCAGCAATTTTTTGGCTAGTCTGATACGCCATCCTTCAATATTTTTTTGCCTTGCTTTGAGGTTGTCTCTTATAAATTTTGTATTTACTAACTAAGCGTTATTGGAAATTAACTGAATTCATCCACCATAGTAAATGTAAAAAATTGTTCAGAAAACTTGGAAGGTCTCATAAGTGTGAATCTGGTGACATGTCTGCTGTGGAACCCAACAGCAAAGGAGGATCAACAAGCTAACCTCAGTCTATTTTACTAACTATAATATTCATAGAACTATGGGCCAGATTTACTAAGAACTGGTTGCAAACTACTGGTCTCATTGTGCAACTAGTATTTTTGCAACCAGTGTGGTAATTTGTGAACTGACCTATGTAGTAATAGGTCAGTTTGCGAATTACCAATTCCTGGTGGATCGCTGTTCAACCTACCACATGAATATTAATAAAGTAGGTCACATATTACGACCCACTAGGAATCACAGCCATCACAGGGATGGTTGCCTTCTGAGGTCCGTAGACCATCATGTCTGTGATTTGCTTTTAAATAAAGCATTTTTTATTAACCCATTTTTCTCATAGGAAAACAAGATGTGTTTCGAAATAAAAATGGAAAGTGCAATTTTCTATCTTTTTGTAAGGTAGAGACAGTGGTCTATGGGAACCGCTCCCTACTCATAAAAAATGTTTTTGTCAACAATCAGTAAGGAGGTGGTAAAAGATCAATTTTTTGTGACCGGAATTCTCAATCCAATTCGGTATTTGGAAGGGAACCCTTGAACAAGCCCCTTCCACATACCGAATCGGTATTGGGTCACAAAGCCAACTGCTATATGGTAACTTGTTACTGAATGCTTAGATGCATGGTGCGGTTTTCATTGACAAATCTCGCCTGTATTATTATGTATAGATAAGACTTGTGAATACTTATCACATAAGATGAGGCTCTTATGAAATCAGGTGAACTAGTGCATATTTAATACATTTTTAGATTTCTGTTTGTTGTGATTTCTGATGGGATGTTTCACAGTGTTTTTAAAAATAAATAAATATATATATATATATATATATATATATATATATATATCAAAGAAACTTCCCAATGTGCAGTAGCGCACAGCCGCAGGAACGGACAACTTCACTCGCCGATGCTTTCAAATCGTGTTTATTTGAAATAAGTTACGTGCCTAGTCCATGACGCGTTTCGAGCCACTCGGCCCTTATATATATATATAAAATTGCCTTGAACGCTGCACTTCCGTCCATCCGGCGAACAGAGACACAGACCCAACGATGTGAGGCAAGATGTTAATTTATTAAAAACCTCAAAACTGGCGCGTTTCGGGCCCTTGCTCACAAGCCATATTTAAATGCATTGCTGTGTTTTAGTGATAACACCACGTGATAAACAACATAGAAACATATTGGCACCATTGTGTGTCTGCACAAACGAGTCTGTTTTCTAAACATTTCGAGTCAGATCCCACTCTGATTCCTCATTCAAGGCACAAATATTCATATTGCAGCATAAATGCATACATTGAAAATAGCGAAATTGCACTACAGTTTAAAAGGTCATATGATATCATTATAATTAAATAATTGGACTTCATAAAAACCTAAGCCTAGAAACAAATCCAAATTCATATCATTATACCCACAGATACTCTTATCTATGTACATGTTGGTAATACATGATAGACTACTCAATTGATTCATGTTACATATATAAATATATGAATAAAAACATGAAAACTATTATAGTTATAAAACCTTTAACTGTGAAAAATTCGCAATATTTTTTTGTATACCACTAATTGTGCTTAATCATGCCTATATATTTTGGAATCCGATTTTATTGTAAAACTTCCTGCATAAATGCTAGGCAAAAGCCATAAGACTCTGAATTTTAAATGTGCAAAATTGCAAAAAAAAGTGCCAACATTTTCAATAAAGTGCTATAAGATCCAAATAGACCCTTATAAAGCACTGGTGGTAATGACAAATACTTTCTCATTAAGAATACATCAATCTCTTTATTGCTGCGCTACTGCCGCACTGTGTACATGTATGGAGTTAATTCATGCCCGGCCACTGCTCTGTCAAAACTTGCTTCATGTGTGGCGAGAAGCGCTACACTAAGTAGTCTCGAGATGGTGTCATATGCGACTGTGTTGTGTTATGATGTGTATTGTTGGAAATTCCAAAAATAAAGTTAAAAAAAAAAAAAAAAAAAAAGAATACATCAATCTAAAACCACTAAGTATCTTGGTTATAACCCTGCTAGCAAAGCTAATAGAAAAAGGGTTAAAAACCATAAAAACCTGCGGCATAAAAATCAATCAGAGTTCAAAAAATCATATACAACAGTACTAATTCTTAAATAGGTCCAAAACTAAATATGAAACTTTATAGAAAGTGGTACAGGTCCTCCGTATTGTTGAGGCCATTGGGTATTTTGCTGTCCAGCTCTAAAATCGTTTTGGATTCTAGTTTTCTCAACATCTTTTCCTTATCACCTCCTCTGCGGGGTTTGGGAATAGCTGCCACGACAAAATATTGCAAACAATTGAGATCATTGTTGCCCACCTGTTTAAAATGTCGGGCCACCAGGTATGTAGAATCATTGTTTACAATGGCCCGTAAGTGCTTGAATATTCTGACGTGCACCTGTAGCTTGGTGCTCCCCACATATCTAAGGCCACAGGTGCACATCAGAACATAAACTGCAAATTCAGTTTTGCAATTAAAACTACCTCTAATCACAATTTGATCTGGACTAAAAGGAGTCGAATAAGAGGTAGTGTTTACCCCGAACCTGCATGCTCTGCAAGAAGAACGCTTAGTGAACTCTTGCTTTGGCTGTAACCACTTTTTGGCTGCTGCTAGTTCAGGATAGATCTTCAGAATTTGAGTTGTCATGGAAGGGCCCTTCCTATATGTGATCGTTGGTTGAGAAGGAAGAATGGGAGCCAAAACTCCATCAGTCATGACGATGGGCCAGTTGCGCCTCATAATGGACCTGATTTTCCTCTCCTGTTTATTGAAGGCAGTTATTAATCTTGGCCCACTTGTAGTGGTTTCAGGATTTTCAGTGTTGTTTGCTTTGGACAAAAGTGCATCTCTAAATTTCATGCTAATTTTATTCACTGCCTCAGTTAGAATGAACTCACTATATCCCCTTGCTCTAAATCTCTCTAGGGCCTCCTGCTTACATATAGTGAAATCCTCATCTGTACTGCAGATCCGCTTTAGGCGTATTGGCTCCCCAAACAGAATACTTTTTATTTTATGTTTGGGGTGCGCACTGCTGGTGTGGAGTGTCGTGTTGCCAGCTGTGGCCTTCCTATGGAGAGTTGTTGCTATACTTACATGTATATTTTAACATCTAAAAATTCCACCTGTTGCTTTCTGATCTGCGAAGTAAATCTCAAATTGGCAGTGTTGTTGTTAATTTTATCGATGAAATCAGTGGCACTCTTTTCATCACCTCTCCATATAATAAAAACGTCATCAATGTAACGCAACCATTGTTGTACATGGTTGCTGTAATCAGAGTGGAATGTACGCCTCAGGACCTGCTCCTCCCACCAACCATTGTTGTACATGGTTGCTGTAATCAGAGTGGAATGTATGCCTCAGGACCTGCTCCTCCCACCAGCCAACATGCAAACACGCATAGCTGGGGGTGAAACAGGCCCCCATCGCCACACCCCACTTTTGCCGATACACATCATTATCAAACGTAAAGTAGTTGTTAAAAAGACACCATGATGTTAAATCTAAAAGCATCTTGTTATGAATATAACAATCTAGAGGGCTTGTATCCAGGAAATGTTTTAAGGCATTAAGCCCCATTTCTTGATCTGTACTAGTGTACAGGGATTCGATGTCTAAAGTAATAAACAACAAATCCTCTGCCCACTGTTTTTTTTCAATTTATCCAACAGATCCCCTGTATCCTTAATGAATGTAGGTAATTGTTTTACCAAGTCCTGCAAAAAGTAGTCCACATACTGTGTTACATGTTCAATACACTTCCAATGGCTGCGATGATCGGTCTTCCAGGGGTAGGGGTAGTTTTTTGTGGACTTTCGGAATTAGATAAAGCCTCGGCAATATTGGATGTTCTACATGTAGGAAATTATATTCCTCTGATATACATCCATCTCTCTTCCATTGTAACAACTTTGCTTTTAAGTTGTTTTTGGCTGTGTTGTATTTTCTCATATCAGATCTTTCATAGCAGGACTGACCGTTAAGATGCCTTCGTGCTTCTGCTTTATATTCTTTTTGAGGCCAGATTACAATGTTTCCTCCTTTGTGCGATTTGGTAATAACTATTTCATGATTATAGCTTAGTTTTTTCATAAGCTTGGAGTACTGCAATTCCTGATTGCCTTTTTGACGTCTTCTGTGTTTGATTTGGTGGTGCAATTTTTTATACTTCCTCAGTAACAACCTCGTGAAAAATGTCAATGGCATCCTTCGGCATCATCGGAATAAAATGTGACTTAGGCTTGAAAGGACTCATACCCGCTCCACGTTGTTTGATCTGAGCCATGGACAATCTTTCCTGAGTGGGCAACATATCTGTATGATTTGAGTCATGATTGGAAGCCTCTTCACTCAGATTGCATTGAGTCAATAGAGCAGAAACATCTTTAGCCTGAAGTTCCGCGCTGACATTGCTGGTATTGACTCTGGCAACTTGCAACCCTTTCAACCCTTCCTTGATGGAAAAAATCTTTTTCAATTTTAACTTACGGATAAAGCAAAAGATATCAACTCTGATACGAGTGTAGTTAAAATCACTAATGGGGCAGAACGATAATCCTAGAGCTAATAGCTGCCTTTCAGCCTCTGTAAGAGTGATTGTAGACAGGTTAACAATGGTATTTTCATCCACGGTCATTTTCTGCGCCAGTACATTTTTTTTCGGTGCTTTCGCGTTTCCACCTTTTACGCCTTTCCCTTCTTCTTGCATTTATTCTGCTTCGTCTTTCTTTTTCGGTTGTCTTGGTCTTAGGGTCTGTTGTCGGTCTGACGCAAAAGAATCTACCTCCTCTCCCAAGTCTAACACTCTACCATGTGCCTGATCTCCTAGGCTGCTGACACTTCCTCCGTCTGATGAGACCTCACCACTGGCCAGTGAGTCCACTTCTGATGTACTTGGCAGTTCGCTCCTTTCTGTGTTGGAATTGTATCTTGCACTTTGTTCTTGTGCTTTGTTGCCATTGCTGTTAAATTTGACTTATTTTGCTGTTTCATATTTACGGGCAAACGTAGAAATACGCCCTTGCTCGTAATCAGCTTTATCTCTTCCATATTTATATGCTTTGCACGCCTTGATCCTATATTTCTGCATACGCAAACGATCTTTTATTTCTGCTCTTGTTTTGGAAATAAAGTCATCAGGTTCCAGCTTATTTAGGCTTTCATTGATTTGCTCAATTTCCAACATCAACGCTTCCCAATCGATTTCTGCGTATTTGACTAATATATATATATTTGTGTTTTTCAGTGTTGACTCTTTTTTTGTGTAAAAATTAAAGGGGCTGATTTTTTTCCAGTGCTTAAAAAGTATATTGCTTGTATTTCCTTCCTTACCTCGTGTATCCCTGGTGTCAGTTTTTCTTGGCTTCTGTCTTGTGCCCAACTCCTTTCTTTATACACCTTCCCTGAATTTGCTCTTTCAAGTAACATTTCAATAGTTCTCTTGTCTGCATGCCTGCCTTGTTTACCAGCACAAAACTCATCTTTCTATTAATCTGTTCCCACTCTATCTGAAAGATGTGAATGGATGGAAATATCTTCGTACCTCATTACAATTTGGTGGGCATTTAACTTCCTGCTACTTCATTCTTCAGGCAGATGGCAGACATCGGCTGAATTAAAACATTCTCATTGGAACATGAGCTACATATTGCGAGGTACTCAGTGTTTTTTTTATTGCAAGCTAGTGCCCCTCTTCCCTGTTCCTTATCTCAAGATGCCTCCAAGGATTAAGCTAACAAATGTATTGTTACCGTCTGATCTGGATCACTACCTTCTCTGTCTGGTCATAGAGCAGAAGTCTTCTAAAGAATTAATATGCCTTTGGTGACACCAAATTATGCTATTGTGTTAAGTAGCTGCAGAGGTTGTAAAAACAACTTCATGGCCTGCAGCATGTTTTGAATCATTTGCCTGTAAATTTCACCCTGTGACTGAAATTAATTTTAAATTGTTGAGCTGTTCCTTTTAGGATTTTTTGTTTCTTTGACAACCTGCTCAAGAAGCTTTAAGCATTGATTTTTACCCGGCTTGTGGGAATTGTATTTCATAGAAAGCACTGGGATTGCTGTAATCCTACCAGACAAGTGTGAGAGTTTTATAAGGCACTTTATCTTTATGTTATGTGTAATGTGCACTGTTCTAGTGCATTTTCTGTCTCTGGGTAATGACTGATCTTAGCTCAATATGGTTTATTTAAGGTCGGTCACAGTGGTTTGTACCGGTCATATTGCAAGGAGAACAACCTTGTTTCAGCGCCACAAGTTCGAAGTTACATTCTGACTTGGAGGCAGTAGGGATGAAAGATGAACTTAGTGAGCCTGATCTACGCCAGTTGTTAGGCTCAGAAGAGGCCATGCAACTGTTTTTACTAAGCTTACTCTGTCAGAAATGTAGTCTAGAAACCCATGCTAAGAAACACAGAGAAGTATGTAGTACAGTTCATACACTGAATTGTTGATTTTCTAAGATAATGTATGTGGTGTAGGCAGCACAGTTTCAGCAGAACCAGTACACAGACCTGATATGGGCCTCAGCATGGACACTGAATATGTTCCTGATATGGCTTCTGATACTTCTGGAAGAGTGGGTTTGGCATTTATATGCATGCTTTTCAGACCATCTTGATGTGAAGCTAATATCAGGGGTTTTGAGTGCAATGCAGTCCTACATAGGAGAAAATTGGGTCTGGATGTACCCTCATGCATTGTGATATTTGTTAAATAAATCAAAGGAGGGATAGGGAGCTGTATAGATAGGTCCAGCACGCATGCTCCCAAACTAATATTAATGGACTGTGGGGGTGCCGTTCCTCCTGGGAGGGAAGAGGGAGGTAGTGTTACAGTGGTGACCACTTGTATTCCTTGGGGATCCAAGTGATCAGATCTGAATGCCCTCACACACCACAAGGGGTGCCCTGCTTCATAGAGTCGGTGCTGCAATAGTCGGCTCTTTTGCGGAGATCTTTTGCTCTTATGCCGTATGATGAGTGCAAGTGAGTGAGAATATAAGGAGTAGGGTGATCTGTAAGTGGGTTAAAAGAGTCTATGTGGCAATAAAGGGAGTTGAATAGAGGTCCCCCTGACATATGTAAACATGAGTGCTATTTTTAGTGGTAATGTACCGAAAATAGCTTAGTGAGTGTTGAATCAGGTCGACATGTTTCATGCCACGGTGCCTGGAGGGTCAGTGGCATCAGGTTTTTTCTACCCTACACTAGGAAGTAATCAACTCAGTAAGCAATGGTGTCCTATCCTTAATATTAGTAAAATACTGCACCTGCTGTGGTGCAGGAAGTGGGGGGATCCAACCTGTAATAAACAAAGGAGAAAAAGCAGGTAGCTGTGAACAGGCTATCAAGTACACTTCCCACATGATGTACAAGGGGGTAGGAACATAGTATCATGCTGGTTCAGTTGCGGCAATTCATACAATGTGAAACCTATACATAAGTTGGTGGTGGCTTAGAGTAAATTAACCAAACACTGTCCTATTTATGGGACAGAACATACAAATAAGTGACAGGGCACACAAGGAAAAACAAAAATAACACCAATATCTCTGCTAATCTCTGGCAAAAGATGAGAATGTCATCAATGTACCGTCTAATGTAACAACAAGAGGAGGTACAATAGGGCTTTTTTCATGTCCAGCATACGTGCCCAGGGCAATGTGTATAAAGATGGGTATGCAGTTCCTAAGGGTGAGGAGACATATAAGGTCACACAAAATGAGAGGGGAAAACCTACCTCCCACATCGTAATACAGTGGACAATGTCCCACTGATGTCACGGAACCTAATGGCCTAAATAGTATGGCCTCATCAATTTCCATTGGAATAAAAGGGACACCAACAGTTAGTGTCCAGAAATCCAGAGATTGTGTGCAAGCTCACCTACCCTCGCCGCCGACCCACTGTATTACGATGTGGGAGGTAGGTTTTCCCCTCTCATTTTGTGTAGATAGCATTTGATACCCTGGTCCTGATGAATTGCCCATGATCTTACTGAAAACAGAGGCAAGAAACATGTCGACCGAATGAGAGTAGGACGTAGGCATCTAGGCACTTAACCCCTAGCTTTACGCCACTCTATTGACTTTTAATCAGGCAATTTACATACCAGAATAAATACAATTCAAGGAATAATTAACCTGTTTTAAGTCACTTACACTACATCTACACTACTGGGCCCCTCACCCCCACTGCACCAAACGGCAGGGACAAAAGATCTCCGACAAAGAGCCCCATTTATGGGAGCCCGTCAGGAATTGCAGCGCCGGCCCGACGAGGAGCAAGCCCAGATGATGAAGCATGACACCTAGCTTGCTGGGTGTGTGAGGGCTCCAGTTCCGAAGAACCCCCTCTCACTTTGAATAATAGGATTCACTTATTGAACCTACATATGGAACCTAGTACTCGCTGACCTTATATGTCTCCTCACCCTTAGGAACTCCATACCCATCTTTATACACATCAATGTACCGTCGCCACAGCTTGATGTTAGTGATGTATGGGTTGGTATCTGACAAAGTATGTTGACGCTCAAATTCAGTTATGTGCAGGCAGGCCAGAATTGATGCGAAAGTGCTCCCCATAGATGTGCCCTGTGTTTGGTGGAACAGTTGATTCTTAAACTGGAAGAAATTATCTTTTAGTGTGATTGTGGCCCATTCCATAATGAAACTCACAGGAGTGTCTGTCCATGTGTCTGCAAGGAGGCAATCCTCGATGACCGCAAAGGTGGCATCTTGTAGTATGTTAGTAGATAGTACCTCCACATCAAGGGTCATCACGAGTTGGATTTAGTCTATTCCGTTGGTTTCCTCAAAAAGGTTGAGGACATCGCATGTGCTTTTAAGAAATTATGTAATCTTCTGTATCAATGGTTGCAAAAGTGGTCACAGAATTGGCTGAGGGGTTCCAGTAGAGGTCCTATGCCGGAAACGATTGATCTGCCTGGAGGGGGGATTATCCCCTTGTGGATCTTGGGCAGTATGTAAAAGTAGGGTACCTTGGGTGTTTGGTTGATAAGGAACTATGCCTCTAGTTTGGATATCCATCCTTGGCATTCTTCTCCGGTTACCTCAGTGTTGATCTTTGTTCTCAGTCTTGATGTGGGACACTCATCTATCCGATGGTAGAACCTTTTATCAGACAATTGACAGAGACATTCTGAGTTGGAGTCTGTTGTGTTGAGAATCGCGATGGCGCCACCCTTATCTACCTTATGGTAACGGAGGCACCATTAGAGATCAATTTTACCGCCAACAGTTCATGGGTATACATGTTGTGAAAAGGTCTGCGGTCCTCCAGATTCCCCACTTCTTTGAGAACAGCTTGCTCAAACGTGAGCACTTCATGAGGTGTCATCCCAATAGTGGAAGTAAATCTTGATGAAACTCTTAATCCTCGATAATTTTTTTCCGGGGGGGGGGCGTTTATCTTAGAAGAATGCACAGAATCGGATCTTCCGGAAAAACCCATGTAGCTCGTTGGGCAGGCGGTTTTCCTCTGGAGGTGTGCGTACGAAGCTCAAGCCTTTTTGTAGGACTGAGTTTTCAATGGAAGTAATCTCTTTGGTTAATGGATTTGTCTTGCTCTGTAGTTGCATCTGTGTTTTGGCCTCTGGTTGTTGCCAATTGACTCTTTTGTTGGTTCCTCTTCGTTTGCCTTTGCCTCTGCCTAAAAAGGGAGCTGAGTGAATTGCTGAGGGGAGAGAGAAAGTGGTGCTGGATGGGATATGTGGAAGTTGGTATTCCACAGTGGTTGTTGCCCTGGATAAGGTCCTCTAGGGTAGCCATACATCAATGGAGATGGTGGCTCTGTACTATACAGGTGGCTTCCCCAACTGTCTCGAGGAGCTACAGAAGGAGTTATGCTTTTGTTGGTAGGTGGAGAAGCCATCATTCAATGAGGACTCTCCACTTGGAGCTTCTCAAACTTTGTGATATCTTTCTGTACTTTACTGATCTTTTGTTGTGTCAAGTAATCCTTGTCCTTGCCCATTTCTGTGTTAATCTCAGCCAGACGTGTTTTGAATGCATGAATGCTGATGCCATCTTTTAGACTGTTCTCTCCAACCGTAATCCTGATCAAAAGGGCATCTGAGAGCCCTTTTGTCGTGTTAATGATCAGGATTAGCCAAACGCGTGTGCATTTCCATGCAATTTGTGACTATTCTCATCTAAAGCCAATATCTGCTAAGAATATCCGGGGTTCTGTGGTTACGGGGAGGCCGTTAGGAGCTGTATTAGCCCTGAGGTACTCATTCATAATCGCCCCCTGAAGGGCAATTTTGAGTTGTTGTTTCTTGAGGACAGCCATTGAGTTCCATTCCTCAGTGTGGCTGTTGGTAGTGGCACTCCCATCCGCCCCTAACAGGGAGGATGTTATGAGGATATCAGGTACAATGTCATCGTGTACAGGTGTGTCTAGTCAGAAAGGGAAAATAGGACTTTGAAAGGAAGATGAAGGGGGTTATTATAAAGTGCATTTGTAAATACTTTCTCACACTGGAAGGAGCTGGTATCAACTATTAGGAGCACGGAAGGATCTATCAGATCAATTCTCTAATAAGTAGTCCCACGGCTGAGCCTCCGTACATAAGCAAATAAATCAAAGGAGAGACAGGGAGGTGTTTAGCACCCATGATCCCAAACTAATAATAATGGACTGTGGGGTGCCGTTCCTCCTGGGAGGGAAGGAGAGGGGGGGGATTTAGTGTTACAGGGGGATCCGTAGAGGTGACCATTCGGATACCGTGGGTATCCGAGTGATCAGAACTGAATGCCCTCACACCCTCTAAAGGGTGTCCTGCATCATCATAGGGCGCTCCTCCTCAAGTCGGCGCTGCAATACTCGACGGGCCCCTCAGTGGTGGCTCTTTTGTGGATATCTTTTGATCTTATGCCATATGATGAGTACAAGTGAGAGAGAATATAAGGAGTAGTGTGATGCATGAGTTAAGAGATTAGGGGGTACCAAAGTGGGTTTAATAGAGGTCCCAGTGACACAATAAAAACACACGAGCTATTGTTAGTGGTAATGTACCAAAAATAGCTTAGTGAGAGTTGAATCGGGTAAACATGTTTCATGTCTCGGTGCCTGGATGGTCAGTGGTATTTTGTCAGGACCAGGTTTTTTCTGCCCTACACTAGGAAGGAACCTGAAGTAAACTGAAATTGTGTACTTGATTAATCTGTGTTGTGCCTCAGTTTGTGGGGCACCTGATTGTTGTCAGCATACTTGCAGGTGTGAAATGTGTGCATTCACTGCTTGGCAGCCAGAAGCTGAACATTTATGATAGAATAATGTAAGAAACCTTGCAGCGCCCCACAGGAGGTGTCTAAAAACTTGAAAGTGAAACTGAGAAATTCCACATGCAAACGCCAATGAAGGAAATAAAATTATTCATGCTATACCCATGTCTGATAAACCAAGCTCCTCTAGACAGCCCACGAGAATAGAATGGTCAAAGTCAAAACCCATTCAATAGTAGCAGGCCTCCTTCATCTATTCATCCTGGATGTGGGATATCCAAATTGAAATCAGAAATTATCCTTCCCTCTTCTCGTTCAACAACAAATTGATGAGTCATTGATCGTCCGTCACTGGCATAGATGGATCTTCATTATCCTTTCGAGGCGGAGACCCATCAGGGAATGATCAAGGCAGTGATGGTTTTTTAATCAGTCATGGAACCCTTCAGCCACTACATTTTTTTTAAATCTGTTTCTCCAAATTCAATACAACATTGAAACATCACAATAGCATTACTGTTACATAGCCAGATAGTATTTGAATCAGCTTGTATAGCCATGCACCATTCACTCTAGACCCACCCACCTGAGTTCTTCAACTTGACGAGGGAACAGAATCAGGTAGTGGGTCAGAGACTGTGATCAAATGTTGATTTCCAGATCCTCCTGTATGTTAAGGAGGCATCACTTGGGCATAGGAGGGATTGTCGTGTTCCATATGGCATGCATACAATTGACTTTTTCCTCCCAATAAGACTGAATGGCGGGACATTCCAAGATAATATGAAAGAACGTGACCTTCTGAGCGCAATTTCTACTACAGGTATCACTCGGCGCCCTACTCATTGTCACCAGCGTGGTACAAGCAAAGTAGGCTCTATGCAGTACCTTAGGCTGCGCCAACCGAAATCCTGCCTTGATTGCTATTTTCCTCGGCAAGGCCAGTGCCTCCAACCATTAATCATCCTCTAGACCCCCCCGCCCGGTCCAGAGCCCACTACTCACGCAGGCTGAGAAGAGTGTCAGGAGAGTGGTTGATAATTTTCCAGTATGTGAGTGAAGTCACTTGTTATTTGCTCATCCAATAAGTGGTGTTCCAGAGGAGAGGAGTCAGTCAGCTCCTCCCCCACGGGTATCGCCGCCTAGAGCGCATGTTTAACCTGCAGGTAGAAGAATGTCTCAGTGTCAGCCAGGTTATAGTCCCTTTGGAGGTTACCAAAAGGGAGTACTGATCCCCATATCCATAGATCTCCTATTTTAGACAGGGCTATTAGGATCCATTTGTCAAACCCCGGAAACACCCCCAGTATACCCAAAGCTGCTGAGTCCCATAATGGCGGCAACCGCGTCAGTCTACCTTTTCACCTCAAAGCTTCATGGGCTGCATGCCAGAGGCAGACAGTCACATCCATCAGGCCCCGCTGCTGTGGCCGCAACGGTGCAGAGTACAGGGCGCGTAGGTGCTCACCAGGGCGCATCATCTGGCGATCTATCCGGATCGATGGTTCATCATCTGTTAGGTGCATCCATTGGTTAATTGTAGTGAGTTGTGCCACCCAATAGTACTTCTGCACATCCGATAGGGCAATGCCACCATGGTACCACCCCCTCGTCAGCTTACAAAGTGCGATTCTTGCTGACCCACCCCCGGTTCAATAAAAGTGTTTCCAGTGTAGAATGCATTGCTTTAAAATATTGCAGTGGGATGAGGCATGGAGCGTTGTGAAGGGTATACAAAAAGCGGGGCAGTGCCATCATCTTGAAAAATGCCGCTTTCCCGAGGAAGGACAATGGCAAAGACCTCCAGTGCTGGATGTCTGTATTCAGCCTTTCCAATGGGGGAAGGAGGTTTTTTTCTCATAGAAGAGAGTAGGATCCAGGGTAGCGAATATCCCCAAGTATGTGACTTTGGACAGGGCTGGAGGTCTGCTGGCTAGGATATACACCAGTGATTTCATCCCATTTATCATGTAGCTGGAGAAACGGCCAAAAATATCAAGTATGTTCATTACCCTGGCTAGGGAGGTCTTGGGGTCAGCCATATATAAGAGGATGTCGTCAGCATAACTAAGTTCTATCTTCCCACTGACCCCACCAACGAAGCCCCCGGAGCAGGGTGTCCATACGGATCCATGTATCCATGTGCTCCAACATCATGGCAAAGAGGAGAGGGGATAGCGGGCATCCTTGGAGTGTGCCACGGAGTAGAGGTAAAGTAAGCCACTAGGTTTTGTAGCACTTCAAAGGTGACAAGGAAGACATTTGCCCTAGAATTTGCTTGGTCATTAAGTCCAGGGAGTATTCCTGAGAAAGGGTGTATCACTTTTACTCTCACTATAGGTAAATGAGGAATGTATAGCTTCCTTGAGGAATGGCCAGATGTGCAGAATAGGATTCTTGCCATCAGATTGGACACTTTACGGTTATAAGCCCAGTCTTATTTGGCTAAGATAACCCTCCAGCTTCTAAGTAGGTCTGTCTTATTGAGTCAAAAAACTATATGTGCTTCTTGTATATTTACCTACCTATTAAGAGTACTCAAAATATTTCTGCTCTGATGCTTACCTGCTTTATGAGCCAAGAAAGCGTTTCACAGATAGAGCTTTACTAAGCCTCCTCCCCAAAATCCACTAATGCCATTGCTTTGCTTACCTTCTTTCATCACGCTCATATGCCCATTAAATGTCTTTGCATTTCCTTCACACTTTCTCCGGGTCGTATCCAAAGGTAAGACACCATCATCTTGTGCACATCACTGTTCTAATTGATACTTTTAATCGCAGATTCCTCTCCTTGTAAATCTCCCCAGGTACTTGTTTGAATCGGCTAACTCCTGCAATAGCTTCTGGACACCAGCAAGTGGCACCATTGGCCTATGTGGCTTCTCTGTTCGTGTCAGCATGGAAGTGTTTATAAGTGCCATCCCTACATAATGATATAATTTCCTTGTTTTTGACCCCTTCGATGCAGATCCAGTGGTCCACTCTTACGGGTATCAATTTCTAGCCAAAGTTTTTTTCTCAAATTTAAATATTTGGCATGTGCATGGGATGTCTCCTGCAAAGGCTATGTTGTGTGTACCAAAAACAGTTGTCAGTGTTGATGGTTCCGCCTGACGTCTGTCAATGGTTCCACTGTACCAAGCATATCTCCAAGTCTTGGATAGGCCCTCCCAGTTGCATCCAAAGACCATCACAAGGTGGTAGCCAGAGAGCAAGAAGCAAGTTCAATACTAATCCAGATCGCCCTATAAAAGACAAGTTGAAGAAGTAGCAAAGAAAAGTTAAATGAAACACTTCAGTGTCCAGTGGCCACTCCAGGTAGAGGTCAAATAGTCAACGTTGGAGTAGTTTACCTCTAGCTGCGACTTGCAAATTGGAGGCAGTACTGATTCTGGAGCTGATGTGCCTCTAGTTCCCTTGACCAACATTGACTAAACAGCAGATTACACCTTCAGAGAGGCCTTGGTACAAATCTTTAAGCTGGTTCCGGGTCCCATGGGTGCACCTTATAGTCCCACAGACCCATCAGGGCCTTCAGACATGCTGCCATCAGCAGGTTTCCCCGTCTCTTAATGACCCCCAACAAAGTTGTCCAGCTTCGCCTTCGGCACATGGCCACTCCTAACCTCCTCTGCCACAAACTTTGAAGGTTGCTTCTCGATCAACACCGTCCCCTGCTCCAGTTGCTCCAGTCTCTGATCCGAACCTGCCCTTGGATCCAGAACCTTCTTTGGCACGGACTCATCCTTTGTTACATTTTCCAAGGCACACCCTAAAGCTGAAGAGTACTGTCTACGGGTTCATCTGCCAGTATTTGTAGATGTATGAAGCCGATTTTTGGATCAGATTCAGGCGCCACATGATGAAGACTGTGATGATGAAGCATATAATGTTCTCCCACCTCATTACACAGATGCTGATTTATACCTTAATCAGTAAAACCCAGTGCTTGGATACATCACTAGAATTTACACTGGATTTCCCTTAAGGCCCCCACTGAAGAGAGTACCTCGTTTGTGGTAATGTGACAGAGGACTGCAGACGTTTGTGAATTGCCACTCCCCACTGAAGAGAATTATGCTAACCTGACTGAGATTTTGCAGTCTGGGCCTGCTACCTTTGAGACCTTGTTGCTATTTACCAAGGCTCTAATCTGATTATGACAGCCTGGTCAAAATCATTTTCTTTCCTGGAGTAAGTCGCCCTTTCACAAAATGACACAGACCAGTACCACAGGACCCACAATTTCCTTATATGGGTTTACTACTGCAGAGAGCCTAGGGGTACAGGATTGTTAATCTAAAGAAATGAATGTGACAGGGAAAAAGGTTTTCTTATCTAACAGGTTAGTACTTTGCTTCTTCAATGCTCTCTGCCTCATAGGTCTTTATACCCAACCCCATGAGACATAGCGTGTTATTATTTGCCCATGTTGTCTGAGGCCCTATGCAATGTTTTTGCCCAAATGGTCTAAAATAGACAAGATGCTGCTAAGTATATTTTGCATTTTGGAATAGACCAGACAAGGTCCGTTGCTCGTGCCATGGGCACCAGTGCCATTGTTAGGCATTATGCCTATATGTGCTCCACCAAATTCTCAGCATACTTCTTGGCCTCCTGCTCTAAAGGAACCTCCTACGGTTGTATCATCCTGGGAACTGGCTGGGTGAATTAATGTTGAGAATCGGGTCTTCTTATATTCCATATAGGTACCCCAATATAGGCCCGGGTAACATCACAACCTTTCACCTATATGCGTCCCTACATTACATACATAACGAGATGCTAGGACTGACCCTTTACCTAGTTACGGTACTGCTTACAGAACATGGGGTTTTCCATAAACAATAGCCTCATACATTATGCATGAGGATCCTTGGAATCTCAGCAGGACTACCATCTCCTGCATTATAACTATGTACAAGGTTCATTCCTGATGTCATCCTAAGTCCGACAATCACACACCAAGGTAGAACCCCTGGGGATACCTTTGGGTATAAAAACATCACATCTTGCTGAGATTGTCATAGGAGATCACGACTTCCATGCCGACACACTGACGCCAGACGCTGAGATTCCTGCATGCAGATACTCCAGCTTGCAGTGGTCTGACATCCCTTGCGGGGTGTCCAGCGTTAGACCAAGACGGGGTCCCACAGTCTCTCAGTTCATGTAATGGGGTTGACTTTATCCTAGAGGGATTCTTGGCTTAACACCTACACACATGCTAGGTACACTTGGGTACGTCTAGTTAGGGTAGCATCATAGGAGTACGCATTTTATTATCATGTATTTTATATTCTTGCCTGTATTCATGGTTACAGCAAGATGGTAGAAATCTACTATCCTTTTACTTTCTTAGTGCTTCTCATCATTTATATCTGTTTCTGTCTAGTGGTTGTTTCAGCACACCTATTTTACACTAGAATGACTCGTGTTCAATAAATGCTTATTGAAAAACGTCCATATCGTTTATTCTGTGTATCTCTCTGAGACAAAGTGAGCACGAGTGACTGAGCGAAAGTATTGCACTGTTTCCACGGTTCTGAGGGATCAGGGTTTTCTTGTTCGATAGTTGCCAAGAACTGTTCTCTCCTTGGTAAGAGGAGTTTTTAGTGGCACTGTGAGCTAGCTGGTACACAGGCCAACATACCCGGTGGGGGTGTCTGGAATCAGTCTGGACACCAAGCCTGCAGTGTATGTTGTCTAAACGCACAGATTCTTTATAGGTTTTAGAGGAACTACACGACAGTCTTAGCATGCAATGTTTCAAAATATTGATGTTGAATCTGTCCTAGCTCAGACTTTTGCATACTACTATATGGGGCACAATATAGCAGAGAAAGGCGGTGTGGAGAAAGTTGGGTAATTGATCTTATTGTGATTTATGCGCACCAATTCTGCAACAACAGTTTTGCAGCGTGAATCCTTTTCTGGATTCACATGCTGCCATCTAGTAGTTGGGTCCGGAATTATCTCTTTTTTTTTTCTTGTTTTAGTCGCTGTCGACCACCATTTGGTGCCAGGTACGTCCCCTGTGTGACGTCTGACGGTATCCTGGAGGTCGACGTGCGTGGTGGCCATCTTCAGATTCTTTTATCCGCCATTGGGTCTGGAAGCTAGATGGGAATATTTTTTTTGTTTTCCCGAAAAACTTTGAAAAAGAAGAAGCCTATCGAAGAAGAACATCGATTATCGACATCACCGAAAAGTTATCAACGTCATGAGGGAGGCAGAACCAGAGAACCATGCCGGTCCACAAATGGCGAGGTAGGAGCGATGGAGAATACCCCCTTCAAGTTCTGTCCCAAGTGCCACCACAAGTACGCACAACGCGACCCACACAACGTCTGCAACCTCTGCCTGCCCGAAGACCACAAGGACTGTGAGGCCTGCCAGTGCTCTTACTGAAAACGCCAAGGACGCGTCAAAGGCAGGCCCACTATGCCACTATGTCGCAGACACCGAAGAAAATCTCTCTAAGGGACCTGGGTTTCTCGAGCGACGACGAGGAACATGGAGCACCAGCGGAGTTGACGCACGAGGGATTGGACGTCGAGGTCCTAGAGGGAGACTCAGGAAAAATCCATACCGAGAAAAAGGCTAAGGATCCGAAAAAGAAAGCGGAGAAGGTAAGACACCTTTAAAACCCGTCGGAACCGAAGGGTCATGAACACAAGGCGCACAAGGCAGCCCCGACGCAGAGCAAAAAGGCAATTATAGGCCAGCAGCGATTGAAATTGAAAGAACCCTATGGGACCCAACCAAAGGTCACAGAGGAGGGAAAATCGCAGAAAACGCCGAAACACGGGATCGACGCCGAATCTGCAAAAAAGACCACTACACCGTGAAGACTAACGCCGACGTGGGGAAGAAAAGAAAATCTCCGGCCACCGAGAGGGTCCTCGAGGAAGAAATGGCAGCGCTCCTGCAAAAGAAGAAGGACTTCGATTCCTCATTGAAGGATTATCTTATCCCGAAAACACCGGTGCCTGAACCAGAGAGCGTCGACGCCGAAGAGGCAGAAGACGCCGAAGGAGAGAAAGAAGGGATCTTCGACTCTCCACCTACTCCAGAACCTTGAAGCGAAGAACCCGAGGAATATGGAGACATACCGGAAGCGGAGGAAAACTCCGAGAATTTCGAGAAAAAATGGAACGACCGAGAGTCCGGAGGAAGAGATTTGCTGCTATCCTTCGAAAGCTTCACCTCCTGATGACTTAGCTTTCTGCAATGACATTGTCAAAAGGGCAGCAAATCAATTTGGAGTCCCTCTAGAGGAGGAAAAAGATGATACATGTTTCTTGCTAGAAACACTGGCACCAGCTTCGAAAGGGACACAATATCTGCCTCTGCTGCCAAGTATCCTGGACCAAGACAAGGAAGCATTCAAACACCCATCTTTAAACAAGGGGGTAACCCCCAGAGTAGAGAAGAAGTACAAACCCTCCTCAAAAGACCCGAAATATATTCAGGGAAGTACAGTACTTGACTCTATCATTGTCACCACAGCCAGTAGGAGAGCCAATGCAGTCTCCAACACAGGGCCACCACCTGAAAAGGAAGGCAAAAGGATGGACATGGTGGGGAGGAGAATGGAGAAAGAAGCAGCAACACAGTGGCTCATTGCCAAGTCTAATGCCCTATTGAACAGGTACGGACACCAACAGTGGGACAAAATAGAGAAACTGCTGAACAAACTCACTGAGGAGGACGAGAAGAGGGCAAAATGTATTGTCCAGGAAGGGAAAACTTGGCTAACACCTGCCTAAAGTCGGCCCTAGATGCAGCAGATACTGCAAGCAGACAAATGTGCACAGAAACCATTAACAGAAGGCATGCCTGGCTCAAGAATTTCTGGATTCAAACAAGAAGTTCAGACCTCAATTATGAACAGACCATTCAACGATGAAGCTCTGTTTGGCAAGGAGATGGATGAATCCCTCCAACAAATCAAAAAAGACAATGAAACCGCTAGGGCTATGGGAGCCCTACAGCAAAAAGGTTCTTTTAAAAGAGGAGGTTTCTCAAACAGAAAAACCACAGGTAGAGGCAGCTTTGGTCAAGGACAACAAGCGACACAACCATCTCAAGGGCAGAACCCAAACCAACAAATGGGTCAACAGTTTACCTACCAAGGTTGGCAACAACAGCAGAAACAACCCTTTCGAGGAAGAGAGAATGGCAGAGTAAGAGGCCAAACCTCTAGAGGAAGAGGAAACGGGTCTAACTGACTTCATCATGGAAAAGGACCCACACAAAACACCATTGGGCGGAAGAATATCCTTTTTCCACAAAGAATGGGAAAGGAGAACAACAGACAATTGGGTTTTAAATTTGGTACAATACGGATATTGCATAGAGCTCACAAAGACACCACCTGCAAATCCACCAAAAACAAGAAAATTAAACAAATCAGAACAAACACTGCTCAACGCAAAAATCAAAGAGCTATACCAAAAACAAGCAATAGAAAAGGTACCAATACAACAGTGGTACAAAGGAAACTACTCTTCATACTTCCTAGTACTCAAACAAGACCTAACTCTAAGTCCAATCATGGACCTAAGATTCATAAACAAGTTCATACTAACACAACATGTCAAAATGTGTACCCTTCAAGAAAAAATTTCACAGATTCAACAAGGAGATCTTGGCAACAATAGATCTCAAGGACGCCTACTTACATATCCCTATGAACAGAAGGCACAGGCAGTACCTTAGATTCCTACACAACGGAACACACTACTCCCATTCGGAATAAAATCTGCTCCACGGGTGTTCACAAAGTGCCTGGCAGCAGTGGCAGCATACCTGAGAAAAGACAGAATCAACGTCTACCCTTACTTAACCGATTGGCTAATAAGAGCACGCACAAAACAAACATGTAACGAGCATGTTTAAAAAACAATCCAAACACTACAAAGACTGGGTTTCTCAATAAACCACAAGAAATCTTCAACAACACCAGAAAGAGAAAAAACTTTCCTGGGAGCAAGACTGAACACAGAGAACATATCCCACACAAGCCAGAATACAAGCTATCCATCAAGAAACAGCCCTCTACCAGAGGGGACAGTCTCTAACAGTGAGAAAGGTAATGAAACTAATGCGGATGATGGCATCATGTATCCCACTCATCCCTCACGCTCGCCTTCACATGCGCCCATTCCAATAATGGCTCACCAACAGCTGGTCACAAGCACAGGAAGTTGGGAGGATCTAGTGGTTGTTACACAAAGGGTGCAGGCACAGATACAATGGTGGGCATCCAACAACATAGCAGAGTGGAGACCTTTAAAGGACCCAACTCCATCTTTGACAGTCACCACGGATGCATCACTCAACGGGTGTGTGCACATCTCACCCAGCTGAAAGTTCATGGTCAGTGGAGCGAAAAAGACTCAACAAAACATCAATTTTTTGTAGATGAAAACAGTTTTTCTGGCACTCAAAGCATTCCAGAAACATATTCAGGAGAAAAACATATTAATACAAACAGACAATACAACTACAGTGTTCTACCTGAACAAACAGAGTGGAACAAGGTCCTTTCCCCTCAGCAAACTTGCACAGAAAATCTGGCTTTGGGCGATACCCCAAAAGATCAGTCTACTAACAGTACAACTATCAGGGATAGACAACATTACAGCAGACCAACTGAGCAGACACAACAACTGTTCCCACGAATGGGACTCGAAGCAGATAATGGTGCAGTATCTGTTCAACATCTGGGGAACCCCGGTGTTGGATTTATTTGCAACTATACTTTACGTAAGAGTTTGTGTAAGTGTGAATGTATGTGTAGGCAGAGTGAGTGAGTGTGTGTGTATGTGTGATTATGTGTATATGTGTAAGCATATGTTTGAGTGAAAGTGAAGGTCAAAGGGCATGTGAAGTCACTTCCGCTACTTCTGGCATTTTGGTGACATGACGTCCATGGCTGCTCCGGTATGGTTGTTGCCAGGGCACAAAGGCAGAAGATCAGTCCTGCTCCTCTCTGGGCATCACTTCCTAACGTCTTTAGTTAACCCTTGTAGAGGGCCGGGTCCTACATTCCCTGCCATACAGGGCCTCAATTCCCCCGGACTACTGGGATTTTCCACGTGTTATGCACTTTCTAGACACCTCTGCCCACGTTTCGCAAGTTTACACTAAGAAGTCCACAGATCACACCAGTATCCTCTACAAGCAGCTATTGATGTTACCCCCCAAAGCAGGGCTTTAAGTGGGATGAAAAACTGGAGGGTCTCTCAAAGGGGCGTGGCCAGGTAATTAAGGGCGTGACCCAAAGAGCGATCGAGATTGTGCCAGAGTCTGGGAAGAGAATCACTTGTAAAAGGCTTGCATCACCCACAAACGGCTACTTCTTGCCCTACCCTTTTATTTTAAAGGCTAGCTCCGCAGTACATGTGGAGGTGGAGACACTCAAACTAAAATACACCTTCGTACAATCCCAAAACAATAAAGCCTAAAACACTGCACCAGGTATTCTCTTCTCAAGTGGCAAGACTCCAGTTGCGTAACTGAGGAACTCTCCCGGGCTCAACCCAAACCTTTTGTTTTTCCGAAAAGACCTGAAAACACACTGGTTTGAAACTTACCTTACTGTCTTTTTTTTAAAATAACTGGCTATTAAGACTTTTCTACTTATACACCTGTATTTTTCTTGTTATTGTTAATTATCTTTTGTGATGAGCTCTGTTGCCCCTGTGGCTAGTTTCGCACTATACACAGTGAAAAGTGGCTTGTAGAGTAGTCCAAAACATTGGGTACCCCAATGATTAATATCTTCATTGTAGACTCTGCCTCTGCTTCTTCATCCATGTTGTGCTCCCTTCTGGCCATCTTAAAGTAAACTCCATCCTCGCCTAGTTGGCATCTGGGCATTAATTAGCAGACTTCTTTGAAGCACACACAGTGTTGATTGTAGCCTGCTTAGCAGCCCACCAACAAACCACAGTAAAACAAATCTTGAATGTCACTGGTGAAACGTGAAAATCCACAGATGTGTGCATTTAATCGGCCACTCGTGGTGATAGCGTAGGATAAAAGCTGCTTGATGTTCACACTGCAGCGTGAGTTGCCCAACCCTAATTCAGTGCGTTTTTAAATGCCACCAGGAAGATTCGTTATTCTTTAGTTAAAAAATGTGTTGGCGGAAAACTTAAAATAAACTACTTGTATTAGGACCCATAAGCCTTAGATTACAAGCAAGCTCAAATACAAAAAATAAAAGCGACCACTGAATCTAATAAACGTTTCCTGTAAGCACTCCGAATCCTGTTTGCCTTGTTTATAGTGCTGTCTTAAAAACATGAGGGTTAAAGGCCCAGTTTTTCAGGAGTACGTTCCTATTTAAACTAAAAGGTTTAAATGTAGTCAACGTTTTGTAGTGCGCTGTGAATCTGAATCAGTGTTTTGTATCCCTGGACTATGCATTATAGTAACACTTCGATTCTTGTTTTCATCGATTATGTAGTTTAGAATAGTTGAGTGACTGGTTTCAGAGGTGCCCTCACAAACCGCAAGGACCTCATTGTGGCATAGTAAACCTCCTCAAAAGAAACTTTTCACCCTGTGACTAATCACAACTCTAGAGACAAAGGCAAAGTGCGGCTGACCAGGGTTCAGCACCTCAGTTCCAATTGTTTACAGAAAAAATACAAAATCTGTGCAACTGCTTCAGGAGTCCGCCGCACCTCCACTCCACTGGAAACCAGATAGTTCAATTCATACAAGAAAGGAAGGTGCACCAGAAAAAATCTGTAGACTTCAAATCAATTCAAAAATATATCCTTTATTGCTCTGTCGTAGAGAATCATCATCAGCCAACGCGTTTCGTTCACAAAGAACTTCGTCAGGGCTGAAAGAAATACATCAATAAAAACAAAGACAGGGCTCAATATAGAATAATAACAACATATGACGAATCACATACTACAAATAAGAATAAGTATATATATATATACACATAAACTAAACACATTGTACAATACATCCATAGAACAGCACAGAAAAAACAAATATAAATATATCCACAAACAAAATAACCCAAAATAGACAACATGACAATATATACATGAATAAAATCATCTATATGTTTAGACAAGATGTCAATAAACACATCACTCGTACTAAATGCCAGTTAAAATCCAATTTGTCCTTTCATGGAGTAATTTCATAAAACAAATGTACCAAAATAAACAATGCAAATATGGAGAAAACCAAATAGCCTGTTACAATACCTAAATTAAATAACGAAGTACCCATACTCAGAATTTCATAAATTTGGCCAAGTGAAACATTTCCAGCATCTCAAAGCCAGAGCAAGAGAGGAAGCAAGGAGAGAAAGGAACAATAATAGCACCCATAAACAATGAGAAAAAGTGAAAACAGAAAAACGAGAAAAAGTGCTAGCATGACACTATAGCCCAAGCCAGACAGCAAGAAACATGCAGAAGTCTCACCTCAAATGTTCAAATAAAAATTCAGTTGACATATGCGTGTTAATCAATATATTCCAATTACCGAATGATATAGGTAGAGAACACAGTTTCTAATAAAGAGAATAAAAAAGGAGAAAAACATTGTCTCAAACACTACTTCAAAAATAACTCGTTATTAGAGCTCACTTTACATAATGTCAACAATACTAGTCACAAACAAAAAGGACCAATAGGCCCCACTCTAAAGCGGAAACACCAAAAATATCCCAAAGCAAAAATATTTATTGCTTATGAAGAATTTAAATTTTTTTTCTTTTTTAGAAACAGGATATATAATCCCTTTAATTATTGTATGCATTACCATCCTATATATCTTATTAAAACAACTCCACCGGAGAATAACTCGATGGACAGTTTAATATACAATGGAAGAAGAGGTAAATAATGACATCTTACCTCTTCAATATTTAAAGGAGTCAAATTATCGTCAAACAGTCCCTCGCAATTTTTCCCAGCACACAAAGTCAATATAAATGTCAGTAAACCTAAAAAAATATATGTATACAGATATTTTACATATATTTCTTTACATCACTATTGTATACATAAAGTTTTAACCCCAAAATATATGCCGTCACTGTAATGTCATAATCGACAAACAGTGATCCCAACCATGCTGTAGGTAGACAATCTCCCAGTGGTGAATGCATTGGAAATCTAACCGAGCCATCTTAAACAACACCTATGTATATATCACCTGTAATATTCACACAAAAAAAACGAAACTTTATCAACAAACAAAAACCTACATCAGGCGAGAACAAATTTACCACATGGCAAGACTCGCAACATATGCAAGTCCCACTATTATGTAAAGAAAGTAAAATGGACCAGGCATTATCATTTTGTAGGAATACACATCGTAAGTGAAAAGTAAATCACAAGCCAGAAATATGACAAGCCAAGACCAGATTCCTATAGTGCTCTCATATCACAACGTGCCAGAGTGTCAACTCTCTGGTCAGAACGGTAATGTTGTTATAATACCGAAAGCGTGTCCCAAGAGACACAAAAAACAATTTACCTCACCTGACAAATAGCGATATCAACGAGCAGAATCCCTCGTCCAAAGTGTTAAACAGACGCGCCATTTTCCAATTCCTTTAAATATCGAAAAACGGGACCTGCGCATGCGTGACGCATATGTGCCGCGTCACGTGCTCAGTGTTTGTAAAAGGGATACACAAATGCATTCGCCATATTGTAGGGATAAAACCTATGTATACATTTATCACAAGAGTGGAAATAATAACGTATGCATACAAAATAATGTTACGCCAATGTTCTTAAATAAATGAAGCAATCGCAAAATACCAGTACTCCATTTCCGATCGCTTTGCGACTAATTAATCGAGTCCCAAATAACGAGCCCTGAATTAAATAGGATTACACATAAATGATGAAACCTATGTTATACAAAGAATTGGGTACCAAGAATTAGGATGATACCTTTAAACTAGGACAGACACAGGATCCCAGTTAAAAATGTGTATTTGGCAACATCGTCAAAACGGGCGCCATCTTATAGATGGTAATCCTTAGTAAGACCCAAACAGAGTAAAGTCAAAATGTACAGTGAACCGTTAGAAAAATTCATACCGCCAGAATAGAGTGCAACCTCATTGAATTCAGGGTACAATATCAAAACCGACTATTATAAACGAGGATGGAAAACCGGGTGAAGAACATGTCATTCAAAGGATTGAGTACCAAGAACAAAGATAGTACCTTTAAACTAGGACAGAAACACACTCCCAGTTGAATCAATACGTATTTGGCAATATCGTCAAGGCAGGCGCCATCTTATAGATGGTCGTCCTTAATAAAACCCAAAAAAGGTAAAATCAATATGTACACTAAATCATTAAAAATATTAATACCGCCAGTCAAAAGTGCACACAACTTGATTTTGGGGTACAATGTCAGAAAATGACTGGTATGAAAGAGTCAAGGAAAAAACATACAAAATGCGAGAATATAATTAGCTGGTCGAAAAAAAGAGAAAATAGAGAACCAGATTAGACAAATGCATATGAGAGTAACAGTATTTCAGGCATCATTTCAACAGATGCATATTGATTTTGGGCAAATTGATGAAACCCAGAGGATGGACAGCAAATGGCCACTTATTAAGTGTCTGGTTTAACATGGCCTCAATATTTCCCATATAGCTTTAAAGGAAATAATGCATCTCCCCATCAGTATTGTGTCCTAGACTAATTGCCCTCAATCGACATATCCATCTAGACTCCATCTGTCTAAGTAACAGATCCCTGTTACCACCTCTATTTCTAACCGGGACATGATCTATTGCATGAAACCAGAATGTAAGATCATTCGTATGTACACTGGTATAATGATTCGTGATGGGATATCTATCATCCTTGGTTTTGATTGCCCGGCGATGTTCTTGGATTCTCAGCTTGAGGCAGCGTGTTGTGCTGCCTACATAAATAATACCACAATTGCAACCAATCACAACGCTGCTCAGAAAAGTTTTCCTTACAGGTATTGTGTCTCACAAGGTAAAAAGTAAATGTACATTTCTCAGTTCTGCTACTGTTTCTAAATGAATGTAAGTGACATAATGTACGGTAATATTCATGAGCTGACAGCCACCTGTGCATTGTTTTTTTTTAAGCAGGTTGCATCAGAAAACATGACTTGGACTGTGGAAGACGGATCCGTCAAGTACAGAGAGTGTGAAAAGTTTTCCCTAATAGACTCGGGATTGGAAGACTTTGCGGGAGAGAATGATGTGCCTTCGCAGAACCAGACCGATGAATTGGGCCGCCTTCGGGCCCTTCTGGAGCAAAAGGAAGAGATTATCACGGTGAGGATTGTTCCCTTATTTTTTACGAGTCCATGTGGCTGGCTACAATGAAAATTATGGACGAAGAATATGTAAAAAACAGTCTAACTTAATTCCCACCTACTCTATGGCTAGGTAATCTACTATTCTAACCATTTCTCACATTCTTGCAGGCATATTCTTGCTGTTGGATTCAGGTGCATTTCATATGCTTTGTAAATATATTTATGTACGGCCAGTATTTTATCAGCGTGTTTTGTATGTTTTCTCTTCATACCTCCTTCTGTTTCTGTATGAAGCAAAACACGATTTGAATGTCAACTACTGTATCATCTAAAAAGCGAAACATGTAGTGCAAGACAAAAAGTTTTCATTTCTAAAGTTGCATGTGGTGAAATTGCGCGTGCATATGGTATCTAATGGTGTGCCTCAGAGTTTAAATATTAAAGTATCGGGGAGAATAGTATGTGAATTAGGGAAAATATTTTGATGGTAAGTTGTTTTGACTGTTATAAATATATTTTTCTCAAATGATTAACCTTTCAGTTGACTGAAGAAATTATCATTGTACAACACACTGTAATTGTACAAAAATGGCATTCATTTCTGCTGTGCTACATTCGCAGGATTGAAGATTTGCTCATTAGTACCGTTCATATATTAAGCAGTATGTTAAATTATGGAGAACTTTGGAAGTAATGGGTGTGGATATCCCCATAATTAACTTCCTAAGAGGACTGTATGGAAACGCGACTGCTAGGGTGCGGTTTGGTACTAATAGGGAGTGCACGGGGTCGTTTAAAGTGGAGAGGGGGGTAAGGCAGGGTTGTGTCCTGGCACCCTTCCTTTTTACACTCTATACAAATGGTCTGGAACAAGCATGTTGGAAGGGTGTCGGGACTTACCACTGTTGCAGAAACGCCCAATTCCTGCCCTACTCTTCGCAGACGATGCCGTAATTATGGCTCGGACATCGATAGGGTTGCAACGCGCCCTCAATACCTATTACAAATATATGGCAAATTTAGATTTAAAAATAAACATCAACAAAACCTTCATAATGAGTTGTGGGACAGGTGGAAGTAAACAGAAGGATATGTATTTAGAAAATACAAAGGTGGAGCCTACTAAAACATATCCTTATTTAGGTATCCTAATTGACAATAAGGGCTCATGGCGGCAAACAATAAAAGCAAGGAAGTTACTTTTTATGAGGACAACAACGGCTTTGGTGAACTTCTCGCATAGGTTGGGCAAGAGGCCTCCAATGGAGATGCTCCAAATATATCAAGCTGGATGTTTCAGCATAGTGACATATGGGGCAGGTGTCTGGGGATATGGTGATGTGAATGAACTCCAGAAAGTTGAGAATGCCTTTTTAAGATATTTATTGGCAGTCCCACAAGGCACCTCAACATTTCTCTGCCACACAGAATTGGGAATTCCCTACATCACAGACTCAATAAAAGCCCAACCGTCTTTACTATGGCATCATATCTGGTCGGCCCCAAAAACATCATTTAACCGGGAGGTCTTGAAAGACAGTCTAGGCCTTGAGAATGTTCTAAAGATCGGGTGGCTCAAGTATGTAAAAAACTTTCTAGCTGATTTGGGTTTAGAAAATTATTATAAAAATCCCACATTGTTAGTTTTAATCCCAAGGAAAACATATAAAAAACAATTTATGAGCCACATGTAGGAGCTTAGATTTGCCGCAGAGGCAAACAAGCAAACAGTACAAAGTAACCTAATGATGCAATCTAGCCTTGGCATTCAACCTTATTTAACGTTTATTTTAAGTGGGCACGACAGATTTGTGCTAACACGCTTTAGGCTAGATGTATTCCATCGCTTCGTCAGCTTCCCCAAAATGAATGATTGGGGCAAAAATCTATCAAATTGCCCCTGTAACGAGGTCTTACCCCAAATGTCGATGCACGTGGTCCTGTTCTGTAAATTCTATAAAGAACAAAGAAAAAATGGATCAAACCAATTTTAAAAATTTGGGGCATGAGACAATGTCACCCAGCCCATCTTGCACTACAATTTTTAGATGCAGAATGTTTTACGAGGACTATAGCACAATTCTTGAAATCTAGTATTAGGCATAGAAAGCATCTCTGAAGAATGTCTTGCTATGAATTCAGTATAGGGATTACGTTTTTATTCCCCTTTTTAAATTAATAAATCAGTTTTCTTAAAAAAAACCCTGCTTGTTTACAGTGCTTAATAATGACGCTATGAAATCACCAACTGAAAATAATTTTTAAACTTAATGTTTTAATAAGACAGAAAAATTGTATTTAATGATTGTTGTAAATTGTGCTTTTATGGTTTTTTCTATCATCATATGAAAACCGAATAAAGATAAATTGATTGATATATACTATGTGCAGAAAAGTGCACTATACTGGTACATAGTGGATATTATTGGCCGAGAGAGAAGTCCATGGTGCCTGACAGATATAATATATAGCCCAGAGTCGCAGGCTGAAAGGTGCATCACATCTTGATGTTCATTTGGCATCCCGGTGACAGATGTTGCGGTTTTTACGTAATTTTTCAGCCATTGGCCTCTTTAGCTCAGAATTACAAAATATTCTTATCATGTGGGACAACAAGTTAAAAGGGAAACAAGGCATGTACAAAAATATAGATCAAAATAGAGGCAAGGTGCAGTACAATTTGTAACATGCTCAGTTATACAGGCATAGTGTATGCAATTATTAAAATAATTTTGTGAAACAAGAGATGTCAGTTCTTCGTTATATTGCAATATACAAATGTGCTAGAAATAAGGAATATAACTCAGTAAATTGTACAACAAATGTAGCTTACGTACAGATTTACTCTGGGAACATGGCATGTAGCTGAGCCAAATCTTCCAATTACCTGCAGTCAGTACAGCACAACTGAAGAACACTCACAATGAGAGCCAAAATGGACTATAAAGAGGTTGGCGCCCCATGTGCAAAAGAGGAAGGGAAATAATTCTCAAAATTCATAATGGGCAAGTGGATTACAAATAATACACAAGGTCAGGTGAATTAAAGGGTATAGAGAATTGTCCTAAGGGGTAAGTCATAACATGAATGCATCTTCGTAACTCAATACTTATCAAGTGTTTTACAGATCTGCAGAGCTCATGCAAGATGCAAAAAAAAACAAGTCGAAGAACCGTAGAAAAGAAGAGTTTCGTGGTTTTTTTCAAAAACGTGGTTTAAGGAATTTTAACTGAGCATGTCAACAGGAATGGACTTCTACAGAGGCCTGGGCGGTAAATTCTGTTCCGCTCGTGTAATTTGGGTAATTTCGCATTCCGCGGAGAACACTGAATTGTCAAATATTCCGCGATCCACGGCTTCACTGAATTTTTTGCTTGTTCGCACTTTCAAACTGCGTGTTCGCGAAATATTTCTCCCCGAGCACGCAAACAGCGTTCGCGAACAGGAAAAAAGCATCGCGAATGGGTGGAACTTTTGCGTGCTCACGGAGATTTTTTACCGTTTTGCTTAGCTTTGCATAGCGCCACTACGCAAATTCCGCCCACCCCTAGCTAGTGCAGCAGAAGAGCATCCGCCAGCCTCTGATCTCTTATCTGTTAACTGTAACTGTAGCAGTTTTCCCTTGAAGTGCAAATGGCGTGCTCGGTTATATAGTTTTTAGTCACATGTTGTACCATGACCAGACTAATGGATTAGCATTAAAACCTCTCCACCAGAAACCTTTGTTTTTATATATGAATGAATAAACCACCACCAAAGACTGATTTTGCCTCTCTGATTGCTCTAGCAATGGAAACCCTATTGGACTCTGAAAGGAAAAGTTAAATACGTTTTAGCAGTTCAAAATAATAGATAGAGGTTGACAAACAAATGTTCTCTGTGTTATCTCAGCCAAGCCCCTTTCTTTAAGACGCAGCTCTTCTTAAAAAAGGTGCGGCCACCATTAAAATAAAGGTGCGGTATGAGGCGCTTTTAAAAATAAAAAGCATTTTTTAAGCAGCATAGCATGTGTATAAGTGCCTTGCTGTGCAAAAGAAACAATTGATGGACGGAATTTTGGACAATACAAATATTCACCCCCCAGTCACAAGGATCTGGGTTAAATCCATCATTCTTTTGCTCACCAAACCACCCCTGTTTGGACACAGCCAAATGCAAATCAGTCTTAACCCTGTTTCTTGTGGGAATAGTCCAGCCTGAACTGCCAAGCCAGGTCCTCACCGGACCGGACGCAAGCATCGCGGGACCAGTTTCAGGGCATCAACCATCATCAGCCAGGCTAGCTTGAATCAAGTGGTGTAGTGAGCATTTTAGAAAGATAAAGCGCAGTGTCCATGATCGGGCGTTGCGCTTTCATGCAAACAGGGTGGGTTAGGGAGAGCCTGTCGTGCCTGCAAAAGCAGCTAGATTAAAGACATTAAAGAAAATAGTGCCTACAGACTGTAGCTAAAACAGAGTGTGTAACAACACAAGCAAAATGTCCAGTCCTCATGGGTGGTTACGAATGCAGACAAGGCTTTACTAAGGCGGAACTAACAAGCCTATTAACGAATCAGAAGCAACCATTTAGAAAGGACAGTAGCAGAAGCTGAAAAGATGGGCGGAGAGTGGGCGGCACTTGAAGTACATACCTGAATACAGCATGCCTCTTAGAGCAGCGCATGCTTTGCCCAGGCTCGACCTAAAATGAGACTACATGAAAAACAATTTTTATAATTAGTGTACATGAATAAATGTGGTGAACCAATTCACGATAGTCACGTGGTTTGACAGTCCCACACGAGCGATATATCAATGTTCAATGTATGATTCACCATAAACCTCACTTGGAATGCAGTACTTAGATTGTGCTGTCCAACCATGGTAGTTGAATGCCACATAAACTCCTAATTACCAAAAAGAATGTGTGGTGAAAGCTTGCACCAGGTGGACCTCTACAACACATTGATTGTACAGGGCTTTTGCAGTAACATATTGGTGACTTTGCATCAAGATTTCACATTTTTTAAACACAAACTTTATTGCATTTTATGGATATACAATACATTTATCACACTATGGCTGTACATTGAGATATTTTACGTTTTAGTAGTAAGCTTTACATGTGAGACATATTAGGGAGGACTTGAATAGGTCCTGGCATAGAAAAACAGTTACTCCAATAAATGCAAACATTGCTCCCTCCTTCCTCCACTAACAAAAATGTGTCACCTGTCTGTAAGCCTGTACGTGAGAAGTATCGTGCATGGGAGTGTGCGTGAGTTCCTGCAAGAACCAGTATTGCAGTAGCAAATCACAGAGGTATTACAGTTACATTGGTGGGGCCGGTTCAGGCATTTAGAATAGATGTGACAAGGGGTGGTATGTGCACCTTTTGTAACGGTGAGAGGGGGAAGAAGTTAGGGGTTGTAGTGGGATCAAAATGTCCCCATGATACACAGTAAGGACACTCGTGTTTATCAGTCTTGCTCCTATACTTCATCCTGCGCCTTGAACATCTGTGGAAGGGTATCCCATTTGAGCAAAATGGGCTTCTTACGTAGACCACTATACTCCTCTTGTCATAACGCCACACTTTCCGCCAGTTCCCAGTGTGCAACCTCCCGCCACTGAGCCACCTGTGGTGCCCTCAGAGATTTCCAGCATCTAGTTATCAGCTGCTCCGCTAGTAATAGATCCAAATAAGTAAAAGCGTAGTGCCACTTTTGAGGTCTTTGGCCTAGGATGTATCCATAAGAGATAGTGTGCTGGTGTATCCCATTGGTCTATGCCGGTCAATTCCGACAATGCTGCTGAAACCCATACCCAATAGGCAGACAAGAAGGGGCATGCCCATAACATATGCATGAGGTCGGCATCCAAAGCATGACAACGAAGGCTCACCGAGGAGGCTGTGGGGGAACATGTTGTTAAGCCTGTCTGAAGTTAAATATGCTATATGTAATAAGGAGAATTGGATGAATTTAAATCTCTAATTACGTGAAACTTTCCTGGGATATTTGAACAAATGGGTCCAGTCTCTCGTCGATAACTCCTGGTAAAGGTCTGTCTCCCATTTAGTTTTTAAGGAGAGGAGATGTGTCATGAGATGTGCCCGGAGCCCACTATAGAGCCAGCGCACTACATGTCTGCCATGTCCCATGGTATGCAACACCTGAAGCAGTTCATGCGTCGCTAGTTCCCTCCCTTCCGGTGCCCAGTGCGGTAGAACACAACAGCTAATGCTGGTGTGTGTTAGAAAGAGTACTTCTGGCAACCCAGATGCAGATGACATCAATATGTGAGCTAGCTCCCCGAGCCTGGAAGGTTTTGATCAAATGTGGGTAAGACAATCGCTGATGCTCTTGGAACAACCATAGTGTAAGCCCTGTTATGATTATGTTTGGTCTGGCTCAGCAAGAGGCAGGAGTTGTAACCCCTTAAGTATTATAATGAAAGTTGATCTTTTTCCTGATCCTCTTGGCTTATAAGGATTTCTGTAAAAAGTTGTGCCAACGCTCAGCACCTGCCTGGTACGACTGGTGGAAGTCAGTAAGGCATTTTAAGTAGCTTGATACTAAGAGCAAGAAAGAGGCAGAGAAAGAAGGGTTCTGAAACTTACTTAAAATCAGATGAGAAACATCATGTCTAATGATTAAAACTCTCAAGTCAGTAAAAGGCTGTGAAGGCTTAGGCAAAGAATTGCATCCAACAAAAGTGACTGAAGCCGCCCCCAACATTGAGCACAAGGTACAGTTCAGGCTTGAAGTGTGCCTATTTGAGGTGAAATGAGGACAAAAAAGGAGGAACTCCCCCATCAAAAATTCAAACCAAAAATGTTTTTTTTGGCTCCAACATCACATAAGACCTTAGATATGTTTGAGGAACTAGTCAAAAAGATCTACAACAGATTAGTTACGAGTCCACACAACCCAAGAACATAACACAAAAAGAACAAGGTGTATTGTTGGCATTAGCTCGCAATATTGACCAAGTCTTCCAGATGGCTGAAAAAGGGGGAGCTCTGGTTGTAATGAGCAGGGCATATTACGAGGAGAAAGTTAGAGCACACGTGTTGGACGATAACACATATATTCCCCTCGATCAAGACCTGGCCAAGGAATTTGTCGTAGTCCTGAAAAAAAGTGGGATAAAGCATTGGAATATGGCTTGATCAATGACAACACAACACGCTTCTTAGTCACAGAATTCCCCACAGACCTCGACTCTACATGTTGCCTAAGATTCACAAATCCCCCCATTCAAACCAATAGTGTTGAGGTGTGGTTCCTTACATGATATTGGTTTTGCTGCAAAGAATAACAAATTAAAGACAGTGGCAAAATAAAATAATCAAAAGAATGCCATCAACATTAGGGAGCATGTCGTATTAAAAGCTTGCTTTATTAGGCATGTATTTATAAAGGGTACAGAAATCAATTTATTTTGAATTTGGGGTTAGGCCATATGGATGCCAAGTTGGAGTTACGCACTTTGATTTCTGAAAGGTAGTTTGTTCTCAAATGCCTTTCATTTATGTGTTTTAAAAACCTGTAAGCCGTTCGTAAACACGCACTTTGTTCTAATAGCTGGCACAAAAAAGGCGCAGTTACTGCCAGCCTTGCTTCTCGTAAGCAACGACTATAAGTACAAAGTGGGTGTTTACGCACCGCTTGCAGGTTTTCAAACCACATAAATAAAAGGCATTGTCATTTACAATGCCAATAGCTCAAACTCTCGCAAAGGCGAGACCTATTGCATTGCAAATGCTTGGTTTTGTCAGCCAACGCAACAAAAAGGGGTGATTAGCTCCTGAGCATACTACGTCTGCAATCGATTGTGCATGACATTTACCTCTAATAAGTATAATAGTCAAGAGGGTAAAAGGCGAGCTTGTAGTAATTCTAAAACTCACTGGAACGTACCCGGGGTCGCTGAATAGATCTACTGAGAGTGACTCAACGGGGACTCTGAAAGCACCCCTACACTTTCAAACCAAGATGCTTTTGAGTATTCGATGAAACATGCACGGTGGACTACCCGTACCTGTTTATCTCTAAAGCCTCCAAATACACGCAACCGGACTTTTTATTTGGAAGTTATGTAAACTGTATGACAGATAAGACAGACAGGCCAACATTACCCGTAACAAATGTTCAGCACAGCTCCATGTTAATTTTTGCTTTTGACCCGGTGCCAGTTTTTCATATTTGCCACAGCATAAGCCTTGGTTAGTCTGGCAATTGGGGGCCCCTAGACATACGCACAGGGGCCCTAGCAAGCAACCCCATTTATTTATTTTTTAAATCAATTGCTAAGCAGTGGTGAAGATGAAAAGCTTAAGAGTTTATGCTTTGGTGAAGGTCTCTCTTCGAGGTGCCCCAAACCTTCGATTGCTCACAGCTATCGCCTATCACTGGAATAGGACGCAGGCGCAGTACATACTTTCAAGGCACACGTCTCTGTGACTCGCACTCTGATGGCTGAACCCCATTTGAAAGATTGGCTTTGAGGGCCGTGACGTTCCCTCTCAGTGCAGCGAAAAAGAAATATCACTAGGAAAAAAACACATTACTGTTTCCACTGCATTTCAGGCGCTTTGATGAACCAGTATTCACATGCAGCTCACGCATTCTTCAAGGTGACTGCAAAACACACCGCACTCGCCGCAGGAAGAGTACTGACATTTCTCTGCAGCAAACAGCCATTCTGTAGGTTTGTAAGTACCTGCACTTTTCTATTTTTATGAAAGCAAATAGAGTCCCCTAGCACAACAAAACTCATATCAGGACTCAACACCTGTCCCAATGGGAATTTGCTCGTCTTTGCTCTTCCTCATTCGCTGTTAAACTTTTTCAGAATGGGGGGTGTGAGGCTGTTCGGCATTGGCTTACCCCATATCTGCATGCGCTGTTAATGAAAGAACGACAGGTATAGGTGGAAGGGTGCTAAGTGACTATATCAGAAATAATTGTGAAAGTGTCCAAATCTAGGTAGAAATACTGTTGGTGAAAGGAACCACCCCAATTTACTTTTCATTTTCGTTGCAGTCTGTACCTAATTGCGGAGCAGTTTCAGCTGTTGGGAGCGGGGGGAGGGGTGACTTTGGCTTCTCGGCTTAGGTTATGAATGTTTATTTACTGCCTGCGCGTGGTTTTTCCAGTGCCTGCCCATATTATGCTCATCACTTTATATCAAAATGATAGAGCGATGGAAGCACACTCATATGTATGAATGATATTCAAGGGTATATTGTTGTGCCTTTCTGATCCGGGACACAAAACTCAGTCCTTAAATGAAAACGCTGTTCTGTTTGGAAACACTGCCTTTAGGGTAGTTTTGTGATTAATTATGGAGGTTGAAATGCAAGCTGAAGAAACACTTCTTCACGTGCACAAAATGCATTTAAAGGGTATTTAAATGATCCCGTGCCATTTACCACGCAGTTGCAGACTGCTTGTCTTCCTGCACGATGGCATGTATAACCGGGTGGCTCTGCTGCTCCTGGCTTCTGCTGCTGAGTTGAGGGGGTGGGGTGACAGGGTGTCGTGAGTCCAGGGACAGCGTGACCGCTACTGTAAAATTGAAAGCGCGGTAAGGGGCGCTGTTTAAAAGTAAGAAGTCAGTGCTTCTAAAGTTGTTTGTGGCGAGTTGTGCATACCAAAATACAAGCAGACGCCATTTTACATATTAAGCATGGTGTGCACGTTACTATTAAAGTGAAAAGCATGGCATGGCGTGCTGTCGAAAATGAAAACCAGAAACAAAAGAACCACATGGCAGCCATTATTCGAACTGAGGCTTGCAGCACTAGTTAAATAATAATAATCCAACGCTGCGCCTACAAAGGAAATACCATGTGCGGAAAGCAAAACGGTTCCAGCCAAAGTCGTGGCACACTTGGACCAGCTCGGTGCAGTAGAGGTATCCAGCAGCATCACATCAAAGCATTATAATTAGCCATGCAGAACAAACAACATGTGCGGCTGAAGAGAGTCAATTCCTAGAGGGGAGGAGGGACCATCTCGCACCGTGTGAGGGAGAGGATGGCTATCTTCCAGTTGCTAACCAATGAGAGAGCCAACTGGTGCGTGCTCCAGGCGTGAAGGCCGCGTGGTTGCAGGAAGCCCGGAGCGTGCAGTACACGTGACGCCTTGTAAAGATAAGAATTCATTTGCGACAGAAGGAAAGCAGACGAGCCAGTCTGGGTGGGCCGGAACAAAAAGCCAAAGGGAGGCAACCCAGAAAGCGCATTTCCAATAGCAGGCCACCGTTTAGCATAAACTGTGACGGCAGCCAATGGAAATGAGGGGCGGGGCTTCAAGCCCTCTTCTGAAAGTCCTCATTAGCAATAAATCTCGCTCGGCGAGACCTAAAAATGGCCTTAATTTCTCATAGGATTTTTCACACCTTTACCTCTAGCCTCAATGGGTTTTTTTGTGTTGAAATTTTTTATTGAATTTTATCATGAAATACAGAGTAACACAGAAATAATAAAACAATGAATTATTGATAATATTAAGTACATATATTGATGATAAATATGAACGAATAAATAAGAAATCATATATATAAATATTAAAATGAATAAATAAGTGAGTAGATATATGGTATAAAGAACATGAATAAGAACTGGATATTATACATATTATAATATATAAAATATGAATAAATCTAAATATAAAAAAAGAGAATGACTGTACAAGATAATTAAAATAATTAGATCAGAGCACAAAAATGGAAAAAAACAAAAAAAAGGAGAAAATTGATATGTAAAAAAGTGGAAGAAAGAAGAAAAGAAGAGAAAAGAGAGAAACTGTAAAGAAGAGAATAGGAGAACAGTGAGAGATAATAGAGCCAGAGGAAGGGAGGGAGGAGAAGGAGGACGGGAGTGGGGGAAATAAATTGATGAAGGATAAAGGAAAGGGAAAAAGAAAAGAAATACATAAAATAATGAATTAGTTAATTCAAGTGTTTGCATTAGGAGAGAGAGTGGAGTTGGCATCAGTGTTAATTTCAGTTTTAAAAAAAGAAGACCAGGTCTGGAGAAATACATCAACTTGATCTTGAAGGTTATAAATTGTGCGCTCATGTAGGGCCGTTTGCATCATTGCCACCAGCCATTCTTCCTGAGAGGGTGGAAAAGGAGACTTCCAATGACACAAAATACAGATTTTAGCTGTAGCCAATGCAGTGTGTAGTAGACGTATTTGTGATTTAGAAAGTTTTGGAAAGTGTTGAAAATCATGTAGAAGGATTGTGGCAGATGTAAATGGTAAAGATAATGGCATTGTGGAATGTAAAGTCTTGCCAACAAAGGACCAGAAGAACCTTGTTGCTGGGCAATCGCAAATGATATGAACTATGTCACAACCAGAGGTGGAACATCTCCAGCAATTAGTGTGTAAAAGCAATCCAGCTTTATGTAACTTAGTTGGTGACCAGTGCCATTCATAAAGGATTTTAAATATACAAAATGTAAGCCTTGCTTCACGAACGCCTTTATGTAATCCCTCCAGTATGTTGTCCCATTCAGAAGCCGTATATGAAATAGATAAACAAGGTTGCCATTCATTTTGAAGAGCATACGAGAGAGATTGTGAAAATAAAGGAAACATAAAGGTTTTATAAAGACCAGAGGTCACTCCTCTAAACTTTCCCCACAGATTTAGGTAAGATAGTATTGGGGACACCTGCAACACCCAAGGGGGGGATTTCCCAAGTGTTTCCTCAGACATTGTTGAAGTTGAGAGTATCTAGAGGAGTGTTGTATAGGAAGATGAAATTCCTCACATAATTGAGAAAAGGATTTAAAATTTCCATCATGAAGAAGTTGATCTGGGGAGTAAATACCAGCCGCTTGCCATAAAGGCCAGGATAAAGTGCGACCATTGATACGGATAGCTGAATTGTTCCAAAGAGGAGCCTTAACATGAATACGCGCATTTGAGCCTAGTATACGTTGCCCCCTTTGCCAAGATTTGTGCATGACTGATAAGATCAGATTCTTGGGATCAAAAGAACTAGTGCCAGTACCATATAAAAGAGAAAGATCTGAGTTCTTGGATAAAAGATGACGCTCGATGGAAACCCATTGTGGGACATCTTTAGTCCCTGGCAAAAAATAAGAAAATTGGGAGATGTGTAGAGCAAGGGAATAGTGTGCAATGGATGGAAGACCCATACCTCCAAATAACTGATGGGCCTTTAATTTTGTTATAGCAAGACGTGGTTTAGCTGAGCCTCATATATAAAAATCTTAATCTTAGAGTCTATTAATCTAAGGGTAGATAAAGGAATCTGGAGGGGAAGCATACCTAAAACATAGATGAAACGAGGAAGGGTGACCATTTTGATAGCTTGTACTCTACCCCAAAGAGATACACCCAGAGCTTTCCACTTATCAAAATCCCTCTGCATTTGAGAAAGTAAAGGAGCTAAGTTATCTGCAACCATATCTTCCAAACCTTTGTTGACCCAAATTTCTAGATATTTAAGATGTGAGGACTGCCAATGAAAAGGGAATCCATGAATCACTGCCCTTGTAGTGCCATTAGAAATGGGTAACGCTTCACTTTTGTCCCAATTTATTTTATAACCCGAAAAGGAGGAGAAATCATTAATAATTTGAAGAAGGGATGTAAGAGATCGAGGAAGATTAGTAAGAGTAAGAAGAATATCATCTGCATATAAATAGATTTTAGAATGTCCAATTGGGAGAGGCACACCTATAATATCATCAGATTGACGGATAGCAGCAGCAAGTGGTTCCATAGCTATAAGAAAAAGAAGGGGGGACAACGGGCAACCCTGACGTGTTCCCCTCCGAATTGGAAATGCATTGGACAAATAACCACCGCAATTAACCTGAGCTGAGGGGTTGTCATATAATAAACACACTTTATTGATGAATTGATCACCCAAACCAAATCTATGCATAATAGTAAAAAGGTATTCCCACTCAATGCGGTCAAACACTTTTTCTGCATCAAGCGAAAGGGCCAAGGTATCTTCTCAAAGATGTTTAGCAGACCACAAGGTGTGGGCCAGGGTGCAGAGATGGTTCCGAGAAGAATGCCCTGGTACAAAACCTACTTGAGTGAAATGTATTAAAGCAGGCAGTACTTTGCAGAGTCGAGACGCCAAGATGCTAGCCAAGATTTTAATATCACAATTTAATAAAGAAATGGGACGATAGCTACCGCACAAAAGAGGGTCTTTGGCAGGTATAGGTAGTACAGCTAAAACTGCTTTATTAGAGAGAGGGCCCAAAGATGATTCTTTACCAGCCTCAAGAAATGCAGCTTGTAACGTATCAATCATACTATGACGTGCTCATCTATAAAATTCAGCAGGGAAGCCATCTTCCCCAGGAGCTTTATGATAAGGCAGAGCAGTAATAGCTTTAGAGATCTCATCTCTAGTGATTTCACCATCAAGCAGAGCTCTACCATCATCAGAAAGACACGGAAGACTCACCTTCTCTAAAAAAGAGGACATCTTACCTAGGTCTATTTGACTACCTGGAGTATATAAGGATTGATAAAAGGAGGCAAATTCATTAACTATCTCTTGGGGCCTTGTAAGTATGTCATCTTGAGTCGATCGAATAGCTGGAATAACCATTGCTGCTTCCCTTTGACATAATTGTGCAGCTAACAACCTCCCGGCCTTCTCCCCTTGCTCGTAATGTCTTCCTTTCACCCTTTGTAAAGCAAATTCAGCTTTGGATGTAAAGAGACTATTAAGAGACATACGTGCGTGCTCCAATAACTTGCGATTATGTAAGGTAGGATCCGACGTCTATAAACGGGAATAGAGTTGAATATCTCGTTCTAATTCTGTCTGCTTTGCAATATTATTCTTATTGGCAAGTGCTGCATTGCGCATTAGTTGCCCTCTAATAGTGGCTTTAGCCGCCACCCAAACAGTTCTGCTGGAAGTGACAGAACCCTGGTTAATAGAGAGATAGTCCTGTGATGAGATTGTAACAGAAGTTTACCCTTGGGCGTCCTGTGTCTTTGAATGCTCATACGCCATGGTTTACGCCCTGGCCGGGATAGACCTAAATCTAAAGATAAAAGGACAGGAGAATGATCAGACAAGGCTGCTTCTAGGATACTTGATTCCGTGACTAATTGAACCGCTTTGTGCGATATCATAAAATAGTCTAAGCAGGAAAATGTACCATGTGAGGATGAGAAGAGCGTATATTCTTTGTCTTGTGGATGACTAAGACGCCAATGATCAACCAAACCATTATCCGAAAATATGTCATTTAATACCGCTCTATCCGCCGCATTGGCCTTATCAAACGAACCAGTTTTATCTAAAATAGGATCTTGTACCAAATTCCAATCCCCACCAATGAGATATTGCGAGGCATCAATCTCTGTGAGGAGGCGATTCAATTGAAGGAAAAAATAATTTTTAGTGCCAATCGGAGCATAAATAGACCCAAGACAGATGTAAGAATTCCCGATACGTAATTTGGCAAATACATATCGACCATCAGGATCTGACCAAGTCTTGGAGATCGTGATTGGAAGTGATCTGCGGATAAGAATTGCAACTCCACATTTGCGGACAGGATTAGTATCTGTGGGGTCATTTTTGTGAATGCTGCTGTGAATGACCTTCCCCACCCAATCTCTGCAAAGTTTGTCAGATTCAATCTCATCGAGGTGCGTTTCTTGTAATAAAGCTATGTCTACATGTTTGGACTGTAAATAAGAAAGTACCTTCTTCTGTTTAATGTAATGAGTGAGGCCATGGACATTCCAAGTAATGGTAGATAAAGGATGAATATTAGCCATGATGGGATACAATCAAAAGGGATTGGGAATCAATGTATTAGTCAAAAATGGGAAAAATAAGAGGTAGAAATACAATGGGAGGGAATAGGGCTGTATGGGAAGGGAGAGTACTCTGGTTGATAAGAAATAGAAAATTGTAAGAAAATAAGAGTTTTACAGGTTAAGAAAGTTTAGTATATGAAAAGAAAAAGAGAAGAAAAGAAAAACACTTATGGAGGACAAACGTGATAAAGAAGCAAATAAAGAATATAATAAAGTATTGTATAGAACAATAGAGAAAGATATAAGAAAATGTAAAAGAAGGTTCTTATTGATATATATTAGAGGGATCAAAATGTTCTATGTAATCAGTATATTTCTGGCTGTTAAAATATAAAAGAGAATCAAAAAAATTGATATAGATTTATAGATAATCCTGTAGGCTCACGTAAATAAATATTTTAGTCTCTTACCGATAATAATGACAAAAATAATCAGTCACAAATGACAATGTATGGCATCCTATGACATCAAATATTTAGCGTTTGACACTGAAAAACAACATCAGCATAAGAAACTAGTAAGATACAAATTATAAGAAAAAAGAGCTCAATCTTCTACTGCATTGTGTATAAAATCATTAGACCTTCATAACATGCAATATAAAGCTGACAGTGTGTTCAGATCATTGAGCGAAAAAAACGCATAATATGTCATACAAATTCCTCATAAATAATACTTCATAGGCGGAAAGATATTTCCACTGGACAGTGAGGTGGTATTGAGTGAAGATATTGCGCATTACCAACATGAAAGGGCGCTTTGAAATGAAGAGTAACAGTCTATCTGAAAGCATGTTGGAAATTAATATGTCACAGGAGAGAAAAAAGTATTAGTTGACCTGTGAACTCCATTCTTGAATTTTACTCTGCAGGTGTTGGCAGACGAAGGTTGGAGAATATAAAAAAAAGAAAAAACAGCGAAGAACTTTAACATTTCACACATTAATCGAAGCGCAAAAGGTTGTGTGTGAAGTTTCAATAGAACAGCTGAGTTCCGATACTTCAGAAGTGTTTGGTGAAAGAATAATTGTTCCAGTCAGAGATAACCTTGAAAAGGGGTCATGTCATTGCAAGAATTAATCGCAGAAGGCAAAGATACTTCTTACCGGCTGAGAACTATTAAAGCACTGAACGAAGAGAGCCTTTTACCCGGTAATAAAACCCTCTCAGGAATGCAGCCAGAGAGGCTCTCCGGTTACGCAAGAGCCGAGGCTTCTGAGGCCCAGGACGTGCTTGCCGGAGCAGAAAGTATTTCAGTCAGAATTAACCCTAAAAAGGGTTGTTTGACTCTGAAATTCGGCCACAAGTAAAAGCGCTGCTGTAGGAAGGCATAGCTGTCACAGGGGTGATCCTAGCTGAGGTGTAAAGTGCGCCGCCTCCGTCAAGAGTCCCCCTCGCAGTGGAGCCTCACATTCAGGCGGCCATCTTCCTTCTTGGCCAGACCACGCCCCCTCTAGCCTCAATGTTGAAAGTATTCAATGGGCTCAGATCAATATGGAGCATTTGGAAAATTTCTTTCTAGAACTTCTCAGGAGCACACAGTGCCACATTCCTTTTTGGGAAAGTTCCACCAGAATCTGGAACTTTCTGCACCCATGGTTTCATACCACTGCCTAATTGGCTACTTTAAGACTGTTGAAAATATTCACCTCCAAAGATAGTTAGCAACAAATCAACTTCTTTCCCACATCTCCTCAGATGACTTCTTCCTCTGCTGGCTGTTTCAACAAAACCCGTTGTTGGTGTGCTCCCTACCTGTGGCGCTCTTCGGGGGACCGATGGAGTCTTTATTGCTGCGCTTTCCCTCCCTGCCTGCAGCGCTTCTCTTCCCGCTGTCGCTGTGTGTCCAGCGGCGACCGCTGTGCGGAAACCTCGCAGGACTACAGCACCCAGGCTCCTGTGCTGCAACTTCCGGTGGCGGAGGCGGACACTCTGCGTTTCGCGCCAGAAGGCGCTTTAAAAAGATCACCGTCCTCGGCAGAGCGGGTTCCTCTGCTGGCTGTTTCAACAAAACCCGTTGTTGGTGTGCTCCCTACCTGTGGCGCTCTTCGGGGGACCGATGGAGTCTTGATTGCTGCGCTTTCCCTCCCTGCCTGCAGCGCTTCTCTTCCCGCTGTCGCTGTGTGTCCAGCGGCGACCGCTGTGCGGAAACCTCGCAGGACTACAGCACCCAGGCTCCTGTGCTGCAACTTCCGGTGGCGGAGGCGGACACTCTGCGTTTCGCGCCAGAAGGCGCTTTAAAAAGATCACCGCCCTCGGCAGAGCGGGTTCCTCTGCTGGCTGTTTCAACAAAACCCATTGTTGGTGTGCTCCCTACCTGTGGCGCTCTTCGGGGGACCGATGGAGTCTTGATTGCTGCGCTTTCCCTCCCTGCCTGCAGCGCTTCTCTTCCCGCTGTCGCTGTGTGTCCAGCGGCGACCGCTGTGCGGAAACCTCGCAGGACTACAGCACCCAGGCTCCTGTGCTGCAACTTCCGGTGGCGGAGGCGGACACTCTGCGTTTCGCGCCAGAAGGCGCTTTAAAAAGATCACCGCCCTCGGCAGAGCGGGTTCCTCTGCTGGCTGTTTCAACAAAACCCGTTGTTGGTGTGCTCCCTACCTGTGGCGCTCTTCGGGGGACCGATGGAGTCTTGATTGCTGCGCTTTCCCTCCCTGCCTGCAGCGCTTCTCTTCCCGCTGTCGCTGTGTGTCCAGCGGCGACCGCTGTGCGGAAACCTCGCAGGACTACAGCACCCAGGCTCCTGTGCTGCAACTTCCGGTGGCGGAGGCGGACACTCTGCGTTTCGCGCCAGAAGGCGCTTTAAAAAGATCACCGCCCCCCGCGTCGCGGGACCGCGCGCGGGCCAAGCCCGGGCAAAGGGCGGGCCCTCTAAGGCCCTCTGAGACCGATTGAGGCCGGGCAGGGCTTGGTTATGTACGCCCTGTAAGCGATACGCAGTCCACCACACAGAGGGATAATATCGTACTCATGGCCCATAGCCCTGATAAAGTGAGTGGGGAAAAGTCGGGGGTGTGTCATATGGCCCTCTGGATACGTATTTCAAGAAGGTTGTCAGGGAGGAAAAGAGGGACCTCTCCTTGGATGAGCGCAGGACTGAGCGCCGTCGCTCCGTTGAAAATATGAAACGTAGGGCTTTAGAAGTTAGTATTATCGAGGAACCCCTGGGCGCTGTTGGTAATAGCAGGGTTATTGATGCGACTTTTTCTCAGGATAGTGTGCCCTTGTTACTACGTGACTGTTCACCCGTAAACGGTGTCCCTGAAGTATATGATATTAGTGATACTGCCCCCTCTAATGTGATAATCAGCCCTATGGTATCCAAAAATCAGTCGCCTACTCGTGGTAAAATAATAGTGAAAAAGTACAAAAAATTTGATAAGGGTAAAATTTACGGCCCGCCCCCGAGGAAAATAAGACGTAAGGAGCGGGCGGGCCAGGTTAAAATAACAAAGCTCAACCATCACGATTTTGGGCACAATACTAAAGCTACAAACAGTGCTATTATAGAGATGGCGGCTGGGTCAGTCAATAGGCCTGATCCGAGTCCATCCCACCCTTTTGTATGTTCTGATTTGGCCGTGACCGACTCTGAAATTCATCTGAACTCCGAGGATCCAGCGGAGCTGGACGCTTTCTCTACAGCACTGTACACCAATTTGGGAGAGCTGTTTAGTACCCTCATTTTACCTATTACTGATAGTTTGAAGAAATTGGAGCAGAGGTTGGAGGGCATAGAGTCCACCCTGAGTAAAATGATCAGCCCGGATAGGGTTCAAGCACATATGACCATTACTCAAGCTATGACCCCCCCCCACTTATGCTCCCAAGGAACTCCCCCAAGCTGGTATAAACTCCTTACAGATCTTAAACCAGCCGTTGCCGGATTTTCATAGACAGGGGTCCCTTATGATAGGGAAACATGTAACCAGTAAGTCTATTACTGATATGGTGGAAGGGAACGCTATGGCTGCTAAGGAGTCTTTGAGGCAGGAGCAGGGAAGTTCTAGCCGTAATGGCAGTATGGGAAATCATGGGCCACAAGTAGATTTACCCCCTGAAGCGGCGCCTTTGGTGGTGGTCTTGACGGGGGTCCCCGTATTAGCAGATAACAAGAGAGAAGGATTTTTCCAGCTGAAAAACAAAATTATTCATTGGCTAAGTTTACATAGACCAATAAATAATAATCTTAATGGGGAGATATTACATGTTAGGCGCCTGCCCTGGATAGGTGGTAGATGTAAAGATGTTGAGGGAGACATTGTCCTGATTAATTTTAGAGACCCGGGTGCGGTTGATTACATACTGAATTGGCCCCCGGGAGTGAGTGATAGTTGTATCAGTCCCCGAGCTCTAACATATTTTTACCCTAGATCCCTGGTTTTCCCTCCCACCCACCATAGGAATAAGGGCATAGCTAATCCAGCTATCCCGACAATATCCTATGGCAGGAATATGCTATCTGATCCCCAGGGTTGGAACACGATCCCCCCTAGATTTACTAGGTACAATAATCGGCGAAAGGAGTATTTGAGGCCTTTTACACCCCTGGAGACATTGAACAGGTTCGATGTGCTCTCGGGTATGGATGATTGTGATTGATGTTTAAGGATTGGGATGGAAAGGGGGGATAGCCCTAGTGCATTCAGGCTAGTGGGAAAAGGGCTGGAGACTTATGGTAAGGCCAAAGGACTGCCCAATGGGATCATGGCCCCTTTGGTTCCTACAGGCCCGGATTGCACTAGGGCTATGGCTATTACCCACTGTCCACCTTCGGTCCGTATGGACGGCGGGGGTCATTCCCTATTCCCTACAGATTATCTTCAAATTCCCAATGCCCCGGATCCACGAGAATTGGGCGGTAGTAAAGAAGTCTCCATCACCCTACCCTCCAGTAATAAAAAGATAATTCATTTAGTTTCTTGGAACATAGCAGGTCTGAGGAAAAAAATGGCCCGCCCAGAATGGCATAACTTTATCGAAAAATACGACGTATGCTTGTTCCAGGAAACTTGGAGCTTATCTCCTGTTTTTAAATCTGGGTATGTAACCTTTTGGCTACCCGCTCATAGCCGTGGTAAGGGCAGACCTGCCGGGGGCTTACATGTATGGATAAAAGTAGAATTAAACTGGAAGGTTTCTGCTCATGATCTGGAAAGTGGGGACATTCAACATCTAACAATTGTAGGCCAGACAAAAGATAGTCGAGTGGAATTATTTAATGTTTACGCTAGAGGGATCCAGGGAGATAAAATGTCAAAAACTTTCACGCTCTTAGAGCAGGCTTTAGGTAACTGCCCCCCATCTTCTAAATTCCTTGTGGGTGGATACTTCAATTGTACATTTGAACCCCTAAGCATTGATGACTTTCTGGGCACAGCGGAGGAGGACGCTAGTTGGTCTATTCCTGCCTTGTCAATACCTCCAATCAGAAAATGGTCAGCTAAGGCTCTGCAGATTAACGCTTTTACTGTTGATTTTAAATTAAGAGCACTGAATGGTAGATCACCTTCTGATCGGGATGGGGCCATGACATTTAATAGACTCAATGGCCCGTCCCGAATTGATTATATTTTACTGGACATCACTATGTGGCGTGACCTAGTGGATATGGAGGTGATTCCCTCGCAGGACAGTGATCATAACCCACTGAGTCTGAAGTTAGGGTGGAACAATTTAAAAAGTAGTATTGAGCTAGCCCTACCGAGGCGAACAAAGGAGGTGGTCCCATACAATGGAAATCGGAGGCTGAAATGGGATAAGATTAGCTCCGACCCAGAGAAATTGGTTAATATCAGGGCTCATATAGAATATCTGACTTGTGAATTGGCGGGACTAGCCCCAGAATCAGGGGATGCTCATGAGTCGCTTCTTCCTCAGATTTATAAAAAGGCTATTGAGGAAGTGAGCAATTATTTTTTAATCTCGAGCTCGAAAACTAAACCCCCCAAACCTAGTAATCCCTGGTACTCTGTAAAGTGCCGGGCTAAAAGACGAGAACTAACTTTAGCCCTGCGTAAAAAGAATCAACCCCTAATTAGAGTTGCAAGGAAGGAATATGCAAAAGAACAAATACGGGCAAAAAAAGATTGGGAAGAACAATATTGGCAGGATCTCAAAAGTGCCTCCAAAAGGAAAAACGCCTCATTGTTTTGGGATCTGATCAACAAGGCTAGACAGGGTAACCAACCTGTACTTGTGAATCATATTACTAGCCAACAATGGTATTCCCATTTCTCAAATATATATGGCGGATTGGAGGCAACAAGATCCTCCCCTTCTGATCCAGCCAGACGGGCTCTTCCTATAATGGCGCCTGAGGAGCCATTTTCGACTTCGGAAGTAGTATTGGCTATAAATCACCTGACCCCGAGGAAGGCTGCCGGTCAAGATGGCATACCTGGGGATCTCCTTTTGGAAGATCCCACAGCCTGGGCTTCGGTCATTGCACTATTAATGAATTTAATTTCCAAGGGTCACCCCATCCCAGATTCGTGGAGAGGTGCTGAGGTGATCACAGTATACAAAAAAGGTGATAGAGATGACCCTGCCAACTACAGACCGATCAGTCTGATTGACGTGATCCAGAAAGTGGTTGGCAGGGTCATTATCTTGAGGGTAGGTGCATGGATGGAGGAGGAACAGGTGCTCTCCCATTTTCAGGCCGGGTTTCGCAAAAAAGTGGGCACGATGGACCAGGTCTTCCGCCTCCTTGCGATCTATTGGAAGTCGGTGACAATTAATCATGGTAGTCTTTACCTGGCTTTCATAGACCTCAGGATGGCGTTCGACCTGGTCCCTTGAGCAAGGTTGTGGGAAATCCTGGAGAAGATGGGTTTCCCGGGTCCATTGTTGGATTTTATTGTGAAACTTCATGAGGGTAACTATGCGAGGATCAGATGGGGCACTCAGGGACAATTGACGGAGAGGGTGCCCGTGATGAGAGGAGTTCGCCAGGGATGTGTTATGGCGCCGACTCTATTTTCCCTATTTGTGAATGGTGTGGTGGATTATCTGAGGGAAGAGCCGGCGGATGCACCATCCCTGGCCGGGGAAAAAACCCCTACTCTTCTCTTCGCGGATGACACCATCTTGATCTCGAAAACCCCAGCAGGGCTCCAAAAGCTTTTGAATCGCTTTAGTGAATTCTGTAAGGACAGGGGTCTCACAATCAATACCTCCAAAACTAAGTTAATGGCCCTTGCACCACCCAAAAGATTTAAGAATAGCCTCATGTTAAATGGTGAACTCTTGGAGATGGTGGATAGTTTTGACTATCTGGGGGTTAGGGTGAATAACCGGATGACCTGGAAAGACCATCTGGCTAAAATGCTATTAAACTTTAAAAGAGTAGCTGGGGCGGTGTCGCGAGAACGTAGGGCGTCTATGAGTAAACCAGTGGCACCTATTCTCGCAATTTATGAAGGACAAGTACTGCCATCTGCACTATATGGTTCTGAACTCTGGGGGTTTGAGAACATTCCGGAGATAATCACTTCAGAAAACAAGTTCCTGAGGGATCTTGTAGCATTACCAGTCTCCACCCCACTAACCCCTTTACGTCTAGATATGGGCAGGCGCCCCCTTAAAGAAATAGTGCGCCTTTGCCCTTTACTTTTTTGGGTGCGATTGAGAAGGACTGAAGAGCTCCAAAACTATGCAGCCGCTTTAGATGAACTTATCCTACTCGATAGAGGTAATAGGATCAAGTGGTTGTGTAATCTGAGGCAGTTGGTTGGCTTTTTAGGTTTGAGTGATCTATGGAGGAGTCAAACCCCACCACCCAAGCTAGTTATAAAGAAGCTGTATTGGGATTGGGTGCAGCGGGAGACCTCTAGTAGAGGTACAGGGGGTTCTCTCACCGAGCGATTCCTAGAGTTTAAATCGTCTAGGCTATTTGAACCACTTCTTGATTTTATTGAGAAACCCCTGGATAGATCTCTGTATTTAAAAGTCAGGTTTGGGATTCTGCCAGTAAATGCATTCACTTCCGGGTGGAACAACCTACGTGGCTCTTCTAAGGCTTGTCCGTGCTGTGCAGCACCTTTAGAATCTGTGGCACACCTTATGTTTGCTTGTCCAGCATACAGGGTGCCGAGGAGGATTTGGTTAAAACCTTTATGTAAACAATTGGGCCTCAGATGCCATGTATTGGCTCTGCGGGTCCTTTGTACTGATACGTCTTCCACCTTGATGGTATGTGGCGTAGCCAAATTCATTGGAAGAGCTTGGTTAATACGTTTGAGGAGTCTTAAGTCCCAGCTTACCCGATAGGATGAGGGCTCTTAATAATATAGCCCTTTGGGCTAGATTTGTTACCATTGGCATTAGACAAATTGGGAAGTGGCTAGTATGATCTTAATCGCACATTAAGCCTAATGTCTCTTATTGTAGTTCTTGTATTATGATATTATATACTTCGATTTTATTATTGTAAATGAAATGTATTGATGAAGTTTTTTCTCTTTTAAACGTTTTGTAATAGTCAGGATTTGCCATGATTTAATTGTATTTTAGCTGTTGTACATATGTGCTTTTATGATGTTTTATTCATCGAATAAAGAAATACTGACTTCTTCCTCTATGGCATCCTGTAAACTTGCCCTTCTCTTTCTCCTTCCCTTTCACGCCTTGCTCCACACCTTTTTGCCACACTGCCATGTCCTGTCCTCAAGTGTAGGCTTGTGGCATGGCTCTGGTACTTTTTTCATAATATTCTCTCCATTTAATGTTGCAAAATGTTTACTTCAACACCCCTGTGCAGTGTGTGCTTTATATAATCCCCAAAAATAAATTAAGATATTATGATGCAGAAAGAAATGTTACTCATTTGTTATCCTGGTCTGCATCGTTAAGGAATCGCAATAAATGTTATGAAAACCTTCGCTCTTCCACTGCCTCTTTTTCAACACTAGGAAGTTATTGTTACATTGGCATAAGCCAGTAACCGTACTGGGTGTTCTTGTGTTCCCATTCAGAGGCGGTCTAGCTTGCTTGTTCAAATTGGAGTGTCCATTTTGTAGCAGGACCAAGGCAGGTTTACGTATGGAGTTTCCTATATGAGGTGGCATGCTGGATCGAAAACTGATGAGCTAATGAACTAATAATTACCAGTGGCTGAGATATTTTAAGCCGTTTTATGTTCCTGAAAAACCTTGCAAGCGACTGCCAGTACTAGACATAGTGTAATATGTTAACTGCTTGTTTCTTTATCCCCTTGTCTGCCGAGGATGTAATGGTTATGTCCCCAGCTGTGGTGCTGGTGTGGCGAGGACGTAACCATTATGTCCTTCGCACACCTGTCTTTTTTTTTTTCTTTTTCAGCCTTGGAAGCTGGAGAATCACTTCTCCAGCTGCCCGAGGCATTTTGTTTTTTCAGTGTAATGACGATCAGCTCAACGTCATTCACTTAAAGGGAAAGTGAAATGAGCCAAACAACTCGGTTCACTTTCACTACCTACGTGCTCGCAGGGCTATCTCAGCTCCCAGAGCACGTTTTCGGACGGTAGGGGTGTTATTGGAAAGAGGGAATCTCCCCTTTCCAAAGGTACCTTTCTCTAGTGGATGCCTGCTTAGGGATCACCAAGCAGGGATCCACCACTAGACACCAGGGAGTGAGGAACCTTCCATTCGGCAAGGGCCTTTGCTCACCGCACCTATTTGGGGCATTTTCAGTCTTTCTGCCCTCTCCAGGGGGTAGAAAGTGTACTAGGCATGAGAGATTATTTTTATTTCAATATGCAGGGGTGAGGGCTGCCCAAAATGGGATTGCCAATGCCCCCACCGTCCGAAAAATGAAAGGGACAGTCTTTCTGCCCACCTGGGGGCAGATGGGCAGTAGGCCAGGGCAGACAGCACTCTAGGCACCAGGGACTTTTTTGTTTTGAATATGTAGGGGTGGGGGCTGCCCACAATGGGCTTGCCAATGCCCCTAACCAACCAAAAACACTTATGGGTGAGTCTCTCTGCCCCGCCCCGCCCCTGGGGGACTGATGGGGCAATAGCCCTCGAACTGTCTCCACCCTAAGGGGGGAGAAAGCACACTAGTCACCAGGGATTTTCTTGTTTTGAATTTTTAGGGGTGGGGGCATTGGCACACCTATTTTGGACTAAAGAGGGCAGATGGGGAAACAGCCCCCAATCTGCCGCCTCGGGAAGCAGAAAGCCCACTAGGAACCAGAGATCTTTTTAATGTAATGTTAAATCTGAAAGAAACATGTTAGTTATAGTTTCCTTACCTTAGAATTACCCCCAGGTGTCAGACTGGATCCGGAAAGTTTTTTCATCAGCAGTACCTCGGCGCGTCGGAAGGTGGCATCGGTCGGCTCCGCGTTCATCGTCAGCGTCGTGGTCGCCGGGAGGACGTCGTGGCAGCTACTTAGATGCCGCTCTCGCACGCTAACGTCAGTTCTTTCTTTTCCCGCGTCAGCCAGCGCAGATCCGGGACGAGCGGTACCTCAGTCATTTTTTGACTAAGTTTTTCTCGACTTTTGTTGACATCTTGTTTTGAGTCTTGGACTCCAAACAGGTGCACGAGGGATGCCCGGTTTTAAGGCCTGCGGTTCCTGTACCCGATTGATGTCGGTGATGGATCCGCACCGCATGTGCCTCTTTTGCCTGGAGCGCGACCACGACCCCAAGTCCACTCCATGCGCGGAGCCTGAAGGGTCAACTCCAAACTTCCCTCCCTTTCCGGGACCTGGAGCGACCCCCGCCCAGCTTCGTATGTTCTACGAGGCGATGCATGCCATCTTTGGGCATACCGACCCCGCCGGTGCGCCTTCGGGCCCGGTGGAATCGGTAGGTCTTGGCTGCCGGCGGCTCCGGCCCCGGCGCTACAGGCCCACCTTGGATCTAGGCCTAGATCCGGATCGGAGCTGGTTGACCTTACTACGCCTCCACTGGTGCCCACTACCGTGCCCGACGCCGGTCGGCCCCCCGGCCGGCATCGACCCCATCCTCCTTCCTGACTTGGACACGGCGTCGGACGCCGGATCGGGCACCGGGTGGGGTTTTTGTGCCCCTGTTCACTTCTGGTGCCCATTTCAAACCACAGTGGCAACCAGAGGATGATGAGGAGGACTGGGAGGGGTCAGGTGACCCTTTAACTGATCAGCTAAGGTCTGAACATGACTGGAGAGAGGAACTGGGGACACTTCACCCGACCTTGACATGTTGTCTCCTCCTACCGTGGCTACGGAGGAGGGAGCGTCATACGCTGTGGTGTTGCGTAGGGCGTCCGAGGCTCTCAACCTCGAGCTTCCTATGGTGACAGTCAGGACTAACCTCCTGACTGAGGTGCTTCAACCGGCGGCGAGCTCTTCGGAGTCCCTGCTCCCTTTTAATGAGGCCTCTCACAGACATCCTTTTGGGCACCTGGTCCAGGTCCAACACGGGGGCTCCCGTGGACAGGATGATCACACAGCGCCACCGCCTGGCTCCGGGCGACCACACTTTCCTCTCCCAACAGCCTTTTTGGCGACAATGCCCTAGAGCGCTTCAACGACTCATGGCCTACGGCCAAAACCTTGGGCCTCTCCTCCCATCCGGCACAGTCTGCTTTTCGCCCCTTTCGTGGCTACGGAAGGGGTGCCCCGCTACGTCCCACCCAGAGCCACAGGCCGCAGCAAGTTACCCAACCTTCGCGCGGCCGGGGATGTGGGAACCAGCGTAGTGGTTCTGGGGGCCAGCGGGCAGGCCAGTCCACCAACTACCCCTTTGCAGCAGCCTCCAAACCTTCCTAGTCCGACCTTTCAAGCCCATCAAACGGCAGGATTCGCCATCACCTCCCCCACTGGCGCACCATCACGTCAGACAGGTGGGTTTTGCAGATAGTCCGAAGGGGCTACTCCCTCCCCTTCAAGACTACCCTCCAGCCATGCCACCTCGTTACCACCGCATGTCGGAGGATCATCTGGCACTTCTCCAGCAGAAAGTTACGTTTCTCTTGGCCAAGGGAGCCATCAAGCACGTACCTGTCCCAGAAGTAGGTCGTGGTTGCTACTCCCACTACTTTCTGGTCCCAAAGAAGTACAAGGGCCTGCGTCCTATCTTGGATCTCAGGGACGTCAATCGCTTTCTCCGGAAGGAGAAGTTCAAAATGTTGACACAGGCTCAGGTCATGTCTGCCCTAGACCTGCATGACTGGATGGTAGCATTTCACATCCCCGTCCTGACAGCCCACCAGTGTTACCTGCGGTTCACGGTAGGCCACAAGCATTTTCAGTTTACCGTGCTCCCCTTTGGCCTTACCAGCGCCCCTCGGGTGTTCACTAAAGTGATGGCGGTGGTCGCAGCTCATCTGCGCAGATCAGGGGTTTCTTCTTCCCCTATCTCGACGACTGGCTGTTGAAGGCGGGCTCGCCCCAGGCAGTTGTCTCCAACCTCCGGACTACGGCCGACCTCCTGCATCTGCTGGGGTTCTCCATCAATGTGCCGAAGTCACACCTGATTCCCTCTCAGAAGCTTCTCTTCATCGGAGCGGTTCTGGACACGGCGCAGTTTTGTTTCTATCCTCCCGAACAGCAAGTCAGGGACATTTGGTCTACCATTCTGATCTTTCAGCCCTTGTCCCGGGTTTCGGTCAGAATGACCCTGAGGCTGCTGGGCCTCATGGCCTCCTCTATCCTGCTGACCAATCATGCCAGGTGGCATATGCGGGCTCTACAGTGGGACCTGTGGGTAGAAAGTGTACTAGGCATGAGAGATTATTTTTATTTCAATATGCAGGGGTGAGGGCTGCCCAAAATGGGATTGCCAATGCCCCCACCGTCCGAAAAATGAAAGGGACAGTCTTTCTGCCCACCTGGGGGCAGATGGGCAGTAGGCCAGGGCAGACAGCACTCTAGGCACCAGGGACTTTTTTGTTTTGAATATGTAGGGGTGGGGGCTGCCCACAATGGGCTTGCCAATGCCCCTAACCAACCAAAAACACTTATGGGTGAGTCTCTCTGCCCCGCCCCGCCCCTGGGGGACTGATGGGGCAATAGCCCTCGAACTGTCTCCACCCTAAGGGGGGAGAAAGCACACTAGTCACCAGGGATTTTCTTGTTTTGAATTTTTAGGGGTGGGGGCATTGGCACACCTATTTTGGACTAAAGGGGGCAGATGGGGAAACAGCCCCCAATCTGCCGCCTCGGGAAGCAGAAAGCCCACTAGGAACCAGAGATCTTTTTAATGTAATGTTAAATCTGAAAGAAACATGTTAGTTATAGTTTCCTTACCTTAGAATTACCCCCAGGTGTCAGACTGGATCCGGAAAGTTTTTTCATCAGCAGTACCTCGGCGCGTCGGAAGGTGGCATCGGTCGGCTCCGCGTTCATCGTCAGCGTCGTGGTCGCCGGGAGGACGTCGTGGCAGCTACTTAGATGCCGCTCTCGCACGCTGACGTCAGTTCTTTCTTTTCCCGCTACGTCCCACCCAGAGCCACAGGCCGCAGCAAGTTACCCAACCTTCGCGCGGCCGGGGATGTGGGAACCAGCGTAGTGGTTCTGGGGGCCAGCGGGCAGGCCAGTCCACCAACTACCCCTTTGCAGCAGCCTCCAAACCTTCCTAGTCCGACCTTTCAAGCCCATCAAACGGCAGGATTCGCCATCACCTCCCCCACTGGCGCACCATCACGTCAGACAGGTGGGTTTTGCAGATAGTCCGAAGGGGCTACTCCCTCCCCTTCAAGACTACCCTCCAGCCATGCCACCTCGTTACCACCGCATGTCGGAGGATCATCTGGCACTTCTCCAGCAGAAAGTTAGGTTTCTCTTGGCCAAGGGAGCCATCAAGCACGTACCTGTCCCAGAAGTAGGTCGTGGTTGCTACTCCCACTACTTTCTGGTCCCAAAGAAGTACAAGGGCCTGCGTCCTATCTTGGATCTCAGGGACGTCAATCGCTTTCTCCGGAAGGAGAAGTTCAAAATGTTGACACAGGCTCAGGTCATGTCTGCCCTAGACCTGCATGACTGGATGGTAGCATTTCACATCCCCGTCCTGACAGCCCACCAGTGTTACCTGCGGTTCACGGTAGGCCACAAGCATTTTCAGTTTACCGTGCTCCCCTTTGGCCTTACCAGCGCCCCTCGGGTGTTCACTAAAGTGATGGCGGTGGTCGCAGCTCATCTGCGCAGATCAGGGGTTTCTTCTTCCCCTATCTCGACGACTGGCTGTTGAAGGCGGGCTCGCCCCAGGCAGTTGTCTCCAACCTCCGGACTACGGCCGACCTCCTGCATCTGCTGGGGTTCTCCATCAATGTGCCGAAGTCACACCTGATTCCCTCTCAGAAGCTTCTATTCATCGGAGCGGTTCTGGACACGGCGCAGTTTTGTTTCTATCCTCCCGAACAGCAAGTCAGGGACATTTGGTCTACCATTCTGATCTTTCAGCCCTTGTCCCGGGTTTCGGTCAGAATGACCCTGAGGCTGCTGGGCCTCATGGCCTCCTCTATCCTGCTGACCAATCATGCCAGGTGGCATATGCGGGCTCTACAGTGGGACCTGAAGTTCCAGTGGGCGCAGCATCGGGGGAATCTGTCCGACTACGTTCAGATCTCGGAGGGCACTGCTCAACAACTGCAGTGGTGGCTCACGAACCAGGATTGGTTCAATGGCAGATCCCTCTCCCTTCCCCAACCTGACCACACTGTGGTGACGGATGCTTCCCTTCTGGGATAGGGCAACCACATGGGAGAGGCGGAGATCAGAGGCCTCTGGTCTCTGGCGGAGTCCAAGCTTCACATCAACCTTCTGGAGCTCCGGACAATCCGTCTTGCACTGAAGGCATTCCTTCCCTCTGTCTGGGAAAGAGTAGTGCAGATGTTCACGGACAACACCACCGCAATGTGGTATTGCAACAAACAGGGCAGGGTGGGGTCGTGGACCCTATGTCAGGAGGCCCTTTGCCTCTGGACATGGCTGGAACATCAAGGTATTTCCTTGGTGGTTCAACACCTGGCAGGTTCTCTGAACGCCAGGGAGGACGAACTCAGCCGCAGGTGCATGATGGATCACGAATGGCATCTTCACTCGGAGGTGGTTCAAGGTCTCTTTCAATAGTGGGGAGAGCCTTGGTTAGATCTATTCACCGCCGAATAGAACGCACAATGTCAGCAATTCTGCGACTTGGAATTTCCAAGGCGGCACTCGCTCAGCAACGCTTTCGTCGTGAGTGGAGTTGCGGTCTGTTGTACACCTTTCCGCCTATACCACTTCTGCCCAGAGTGCTGAAGAAGATTAGGCGTGACCGGGCCACAGTAATTCTTGTGGCGCCAGAGTGGGCTCGAAGAGTCTGGTATCCCGAACTGCTCAACATGGCCATCAGTCCTCCGATCCGACTGCCTCTTCGGCAGGATCTTCTGTCGCAGCAGCAGGGGACGGTCCTCCACCTGAACCTGTCCAGTCTCCACCTACTTGCGTGGAGATTGAGCGTCGGCAGTTGACGTCTTTCGACATGCCTCCCGAAGTCTGTGACGTAATCTTGGCAGCCAGGCGTCCCTCCACTAAGACGGTATACGCCTGCAGATGGAACAAATTTGTGGCATGGTGCACAGCAAAGGCTGTGGATCCCCTTTCTGCCCCTCTCTCTGAAGTACTCTTGTTCCTTCTCTGTCTATCCCAGCAGGGCTATGCTCTGGGCACTAGCAATGGCTACCTTTCAGCCATCTCTGCCTTCCTTCGGCTGCCAGATCTGCCTTCCTTCGGCTGCCAGATCTGCCTTCTCTTTTCAAGTCTCCGGTAGTTAACCGTTTCTTGAAAGGCTTGACGCATCTCTTTCCTCCCATTCCTTTCGTCATGCCTCAGTGGGACTTGAAACTTGTACTAACTTACTTAATGTGCGCTCCCTTTGAGCCGCTTCATAACTGTCCTTTACGTCTCTTGACTCTTAAGACTGCTTTACTGGTAGCCATCACTTTTGCTAGAAGGGTGAGTGAGCTCCAGGCTCTTTCCTCAAAGCCTCCTTTCCTGTCTATCCCCCCAGATAAGGTGGTTCTCCGGACCTGTCCATCCTTTCTTCCTAAGGTGGTCTCTGCCTTCCACATCGGGCAGACCATTACTATGCCCACCTTCTTTCTGCCTCTGCATCCTTTAAAGGAAGAAGAGAGGCTTCACCGTCTGGACTCAAACGTGTGCTCTCCTTCTATCTGGATCGCACAAAACAGTTCAGGTGGATGATCAGCTTTTTGTTGGCTATGTGGGTCAAAGAAGGGTTGGGCCGTACAAAACCGCACCATTTCTCGATGGGTCGTGTTGTATATTAAGGCTTGTTACTCTCTAGCTAAAAAGCCAAGTCCGGAGAGACGGCCTGTTTGGCTGTTCTGTTCTCCATGACTTTCTGGTTTGATCTTGGTTCGCAGACCCACCACCGGGGTTGGTATTGCTGGGGTAGCTATTCTAAGGTAAGGAATCTATAACTAATGTGTTTCTTTCAGATGCACAAGTTACTTACCTTCGGTAACAATATATCTGTAAGAAACATTGGTTAGTTATAGATTCCTTACCACCCCACCCACCCTGTTCTGCAAACTGATTTCTGGGCTTAAGGACATCCTTTCAGTGCCCTAGTTTTGTGCAACAATGGTCAGTGTCTTGCATGGCTCTGCGTTTCTGGCGCGGAAAGTCATGTACAGAACTGATGTCAGCGCGCGAGGGCGGTGTCTAAGTAACTGCCGCGATGTCATCCGGCGACCACGACGACGAATGCGTAGCCGACCGATGCCACCTTCCGACACGCAGAGATACTGCTGACGAAAAAACTTTCCGGATCCAGTCCAGCTGACGGTCTGTGTGTACTGGCGTTTAGAGTGGATTCTGGGTAGGATAACGCTGGGGAATCTACGCAAGCCACACCTCCCTGGACTCCCCTAGTTGTCTCGTTTTCAGAAATGTCTGAGACTGCTCCCTCTTTGAGGGTGATCTTGTGCACATACTTTTTCAGTCTTTCCAACTGTTCCGTAAACACTTCTTGGAATTCCTTGGTGATGTTGCTGCCTACTTCTGGTGGTTCTTCTAGTAGCACTTGATCAATGTTGTTGGGATCCATAGTGATGCCAAGTTCCTTTTGTTGTTTCCAACCCAACAAGCTAGAACCTTTCCTACCTCTTGTCTTCCCTTGAAGTAAATTTGCATTCTTACCATGCCCTCTAAAGGAATGGGTTCCTTGTTGTACCAACCAGGATGGATGTATGCAGCCTTTACTACAAGATTATGTGTGCTAAATATTTCCTCAAACAGTTTTTTTCTCTATAAGTGTGTACGGTGAGCACGAGTCAGCGACCACCTGAATACTGACCCCCTCAAGAGTTATATCACAAGTGGGTTATTGTAACGGTTCCTTCACCTCCACTTGCTTAATTTGAAACATATAGTCTTTGCTCTTGTCCCCTTTGGGGTCATGTCCATTTATCATGTGTACTTTCTCACTTGCAGTTTTGCACACTCTGGCAAATTGGCCCCCTTTATTATATTTCCTGCATACCACATTTCTCGCTGGGCACTTAAAATTATTTGCTAGATGATTGTGGTTTCCACACCTGTAGCAGCGAGCATTTTCCAACTTGTTGCAGTGAACTTCCTTGCTTCTTTCACTAATCTTAAACACAGCATCCTCACTGACTAGGGTTTTGACCTCCTCCCTCTCCTTGTCCTACACTGACACATTTTTCATCTCCCTGATGCATAATGCTGTGTGTTCTATACCTTTGGCGATACTGATGGCTTCTGTTAAATCAAGGTTTCTAGTAAGCAGCTCCTCCTGCATTTTTTGATCATTAGTGCATCTGACAATTTGGTCTCTTATAAGGGAATCCATACGGGTGCCAAATTCACAGGTAGCTGACATGCCCCTTAAAACAGCTACATACGCTGATACTCTCTCATCTTTTCTTTGCGCTCTTTTAAACGTATGCCTCTCCAAAACTACATTGATTTTCTCACTGAAGTATGCCTCCAATTTGTTTAAAGTGTGATCATATACAGCAACTCCTGCTTCCTCCCCCTCTACTCTTCGTCCACATCTCTTCCTGTTATGTCCTCTTACACCTTCCTACCATGAACACCCAAGTTGTGCAGTAAAATGTGCCGCTTCCTAACTGATGAAAAGTTCCCTCCCCCTATGGCTATGAGATAAGACTTGAAAATGCCTAGCCACCTACGCCATGGTATGTTTGGCTCACCTAAGTCATTAAGAAATGGTGGGGGTTGGTTCATGCTTGCTGCTGCTATAGTGAGTGTAAAAACGGGCAGAAAAGGAGCAGAAAGGATGCCCTGAGCTCCTGGAGGAGAAACCAAAAGAAAGGAGGAGAGAGAGAGAGAGAAAACAAAATTTCTACACTATTGGACTCTGAACCAATTCACCCTCAACGTGTGGAAAAAATGGGCTAATCAGAACATGCACTCCAATACATTAATTAGGCTGCAAAACTGGTTAATCAGAACCTCTACTCCAGTACAATGAACAACATCGATGAAAGTTTATACATATATGCAGTGAGGAGAACAGAGTCCTCTTTCTATCTCTTCTACCTAGATTTAGACACTCCCCTGAGAGAAGTTCCTGTCAGGGACATCTGGAGGCACCGACCACTAGGGCTGAGGCAGCGCGTGACTGAAGAGCGAGACGACGTTGAGATACGGTGAACTCCAGGAATCCTGCTGGGAAGAACTGTTGGTGCGCCTGCTGAGCACTCAGAGGCACTGGCGGTGACAGGCTGCACATAGTCATGTTGTGAGGAGAATCCGCGGAGCAGGAAGGCGAGCGGTGTGCAGTGCTCCTGCTCCTCCTCGAGGCCTCAGCGGGTGAGAGAGCCTCTGACTGAGGCAAGGAACAGCCCAGGACTGCTTTGCCTGCACTAGACACACCCTGCTGGCAGCCTGAAAGGAATTGATGGAAAGCTCCCCTTTGACATAGCGTGAGAGGCCTCTAGCGTACCAGTGAGGTCACAGGTCCTGAACAGAGGAAGTGCAGGCAGACACTCAAGGGCGCTGAAGCGGCACTCACCGCTGGACAATCTCTTCAATCAACTTCTCCCCTCAGACGCTCCTCGAGCCACCAACTCCACCACAAGCAGGAGGGGAGGCACGGAAACGATGCCCACTCCACTCCCTACGAGGATGCCTCTCGGTCGATGCCCAAGCCGGTGAAGCTCAATGGGAGCGATGAACAAACTGGAGCCCACCCTGCAAGGGGAGCAGCGCTGGGAAGTCCGCAAGTGAAGAGGTGCAGGTGGTGCCGGTGAGGTGAAGAGGCCACCAAAAAGGGCGATGCAGCGAATGATAGAGAACGACAGAAGTCTCTCAGTCAATCAGCATCGTTCGCATCCGAAGGAATAGGCCCGCAGTAGTGAGCAGGCACTTTTCCCGGTGGAATTGACCAGAGTATCCGGGTGAAAACTCCTGAATTTGGGAGAACAGCCTAAACTCACCCCTACAATTAGGAAACACTACCACCGGCTTCCCTCCGAAGTGATGAAGGAAGAATGATCGCACGATGTCCCATAATGAGGGACTCTGAAGACTGGCAAGTTGTACTTCAACAGGGTGGAGGTGTCATGCTGTCCCTGTCACAGCATCCCTTGATCGTCGCCAAAATGAAGTAATCGAAGACGCCAGAAGGTAAGTTGAACTTCTTTATTTGTTTTTTTTTAACTGTGTTTTATTGACAGCGTTGTTTCACATTACATCATATACCTGTATCATGTACATCCTTACATTTTGGTACAATACAATGATGTGCTGTGCTCTTTAAGACATATCCGATCACAATATACTTCCAACGCCATTTCCGTTTTTCTTAATCGTAATTGAACTTCTTTATTAAGTAGCTTAAAGAAACACCGCCAACTTGCCAGTGCAGCAGGGAAGAGCCTGAGGGGACACAAACATTCTAAATTGCCTCTCACTCAAAATTCTAAGGGAGAGGCTAACGGGAACGAGGAGAGGGGTGGGAGAGATGGGAGAGACCAATGCAGATTATACCAGTGTGCTTCTAGAGAGGAATCTACCTGGAGACTATACAAGAGCAAATAGCTCAGATTTTACTACTGGCATCTTGAGCGCCAATGAAAGTGTCTGTGGATAGTGCGCTTTATTTTATCACATACATTTTAATCATAGCAAACTATCTCCCAACAGGATAGATTTTCAACAAAGAATAGGACGGTGTGGTGCGATTTTGACCGGGTTATACGTGCTCTTCCTCTAATTAGAATCCCAAATCCGAATTGGGATTTCTATCAGTACAAATTTGTACGGACATTTTCCAGAAAAAAAAGCTAAATGCAAATATTAACAGACCTGAAAGTAACCCAGTGCCAATGAACATCCCTAATTATAATGCAGAGTAAATTTTTAACACTATTTTTCATCAGAAGTGTAATGCTGTTGCAGACATGATTGCCCTATTTTTATTTGTCTTTTACTTAAAAGACCTAATATTATTCTTTTAGTACATTATTTTTTACAAACTTGTTGTACTGTCTGAAAGGTTTATATGTTTTGCATGAAAGCCCCCCACAAAAAAATCAAGATGTTTCTTCGTTAAAATGAGGCATTATTTAACTCTTAGACTGTACTGATGGAGCACTTCTATATTTAGAGGACTGTTTATTTTTCCAATCTACTCTTTATGCCTTTTTATTATTTCTCAGTTGGATGTGCCCTCGATATATTTAATGAAACATTTTATCAACGTTGGTAAAGCTAAGCAAAGTCACACCTGTGTGAAGCATTGCTCCATTTGGATAACATGAGTCCTTAAAGTAGAGTTCTATGTGCTTTTCTTTTTAAACGCAGAGAAAATAAATCTGAGGGACAGGAAAGATATGAGTTTGCCAAATGTTATTGTGGCAAAAGTACTTATTATGCCAATTCTCACGTGAAGAATGTTTTTTTAATTGTTTTCTCTTTTATCGAGCTGGTTTTCTAGGAATCACCCTTAACTTCCACCCCATCCCACTCCATTCTACATGTGTTCCGTGCCGGGAATACCTCTTCTTCTATCTGATGCCAAAATTCTTCTTTGGTTCCTAGCACTAGCTCAGGCCCTGTCCTGTGCCCTGTAACAGAGCACATAGTATTTGAAGATGTAGAATCTATGCCTGTGCTTTATATTTTTTTTAGGTCGAGCCTATAGTCAGCGCACATGCGCTGCTCTGGGAGACTTGTTGTAGTGGAGCATGGAATTGAAGCCATGTCCACTCTCCGCCCATATTTTCCATTGTCTTGTTTCATTGGCATTCGTAAATGCTGGCTTTTGATGAATAAATAGGCTTGTTAGTCCCTCCTTAGTACCGTCTTGCCTTCTTTGTAACCTCCCTTGGCGACTGGCCTGTTTACTTCGGTTGTTACAAGGTACGTGTTATCTAGTGTTTAACCACTATTTTCTTTAGCGAGTTTCTCTTAGTGCAGGCACGACGTGCTTTGCCTATATTCAGTCCATGGTGCCTTCTTTAAAACCTACACTCCCTCCCATTGCCCGGGCCTTCTTTAATCCCCAGCCCTCCATTCCGTTGTCCGTGGTGCCCTCTTTACCACCAGTACCCCCCGCGTCCTCCCTCCTGTTGTCCGTGGTGCCTACATTACCCCTGCCCTGCTTCCCGTTGCCCGAGCTTTTCATTTTTTTTCTATTTAGATGCTAAATAATGGCAGCCGTGCGCAACGAGATGTGTGGCTCACCCAGTCGGAGGGGGCGGGGTTTGTGCATGGCAGACTGAAGAGGAAGAACCTCCACCACAGTGGCAAGCACGAGAGGCACTAGAGCACCCACAGGGGGACCGCAGTCTGACTCGGGACCCCTATGGCCTGGTGTTTCCACTTTTTTGGTACAGCCCATCGAGAAGTCCCCTTACAATCAACTTCTGTCTAGATCCACAATCCACGAGGCGCATCTGAAGCACCCCCGTCCCATTGCGCTATTGCCACTGCTGGTCCCAGTCCTGGTGTTGCTGCAGCAGGGCGCCTGCGGGACCAACAGTTTGAGTAAGAGGGAGTGGGGTTGGGATGAGATTACACTGTGCAGGGTGGGTATGTAAACTTAAACTCAGCTCTTAACTTGTGTGCAAAAACTGAAGCACTTTTGTAGCGCAGCTCAATGGAGTGGATTGCTTCAAGGCGCATACTCAGTGGGTGTTCGAGTATGTGAAGGCTCCGAAAAGATGAGCTGAACTTAGTTGCCTTTTAGTGCGAGGTTGTTGGCTGGAATGGCCAATGCGGATGAGCTCCTAGCGGAAGTCTTTGACTCCACAGAGCCTGCGATGTTGAAATACTGGTTCAACACGCACATTCCATTGGACTGGATGGATACAGTGGGGGAAACAGCTGTATCATTCATATGAAGGCTACTGTATTGCTGTGCACAGGGATGAGAGGCATGCAGTGCTACAAGAGTTTGTGATGTCATCGCTTCGGGGTATGTGTGGCAGACTGTGGAAATGCAGGGTAGTGGGAAGGTGTGCATGTTTAATATGCATTTAGGATATGGCTGAGGGTATGCAGGATTAGGGACATGGCATACGATGCCTGGGGCAGTGATGCAGAACACCTGAGTTTATGCTGAGGGTGAGAAAAATGGCCATCAGTGAAGAGCTGGGCTAGGAGGAATGCTATGCCAAAGGTACACTGCACAGTGGATGCTTGCAATGATGTACTTTAGAGAGAGTGAATAGTGGGGATGGAGGGAGGCTAGGGATGTTGGAGTGAGCTGAGAATTGGACACATGCCTTTGTAAACAGTAGACAACAAATATTGGCTGTATAGGCTCTTGGAAGCGAGCGTTTTATGCTTTCTCCAGTTTAATATTCTAGCGGAACACAATAACTTCTTCCACAACTGTTGAAGGTCTTGTGGCTTCAGTCGAGAGTGCACGTTTCTCAAACCTGTGGGCCAGGACCGCAGTGGAGGTCTGCAGACAGATATGGTGGGATCGCCTGGACCCTGACGGAGTCAGATCATTCCATTCTAGGCGGTAACTAACTTGAAAATCTGCGGAATTTGGAACTCAACACTAAAACTTTAATTACAAAAGGAACATTTGAGTTTGTCAATGAACAGTTTGACACACTGTCATACATGGAACAAATGCATTTTTATAAGTGTTTGGGACTTTGGAAATGCAGTCCATGGCACAGATCATGTAATGCAGCAGAAATGGCCATCATTTGTATGTAATAGGATGTTGGGGGTGGTTGCTTGAATTTGCTTTGGGGCATAGGGTTAGGTAGATCTCGCGCTTTCAGTTTCCAAGCAGCCCGGGACAATGGCGGCTGCTTATTTGAAATTAAATAGGTCCCATATTTACAAGAGTTTGTGCTATTAGCATTGCAAATGATAATGTCTTGTGTTTATGTTTTATTTATGAAAACAGATAAATAAAAAGCATTGTCGTATACAATGCCAGTAGCTTAAACTCTCGCAAATGCAAGACCTATTGCATTGCAAATGCTTGTTCTTTTTACTGTGGTGGCTCGCTAGTCGATGTGATATGTTTCTGCCCATGACCCACTGCACTAACCTGGTTGTTTATGGTGTAAGAAAAAAATGCAGGTTACTGTAAGTCAGTAGATTGTTGTGCCTAGCTACAGACACAATGTATCAAAATATCTTTGTGATGCCTGTTCCATCAAAAAGTGACTTTGGTAAATGGAGGCTTTGCTTTCCCGTGGATGAGGACGATCACTTCCAGCCAGCTTCATTATCCGAATATTAAAATATTCAAGTCAAAATGCAGACATGTGTATGGGAACAGGTTTCAGTGTACGTGTTCCATTCTTGTAATTGTGGTGTGAAAAGGAAATGTATGCAGATTGTCACTTTACAGCAGAAATGAAAGCTTTCCATACTAGATTCTTCTTTGACACCAATCTCAGAAGGATCATAATTTACCTATAGGTTCTGTAGGCAGCATTAGGCGTATCCATCTAGGCTTATGCTTTCTCTGTGGTTAGTTGGGCGTCATATCTGGTCCCACTCTCTCTGACACTAAAAGGTGACACAATGTTCCATCTTTTTCAGGTGGAACGTCTAGGTGGAGCAATCTAGAGCATAATCCTTGTCTGAAGGCACAATTTCGTCATCCTACTTCCCATCTCATGACCCAGGGCACCTTTCCTCTTTGTTTGTCTTTGACATGGCAAAAAGTCCTAGATAGACAGACCTTCCATCTGACCTCTCCTGTCTGAGTTCTCTTTACTCATGGAGCTCAGTTCATCTCTGACATTTAAGCAAGGTTTCTTATTTAAGAGGTTTGCTCCTTTTTGTTCTATGCCCGACCCTGTCTCACTGCCTACTCATATTTCACAGTTTGCAAGCACTGAAGAATGTCCCCATTTTAATACAGTTTCTGTTCTGTACCTTCCTTCTCCTTTGGGTATTGCGGTAGTCAGTAGTATGCCTTTCTTAGGTGGTGTATTTGTCAAAATAGGTGATATTTACTTACTGTGCACCATAGACAAGTCTGCCTGCAGTCTAATTAAAATTGGAGATTTTCACACCAACCTGCTGCATTAGTCATGGCCCCAGTGAAGTTTCCAAAATGTAGTTTTTTATGGTTAAGTTCTCTGTTGATGGGGGTTAAACAGCCTTTACAATGAAGGGATGCCTTTATAATGAAGGTATTACAACAACACCGTCTTTACAACGCCTGCCTTTACAACGAAAGTTTTTACCACGAGTATGCCGTTACCACAGATACCGTTACATCAAATTTCGTCTTTCGTTATTATAGCATGAATGGTAAAGGCATGACCATAGTAAAAAAAAATAAGGTAAGGAAAGTATGAAATCTTACTATTAAGTGATATATATGTATTACCTAATGGCGGTCCCCAGTTGGTAGTTATAGTTAGGATGTAGTTTCCACAGGAAGAGCATTTACCAATAACTTTGGCGTCGTTTGACGAATCCTCACAAATTTTTAAAACTAGTTTGCCACTCATTTCAATTGCTATCTTAAATGTTTTGGGAATATCTGTCAAGTGGCGGGACGAGAAAAAGGGAGTCCCAAACCACTTTTTTCTCATATGAACTTTAGACATTGCTACAGCCCGAACTGCTGAATGGAATTACACCAAACTTAGTAAATGGGTAGATGTTGGTCCAGGGAAGTGCCTTGTTTGATTGGGTATAAATCCATTCAGTTGTGTTTGAGATATTAAGAGAAAAACCTTATTGTATATATAGGGATGCGAAGGATCTGGGACCCCTCCCGATCTCGTGCTGAGATCTGATTGGCTGCCAACACTTCAAACCAGGAAGTGTTGGCAGCCATCCTTGGACTTGGCTTGAGCCTTGTCCCACAGAAAATGCACACAAAAAAAACTGAGAAAGGGGCAGGGTAGGAAAACCCTGACCCTCTAGACCGCTTGGGGGAGGGGTTGAAAAGAGACCCAGCCACGCCAGATTGTTCTAATTTATTCATGAATAGTTTTAGTATGTATGTTCTGGTTGGGATTATAAGCAAAACTTGCTTCTTCAATTCTTCCTATTTTAATTGGTATCTGTATTGCTATACTTCAAGTTACGGTAACCACATTGGTGGATTTGAGTTAAGATGTATTTTTTTCTTCCTTTGAAAATGTGCTATTAAAAATTATTTAATAGGATACTAAGGAAACATATTAAGGGCAGGCAATGCTGACATTAAAAAGGATGTTCTGTAAAAGTGTAACAATTACTCATTTTATGTTTTTTATCAGGAATTAATGGACAGGGAAGCCGATCATAGCAAAATGATGGTGATCGTGAAGAACAATGACCGGACAAACCAGAAAGGCAACCGTGAGTTGTATTTTATAACTAAGGGAGCCATTCTTCAGAATTCACTGTGACTACAGTCTTCCAAAGTATGTTTTTAAGGCCAGATCCCGTCTTTAAGATTCCAAGTAACTTCCTTTTTTATCCATTTGCACTTTTTTTTTTTTGTCATTGTCACTAAAAACATGGAAAGGTGGGTAAAATAGAGGACCTTTGCCTCCATCTACTAGTTTTATGATAAAAATATTTGCTGTGCTTCTTGTACTTTAATATTACAGAATATTCTAATACTCCAACATTGAATCTTTTGTATATTCACATGCTTGAATCATTCCCCGTAGTCAGGCTGGGAATCTCTGGTACATTAAAATAGCAATACAGTATAACATATACAACAAAAATGCCCATAGACCTTAAACAACATAGTACGTTTAGCAACACAGCTACCTCATTTGAAATCACCCAAACTTCAGCCAAGCTTAAGCACTCCTATTCTTCCTAGAGGCCACCATAGTTCACATTTCTACCACACGTCTAGTGTGAGGGAGTCCCCTGTCAGAGCTGTGCTCTAACCTCTCAGTTAACCTGGAATTGCTTCCATTTTGGTCTGCCCTGGATCGGAACTAGCCCTATCTTCAGCACTACTGTACTGTGAGTTATTTTTAGAGAAGATTGTTACAGTGTCTGGACCATGGAGTTCTTTTGGTCTGACAAGCAACTGTCACCATGGCTGACAGAGAGAATAGATCTCTTTTTAAAACCTGTTTATCTTGTGGCAGCAATAACATTTACACTGATGACCCACACTCTTGGTGTATTTATTGTCTGTATCCTAAGCATGTGTCAGGAAAACCACTAAGACTCTCAAGGACAGAGAAAGGAGGTTTCTTGTGAAAAAAATAGAATATTCGTCCCTCTAAAGGAGATGCCCCCTTTTCAGTGGAAGAGTCCATGAGAAATGCCCCCCCCCTCAGCACTTCCATGAAGGCAGTGCACCAGAGGAGACTTTTACAGTTTCCTGAGCATGAAATACTTGGTGCAGCGTTTGCAGCCACCTCCTTTGCTGACAAACCTGAGCCTAAGAACTACAGAGACTCACCTGCGTCAAAGCAGAAGAATTCTTTAAAGGGAACATCATCGTGACTCTCGATGTCAAAGTCTTTAACTCCATCATTGACTTTGAGGATGCCGCCGACAACGACAACACTATCTATGTTGAGTTTTCTGTTGTTGATGACACCGTTGACGTCGAGCATGCAGGCGAAGACCATACCGTCGACAACGATCGTAGCGTTGACAACCTTGACCATACTGTCGACGACAAAGATCATACCGTCGACATCATTAGCGTTGTGAATCCCACAGTCAATGAAAGACATAGGAGGAGATGTTTTTTCACCATTAAGGGTGATCAATGTGCCTCCAGTACAAATATTGCAGTCAGATCAAGAAGAAGAGGCTAGTGATTATCCCTCACTGACAGCTTACAACCCAGCGCAATTGGATGTGAGATATGTTTCAGATTTTCAATAGGACGCACTTGATGATGTCCTACAGTAAATGTGTGTGTCAGCAGGAGTACATGTGTGTAAGTACTCGACTGGATTTAAGATAGAAACCATCTAGATATTGTAGAGAGTCAGTTGTTGTCGAATTCCCAATGGCCTCCTTATCAACAATGCAACAAATGTTGGATACTTTAACTAAGTTATCACCACAACCAACTGATAATCCTAACATGGCGTTACCTGCTGCTTCCATCCTCCATCCTTCTCAACCTGCTCTTTTACCAGTTTCATCTCCTAGGCAGCCATCAATTCTACCTCTTCCTACAACGCCAAGGGAATCGGTCCATGAAGAAGACATGGATGGACTTGGCTCTAATTGCTCTACATATTCTGAAAGTGAAGGAGAGGAAGGTGAACTACCACGAGACAGTGATGGAAAAAATTATATTGGATGAGATTTTGTTGTTCCAAGTGGAAAGGATAGACCAATTTCACAAGATGCTTTAGATGATATCTCTCAATTTTATTGATTGATTGAAAGAGCTTCAAAGAATTCAACCTACCAATGACCTCTGTAGTTCAACCATATTTTCTTTATTACTTCAAAGAACAATCTTGAAAATATGTTAAATCCTTACCTATTATTGATTATGTCTGGTCAGAAGGTCTGAAATTAATGAAGACAACTGCTACTGTTCCAGCTGTGATATTCCGTCTGGAAAAGAAATGCAAAGCGCCAGTTTCAGCTCTATCTTGCCTCACTGGTCGTACTAGTCAAGGATAGCAAATGTATTGTGCCAGAGAATATCCTGTATGGCAACAACTGCAATAAAGACATCCAATTCCCTGGCGATTCTAGGTTGTTTTGATCGCCAGATGTGGCATGACATAACTCCTTTTCTGGATCTTATTCCTGAAGATAATAGGGAACCAGTGAGAGCTATCCTAAAGGAAATAGAAATAACCTCTTCTTTCATTATCGATGGGGCGATGAATGCTTCAAATACATGTTTTTACCAGTTTGCAGGAGAGACTGTGCTAAAGATGCAAGGCTGGTTAAAATCCACAGCCTTTTGTACTGATGTCAAATCTAAAGTCTTAGACATGCCTTTTGATGGCCTAACTCCTGGTTAACATGTTGATGAAGCTCTGCAAGGCCTTAAAACCTACAATGATATAGCAAAGGCAATGGGACTTTTGCAGTATCGCAGATTTGGGATGGCTAATTTTCTTGGGTCATGAAGAACAGAAAATTTCAGAGCAAGATTCAATCAGTACAGAGGTGAAGAACGTATAAGAGACTTACTGAAGTTTGTGACCGAATCCAAATTTACCATGAATGTGACAAATGAATCCACCAAGCTATGGTGTAAGAGTTTAAAATGGACAACGCCAGCAGCCAGTCCCAAAGTTCAGCCCCAAATATATAACCTATTTGTGGAAATGTTTTATTAACACCTATGCCATCCCTAAAAATTATTTTCTCAAAAGTGGCCGAAGGAGCCATTACGCAGCAAATCTTCTGGGATGGTTTATGCGATAAGGTAGACTTGCTAAAACAAAACTCTTAGAAGCAGTTAAAAAAGGCAATAGATGGGCGATTATGGAATGAGCAAGAAGTCGGGGAGTATTACTGAAAGTTTTTCTCACAATTGTTTTTTTAACTTCAAGCCATACGCAGAAAGGATCACAGCCCCCACCTCCCAAGCAAAAAACATATAGATGAAGTTTAGATTAGGCAACCTGCCCCTGGATTCTTTCACAAATAAATGGCACAAGAAGGATCCACATCCCCAAACTGCCTGTTTTTCTTGACATCAACTTCTGTTCTTCTGCCCAATTTATACCCTACCTCATAAGAGGTGGATCAGTGGCATAACAAAGGCTCCCAAGCTTCAGGAGCCACCCTCTGCACAGTACACTGGCCTGAGAGCTCCTGAGTTAGTGCATAGGGGGGCCCTCCACGTACTTTGCAGGGGGGCACTCAGGTTTTGTTACGCCAGTGAGGTGGATCATTCCTGTTTGCAAGCTTTCTAAGCACATATAATTTCTGGGAAGTGGGCGGTATTCTTATATGTGACACCAAGGCATAATTGTGTTTGCTGTTTCTTGGGTGTGGAGAATTCGTACAAGCAAATTTGCAGGGCCCTAATCACTGCACTGGCTCATGCTGATCGTTTTTAAGTTATAGATGCATTGTCATTAATTTTATCAGGATTTACTTGTTTAGCCGCTAGCAGAAAATGTTCTAACAAACAACTGATCTTCTGGCGTATTATACATTGTTTTAAGTGTATTGTATACAGTATCGTATTCAGTCAAATGTTTATACTATTTATGTATGTATTGCGTTTATGGTTTACATAAAGCAAAATAAGGTATTATTGAACTGCCTCAACTCTTTCCTTACCTGCTGAGTTTTCTAGAAAGGGAGGCTCAACATAGAACTTTCTGAATCCACCATAAAACCTAGAAACTCTACCTTCTTCACTGGATCTAACACTGAGTTCTCTCTGCTCACAATGTACCTTACTCTGCCAAGACAGAAACGGTCAACTGCATTTTTTCTATGAACAACATCCTATTCTGAGACAACAGACAAATATTGTCCATGTAAACATCAGTCTAACTCCTCTATGCTTTAGATAGCCCATAACAGGACCCACTAATTTTGGAAAGCACTGTTGCACGAACAAAAGCCCAAAAGACAAGCCTGTAAACAACCACCATCTGTAATCCCAACCAAAAAACAGATATTTTCAGTGATCCTTGTGAATTGAAATTGAACATTAAGCGTCTTTCAAACCCAGTCTTGCGATCCTATCCTGTGTACTGGAAATGTCCCTCAATAGATGCATTAACTTCATCTTGAAATGTCTATGTAAGACCCATTAGTTCAAATTTCTCAGTTATTACTGAGCTTAAGATCTGGTATTTGAGAACCTTTGCTTGTCTGTACCAAAAGAAAATTGCTCACAATACCTAACTTTAATGAGGAGTTGCTCTTTTTCTAACATTCCCTGACCCTCCAACATTACCAGAGCTATCTCCTGCTTTGAAAAACATATCTGCTGTGGATACAAAACTTGAGCTTGTGTCTCTAAAACTTCCACTCTGTAACTCATCTCAGTCTCGTGGACCCAGGGATCTGAAATTATCTTTTGCCATGCATCCACATGGTGCCTCAACCTGCCTCCTACGTTTAGAATGAAATAGTTGGGAAGGAACAGTTTATTCACCTTAGGTAATGTCTCATGTTTGCCCTCTGTCATGATAATATTTCAATCTTGTTCATCTTCCTATCTGAGGGTCGAACCTACTATTGCCTTAAATCCTCCTGAAGAACCCCTTCCTATATATTAAAACTGTTGTCCTTGAATAACATTCTGACTGTGACCTGGGATGCTGCCTCTCCCTCTTTAAGTCCTACAAAAAAGAAAAACACCAGAAAATACTTCTTTCCTAGCAATCTGGACCATGTCCAGATTTATTAATGTAGCTGCATACGTCCCTAGTTCTCTATGCAAATTATCTCCAAATAATGGAGTCTGCTTTATAGGTTTATGCTCTTCCACTACATATCAATCCTCACGAGAATAGACCACATTCTTTCAGCTATAATAGCTGAATTAGCATTGCCAATTAAACAAGCTGTTCTTAGAATCCATCCCGGTAGACAGTCCGTTTCAATTTGAGTACTAGTTGCAGTAGTTTCCTCTGTCATCTAAAAAATATGGGGGATTGAGCCAACTACATCCAGGAGTTTATCCTGACATAATTTAGAGACTTTTCAGGCCCTTTTTTGGAATCTTTCTTCAATGTAAACTTGTATATGGCCTTTTTTGGTCCAGGTCAGGAGTATGACAGACTTTATAAGCCACCACATGTGTTGAACATTCAGACTACAAAATGTTGCTCTTCTCTACCTCCAAAGATTGTCATAATTTTTAATGTAAATATCGGGCCACGTGTTCTTTTGCTACCAGTCTTTGTTATGCTTTGCACTCCCAAATAAAAGAAAATCTGAAAGAAACAGTTAGTTATAGATTCCTTAACTTAGAATTACCCCCAGGCGTAAGACTGGATCCGGAGAATTTTTCGTTAGCAGTACTCCTGCGCGACGAAAGGTGGCGTCGGTCGGCTCCGCGTTCGTCGCTGCCATCGCCATCATGACGTCACGGTAGCTACTTAGACGCCGCCCTTGCGCGCTGACGTCAGATCTTTCTTTTTTTTGCGCCAGCCAGTGCAGATCCAGAGAGAGCGGTACCTCCAGTCACTTTTTGACTGACATATCGAGCAACTTTTTGTCGACACCGTTTTGAGTCTTCGACTCCTGGTGCACGTCAGGGATGCCCGGCTTCAGGGCTTGCAGTTCCTGTAGCCAACTGATGTCAGTGACTGATTTGCACCGCTTGTGCCTGTTTTGCTAGGAGCGCGACCATGACCCCAACTCGTGCTCAGTCTGCCAGACCATGGCCCAAAGTCTTTGCGTTAGGGTCCCAAAAGCTTCTGGAGGCCCGGCAGTCGGCTTTGTGCCGTGCAAGGTCCAGGTCGCGTGGGAGGTCGAGGGACCGGTCGCAGAGCCACCATCATTCTTCTTCCAATTCTTAAACTTGGGGTCAGGTAAGTCGAAGCACAAGAAGAAGTCATAGAAGCGTCGTCGCTCTTAGACTTCTCCCAGTCGGTCGGTCGACGCGACGAAGGTTGCGGGTGGTGCCCCTCCCACGGCCCGGAGCGACCCCTGCCCAGCTTTGCCAATTTTACGAAGCGATGCATGCCCCGCGGACTCGGTTGAGGGCCCTGGGACTTTGATGCTGGTGGCTTCGGCCCCGGCACCGCAGGGCCCCTTTGGATTCAGGCGTGGATCCGGATCGGCGTCGGTCGACCTGGTTACGCCTTCCCCGGTAACAATTGCACCGGCACCAAGTCCGACGCCGGTTGTGTCCCCAGCCAGTGTCGACCCCGGCCTCCCCCTCGATGTAGACACGGAGCCGGACCGACGTCGACCGACGCCGGATCCGGCGGGTACTTTTGTGCCCCTGTTCTACCCTGGCTCTTTGAGATCACATTGGCAGCCAGAACAGGGTGAGGAGGACTGGGAGGGGTCTGGAGACCCTTTAACTGACCAGTTGGACGAACCGGACTGGAGAGAGGAACTGGGGGAAGCTAGTGGTCTGGATACCTCACCAGACCTTGGCATGTTAACCCCTCCTGTGACTGCGGAGGAGGGAGTGTCTTACGCCATGGTGTTGCGTAGAGCGGCTAGGCTCTCAACCTCGAGCTACCTACGGTGGCAGTCAGGACTGACCTCCTGACAGAGGTCATTCAGCCGTCAGGGTGCTCTTCGGAGCCCCTGCTACCGTTTAATGAAGCCCTCACTGACATCCTTTTGGGCACCTGGTCCAGGCCCAACACAAGGGCTCCTGTGGATTGGATGGTTGCCCGACGCCACCGCCCAACCCCGGGCGACCCCACTTTACTCTCTCAACACCTTATCCCTGAGAGTTTGGTGGTCCAATCCCCCACCTCCGAAGGCGCATTCCCTAACGCACCACCTGATAGAAAATCCAAAAAGCTGGACTATCTTGGGAAGAAGATGTTTTCTTCCTCCAGCTTGGGGTAAACACCGTATGTCTGTTGGGCCGTTATACCCACTCCGTGTGGGATACGGTTGCTCAAGTGCTGCCCCAGTGCCCAAGGAGGCCCGGGCTGTACTCTCCCGCGCAGTTGCCGAAGAGAGAGACGCATTGAAGTCTGCCATCTTCTGTGGGCTGGATACCGCTGACCCACTAGGCAGGACGATTTCCACTTCAACGCTATGCCTGGTTGATGTCGACTGGTTTTTCAGGGGATGTCCAATCCACATTTTTGCACATGCCCCTTGATGGCCGTCACCTTTTCAGTGACAAGGCAGACAATGTGCTGGAGCACTTTAAGGACTCTTGGGCTATTGCCAGGTCCTTGGACCTCTCCACTGCCCGCCCTGCGCAGTCTGCTTTTCGCCCCTTTTGTGGCTACGGAAGGGGTGCCCTGCCACGTCCCGCCCAGAGCCACAGGCCGGCGCAAGCTGTTCAGTCCCAGTACGGACAGGGACGTGGGAACAACCGCTGTGGTTCAGGGGGCCAGCGGGTTGGGCCAGTTCACCACAGCCCCCTCTACTGCAGCCTCCAAACCCTCCTAGTCCGACCTTTCAGGGCCACCAATCGCCAGTGGGCGGCAGGATTCGCCATCACCTCTCCCACTGGCGCACCATTACGTTGGACAGGTGAGTTTTGAAAATAGTTCGAAGGGGCTACTCCCTCCCCTACGAGACTACCCCTCCATCTATGCCACCTCAGTACCATCGCATGTCGGAGGATCATCTAGCCCTCTCCAACAGCAAGTTTCGGGACTCTTGGCCAAGCGCACCATCGAGCGAGTTCCTGTCCCAGAAGTAGGTCGTGGTGGCTATTCCCACTACTTTCTGGTGCCCAAGAAGGACAAAGGCCTGCGTCCTTTCTTGGATCTCAGGAACGCCAACCACTTCCTCCGGAAAGAGAAGTTCAAAATGTTGATGCTAGCTCAGTTCCTGTCTGCCCTAGAACCTGGAGACTGGATGGTAGCCTTGGACTTGCAGGACGCTTATTTTCACATCCCCGTCCTGCCAGCCCACCAGCGTTACCTGCGGTTCACGGTAGGCTACGAGCACTTTCAGTTTACCGTGCTCCCCTTTGGCCTTATCAGCGCCCCTCGGGTGTTCACGAAAGTGATGGTGGTGGTCGCAACTCATCTGCGCAGATCAGGGTTCCAGTCTTCCCCTATCTTGACGACTGGCTGTTAAAGGCGGGCTCGCCCCAGGCTGTCGTCTCCCACCTCCAGACTACGGCCGACCTCCTGCATTCGCTGGGGTGCTCTGTCAACGTGCCAAAGCCACACCTGACTCCCACTCAGAAGCTCCTCTTCATCGGAGCAGTTCTGGACACGACGCAGTTTCGGGTGTATCCTCCCGAACAGCAAGTCTGGGATATTCGCGCTATGATTCCGATCGTTGAGCCTCTATCCCGGGTTTCGGTCAGAATGACCCTGAGGCTGCTAGGCCTCATGGCCTCCAACATTCTGCTGGTGGATCATGCTAGGTTGCATATGCGGGCTCTGCTGTGGGACCTGAAGTTACAGTGGGCACAGCATCAGGGGAATCTGTCCGATTGCATCCAGATCTCGTAGGTGGCTAACGAACTGGGATTGGGTCAACGGAAGATTCCTCTCCCTTCCCCAACCAGAGTTCACATTGGTGACAGATGCATCACTGCTGGGACGGGGCGGCCACATGGGAGAGGCGGAGATCAGAGGCCTCTGGTCTCCAGCGGAGTCCGGGCTCCACTTCAACCTTCTGGAGCTTCGGGCGATCCGTCTTGCACTGAAGGCATTCCTTCCCTCTGTCCGGGAACGAGTGGTGCAGGTGTTCACGGACAACACCACCTCCATGTGGTACTGCAACAAACAGGCAGGGTGGGGTCATGGACCCTATGTCAAGGAGCTCTCCGTCTCTGGACAAGGCTGGAACGTCAGGGCAATTCCCTGGTGGTTCAACACCTGGCAGGATCTCTGAACGCCAGGGCAGATCAACTCAGCCGCAGGTGCATGATGGATCATGAATGGCGTTTTCACTCGGAGGTGGCGCATGGTCTCTTTCAGCAGTGGGGAGAACCTTGGTAAGATCTATTCGCCACTAAATAGAATGCGCAATGTCAGCAGTTCTGCACGTTGGAATTTCCAAGGCAGCACTCGCTAGGCAACGCTTTTCGTCGCGAGTGGAGTTGCGGTCTGCTATACGCCTTTCCACCTATACCACTTTTGCCCAGAGTGCTGAAGAAGATCAAGCGCAACCGGGCCCAAGTCATCCTTGTGGCTCCGGATTGGGCACGAAGAGTCTGGTATCCCGAGCTATTGCACATGGCCTCCAATATAACTGCCTCTTCGGGAGGATCTTCTGTCGCAGCAGCAGGGGACGGTCCTCCACCCGAACCTGCCCAGCCTCCACCTCCTTGCGTGGAGATTGAATGGCGACAGTTGACAGCTTTTGACCTTCCTTCCGAAGTCTGCGATGTTATCTTGGCAGCCAGGCGTCCCTCAACTAAGATGGTATACGCCTGCAGATGGAACAAATCTGTGGCATGGTGCACAGCAAAGGCTGTGGATCCCCTTTCTGCCCCACTTTATGAGGTTCTCTTGTTCCTTCTTTGTTTTGCCCAGCAAGGCTCTGCTCTGGGCACTCTTATGGTCTATCTCGCTACCATTTCAGCCTTTCTTAGGCTTCCTGATCGGCCTTCTCTTTTCAAGTCGTCTGTTGTAAATCGCTTCCTTAAGAGCATTACTCATCTTTGTCCTCCTGTTCCCTTCATAATGCCTCAGTGGGACTTGAACTTGGTACTTACGTATCATACGTGTGCTCTCTTTGAGCCGCTACAGGCTTCTGACTTTGAAAACTGCGTTTCTGGTGGCCATCACCTATGTGCGCAGGCTGAGTGAGCTCCAAGCTCTTTCTTCCAAGCCTCCTTTTCTGACTGTTCATCTGGACAAGGTCGTCCTCAGAACTAGACCTTCCTTTCTTCCCAAGGTGGTTACTTCTTTCTACATTGGCCAAACCATCACTTTGCCCACCTTCTTTCCGCATCCCTCAAAGGAGGAAGAGATGCTCCACCCTCTGGATCCAAACATGCACTTTAATTCTATTTAAATCACACCAAACAATTCCGGGTGGATGACCACCTCTTTGTTGGCTACATGGGCGCCACCAAAGGTCGGGCCGTGCACAAGCGGACCATCTCCAGGTGGGTCGTTTTGTGCATCAAAACTTGCTATTCTTTGGTAAAGAAGGAGCCTCCAGTGTGACTGCGCGCCCATTCCACCAGGGCGATGGCAGCTACTACTGCTTTGTGACAGGGAGTCCCCCTTAATGACATCTATCAGGCAGCTACGTGGGCATCTCTGCACAGGTTCACCAAACACTACTGCCTGGACAGCCAAGGCCGGAGAGACTTCGGTCGTTCTGTTCTCCAGGCCTATCTGGTGTGAACTTAGTTTGCAGACCCACCTCCCTGGTGGGTATTGCTGGGTTATCCATTCTAAGGTAAGGAATCTATAACTAACTGTTTCTTTCAGATGAACAAGTTACTTACCTTTGGTAACGATTTATCTGTAAGAAACATAGGTTAGTTATAGATTCCTTACCGTCCCACCCATCCTCCCCGTTCTGGGAATTGATTTCTAGGATGAAGGACTTCCTTTCAAGGCCCTAGTTTTTGTGCACCAGTGGTCAGTGTCTTGCATGGCTCTGCGGTTCTGGTGTGTAATGTTGTGTAAAAGAACTGACATCAGCGCACGAGGGCGGCGTCTATCCCAGCGACCACGACGCCAACGACGAACACGGAGCCGACAGACGCCACCTTTAGACGCGCAGGGGTACTGCTGACGAAGAATTCTCCGGATCCAGTCTGACACCTGGGGGTAATTCTAAGGTAGAGAATCTATAACTAACCTATGTTTCTTACAGATTGTGTTAAAGTGTTTGTTTGTAGCCCAGTGGCAGTGGGCTGGCGCGCAGACGCTTAGAGAGCTCTCAGAACCTTTTCCTGCATCTCCTCAATTTTACTGTGCAGCGTCCCGCTGATTCGAGCGGTCGGCGCCTTCACCCTACGCGAGGGTTTTAAAACTTTTATTGGTAACCCCTGTACTTTTGTTATGCAGGTAAAATAGCTATACCTTATCATTCCAGGTATTCTGCTGGCTGGGGGCTGTTTGAGATCGCCGGTCCCCGCCGGTAGCGGCCGCCATCTTTGATTGGGATCGTTTGATTGGAGTGGAGCCCTGAACTCCACCCTCGCTCCGCCCCTATTTAAACGGCCTCCATGTGTCGGCGCAGCGGACGAGCGCAGCGGGCGCGACGTAGGCGCGCCGGAGTTGCGCCTGAGTTAAGCCCGTCTGCGCCCGTCCGCGGCAGGCCGGGGCATGGGGCATGTCACTCTGCTCCCTTACTCATCTACACTCGCTCCTTTCTAGTCTGTGCTCATGATCCTGCCCTCCCACCCCCCCTCTCCGTACCGAAACTGCTTCTTCATAATCTGTTTACGACTAGAACCTCGTTCCCGGAAATTTCCCCTATCCTTTCCGATAATGGCGTCCATTCTTCAAATCCCGCGTCCCGGGCCCAGTCTCTCCCTCGCTCTACTTCCTCCCCATTATCTGTGATGTATCTTAACACCCGGTCCCTGGTCTGTCATCAATCAGAAATATTTTACCTCCTGGACTCGGAACAGCCTGATGTCCTGTTCTTGACCGAGACCTGGCTCACTGACGATTCATCTCCTGACGTTCTGGCGGCCATTCCCCCAGGCTACTACATCCTGCAGACCAACCGCCCTGCTGGTAAAGCGGGCGGCGGCGTTGCAGCCATCATCAGACACCCCATTAGGTTCTCCCCAGTGTTCTTTCCTAGTATCGCCTCGACAGACTGTCTCGTATTAAGACTGGAGCAGCCTGGGTCTTCACTCATCTGTGTGTTGACCTATCGCCCCCCTCAATCTATGCCTGACTTTTCTATCCTGTTCGGTAACATGATCACCCAGCTTACCATCAGCAATTCCAACGTGTTGATCATGGGCGATTTTAACTACTGGCCATCAGACACTCATGAAACTGCTGATTCGCGTGCTTTTTCTGACCTAATGTTGAGCCTTAACTGCACTCAACATATACATGCACCCACACATGTTAAAGGCCACATTTTAGACCAAGTCTGGACCACCTCTCTTGCCATCTCTGCTCCCCTCATCGCCCCTTGTCTCTGGTCTGACCATCACCTCATCACTTTCTCCTTATTCCTGTCTTCCCCTATCACCGCTGCCCACCAATCCAATTTCCTGGCGCGCAATTGGAATAAAGCCGACCTTAACAAACTTACGGCTCTCCTGAGTTCTTCACCCCCACTCATGACTGGACCCAACATCTCTACCGACCTTCAGTCCAAAACCCTCACACACTGGCTTACCGCCGCGGCCGACTCTGTGGCACCACTAAAACCGGTTAAGACAAGGCGCAGGCACGATGCCCAAAAGTGGTTTACCGCTGAGCTCCGCGCACACAAACTTACTCTCCGCCAGGCAGAGAGACGCTGGCGCCGGGATTACTCCCCCGAATCGAAAATGATCTTCTCGTCTCGGCTGAAGGAGTACAAGAACGCTATTACTGTGGCTAAATCATGCTACTTCTCAGGCAAAATTTTAAACTCATCCAATAAATCTAAAGATATTTTTTCTATAGTGGATGAATTATCCAACCCGGAAAGAGTCATCTTAGCCCCTCTCCCTTCTCAATCCTTGTGCGACTCTCTTAATCAATTCTTTGTGGAGAAAATCACCAAAATTAAAACTAGCATTTCCACCTCCCCACCTGCCCCTACATCCTTTTGTGTCCCCAGTTATTCTCCCACACACACCTTTACTCACTTCCCTCCTATTTCCAAGGACAACTTTCTCTCACTCCTACACAACGTCTCTTCTGGCTCTCCCAGCGATTGTTGCCCCCCCTCGGTCCTTCTAAAAGTTTTTACCGCCTGTCCTGACCCCCCCCCTTGCTCTCTTGAACAACTCTCTAGCCATAGGGGAGGTTCCGGGACCCTTCAAACAGGCCGAGGTGGTTGCCATCCTCAAAAAACCTTCGGCAGACCCTTCCATCATGAGCAACTTTCGCCCTATCTCTCTTCTTCCCTATCTTAGCAAAGTTCTAGAGTCGCACGTCACTCACGCTCTCAGCTCCTTTGTGGAAGAATCTGGTGTACTGGACCCCCAGCAGGCTGGATTCAGACCTGCGCACTCAACAGAAGCCGTCATCCTTTCTGTTATGGAGGAACTGCGCAGGGGCGCGGACGTGAACATCTGCCAGGCCTTGGTCCTCCTGGACTTGTCGGCCGCCTTTGACACGGTCGACCATCAAATTTTGGTCGATCGTGTCAGGGAGGCTGGCATCCAGGGCACCGCTCTGGCCTGGGTCCGATCCTTTCTGACCCAACGCCATCAAGCTGTCAGACTATCCCAGTTTACTGCCTCCCAGGTCAAACTGTCCTGTGGTGTCCCACAAGGCTCTTCCCTCTCCCCCCTCCTTTTTAATTTGTATCTTTCCCCACTTATCCGTGCCCTCCGTCAGTTCAATGTCACAGCATTCAATTATGCTGATGACATACAACTAATTTTCAACATCAACTCCTCCGCTGACTCTATTGCCACCTTTCAAAATACCCTGTGCTTTATCAGCAACTGGATGAGCTCAAACCATCTGAAGCGCAACCCCGACAAGACCGAACTCGTTCTTGTCGGGGGTCCCCTCAACCCTTGGGATTCTTCTTTTTGGCCTCTCAGCCTTGGCAGTCCACCTAGCCCCGCCAACTGTGTTAAAAGTCTGGGAGTCGTCATCAGTAGTAATCTCTCCATGACGCCCCAGATTAGCGCGGTAGTCTCCTCCAGCCATTTCCAATTAAGGAAAATTAAGAAAATCTCCCGGCTACTTACTTCCGAGGCTCTTACCTTGGCCCTGATGGCGCTTGTAATATCGAGGTTAGACTACGCCAACGCGCTCTATGTAGGCATCCCAGCCTACCAACTCAGGCGGCTTCAGCTGATCCAGAATCAGGCTGCCCGCCTGATCCACTTCCTCCCTAGAGATCATCATGTCCGTCCCCTCCTAAAGAGCCTTCATTGGCTCCCTGTAGCTGCCCGCTGTAAGTTCAAGCTGGGTTGTATCATTTACAAATCTCTAGCCGGCCAGGGCCCCCTCTTTATTTCTTCCCTTCTTCAATCCTACGTCCCTTCCCGCACTCTCCGGTCTTCCCAAATGGTCTTGCTTTCCATCCCTAGATATAAGAGGAAGAAACACGGCGGGCTCAAGTTCTCCTTCCTGGCCCCCACTTTTTGGAACTCCCTCCCCTTGTCCCTGAGATTGACCACTTCGTACCCCAGCTTCAGATCTGCCCTTAAAACTTTTCTTTTCACAGAATCTTATCAATAAACGGCCTTTGCGCTATCTTCTGCTCTCTTTACTTTGGCGCCAAGAAACCTAATGGTGTTAGTTGCGCCCTTATAAATTTATTTAACATAACACAGATATATAGTTACCGAAGGTAAGTAACTTGCTCTCCAATGCCATTGGTCTGATCTGTTTAGTGTGAAAAGTTATGATAAATGCAGTAGGCCTACACATTGATTGTAAAAATTATATACAAATGTCAATTGGCATTTAAGGGTGAATTTGTATGTCTCTTCATTAAAACATACAGATAGGTATTTTGTTGGATGAAATGTCACAGATTGCCTGAGTAAGGAAGGATTTGGGTGTTGGTTACTGCCTCTGATAAACTCTTGAGGAAGAAGATGTTCGAGGCATATGAGCTGCAGATTACACACTGCATAGATCACCATCTGGTGTTGGGCCCAGATGTTGCAGTTTTTCTCTTGGAAAGTCTTTGGAAGTCCTGAGGTATGTGACTCCTCCTTTAGATCATATTGCGCACAGGCTTTGGCTCCATCCTCAGATTGTTTTTTACCGCCATCGGGCTCGGATGTGCTCTTCACGCTCCAGTCCGGAACCGTTCCAGTTTTCCTGTTCAGCGCGCATTCCTCCCCCCTTCGACGGTATTGTCTCGATCGCGTTCTCCACACTTGACGCGACTCTCAACAATCGAAGTCTTCGATTCCGGTCGTCGACGAAGGCCTCGGGCCTACTTGGGCTCCGGTCCTGGCTGATGGAAAGGACGCCATTTAAAAAGTGTCCTCGATGTGGGTCGAAGTTTCCCCACACCGATCTCCATGAGGTGTGCATCCTCTGCCTCTCTCCAGAACACGAGGCAAGGAACTGTCCAGCTTGCGCCTCCTTCCGATCGAAGAAGACGATCCGGAACCGACGAGCAAGGAGAACAATGGCTCACTCGTCGACTTCGATCCCCGACGACATCTTCGAAGTAGGCGTCGATGTTCCAGACCACAGCACACCGAAGGCAGCCTCGTCAGCACCTCCGAAGCTGACGACTCCCACGTCGAGGACATCACTCCGGCACAGAGGGGCGTGAGTACAAACATCGACCCCGACCCTAAACCCCCCTCCACGCCATTGAAAAAGGCTTCGGTCACACCCTCGGGCCTAGGTATGCACCAAAAGACTGCTTCCCATACCTCGCTTCCGGGCCCGGTTAAGAAGCCCATCAAGCCTTCAGGCAGATCGGGCTCGAGCCAGCCTGCCCTCAGTGCCGGAAAAATCTCATCGGCACCGAAAAAGAAAACGCCCCCTTCCTCGTCCGCGCCGAGCTTGACACTGAAGCACTCTGCGCCGAAGACTGGCACCGGCTCCTTGGCACCGATAACATCCTCGGAGCCGAGCAAGAAGCCGAAAAGCCTCGACTCCCAAACCTCGAAGCCAAAACCCACCTCGGAACCGAGGAAGTCAAAAGACACTTCTAAACCCCACGGTTCCAAACCAAGAACCAATGCCAAATCGACGCCTAAAAAACCCATGGCTCCGACACCATTGGCACCGAAGGATCTGCCCCTTACAGAGGAACTGTTTCGACCCGATCCTTACCAGAAAACCCTCGTAAAGGATCCAAAGACTGGGCATTTGACGCTTAGCACCAGAAAGAGATCACTGGACAAGCCTGCACCAGCTCCACCACCAAAAAGGAGAAACTTTGCCACCTCCCCTTTGAGGATTCCTTCACCTCCTCCTCCTTCTCCTCCCCCACCCCATCATTCTCCCACACCATCTCCAGATGAGGATGATGATGATGACATTATCTACGACACGGGATGGGGCGGACAACCAACCAACAGGGGACCCTACTCCTACAGGCTCCCCAGACCCATGGGACGACTAAAACATCCCAGACGTCCCTAACGTCCCGCAGGACGATTTCTAACTAGGTACTACCCCGGCACTCTAATGTTATTAGTCACAGTATCTATAAACGTAATGAAAGATATGACATGATTACATAGTGTTACAACAAGAAGTCTTGACTGTCCCCCAAAAAGTGAAAAGTAATACACTTTTTTTGATGAATCAGAGAAAGCAGTAATGTCCCAACATGTGTTCTTCGTAATGAATCATGGAATTTAATATATATCTGATAACAAAATCTATACAATTCAAAAAAGGACCTATTCTCCTGGTTACATTGTTGTATTCGAACAGTTCATTATGTACACGAAATTGTTGTGTTTCACTGCAAAGTTCCACCAACTATTATAAGTAACACAATATTATGGTTACAGTACACACAATCAGTCCCTTTACAATGCGCCAATTTCCCACAAAGTAAGAAGAATCAGATGTCGAAGTTTCATCAAAACGGTGATCCAGAACAGCCGACACGTGTTTCGTTACGAGATGTAACTTTTTCAAGACTGTGAATGTAATCATCACAAGAAAACTTTATGTTGACCGGTAAGTAAAAACAAAAACAAAGTTGTTCTCCGAATAAACATATGTTCATTATTCATTTTGTTATACAATATGTGAAGAGAACAAAAAAGAGAAAGTATCCCAACAAGAGATTCGGTCCAAGAACGTTTGTGTGTGCAATCACTCGCTAGCTCATTTATTATCCTTATACATAACCCCAATGGTAAGGAACCAAAAGCAGGAAGATAGCCCAAAGTAGTGCTGCATGCCAGTAGTGAAAGAGTAAATATTAGTCATGGTGATACGAAAAAAGGATGAAGATCTATCATTGAGAATAGAAAAGCGCAACAGTCATGTTTCATCGTGCAAAATCCAATCCAAATGTCCTAGATAGACAGTAGGTGAATCCAACCTCTGTTGGCGTTACCTTTGAATATAGTTGAATTGTAAAAACGTTTACAATGTTTTCCTAGTCCCAAGGTATGTTCCTCTGACGAATGACAATAAGCGCCGATAGCGTTTTCTGTTAAATCGATATCGCCATTCCGTGGTCTATAACAGACACGCAAAAGTAAACATAAAAGAAGCAAGTTGTGTCTATACTTAGCACGTCCCAGGGGACTATCCCACATAAGAAAGATCTGTCTACGGGGAGCAATGTCATGATATGGATATATGACCACCTATCGAACAGAGCTCAGAAGCCAAGGCATGTATTATCACTTATTGTCAGAGCAAAGTATCAAAACATGGAGAATCAGTAAATCATTACCTTTCATGTGAAATAGTTGTTGAAACAGGTACGAATATTTTCTAGCCCAGGAGTATGGGAGTCTGACGAACGGGAGTAATGACCCTAGGCTTTTCTATTTCCTGGGTTCTGTAGTCTAGGACAGACACCTAAAAGTAACAATGAAAAAGAACAGTCCATGCCTGTGGCTGATAAATCCCAGTAGAAAGAACAAGTGCTCGGCAATTCTAAATTCCACCACCAGTATTTGGGTGTAGGAGGTTGTGCCAAGAATACATGAGACCACAACCTCTAGTCAAAGCTCATTTCGCAAAGTATAGATGTGTGAGGCAACTTACTTATAGCTGCTGTAATCCAGCATCAAATGCCTAATGCAGTCAATAGGAGCTGTTACAGTGGAACATTCGACGATGTTTTAAAGGCCCTTGAAACCGGTTGTCTGGAACAGAAATGTAATATGCTAGCACTGAGCCTTCCAAATCGATCGAAACATCCAACCCATTAATCAAAGATGTATTTATCCAAAGAAAAATCGGGAAATCTCTGCTAGAGAATCTCGCACAATAGCGTCTTGAACTCACGCTTATTCCCATGGTTAGTTTCCCGTCGTAAACCATAATAAAATTTCTGGGACGGTAGATCCAGAAAAGTTTTTTGACATAATGAGAAGGGGGCCAATTTATCGCCATTCCCCCAAATTGTCTAACTGTCCATTCCTCAATAGTAAAACTTACTTTCCAATGTTTAGAGGTAGTAGCCAGCCATCCGAACAGCCCCAGTCAATCGCTGCTTCTTTCTCAGTAAATTTAAGTAGCCAGATAAGGAATAAACACTGGCATTCACCTACATGTTCTTCCTACATGAAAACGGTATACCAAAAATTCCCAAAGGTCACAAAGTATTGTGGACATACGAGTCTAGCAGAAAAGAAGTAGAAAGCAAGGTAGTCTCACTGTATAAAGTGCTCAGAGTCTGCATTAGAGGTTCTAACCTCATTGATTGCAGTCATAATTTTTCAAAAAACGTACAGTCATACAGGGGAACATGAGAGTCTGACACAATGACATACTTAACTTGGCCCAGTGGCAGATAGTTCTAACGGGAAGCACTGTGGTAGGTGCCTGTATAAAGAAAATAGTGTCACACACCCAAAAGTTTTGGCGGCGTTGTGGTGAGAGCAGAAATCAATCAGTTATTGTCACGTTACCGAAGAAGTCCGCCGACCCTCAAAAGTTCACTTACTTCCAAATCCAAAAAGTTTTAGCGAGTCGTGTGAGCGTCGTCCATCAGAGCGGTCTCCATAGAGTGCTGCAACCTTTATTTAGTGCAGAATCAGACAGAGTAGAAGGACTCCGTGCCTCGGCGGACTTCCTGTGTTAGACATGGAAGATAGGACTACGTTTAATGTGAGCACAAACAAAGCCGCCATGTTGGAGTAGGGTACATAGCACCGTTGGGGCACACGCATACTATTACCAATTCCGGCTGCAATGATCCGAGCCTACTGTAAGCGGATGGAGGTGGTGGGCTGTTTAGCGCACCAAATGTAATAAAGCATATGCTGAATTTTTATCACAAGAAAGTATGTTCGGACACACTGTGATTCGATTGTGTTGTAGTAATCATGTCCTAGAAAGGCAATATTTCTCCATGAAAAAATGTGAGTATAGTCACAGAGAGAGTGCATATTAGCCTTGAGAGAGATGAGACAGGAGATGAGAGAAAAACTGTGAGGGTCAGAAGTACCATACATCATATAACTTTTCAATACCTATAACACATGCGTACGCAGTTACAGTTGCAACAACCACAGTACAGCATTTAATCTTTTAGGAAAACTTGTAACTCCCTATCAAAATTGATACCCTGTTCTACGGCCCGCAGGCGAATAATCCATTGCGCCTCTAATTTTCTGAGGGCAGATGTCCGATCCCCCCCTCTGGGATGATTGTATGCCTGAATTATCCCATGAAATTTGACAATTAGAAGGGAACTTCCCGGATGAGAAGTATTGAAATGTACTGCTAATGGGTAACTATGGTCGTTTTTGCGGATGGCCCTAATGTGTTCCTGGATTCTCTCTTTGAGGGCACGAATAGTGCTACCAATGTAAATTAGATTACATGAACATTGTACACAATAGACTGTTTATTTGGAATCACAATTCATAAAGTCCTTAATTGTATGTACGGTGGAGGTGTTGTAGCTAAATTCCTTAATACCGTTTTTCGCCAAGGGGCACATATTGCAATGTGTGCATTTGTAGAATCCTTTGGGTTTTGGCGGTAACCAGGAAAGCGTCATGGGTTTTGGTGGGAGATAACTCTTACACAATATGTCCCTCAAGGTTTTGTTCCTCCTATGTAAAATCTTTGGTTTGGTAGTTATGTGTTGTTCCAAAGATTTGTCTAGTAATAGGAGATGCCAATGCTTGGACATGATCTTGTAAATTGCCTTGCTTTCTACATGAAAGTCTGTAATGAAACCTATTTCCTTCGTGTTCTTATGTTTCTTATTCTCCACATTTTCACTCTTTTTTACGAGTGTGTGTCTGGGTGTGCGTAGGACTCGCTTCTTCGCAGTTTCTAAAACCTCTGAGGAATAGCCCCTATGTTTGAAGCGTTCCTGTAGATAATGTAGTTCCTGTGTGAAGACCTCTTCCTCACTGCAATTCCTGTGTAGGCGAAACATTTCACCAAGAGGAATGGCATTGATTTGTGCCAAGGGGTGTGCACTATTGGCATGTAGAATTGCATTGCATGCCGTTTCCTTTCTATAGAGCTTGTTGTTGGTCACATCCTTGGTAGTGGGATGTATTTTCTATCCCGATGGGCACCGAAAATGGTTCAGGCAACAGGGAAATAGATGTGCGACTAGCATTTCCATTGCTACCGAATTAATATTTGTGTCCCGCAGGACGATCTTTACCTTTCTAGACCCTCCCCCCCAGAGGACACCATGGGCTTTAACCAGCTACTCCATAGGGCTGCCCACTACCACGGGGTTGATCTCCACACAGACCCCGTAGAGGAGGATTTCCTCTTAGATACATTTGACACTGCACAGAGGTCCACCTCAATTCTCCCCATGCTTAGGGGGGTTATTAAGCAAGCACCAGAGGTCTTTAAAGACCCGGTTAGGACCAGGGTAATTAACCCTCGCATTGAGAAAAAATACAAGGCCGCGCCAACAGATCCAACCTACATTAAGGGCCCCGCACCACTAGACTCCCTGGTAGTCTCCAATGCGAGGAAACGTGCCAATTCCCAGGCATCAGGTGAGGCTCCACCGCCAGATAAGGATTCTAAACTCCTGGACGCCTCTGGCAAGCGTACAGCAACCCAAGCAGCCAATATATGGCGCATTGCTAACACCCAAGCGCTCCTAGCCAGATATGACAGGGCACATTAGGATGAGCTGGAGTCAATAATGCAACACCTCACTGACAAATATAAACATAGGGCCAACAACCTAATTCAGGAGGGTAAAACTATCACTAATACCTCGATGCAGCTTACACCGCCTCCAGGGCAATAAATACTAGCGTTCTTCTGCGTAGGCATGCCTGGCTACGCATTTCAGGGTTCAAACCTGAGGTTCAGAGTTCCATCCTCAGCCACCCCTTTGATGAGAAACACCTGTTTGGCCCTAATGTCAATGTAGCCCTCAAAAAAATGAAAAAGGACACAGACACAGCAAAATCTATGGGAGCCTTGCAGTCGCAAGCTCCCAGGCGCTCCTTTCACCGTTCCTCCTTTAGAAGCAGCACCAGAGGCTACTCCTCCGACACCGCCTCCACTTCCTACAAGGCCCCTACCCAATCCACCTTCACTAGGGGTTACCAAAGAGGCAGTTACAGGGGTAACAACAACAAATGCAGAGGCAAAACTAACACCTCCCGCTCTGCCTCCACCCCCACCCAGTGACTTCCCACCACTCCCCCCAGACTATTCCACTCCAGTCGGGGGCAGACTCCACAATTTCCTTCCTGTCTGGGCTACCATCACCTCGGAGAGATGGGTGCAACAGATAATTCAATCAGACTACTGTCTAGAACCAGTTCCTACCCACCAACAAAACAAGGGAGTTTACTCCCTATATTTTCACATACCAAAAAAGGACGGCTCTCTAAGACCCATTTTGGACCTCAGACCCCTAAACCAATACATACACTCAGACCACTTTCACATGGTCACACTCCAGCAGGTGCTTCCTCTGCTCTCCCAGGACTACTTCCTGACCACCATAGACCTCAAGGACGCCTATTTCCACATTCCCGTTCACAACGCTCACAAGAAGTTTCTCAGATTCGTAGTGGACGGTCACCACTACCAATTCAAAGTACTCCCATTCGGAGTCACCACAGCGCCACGAGTGTTTACCAAGTGCCTAGTGGTAGTGGCAGCACACCTGAGAAGACAACACATCCACGTCTTCCCATACCTAGACGACTGGCTCATAAAAGCCAGCTCATACAACCAGTGTGTACAACACACTCACGCCACTATCCAACTACTTCACGACCTCGACTTCACAGTAAACTACGCCAAGTCCCTTCTGCATCCGTCCCACGTACAACAATACCTTGGTGTCACCATAGACACTTAAAGAGCATTAGCCCACCCCAGTCCCGCCAGGATAGCAAGCATACAAGCTCTTCGCGCCAAATTTCAACCACAACACTCTCTTCCAGCCCGAGTGTTTATGCAACTTATAGGGATGATGGCCTCTTGCATATTCATAGTACCTCATGCAAGACTCCAGATGCGTCCTCTCCAAAAGTACTTAGCACGCCAATGGAACCGGGCTCAGGGTCAATTATCAGATCTGGTGTTGGTAAACGGTCGTGCCCATCGCTCTTTGCAGTGGTGGACCACCAAAATCCTTTCCAAAGGGTGACCGTTCCTAGAGCCGGTTCCTCAAATAGTTCTAACTGCGGACGCATCGCTCTCCGGCTGGGGAGCTCACTTACAACATCACACCATGCAGGGCAGGTTGACACCTCAACAAAAGTTACTCCACATCAACCATCTGGAGTTACTGGCCATATTTCTAGCCCTAAAAGCCTTTCAAACACACGTCTCAGGCAAGGTTTTCTTAGTCCGCACAGACAACATGACAGCAACGTACTACATCCAAAAACAGGGCGGCACACACTCTCTGCAGCTCTCTCAGCTAGCACAGACCATATGGAGGTGGGTCATACCTCAAAACATTTTTCTCCTAGCCCAACATGTCCCTGGAGTCCAAAACACCATTGCAGATCTGTTGAGCCGTGAAACACAACAAATCCACGAGTGGGAACTTCATCCACAAGTTCTTCAACCATTCTTTCAAATGTAGGGGCAACCACAGATAGACCTCTTCGCCACCCACGAAAACGCCAAATGCCCAAGCTTCACCGCCAGATATCCACACCCATTTTCCAAAGGCAATGCGATATGGATGAACTGGTCAGGCAGATTTGCGTACGCTTTTCCACCTCTCACACTCATTCCATTAGTGGTGCCCAAACTACAGCAACATTCCTTAACTCTAATCCTAGTTGCTCCAACTTGGGCCAGACAACTGTGGTACACCACATTGCTGGAACTCTCGGTAGTTCCGCACCAAAAGTTATACGTCTCTCCACGCCTCTTAACCCAGAACCATGGAGAGATCAGACACCTGGACCCAGCTCAGATCAGCCTTGCGATCTGGCTCCTGAAATCCTAGAATTTGGTTACCTTAATCTTCCCCCTGACTGTATGAACGTCATTAAAGAAGCTAGACGACCTACCACTAGAGCTTGCTACGCAGCCAAGTGGAAACGTTTCGTGATTTATTCTCACAACAATAATGTCGACCCCTTAGATGTGTCTATCCAACACATCATAGGCTACTTATTACACCTACAAAGATGCAACCTAGCCTACACGTCTATTAGACTACACCTTGCTGCCATAGCACCGTATCTACAAAATAGACAGCATCTATAACTCTTCAGAGTACCTGCCATAAAAGCCTTCATGGAAGGCCTTAAAAGAATAATTCCCCTCAGAGTGCTACCCTCACCGGTGTGGAACCTAAACATCGTTCTCACAAGACTAATGGGGCCTCCATTTGAACCTCTACATAAATGTGAGCTTCAATTTTTAACATGGAAAACAGCTTTCCTTGTAGCCATTACTTCCCTCAGAAGGGTCAGTGAGATACAAGCACTCACCATTCAAGAACCTTTACTGCAAATGCATCATAATAAAGTTGTTCTCCGCACTAATCCAAAATTCCTCCCTAAAGTCATTTCTCCCTTTCACCTCACTCAATCTGTGGAACTGCCCGTATTCTTCTCGCAGCCACAAACCATTGCAGCAAGAGCTCTACACACCCTAGACGTCAAAAGAGCTTTACTCTACTACATCGAGAGAACACAACCTTTTCGCAAGACCAAACAACTATTCGTGTCTTTCTCACCACCACACAAAGGCAACCCCATCTCCAAATCTGGGATAGCTAGGTGGATTGTTAAATGCATCCAGATTTGCTACCACAACGCAAAACGAACGCTATCTGTTCCCCCTAAAGCCCACTCTACACGTAAGATAGGGGCTTCCATGGCATTTTTAAGGAATATCCCCTTAGATGATATCTGCAAAGCAGCTACATGGTCTACACCGCACACTTTCACTAAACACTATTGTGTAGATGTGCAAACTAAGCAACAGGCTAGTGTGGGCCAGGCTGTCCTCAAAACACTGTTTCAAACAACTGCAACAGATACTGGTGGTCGCCGCTAGGAGGGGGTACTGCTACACAATCTATGCACAGTGTGTAATCTGCAGCTCATATGCCTCGAACGGAATATGCTACTTACCAGTATGCATCTGTTCTTGGCATGTAGAGCTGCAGATCTACACACGCCCACCCGCCTCCCCGGCTACCTTTATCTGTTCCAGTTTATCTTATTTAGATACAGCACACATGGGCATCTTTCCTGTTTCTTACAAAGCTCCATCATTTACCCGCTGGCGAAAAACAATCTGTGGATGGAGCCGAAGCCCATGCGCAATATGATCCAAAGGAGGAGTCACATACCTCGTGACTTCCAAAGACTTTCCAAGAGAAAACAACTGCAACATCCGGGCCCAACACCAGATGGCGATCTATGCACAGTGTGTAGATCTGCAGCGCTACATGCCAAGAACCGATGCATACTGGTAAGTAGCATATTCCTCTCACTGCAATAAGCCTTGCTTGAATCTCTTCTGAGCTGTCTGCCAGGATCTTGTAACAAAGTAATAATTAAATAATACATACACCAATGTATATAAATATATATCCTTATGGGTACATAGAGGGCCTTTGGTGAAGCTTTGTTCTGCCGTTGGATTGTTTGAGTATTATTTACACTCTGCTTCCATTCATGACAGCTTACTGCATGGGGTAATATAGTCCACATCAGTCATTGGCTTTCTTCCTTTGTGATTGACTGCATTTTCTGGTAACATGTACATCAACCTGAAAATGAGTACGCTTCAGTGTCAGGACTGGTTGGACAGTGCTTCAGTTTTAAATTATCTCTTTTTATAGTTCAACTTTAATTTCTTTACTTCTAATGTTTCTATTTTAATATTTCTAAAACAATACTACAACTCTCCAGGCAGTGATAAAGAGCAACTTGTTGCCACTCATTTCATTTGCAGAGTTCCGCATCCTTCATGGCCACTTCCTCTAAACCTAGAGACCATTATGAAATGATGTTGTCCATAGTATATCATAGTTTTATCATTCCAAAATGGCCAACACATTGGTTCTAAATGTGAGGCAGCCATGGTGGAAGTTTAAAACATCAATAGACTATTTACAATACTTCTGCAAGATGGACACCCGCTACTATGTTTATTGCAAGCGTATGACTGTTGTGTTTAGATGGCAAATTTTTCCTTTTTTCTCCCTGTATTATTTTACTTTATTGTGCATATTTTGTTGAGTTTGTGTGTGTTTTATTGCAGTTGTGTCAGAGGGTGAATGGAAGAATGAACCAGTAAATGGATGAATAGATGCATGGGTGCAATGATGGGAAGCCGAGTACATCTATGGTGATTTATTGAGTGCCTAAACCAATCAGTGGCATAAAAGGTTCTTTATTTCTTGAGCTAGGCCTCTTTGCATTGCCAATGCTTGTTTATATATTGTCTCATTTTCTGTATGGAAATTACATGGAGAAAATGCATTGGGAAATTGCATTTTGGGACCCTTCCTATCCCCTCTTCCAACCCCCCTATCCCCCACCCGTTTTCGGTAGTCTCCGCTTGACGGTTTTTCTCAAAACCTTTCAGGAAGGAGCTGAGGTGGATGAACTTTTTCATTAAGCTTTGTGAAGATTCGTCAAATGAAGCCAAGGTGATTAGCAAAACAGTTAAACTATCTTCCTTTGGGAAGTCTGGCCTAGCTATAACTTCACAGTGGCAACTGCCACTTTGTAATTAATGTAGTGCCCTGCCACAACCAGCAGGCCTTCCTTATATATACCGACACCCCATTATATTGTGGTGTTTTATCTTGTAAAAGTGTAGACAATTGTAATTATGGGGTTCAAGACTCACTGGGGGCATAATATGATATGAAGGTGTCAGCAAAGGTACTTTCATCTACCTGATATACATATTTGTAGTTTTATGTGGAATGTTTAGTTGTGTTTCTGCGCGTGTGTGTGTGTGTGCGTGTGCGTGTGTGTGTGTGTGTGTAATAAATGTAATTTTCCATCTCATAAGAAAAAGCAGCGACTGGTCACTAAATTATTGTTTTGTTGTGTGGCGGCCAATTGGTATTGGTAGCCCACACCACCTCCCTTGAGTAGGAGTTGGACTGCTCTGCTTTGCTACCCTGAGACAATCAGCGCTACAGTGGGGTACTTGGTTCCCAGGAATGAGACGAATTGCAGACCTATTACTTGTGGACGACTCATGTCTTTCACAACTAATAACCCAATTTCTTACCATATCTATTCAGATTGTGAGTAATCTGCGGTTAGTAGTATCCATCAAAATGTCAAATGACTTTTCTTCGGTAGGACTCTTTCCGGTGTATACTCTAACTGCAGATTTCTCACCACCAAATCCTCCTCCCTATTCTCTGGAATGGACTTTTAGAGTACTAAAAAGGTCCCAAGTTAGATTCCGCATTCTGTCATTCACCCAGCTTCACAGATGTGAGCCATGTCTGACGTTTGGAAGAATTCAACAGTAAACTGATATAATAGTGCTGGGGTGGTGCTAATGTACAACTGTGTACCATCATGCCTAGAAGACCAAGCTCACTGTGGAGTCTGATGGAACCATTTGCCTGTAAGCAGGAACTATTGCTCTAAACACGTTCCGGATCCAGTATTGCACCGGGAGAAATTCAAAAGGTGAGGAATCTGTGGCTAGATATAGTATCCACCTGAAAGTCTGTTACTGAAGGTAAGTAACTTCTCCTTTTCAGATGTTTAAGGGCTTATCACAAATAAATCTGTTGTGATTAGTCAGTGAGACTTTGGATATTATGCTGGTTTTCATTATGTGGAATTAACACTTTAATTCACTGAGTTTATGATTTCAGAAAGTCTTCATACATATCCTCATCCTATAAGGCAAATGAACATTGTTTGGACTAGTAATCCGTGTGCCAACAGCACAATCATTCGGGCTGCAATAGGTTAAAAAATAATAAACAGTTTCCAAAAATGTTGAAAGAGAAAGGGTCTGGCAGAGCTGCCGACTTTAGAACCGAAGAACCAGATTCGAGTCCTGGCATCAGCTGAACATCCTGTGATTTGGAGCAAAGAATTTAATCACCCTGTGGCAATTTTTTTTTTTAATCTGACGTATATTGTAACAGACTGGTGCTCATGTTATGCCCTTGGGCCACGGATGCTTTGCAAAACTGCAAAAGACTTTTGTTGTTTTCTGTAATTGATGTTTCTACCCAAAAACTTAATTATTTAGTAGTAAAAAAGGCTAAATAGCTATTCTACTGTCGAAATCCGCCTAGAAGGGTGGAATGGCTAGTGTGCAACGGGTGCAAGGGCAGATACTAAAGAGCTGGGGGATTGGCTAAAATACCACAGTGCTGTTCTGTGCTTTACCCTTACCTATTTACAAAGGGATACACATATAGATTCACCTACTCCATGCTTGCTTTCCTCCAAACTTGGCCTCAACAGTTGCTGGCAAGCTGTAGGTGAAAGTGCAAAGGAATCAGGAACCATTTCAAACCCCTGCCTGCTCTGCGGAGTCCTATGTGGCTGTTCTCATGGCGGTTCTACATATGGCCATTTATTTATTCCATTCATATTCCTTTAGTAGGGAGATTAATGTATAAAAATACATTTCAGCGAATGGGACATTAACTGCTTGTCTTTTCAAATGTGCCCCCACCACCCCGATATGTATAGTGCAGTGGCCTTCTGGTGTCAACTGGCTCCTGTTCATTTAAGGACATGGTTGATGGCAACTAGAGCAGGGCTGATATATTGTCACGCATGGAGGTCCGGGCTGCACAGCACTTGTTTTACTGGCTTGACACACCTAAACACACAGATCCCATTTGTGATAAAGGTGACCTGCATCCTGGACAGGCCTAATGCTTGTCAATGATGTGCTGTGTGCATTTCACACGTTTTCAGCAGTGCCTCTGTGAATCGGGACAATGTTTTTGCATAATCAAAAAAGGGTTTTGAAATAGTTGAGACAAGATAGAGCAGTGGTGTAGCTTTTCTGAAGTAAAATTGAAGGCCCTACTTTTGAGAATGTACTTTTTGTTGTCTCGTTTTTTTTTTACATTTTTTATATTTCTATCTGATTTTTCCATCAAGCTACAAATGGTGCTCAATTGCGCACCTACAGCAGCAAGGACAATGGAGTGGAAAAGCAGTCTTTCGATTTGGCAAAGATACATTGAACATTCAGAGAGTGCATAGCAATTAAGCAAATATCAGGTGATATGTGTCAGGCAGCCGCCTACAATAAATCAGTGGGACTTTATCGATTTTGACACTTCCTCAATATCTCCCGCATCCATGCCGAACTATTTTACTCAGGGACCCCAGACCTTATGAAACTTCCTTGGACATCCTGTAGATTTGTACGTGAACTCTTCAGCTGCCATATACAAGTCCATCTCTGTTTACCATTCTCAGAGGATTGGCTGCTCTGAGGTGCCCCAAGATGTGGCTTTCTCTCTTTCTGCCACTACCAAGCCCAGGTTGAAGAAAAGGAGCTTGCTCCGTGGGACGTCCCCTTCTTGGGATATACCCAGAAGGATATATTTTGGGTCAGCTCAAATGGATTTCCTCACTATTGTACCTAACTCCCCCCATATTTCATTCCAGTACGATTGTATGGTACAAAAGTCCCAGAGTGTATCCAGAAATGACCCCCTTTCTTCCCCACATCTCAAGACAGTTTGGGCACTCCCAAATGTATGCAAGTGGACCCAATCATAATGCTCTCTGTTTAAGATCTTTAATTGGATGTGTCTTAGCCTGTACTTAATTGCCACCTGACTTGGGTGCATCAAGGCCGCCTCCCAGTCCATGTCATCAAGTTTACCCACCTCACTTTCCCACTTTTCTCTCAGTTTCTTTAATAAGTCTGGCATGTTGTTGTTAATGGTCTTATACGTCCAGGAAATCGCTTTCGCCTCTAATTCCTCTTGAAGTAGTCTGCCCTCAAAAGGTGCATATTCAGTGATGTCAGCTATGTCTAGTCCATCCGCAGTCCAGGCTTGTTTGAGTAGTATGTATTTATTGTGTGTTATTAAGCTGGTAGTCTCGCTGAAAGGAACCAGGTCTCCCAACCTGGAGATCCTGATCAGCTCCCATGCTCCAAACCGTCTTATATTTACGATTTCTTTTAGCCGCGTCCCAACCCACAAGGAAGGGTCTCAAGGATTACCATTGTAGCCAATCCCATGCACTTCCCTGCCTTTCCCATGCCTTTATTGGCATCTGGGTTGTCAGCAACAGCTTTCTCACACTCTTTCCTCCATATAAATAGTGTAGGTAGGACCTAGGATGGAACTGGCTTATCTCTAATGTATAAATGGGATGATCTCCTGGTGCATACCACCAATCATTGACCACTATCAAATGTGTCGCTTAGAAGTATTGTTGTGTTTCGATTTAGATGCCCGTACATAGGTTTCCCTGAATCATGTCCTTATATAGGCACAATTCGCATTGCCCTTATTTAGGAATAGTATCCCAGTCCTTATTTAGGCATTAGCCATGCTATCCAAATACAGGCATGGTCACCTACATCCGCCCATCCCAATGTCACAACGAGTTCTTAGAAACCAGACCCTTAAGCCATCGGGACTTTCCCTAGCTAGGATTATTGATTTCTCCAAGAACTCATTTATTATGCATGAACTACTATTCCTTAGGGGTTCATTCATGACGTCTTCCTCTACCCGACTTTACGTCAATGCTAGCATTCCTAAGTACCTTCCAGGTATAAATATACCTTCCCTTACCATGGCAAACCACGGCTCGGCACGGCTCAGCTCAATAAGGCTCGCCACGGCAAGTTCGGAAGGAATTCGAGTCCCCGCCTGACGCACTGACCAGACGCTGTCATCCCTGCTCACAGAGAATCCAGCTTCCAGTGTTCTGACTCCCTTCGCGGGGTGTTGGAGTTTGAGATTCAGAAAGAGATTCCCACCTCTCTCATTCTAAGGTATGGAGCTGACTAGAACCTAGAGGGACTCTTGGCATATAAACTTAGTATATACCATCCTATAGAAAACAGCACCTACTTCTTACCTTGTACTACACTTAGGTTAGGTACACTGGGGCAGAACTATTTAGAAGCATCAGACGAGTATTCACTTTTTAGCCTGTGTTATTTATGTATGTATATATGAATAAATGTTATAGCTAAAAGACAATGCTATTGCAGTATTTCTTCTTACTGCTTACATTGTGCGTATTATATCTTGCTTACTGTCTAATGATTGTAGCAGCTCATATCTCTTACACGAGAAACAAGACTGTTCAATAAATCCTTTTATTGAAACGCCCGTCTATCTATTTCTGTGTAACTCTGAAGAAACTAAGCATGCACGATTGACTGAGTAAAACTGTTATCTATTGTTTCCACGATTCTAAGACACGTTCCGATTCTAAGGAAAACAAAGTTGTCATGTTTACGCGGTTATCAGAAACTACTCCCTTCTTGTTTATTCGAGAAGTTTCTAGTGACCTCTGGCACTCAAAGTAATTAAGTTTAATGTACTCGATAGAGGCATACTGACCTTAGTCCTCTGCAAAAACTATAGGTTATATTATTCCAATGCGCAGAGCCTATAAGGGAAATAGGAACTACACTATATGGCGCCCAACGTTTGGTAAGGCACTAATTTAACGCTAGATACTGAAGTAACTCAGTCGTGCCTTTCTCAGAGACCCCTACTCATAAATCTCCATAAGACGTCTGGAGTGGGTAGGGTTAATATCCGCCATAGCTGCGTGGGACGAGAATCCTATGTATTAGCTGTTTGGTTTTTTCAACGTTGAATGATACAGTGTTCCAAAGTATTGTGTACCTTATCTTTGTTCTCTTGAAACTTGTTCTACATTTTTCATTAAACAAATGTCCCTTAACGGGGAAAGAGAGGCTACGGCTGATCCAGTAGTAACAGCTTTTAATACTACAGGTTTAAATGAAACCGATGAGAGTGTTATAAACATCCCTCCAAACTTAAGGAGGGCCATCACTTTAAAACGTATAAAACATAGCCTAACACCAAGGGGTGGTAGAGCAGTTTTTGTGATAGAGGCACATGAATCTTTTCAGACAGAGGTATTCTATTCGTGGATTACATTCCCAGAATCAAATCCAGTAACGCATGTGTTTCACTTCTTCAAAGAAGATGAACCACCTGAGGAATACATTCCCTTCGAGGATATTGAGATTCCAGTAACATACCAGGAGCATCAGGTCTGGTTTAAAGGCTCCCTAAAACATTACAATCACATTACCAGGCTCAGTCCACTAGGTAGACCAGGAGCAACATGGCCGATTTTAGTCGGCTACACACCTCATCCTGACATTGAAGCAATTTCAGACGAGGAATTACTGACTCAGCATAAAGAGTTAATACAAATTTACATACAATTAGTCCAATATGTCATGCAGACTTTTACAGTCCAACCACAAATACCCATTCCAAATCAAGCCCCTCATCAGGGGAATACACTAAAAATGACTCCACAGACGTTACATGCAGTCATGGGTAAAATGCCCACAAAAAGTGAACAAATTCCATTCTGGATAGCTCAAAAAATTACTCAAATCGAAGCAGTATTTCCTAATACTAGACCTTATGAGAAAAACAGAATCCTAACAATCTGTCTACCAATGGGGATCACACCACATCTGGAAGACTGCACCACTTGGGGCACAGTCTTTGCTGCCATCTATACTAAAACACATGGTGTTCCGTCCATTGCGGTAATACCTAATGTCCTGAAACAAATTCAAAATGAATACGGGGCGGAGCCTGCTCTGAATTTAGGTATGAAATTACTAAAGAACTTCAACCAGGTCTCAACAATAATATATCTAATATTAAAGGGGAGGCAGCAGCAGTGGCGATCCGCCAACGATTAAGGGAATTTGATGTAACAGAACATCAACAAAAACTACCCAGAATAACATCAAGATACTGATACACGTTCCTCTCGTACCTTTCAGACAACTTCACAGACATCCGAAAAAAGAGGACGGTCAGATCACAAAGAAGAACGCGTGAAGTCCAAAGATCAACACGTTCAGAAAAACAAACCAAAACCTCAATTCACTAAGAAAAAGGTAGCAGGTCTGAAGATCAGACATGCCAAAAATGCTAAGAACACAACTCAAGAACGGAGAATGGGCTCAGACAATGCTGGAAAGTGCAGCAGAAGTAACAATAGCTCGCCAGAACCTGAAGGAACTTCTGGAGATAGTGGACTTCAATGAGTATATCACAGTTGAGACTGTAGACACTGGGGTTAGTTATCCACAAAAGTTATATGAACTAACACTCCGGGTGGAGGCAGACATACCAAGAAAAGTGAAAACACTCTTTTGGGAAAAACTTTCAAGGGGTTTTGACATACTTCTAGCAGAAAGGGACTGGCCACCAGAATTTGTCAGGGAGTGCCCACATGGTGAAGACATCATTATTCCAGCCTTCTCCAACCATGTTCCTATAAACTTAAAATATATTTATGCTAGGAAATGGGCAGTTGCCCAGGCCCCAGCATTATACAAAAATCACGTAGGATGGGATGAGGGCTCACCTCACGATAAAATCCAGTTAAAATGTCAACCTACTGCACAAGGACAGTACCCAATTAAGCAAAAAACTAAAAAAAAAAACAGGTCAGGGAGATCTTAGATCAACTTGAATACCAAGGGGTGATTGAAACATGCATCTCATCAATGAACAATCCTTTGTTTCCTGTCTCCAAACCAGTCAATACAAATCGTCTAGTTTTGGATTACAGACACCTGAACACTTGTTCTAAAACATTTGCTGTGCAAAATGCACACAGTCCACCATTAATGAATAACATTGTGCGTCAAAAATATAAAACCACATTAGATATTTCAAATGGTTTCTTTTGTCAAAACATAGCACCTGAAAGTAGGTACTTGACAGCTTTCTCAATAATGGGGACCCAGCGTCACTTTTGTCGACTCCCACAATGGTTCAAGAACAGCCCAGGGTTATTCTCAGCAAGAGTAACAGAGTTACTACAAATTTATGATGACGAGGCATTGTCATATGTCGATGATATCTATCTGTCAGACGATGACCTGGATAGGCACTTGAACAGGTTAAATACCATTATACTGGGCTTTGTCTCTGAGGGCTACAAATTCAATTTAAAAAATCAAGAATTGCCAATCTCAATGTCCTTTTCCTAGGATATGAGCTTTTAAGTGAAGGAAAAAGCCTGGCAGCTAACGTTTTAGAAAGGTGTGCGCTTCTCCAACCTCCAAAAACGCTGAAAAACGATTCTAGGTTTCCTAAATTTTGGAAGAACTTACATTCTAAATTACGCAGAAAGGGTTAAACCTCGCTACGAATTAACCTGATTTTAAAAACAAAAATTGGACACAGGAACACACAGATATCCTGCGTTCACTACAAGCTGACATGTTCACAACAAATCACTTACAAACGCGTAAATACACGCAATTTAGTGATCCGAATAATTTTAGGTCAATGCGGATTCACCTACTTAACTTTTAATGAAGGTGAAAAAGTACCAATTGCATACAAATCACATTTGTATACACAAGAGGAAATGAGCTTCACTTCGACAGAAAAGATTCTGACAGCAGTTCAAACCGCTGTAGCAAAAGAGCTCTAGCTCAGGCGAAACGCATTATTGTCATGACTCCGGTACCAGCCTTAGAGGCGGTTACAAAAGCGAGCATTCCAAATGCAAAAGCTTTACATCCAAGATGGATACATTGGGTTAATTCTCTTGCTCCAACAGATGTTGAATACGTTTTTGATCCCAATTTAAAAACACAAGCATTCCTTCAATACGAACACGAATGTCCTCTGCCTTTTGAGATTCTCCCTCTTGACCAGTATGAATTTATCATTTATACTGACGGTTCAGCACAACCCGCTACGGGAAGTAAGCAAGCTTACAGTGCAGCATGCATGATCGTTAAAGGTCGTATGCGCGATGGTAAATTCTGACCAATGGTCACTAAAACACAATCACTAGGAGATTGTACAGCTCAGCGAGCTAAACTACAAGCATTCAAATTGGCACTTTAAAATACGGATCGCGAATTCCCCACACTCATAGTGTGCGATTCCTTTTACTGTGTTCAATCATTTAATGAATATTTACAGAATTGGCTTCAAAATGGTTTCAAAGATGCAAAAGGTGGCACAATAAAGCATAAAACGATTTGGGAACAAGTAGTTCCGTTGCGAAACGGACTACAAAACACTCATGTGATACACACGCTGAGTCATCAACGTGATGGCGTTCACGTTGCAGGGAATTCATTGGCTGACGAAACCGCAAAGGGGGCTGTGCAAACGGCTTCCGTAGCTGCGATCACTCGTTCAAAAATAAAATAGACCGTGAGATATTGTTGGCTGTCAATGCTTCAAGCATGTCGTAATACTGACCGTTTCACCACCCGCTAGCACCCTACCAAGAGGAAGTTACAACTGAGTTATAAGAAAGTTTCAGGCTTCACGTCAAAAGAGCACACTACTTTCGGATCATCGTGAAGTCATTGACATGGATTTTCGAATAGCACATATTGTTTTAAGTTTGAAGCATTAGATGTGATCTTTATAATTAATAGCACCAAATTAATTGCATTAGATACGGGGGTTCACAGGGATTTGAAACACATTGCGAGTTTTGTTAATATTGATCGGCACTTGGGATATTGTGATTGGTGGGCTGTGGAAGAACACGTGACTGTTTACACCTGTGACCTAAGAGGTGGGGCGGGTAACATCAGTTTAAATTTGGGAGAAACAGCACGGTGGCGCTTAACAAACAACGAGTTCTAAGGAGGAGGTTTAAGCGTTGCAAAATTTTACATCAGGTATGCTAAGGGTGATGGTAAAGGTGTTTAAACTGAGCTAGAGGGAGGATTGGAGTGTAACGGGTGTTTGGTTAATTAGACACGGAGGGGCTTAAGTTCAGGAGGGATTGCTTTTGAAGGGCGGTTCAAAATAAGCGTGTGGGTTAAAAGCACAGGTTCTTTTCAAGATTTTGATGGAAGGGGAGAATCGTATTAATGGAGGTTCGCATGTCACACACGGTATTTTTGAAATTAAAGTTTTGGAGTTGGGTCGGGGGTGATGCATTGGAATGTTCAGTAATTTGTTTTGATATGGAGACATTAAGTTTGTTTTGGGGTTCAAATGTCTTGCGATGTTAATAAATACATTTTTACAATTTATAGATACTCCTGACGAAGGTTTTTCACAAACCGAAATGCATTGAGTAAAGGAAATGTACCGAATCTGGTGGATGCTTGGAAATTCGAATAACATTCATGTATAGGCCTGGATGGGCAATACACTGAATTTAAAAACTAAGAAGTTACGGATTACGCATCTCTTGACGTGAAGTTGTAACAAAATGGATAAAGAATGTCAAAACTTTTTGAAATAAATAAGACAACATTTGGATTACTATGGTGGATGAGTATTAATTTGATAATACCTATGTGTATACGCTGTGCAACCAGTGCGTGACCTGCTAACGCAGCGGGTCACCACCTCTCAGTATAATGCTTCAAGCAAAGGCAGTGGTGCAGCGTTACCTAAAACATTTCCACTCAAATACTCGTATATAATTGATGCGAACAACGTTCCGATTGCTCGAATCCCTGGAGTGGGGGATAGGGTAATTCCAAACATGGCACGTAGATTAGGACTAATCCTAGCAGCACATGAAGGGATAGCCTCTGCCTATGCAGGTGTTTCCGCCACAGAATCGTTATTAAAACAGGGATATTGGTGGCCCGGCATTAGGAAACAGACCAAAAACTATGTTTTGGAATGTGTAATATGCCAAAAGATGAAAGTCTCTACAGTAAAACGTCCTGCGCAGATGCCCTTGTTAATCACAAATAAACCATTAGCTTGTGTTTACCTGGATCACTGCGGTCCCTTGCAAAGGGATGGTAACTATAAATATATCTTGGTCTTAGTAGATTCGTGCTCAAGGTTCCTATGGATGTGGCTTCAGCGCTTGGCTGATGCTCGAACTGTTATAAAAGATTTGCGAGTCTTCATCGGCACATAGGCAATAGGCACGCTACACTCAGACCAGGGCCCTGCGTTTAGCTCTTGGGCTTACAAAGAAGCCATGGCCAGTTTGGGCGTTGCATTGCGGTACTCCTCTCCATTCCATCCTGAGGGAAATTCTGTTGTGGAAAGGAAAAACCGGGACATAAAGCGGTCTATAACAGCTAGAGTATTAGGTTCGGGTCATGAGTGGGTCAAACATCTTTATGGGGTCCAACGCTCATTAAACAATTTGCTAAGAAGTTCTCTAGGGGGGGGGGGTCACTCCATATGAGGTCCTATTTGGGACAAGAATGTGGGTTCCTGATCTCGAATGTAAAGGCACAGTGGTGGAAAATAAACCATTTTATATCAAAGATCGTTTGGCTGTTTTACAGGACTTAAATGAACTAAGATCAAATCAAAGCAACGTGTTCCTGAAGCCAACCACCACTGGGGAAAATCCAGCCATCCCAGCAAGGCCTGTCTGGATCCCAAAGCTTGGGGATCTAGTCAGAGAGATCACGGACAAGAAGGAATGTGGGCCTTCTTACAGACAACCAGTACCTGTCTTAGCCATCCACGGGACAAGAACAGTACTTCTGCCGCCCCTTGCTGGTAAAAAGGAGAAAATATTTGTGTCCATTGACCTCATCAAACCACACTATGTGGCCAATACTAAGCAGTAGGCCATGTGGACTCCGACCAAGTAGCCGACGCACTCCTCTAGCTAGTATCCAAGAGGTTCAATCTGAAAGACTCATCACCATTGAGAGTTGAACAGTAAGAAATGAAGGACTAAGCATCAATGCTATGGAACTCATTCCTCTTGAAACCCAAATAACAGTCCGTCCTGATACACCTGTCTACACCAACGTAGCAAGTAATCAACTGGTTCCAGCGATTTCAACGGATCCTGATGCAATTTCAACCATTGACTGAACTGCCTCTGGTTATTTCATCAACTTTGATACGTTTTCTGAGGATCCAAGCGAGCCTGAAACGACGCCAGTCAAAAGAACTTTCAAAGAACAAGCACAAGACTTTTTCATCTCCTGAAAAAGACTTATCTGGTTTCACCATGGATTGAACTATGAATTACTTCTGGAATACTTTTCTTTCTGCTTTGGTTAGCTTTAGTAATGACTCTAAGCATGCTGATAAATGGAAGATATATTCACTTGGACACAGAAAGTAAAAATGTGAACTTACTTTTGAAACCACACAAATCATCCCATAGTGAAGCAAGAGACTTGTCAGCAGTGAACATCACAGCCGTTCCTATACAAGATGATATAGTTTGGGACAAAACGGATTAGGATATATTTGGCCTCTTGTAACTCTTGAAGATTCCACACTTATTTAAAATTTCATTAAGTGACTTTATTACCTCCAGTACCTATTCTGATGGTTGGGACTTTGAGACTGTTAATAACATGAGATCTGCTGCATTCTCTAACCACGAATACTTAGAAGGTTCAACACACTATGGACAGCTTTTTTGTTATAACCACTATGGTCATCATTTCTTGCATAAATCTGCAACACCTAGAAATGTATTTATGTATAACCAATGGGAACATTGTCCTACACCACCAAGGAGTAGCTCAAAAACGTTTGCAATGAAGTTTCCATATTTTTCAGGGTACAATACATCCAATCCAGAAACGTTTTACTTTAAAATGTGAACAAAACAGGAACGAAAAATATGTTAACCAATACGAAACATATTTATTCTGCAGCCTTTATTGCCCAACTGTCTAGACAGGGTTTTGAGTTTTGGAAAAACACAATTGACACAAAATCTGTCTGGGGTACAAAAGATTGGCAAGTGCAGGAAATTGAAGCTTTGTTTAGGGCCTGCATCATCCCACAGCAAATGATGTTTTTGAATGACACTATCCAACAAATGTCTTGCCTTGGGTTAGCCAAGATCAAAGACATGCATACACCTTCTGTACCTACTCGTAATAGCACTGAACAGGGAGCGGGGACAGAAGACACACTTTTACAAAACAACAGATCAGATTCCGAATGGAAAAAATGGTCGCTTTGGCCCACAGACACAAACATCTGTCAAGAAAGATTCCTGAAGAAAATAAAGGGTTTTACTATCAATAGGCCAGACCCACGCTATGTTTAAAGACAGCATCCAGGGGTAGTAACAACATACAGTGTAGGAAAATTATGCCTTGATTGGCTACAGACATCTAAACTAGAGGATGTGAAACAACACTTATCTTTACTCAAACCTTACGGATTTCTTGCTAGGTCCAAGAAAACCCCATCAAAAAAGTTTCATATATGCCGGCATCCATGCTGCTTATAATGAAATCTGGAAGGTTTCCCAAGCAGACGCCACAGAAAGAATACGAGAAATAGACCATATTAATTTGGAGAAATCTCTTGCTGTGGTCGACAATGGGTTAACGACTCTGTCATCCAGGATATATTCATTGGGCAACATTGTATCTTCTGCTATAGAGATTGTAGAACAAGATTTGGTCCTGCTGCGACAAGGCCAGTCTCAATTACGTTCTATTCTATTATTAGGCTGGACGCTAAAAAATTTGTGTGCAGGCTATGTGCCTTGGCATTTCATCAACACGTCTTCTCTGTTTTCTGAATACAGTCTCACTGATAAAGAGATCGAACTGGCACAAAGGAGAGCAAAGTATACAGTGCTGAGCATTGAAAAACTGCCTGTTACAACTTTCCATTTTCAGTATTGCCTCAAACATATGCCAGCCGGCAAATATGAAAGGTTGGGTAAAGAATACATCAAGACATCCTGGGATTTACCTTACGCACATAGATGTTGGAGTGGGGGATATTAGTTTACACAGGGACTGTAGCGGTTCTACTGCAAATTTGTCCTGCCACCTGCAAGGTTCACCGGCCGCTGTGATTAATCCAACTTTTGGCCAACTTTCAAATGGGAGTTACCTCATGTTGAATGATCAGAGCTGTTGTGGCATGTTGCCAGGTATCCCATATCCTGTAACGGTTAGTTCCAGGGTCACTTGCAGTATGCAAGTCTTGTTCCCCCAAATAGACACAGTCAGGGAGTCGCCTTTATGGCCTTCACTGAACATCTCTTCTATACGAATTGATACTTTAAGCAGAATGAAAGGTATTCTTTTACAACAGACCGTGCCTTTGACCTCGGCCAAAAAAACCTATGATCTACAAACTGCAAGGACTTCAGCTGAGATACAGGCTCTGTTAAGGACAAACTGCCCTACCCATTTCATAGAAATGTTGGGACGTATCTTAAACATGTCTGATACGAGCGGTATTGTGCATGTATTTAGGACCATATGTTTAGGACAGGTAACACCTTTTCAAGCAGTCCTCGGAATCATTCCAAACTTCGTGCACTCGGTGTTTGGTGGCCTGCCGCTAATTCTAGCACTCGTTGCAGGAATCCTGTTTTTATTCCTACTATTACGCTATGGCAAGCCAATCCACCAGTATCACTCCCTGCGACTTGGAGAAAGCTCTCCTGGAAAGGAAGTGTCGTGAGCGCATAGTACAACTTTTGGGCTTACCTTGTCTACGAGAATTAAATACCACATGGTTTCTGTCATTCAGACCAATCTGGCAAGATTGCATCTTACCTGTTCTACGCTGCCTGCTTTGCAGTGAAGAATGCGTGCTAGACATCTGTCTAACACTCCCATCAGTTATGCCAACTGATATCGATACTCTGCTGGACCCGATAACGGCCCATGCTCTGTGTTGTCCCCAGAGGCTACCGCTCCTGATGACGGCATTCATTGAGATCTCACAGACGCAACATGCTACTGCTGAGGTACGCGATGGATCAACAGGCACACAGGTAACACCGGTAACGAACACTGCTATTGACGATGCGTCACATCTATGTGCAGTCAGTCTTCTAAATGAGGTAATCGACCTATCACCGTCTACAGGAATAGAGGATTTCATATTTTCACCGGCACCTTACACTGACTTTTGATTTGGCTCACAGTGTACCGCAAAATCTATGAATTTGGCCTTCATTTTTCAAAACAAAAGACACATTTTGATACTTTTTTTCTTTTATGGCTAAAACAACTCTGCTTACAGTAGAACTATTCATAGAGAACCGACTTCTTTGAACACTTCCAAGGACACATTGTCACCTTTTCTTCGCATTTATGTAATCATGACATGAAATGGCACTGATCTATATTTTTTTTCCTTTCTGTAAAAATGGACCATTTCATTGTATATGTGTATATTTCTGTGCATTCATTTAGCATTTAGCATCCATTGTAAACATATGCTTCAGATGGAAACATTACTTTAAGTATGTACAGCACCTTTACATTCCATGTTTACCTGAGAGTTTTTAACATGAACGTATTTTTTAAGTATGCTTTTACAAAAGTTTTTAGCGAACATGTGATACTCATTTTTATGTGTTTAGCATGTTTAGCATTTAGTAATATCGATCATTCATCAATGAAGTGGGTGTTGTTTTTCGATTTAGATGCCCGTACATAGGTTTCCATGAATCATGTACTTGTATAGGCACAATTTGCATTGCCCTTATTTAGGCATGGAATCCCAGTCCTTATTTAGGCATTATGTAAAAAAGAGAGTTTCTCTTGGGTGTATCAGACCACCTAAACTACAACCATATCAAGTTCACTCCAACCATTCAGACCAACTCTACTAAAGGTCTAAAATACCCACAATCATAGCCGCATATATCTCAAAGACAAAAAACCAAATAAAGTAAAAATTAATATTGTGATTTATTGATAACAATTTGTTCACATATCAGTGATTGTGCACTCAAATTCATATAAACAATCTAAAAAGAAAAACATATAAACAATGTCTAAAAACATAAAAATTAGAGAGCAAAGATACAGTGTGAAATCTATTCGGTTACTGACCCGGGAAGGAGAAATACGTGAAGACGGCAGGATATCTAAAAAGAACCGTAGGACGCCGCCACGACGCGCAGACACCACCTATTCACGAAGGTGTACATTTGGAATAAACTCCCCAATCAGGAGCCAATGTTTGATAGTGGAAAACGTGCTATATCGATGCAGTATTTTTGATGCACGCACCAACCGGATTCTATTGGGGAAAAAAAAAACCCATTTTCCGCAGTAACCTTAAATTATCGAGATCCCTCATCCGAACAAATTGGGACTCTTTGAGAACTACATCTTTTCATGTAACAGATGATATCTATATCTGTCCTTCAGATTGGACTGCACCCGAAATAGGGGTTTTTAAATTGCTCAAAAATATTGGAGAGCTTTTATTTTTGTCCTGAAGAAGGTGGATATTAATTAGAACTTACCACCGAAACGCGTCGACGCCTACATTACCCAGAATTGGTCTAAAATCCAGAAACTGTCTCACACTTGGATCTACTGTACCAAAAATAGACCTGTGATACATATATATGTATATATGATTGTATGCTGGAATTATACCATTCTGTGATGAATGAATAGATTTCACACTGTATCTTTGCTCTCTAATTTTTATGTTTTTAGACATTGTTTATATGTTTTTCTTTTTTGATTGTTTATATGAATTTGAGTGCACAATCACTGATATGTGAACAAATTGTTATCAATAAATCACAATATTAATTTTTACTTTATTTGAGATATATGCGGCTATGATTGTGGGTATTTTAGACCTTTAGTAGAGTTGGTCTGAATGGTTGGAGTGAACTTGATATGGTTGTAGTTTAGGTGGTCTGATACACCCAAGAGAAACTCTCTTTTTTACATATTTGTGGTACCCTGTCTCTTGGGCAGTGGGGTCCCTCCCATGTTTTTTATACACTTATTTAGGCATTAGCCATGCTATCCAAATACAGGCATGGTCACCTAAATCCGTCCATCCCAGCGTCACAACGAGTTCTTAGAAACCAGACCCTTAAGCCATCGGGACTTTCCCTAGCTAGGATTATTGATTTCTCCAAGAACTCATCTATTATGCATGAAGTACTATTCCTTAGGGGTTCATTCATGACGTCTTCCTTTGCACGACTTTACGTCAATGCTATCATTCCTAAGTACCTTTCAGGTATAAATATACCTTCCCTTACCATGGCAAACCACGGCTCGGCACGACTCAGCTCGATACGGCTCGCCACGGCAAGTTCGGAAGGAATTAGAGTCCTCGCCTGACGCACTGACCAGACGCTGTCATCTCTGCTCGCAGAGAATCCAGCTTCCAGTGTTCTGACTCCCTTCGCGGGGTGTTGGAGTTTGAGATTCGGAAAGAGATTCCCACCTCTCTCATTCTAAGGTATGGAGCTGACTAGAACCTCGAGGGACCCTTGACATACAAACTTAGTATATACCATACTATAGAAAACAGCACCTACTTCTTACCTTGTACTACACTTAGGTTAGGTACACTGGGGTAGAACTATTTAGAAGCATCAGACGAGTATTCACTTTTTAGCCTGTGTTATTTATGTTTGTATATATGAATATATGTCATAGCTAAAAGACAATGCTATTGCAGTATTATTTCTTCTTACTGCTTACGCTGTGTGCATTATATCTTGCTTACGGTCTAATAATTGTAACAGCTCATATCTCTTACACGAGAAATAAGACTGTTCAATAAACCCTTTTATTGAAACGCCTGTCTATCTATTTCTGTGTAACTCTGAAGAAACTAAGCATGCACGATTGACTGAGTGAAACTGTTATCTATTGTTTCCACGATTCTGAGACACGTTCCGATTCTAAGGGAAACAAAGTTGTCATTTTTATGCGGTTGTCAGAAACTACTCCCTTCTTGTTTATTCAAGAAGTTTCTAGTGACCTCTGGCACACAAAGTAATTAAGTTTAATGTACTCGATAGAGGCATTCTGACCGTAGTCCTATGCAAAAACTATAGTGTATATTATTCCAATGCGCAGAGCCTATAAAGTAAATACGAACTACACTACAGAATGCCAGCATATCTGGAAGGAGTATGCCACCTTTGTATTGGTGTCCGCAGTGCCACTCTAGGATGCCCTCGTTCCATAGCAGTTTCCGGACCTCCCTCTATCCTGGTAAAGATCTCATCCCGAACTTTGTGGTAGGTGTTCTGAAGGACATATAAAAGTTTTGGCAGGGTTATCATCTTGAACATAGCTGCCCTCCATTGCAGCGTTAGTGGCAATGTCTGCCAAGGTCCACATTTCCATGAAAGTCTGTCAGTTCTCTCCAGAGATTACGATCGTGGCTGCGTACCCTGTCTTAGATCACATATATCCCAAGGTATTGGAACACCTCCCTATGTATACGAAGGCTCCCCAGAAGATCTAATGAGTTGAGGTATATGCTTGATTTGTCCCAGTTTATTGTGTATCCTGCATGGGTACCTTATTGTTCAAGGACACTAAATATTCCTGGCAGTTTCTCAATCCTGCAGGTGACATAGAGAGGTATATCATCTGCATCATCTTTCATCTTACGTGGCTTCCTCCCCTTTGCAAAATTATGCAATATCCAGATGTGCCTGGATTTTGTAAACCAGCGGCTCCAGTGTAAGAGCAAACAGGAGGGGGGGCAAAGGGCAACTCTGTCTCATACTCCGCCCGATAGAAAACTCTACTAATAACATCCCATTTTCTCTGACTGCGGCCACAGGGCTCCTATTTAACAACTCTGTCCATGTCAGGAAGTTTGGACCGTAACCAAATCTCTTCAGGCCTGCATCAGAAAGGGCCAATGGACTGCATCAAATGCCTTCTCAGCGTCCATGGAAAGTAACATGTGAGGGTCCCCTGTCACTCAAACGTTCGCCAGCCAATCATGGAGATTAAATCCGGTCGCTGTCCTCTTTTTTTTACCCTGTCTGCTCCTGGGTCTCTGCACGCATTTACTGTTTTTGTGCTACCTCCGGTTATGATCTTCGCTTTGCCCCCAACTGTCGCTCTACTCATCACTTTTCAACTGCGGTGGGTCTGGATTTTGCTGGATTGTCGCACGTTGTGGTCCAAGATATGTCCGGGGCAGCATCGCCCCATTTCGGCTATGGAACAGTCAATATCTCTTTCATTCTTCAGTAAGGGGATGCTGGCGGTCTTCTTTCAAGGGGAGACTCTTCGGGTGGTCTCCTCTCCCTGCCCACCCGGGTATTGCAATGCGAGAATGGCAAGCCACTCTGTTTCCAAATCTTCCCCCTTCCCGGCTGCCATGTGTTTCAGGGGTCTCAGTGTTAATAGCAGGGCTAGGTCTGCCCAACCCCCCCTTCTGCTTCAATTGTCTGAGCCCCCATCATTGTAATCTCCTATCTGCTGTGTGTTTGTTGGGTGGAGTCTGTCTTGGTGGTTTCTGGGCTCCAGCTCGAGGCTGCCTCCTCACATCTAGGCCCTCATCTCCGTAATTTCTTCCTTCCTGCTGTCCCCTCCTACCCTTCCTAACGCTGATCCGTGTCTTGACAAGATAGGAGGAGGGGAAAGGATGGGGGGGAGACCCAGGCCCTTCACCTTCCCTGGTTAGGCTGGGACCATTACGCTCACCTCAGCAGCCCGACCCCGGGGAGTGTTCCTATCTTTTTGACCCCTACCCTTTATTGTCTCTTGGGGGCACAGACAGCTCTTCTTAGATTACGTTTTGCACCCCAATCTACTGGCACGCACCGCAAGGTCCCCTCCGTCTTAATCCCAGACCTCTCGGGAAGCTATTAGGGCATTGTCGGGTTGCGCCTCGTGGCAACGTAGGTTCAGCGCTCTCTCCGGAGTTTCTAGCCTCGGAAGACTGAGGCTGCCCTTTTGATACAGCTCCTTGCCTCCCTCAAAAGTCCTCCTGCTGCGACTGGGGCCGTGCTTCAGTCTTGCGACAGTACCAAGATACTTATCTCACTCCTATAATTTGTAGGATGTGGGTTTTGAGGGAGGGTTCGATGGGCACTGGATGATGAATTAGTTCCGGATTAAGTTAGGCTCTGCCAGAGTTTTGCAGCAAGACATCTCCTCTGCCATGTTGTTGGCCTGTTTTCTAAATTATTGACTAAATTTGTACATTAACCCTGCAATGCAAAGATTATCCAGGCCATTTTATGCCTGTCCAAAGCATATGTTATGTTATAGTGTGTGTCCCTACATTGTGCCTTTCAGAGTTCAATACTAACATATTATGTCCAATAGTGTAGATAGCTGTGTTTGAGCACATTTTGTTATTTCATTTCTAAACTTGTACGTTATGTTTTGAATCTTAGATGAGTTGCAGAAGGAACTTGAGAAGCAGCTTGCAAATGTAAAGGAAGAATTCCGACTTGTGTCCAGGAAGGAAAGAGAAGCCAAAGTGAGTATCAATGGTTCCAAAGTCATTATGTTGAGCCTATCAGATAGTGCAATGTGTCTAGTTGTGAAAGAAATATTGTGGGCTTACTTAGAACATGAACGGGGGATGAAGGCCGCTGATTTACTTGCTTTCTCTTTATAGCTTTGCTTGTTCCAGCCTGTCTGTCTTGTGTTTGTCCCTCCTATGGAGCATTGCCTCTTTACCATCTCTTTGACTAGCAGGCGTCTGTGCTTCCTGTACTCGTCTTTGTTTTTGTTCAAACATTACATGAGCGTGCATGTTTTCCAGCAGTTTCCCTCATCCCCTTTTCCCCTTCTTTCACATTACTCTCTCTCACCCATGTTTTGAAATAGGACTGGCATGCTACCTCTATTTTTTTAATTTACTTATCCATCTTGGATCAGTAATCCATCTCAGATTGGAAAATTAAAAATAGACCATTTGTGGGTGCAGATATGCGTATTGAACACGTGTGAATCTACAAAATGATGCAGCGGCCACGTCATTGCATCTTTTAGAATTGCTGCCCAGCAGCTGCAATGCTGTACAGCAAGGCTGAAAATATTGTTAAAGCCAATAGTTCTTATAGGTGAGACCTATTTGCTGCCATTGCTTGTTTTGTTTTGATGATTTGTATCCATTGCTGAAACTAACTGGCGTATTCTAGCACCAGCTTGTTGCCCTTTCTATATGTAAGAGTCTGGATAATGGTGGATAAGCCAATTTATTTTACTTCACTGCTTCAGTTTTTTTTTTAATGCTTACCTTTTCTTTTTTATTTCAAAACTTTTTATTAAGGAAATACAAAAAGGCATGAAAATGCAATACAGTAAGAGGCATGCGATGGACACCCAACTTTGCAAGGTACCACAGTATCATGTCAAGCTATGCAAAAGAGGCAGAGGTCGAAATATACTATATGCCTAACAACAAGACGTCTGTAGCCAAGAAGGGCCTCCACCTGTTGGGGCAGCCAACTGTGGAAAAGGAGAACCATCGAAAAATATCAAAGTGCCTGCCAAGTATAGAGAGAGGTGGGGAAGAAGGGGGAAGGAAAAGGATTAGGTTGAAGGTGTAACAACCTGGGCCGTGTACAGTCTAAGGATGGATAAAAGGAAAAGGGTATCCCAAGCAGGTGACCTTCGTAGGGAACTAAGGGGAGGAGGCCGGTAACCCTGCAGTAGAAGGTTGGTCATCCCTCCGTGGGATGTCGACTCCAGAGTCCAGGGAAGCGTGTTTGAAGAGTTGGAGGGCTATGAGCTAGGGTGGTGTAAAACTGGAGTATTCCAATTTTGAGAAATAATCAATTAGTGGCTCCCTGATGCGGGCAAATTTAGAATCTGTGTGTGTTATCCTGCATGATAAGAATTCTACAGCCATGACATGCCAAAGGCGTGTGAACCACAGGGCAATTGGTGGTGCGGTAGGTGTCTTCCAATGCCGGGCAAGTAACTGTTTAGCCACGCCTAGCATCTGAGCTATGAGGTGCGATGGGTCATATCATTAAGTGTTATGGGTCGAAGACCAAGGATGATAGTGTTATATAATTTCGGGAGAGGGAAGCTTATGGTACGTTTTATGAGACTCAGGACTTCTTTCCAGTACATGGTTAATAAGGGGCAAGACTACCAAATGTGAAAGAAGTCGCCGGTCACATATTGGCAGCGCCAGCAGTGGGAGAAGAAGTGGGGAACATTCTCTGTAAGAATGACTGAGTGTAATGCCATCTAGTCATTTGTCACACCAGAGTTGCTCCCATTGTTTTGGTGAGATATCCTCTGTTGAGTCCGCATGCTACTGTGTTTGATAGGTGTGTGGATGGATAGAGGTAGAGTGTTGCAGCACCTGGTATGTGAGGAAGATCAAGCTCTGTGTGCCATCGAACGTTCTCACCAGTATCTCCAAAGGAGTGAGTTGCCGTGTCGCCCCCTGTGTGTTGGATGGTTGAAGTAGCCAGTGTCTCAATTGATAATATTGCAAACGGGAGGTATCGGGAAGGTGAATGTCCCCTTTGCATTGGTCAAATCTTTTAAACGTGTCCCTCTTGAAAAGGTCTTGAATCGTACGGCACTCTCCCTCCTTCCAAGTGGGAAATGATTGCAGTTGTAAGGCTGTGGGGAGATCCGGGTTACGGGCCAAGGGAGTATTAGGGGAGGGCAAAGTGGTGAGACTCCTTGAAGTCGCTATCCTGTCCCAAATTCCGAAAACTGTCTTGGCAATGTTGGCAATTTAAGTACTGCGAAGTCCAAGATCCTTCGGGAGCCAGGCCAGATCCCAAAGAGGTCGATGTGGAACCAGTGCTTTTCACTTTCGCAAATGACTAATTCTGAGACGTAACAGAGGTGTGACGCCCAGTAGTACTCCAAAAGATTAGGGCACGCCAGGCCCCGACGGTGTTTAGGAAGCATAAGGATCTTGTTGGAAAACCTCAGGCATTTCCCACCCCAGATACAGGTGTTTATGTCTCTTTGGAGGTGAAGGATAGCATCTTGAGGGATAGGGAGGGGCAGTGTCTGGAAACAAATACCAGATTTTCTGCAATCTGGGCATTTTAATCACGTTTAGCCGGCCAAGCCAAGACGTCTGAAATGGCTTCCACCTCCGCAGGTCCTCCAAGATGGACCTTCTATATTCCGACCAGTTAGCTTGAGCCCATGTTGAAAGAGACGCAGTCAGGTTCAAGCCCAGATAGCGGAGTGAGCACGGGACCCATTGGAAAGGGGCGAGTGATTGCAAACTGGGTATGTTTTGTTGAGGAATTGTTAAATTCAATGTTTGGGACTTGGCCATGTTGATTTTAAAACCCGAGAGTCTTTAAAAAAACTAGTGAATATTTACTAGGGCAGGGAGAGAGGATTCAAGCCTGGCCAGAGTAAGCAGAAGTTCATCGGCAAAGAGAGCAACCTTATGGTCCAGGCCGCCAAAAAGAATGCCTACAATAACTTCCACCCAGCATATAGCTATCGCCAATGGTTTGACCACCAGGGCAAAGAGCAGGGGTGAAAGCAGGCACCCCTGTCTGGTGCCCCTTGCCAGGTGTATGGATTGGGAGAGCAGGCCGTTAATCCGAATCTGTGCTGTGGGGAAAGTAGAGGATGCCTTGTCCGAGATGTCATGCCCTGCCCTAGACCAATTTTCTGCAGGACTGCATGTAAGAAGGCCCAGTTATCACAGCCGAAAGCCTTTTCCGCATCTAGGGAAAGGAGGCAAGCTGGAATGTCCCGCATTTAACCTTCTCGACCAGGTGGGCTATTCAGTAAATATTGTCTGCGCCCTGGCGATGACAGACAAAGCCAACCTGGTCTTAGTCACTCAGGCCGGGGAGATACTGGTCCAGGCAATTCACCAAGATCTTAGTGTAGATCTTGGCATCCATGTTTAGCAAGGCAATGGGATGATAAGATGTGCATGAAGATAGATCCTTGCCAGTCTTAGGGCTGACCACCATAAAAGCAGAAGGCATAGAAGAGGTTAGACCTGTGACTTCAGGAAATGAGCTGAAAAGCCGTAACAGATGATCCAGAAATTGAGGTAAAAACATATGATAAAACGAAACCGGAAGCCCATCTTGTCCTGGGATTTTACCCACTGGGAGAACGAGTAGTGATCGTGGCTTCTAAGAGCTGTGTATGTTGTAAGTCACGGGATATCCAGTGGCCGCGTCCAAGAAGGAGTTAATATTATCCCTGGGAGAACTTTCACCCTCATAAAGGGCAGTGTAGAAAGAGTGGAACACCTATGCTTATCATGCTCAGAGACTGCCCATATACTGTGAGTTTAATTTTAGATATTTGTGCCTGTGCCTTCTGGTGGCTGAGCCGGCGAGCAAGAACGGAGCCTACCTTATCACCCTCCTCATAGTATCTCTTCTTTAAAGCAAGCAAGGATCTTTCTGCCTTGTTCGTTCGGTGTGCCCTCAGCTGGCCCAGAGCTAGGGCAGTTGCCGTTTGTGGCACCTAGAAGGGGCCAAATGATCCAGCCGCTCCAGAGCTTTAATGTCCCTAGTCAGGTCAGACTCCATCAGTCTAGCTTCTCGTGTATGGGCTATAGTAATAGATGTAATGACACCCCGGATTGTCGCCTTAAAGGTGTCCCAAAGAGTAAAGGGTGGGGTCTTGTGAAGAGCATTCAACTCAAAATGAGCTCTCTCTGAATCTCAGCCGCATCAACAGGGTCTCGCAACAGATGATGGAGAAGTCACCAACTAGGGCAGGACCCTGATGATGGACCCCAACACCTCAGTACCACTTCCATGTGGGCTTGGTCAGAGGGGGAGGTGTCGGAAATACGGAAAGACTCTATGTCCCACAGAAGTTGAATGCAAGAGGAAAAAATAATCAATTCGAGAATAGGAGTAGCGAACGTGTGAGTGGAAGGAATAGTCATGTGTGTGCCTGACATCCGTGAGGCCCATGTCCCTAAAGTCCCTCTTTAAAGCAGCTGACATTGCCCCCGTGACCTAGAAAGAGGCAGCACTGCGGTCCAACTCAGGATCCCATACCAAGTTGAAGTACACCTCCCTATCCCCCCCACCAAGCCGTCCCCTTCCTGTTCCACCTGTTCTCACAGTATGGTCCTAAGGTACGCATCTTGTGATTGAATAGGTGCATTGGTATTGAACAGGATAAGAGATTGAGCGCATCGCTGGCCCTTGAGTTTTATGCAACGACCCTCTCTATCCCGGACCACAGGCAGCACTTTAGAGCAAAAAGCCTGCTTTGCACAAAATTGCAACTCCAGCCGTTTTAGTGGTAGAGGATGCCCAATATCAGGTTGGGTACTTTGAATGAGACATTTGGTGCATATCGGACTGCAAAAGATGGGTCTCCTGAAAGAAAATTACATCAGGGTTTTGTATAAGGAGATAAAACCAAATTTGACGTCTCTCTTTTTTGGAGCGTTGAGGCCCCGAACATTTAGGGAGAGGAATTTAATGTGGGATGTGTCAACCATGGTCTGGGCTAAGGGAAACAGCTAGTGTGAAGGAGTCAAAGAGGAAAGGCAGCAACACCGAACAGATAAAAGGCTATCGCTGTGGGCCATGGTTGAGGCATATAGGGGATAGAGAGACAACCACCCAATCTGGGGGGTGGGAGAGGGGAGATGGAAGATGAGGCCAAAGAGTAACCCCAAAGCCCGAGAAGGAGGGCGACCAGCGCATGTGGCAAGATGGGCAGGGGAGTGGCCCCAAAGGACACATAAAGCCGACCCTTGACTACTCGGGAAAGGGGAAAGGATAAGGAGGGGAGAAGAAAGAACAACACAACCAACGAGAGGCTAACCAGGCCAAAGGGCTTCATTACAGTCCTGGAATGTCCCACGTGTCTGAGCATGGGCCATTCTGGAGAAATCACTGTCCAAGGGGAGGAATCGAGTGAGGGGGTGCGGAGATAACAGGTAAGTCCTCCGGTCGCCAGCCTCGCAGCTAGCGGTCGTCAGAACGTGGATACTGTCTGCCAGGAATCCAAAGTCTGTAGGTGCCCAAGGTAATCCTGGTGCGGGTTCTCAGATGACAGGACATAAGGGGAGGAGTGTTCCAGGGTGCAAAGTCACTAGTCCCTTGGGGTGACCACCTTCAGCATGGTATTGCGGTATGGAAAGAGTCCATAGCACAGCTATGTCAATGTCCAGAGAACGTAATCGCAAGGTAGCCAAGCCAAGACACTGGGCTAAATACCTTCATAAAGAGGATTTTCTCCTCCACTAGCTCTTTCCCTAAATCTGTACTGTTGCAAACCCAATTGGCAACTCTCAGGCCACAGGTAAGTCCCTTGTAAAAGGTTCCAAGGACATTGTGAACAGAGAAGGCCTCTAAGGACCAGAGCACACATTGGGCTAACCTAAGAGGCCCTGTACCTTAACACACACACACACTGCTATTGCAGGCTGCGTGTTTTGGTGCAGAGAAAAGTGAAGAGTCAGACATCCCTGTGTGACAAGCGTACAACCCATTGCCTATGGTATAGGTAAGCCATCCCTCTAGCAGGGTCCCTTATATATCACTGGTGAGGGTACAGGTGCATGAGCCCTGTGCCCCTACAGTGTCTAAGTCCATTCTTAGACATTGTAAGTGCAGTAAAACCATAAAGAGTATATCGTCTGGGAGTTTGTCATTATGAACTCCACAGCACCATAATGGCTTTGCTGAAACCTGGGAAGTTTGGTATCAAACTTCTCAGCACATTAAACCCACACTGATGCCAGTGTGGTATTTAATGCCAAAAAAAGCACTCAGGGTGCATCTTAGAGATGCCCCATGAAAAACAACCTAATTCTAGTGTGCTGATCGCCAGCTGCCACCACCAGACATATTTTTGGACCCCTAAATCATGGTGCCATCCTGGGTCGAGGTGCCACGCCTCCTCCCCCAGGATGGGCAGGGTCCACGAAGGTGAAGCTTCAAAGGCTTGCAGACTTAGTGAGCTGGCCCAGCCATTTGCTGCTCCCAGCAAACTGGCACACACTGCTTTTGACCCCCGCTTAGGAGAGAGAATCGGTGGGAAAACCAAGATGAGATGAGAGTTGTGCCCACCTTTGCCAACCCCACCCCTCAGGTGGAGGAGGCGAGGTGAAGCACAACTCTCAGTCCCCGCCATCTTGAGGATGGAGGGACCCAGCCAACCAGAGTGTGGCTTATGCCCCCCTCCCGCTGGAGGGTGGCATGACACAGGGTGTCCCACCTACAAGGTAGAGATCCATTGGTCCTGAGGCTGTACTTACCCGAAACACCCCTAAATGTAGTATTTAGGGTAAACCCCGAACCTTGCCTCCTCAGACAAGCAAGTAGAAGAAGAAGTATGACTGAAGAGCCGTGCTGAAGGAAGAAGAGGTCACCAACTGCCTTGGCCCCCTTTCCCCGCTGCCTTTCCTACAAATACTTTCTCTCCCATGAGCACCGGACTTGCTCAAGAACCAGACTCTGGCTCCGGCCAAATCAGCAAGTCTGCACTTGATGCCCACAGCCTGAGTTCGAGTGGACCAACACCAAGAGGAGGTCTCCCCAGCCATCCTGACCTGGATCTGGTAATCCATGACCTACCTCAAACCTCCCCACGATGCCAGCAGCCTTTATTTGGGGGATCCCCCCAGCAGCAACCGGAACAGGTAAGGAAAACCCAACACCTAAAGACCCCCCTGCATCCAACGCCCCACAGCCTTGGGTGGCCCAAACAACAGAGTCCAGGCAAGCCCCAGCATCCCAACTTGTCTCTCCAACTGGTGGTCACCTCCAGAAAGTCTTCGTGCCCGAGCCTGCAGTTCTGACTGGAGCTTCCCCATTGAAAGCAACCCTGCACCTGTCCGCCCCTTTGCCACTGTGAGTGCACCTTGTATGCTAACTGGGATCCCCCTTTTCCCTGAGCTTAACCCTAGGAGCCTTGCTCCCTCAACCTTGTGGCCTGCTTGTGAGCAGCCACCAGCCGATGGCCCCCAAGTCCCATTAGCAAACATTGGGCCTCACCACGCTGTGGGTGCTTTTCGAGCGTATCCTTGACCCTGGTGGAACCCTTGTTTAAACCCCAGAAACTTGACCCTCAAGAACGTGTACTTACCTGCAAACAGATGACCAAATGTTTCCCCATAGGATTGCATTGACTGTTTTCCTCTCAGAAAAACCTGTGTCGAGGGTGTTTATATGGAAACATAAGACACTGTGTTTTAATAAAAAACAGTTATACTCAGCTTTTGTCTAGGAAATGTCCCAGTGGGATATCTAGGCATATCACACTGAGGAGAAAATGTTATCTAAAAAAGTACTCTAAAAAGTCATCCAAAAGTAATTTCAACTGTAATTGAATCTTTGCACAAACCTGTAACAAAAGACATTCTCATGTCGCTTGCTTTTTGATCAGTCCGTCTGGAAAAGTAAAATTCCATCTGACTGTACCAAGCCCTGCTTGGCTCTAAAAATAAAATACAACCAAACATGTTTTTTAATACAAACAATTGGTCTGAGTTCAGTCTTTGAGTGCGTGACATAATTTTTTGCCTGAGTGTGTACAATAAATGCTTAACACTACCCTCTGATAAAGCCTTACTGCTTGCCCACACTACCACAAATAAAGAGTAAGCTATTATCTACTTTTACCTCTGTAGACCTTTGGGGATCTACTGGACTCTGTGCACACTATACCTTACTTTGGTATATATACAGAGCCAGTTCCTACAGGAGGCCCAAGCCATACTCTCTCAACCTATTGCTGATGGGAGAATTGTGGCAAAGTTTACCATTCATTGCGGAATCGACATAACCGACTTGTTGGACAGAGCAATTTCATCATTGGTGGCCCTGAGGCACCACGCCTAGCTGAGAGCCACTGGCATTTCGGAGGATTTCAGGGCATCGCTCATGGACATACCTTTTGATGTCTCTCTCCTTTCTGTTGGGAAGGTGGACTCAGTGCTGGAACGCTTCAAGAATAGCAGAGCTACGGCCAGGTCCTCGGGCCTGTCCATATCCCCTCACCAACCCCAGTCCACCATCCACCCCTTTCGAGGCTACCGAGGTGGCTTCCAACCACATTCATTCCCTCCCAACCACCAGGGCCTAGAGGTTTCCCAGCTTTTTTGTGGCCCAGGACGCAGTTCCCACAGACTACATGGGACAACTAGCCGGAGATTGGTTCTGTCCACCACTCCCCCGGTAGCTGCAGCCTCCAACCCCCTTTACTTTGCCCTCATACCACCACTGGAAGTTGATAACATCTGACAGATGGGTCCATCCCCTTTCTGGACAACCTTCAACTTATGACCAGTTGACGGAGGGCCAGCTGTCTTTTCTCCGTCAGGGAATGTTGGCTGTCTTGGCCAAGGGCACCATCGAGAGGGTGCTATTTTCACTACTTTCTGGTGCCCAAGAAGACAGACGCATTTGTCCTATCGTAGACCTGCACCTTCTCAACTTCTTCCTGAAAATGTTCTGAATGCTCACATTAGCTCAATTCCTGTCTATCCTGGAGATTAAATGGTAGCATTGGACTTGCAGGACGCATACTTCCACATCCCCGTCCTGCCAGCCTACAGACAATAGCTGCAGTCACGGTGGGCCAAGATCTCTTTCAGTTTGCTGTGCTCCTTTTTGGTCTTACCAGCGTCCCTTGGGTATTCACCAAGGTAATGGTAGCGGTTGCAGCACATCTTCGAAGTTCAGGGGTCCCAGTCTATCCCTATCTCAATGATTTGCTGTTGAAAGTGTGCTCTCCCCAGGTAGTTGTCTCCCACCTCCAGACTACACCGGAGCTCCTGCATTCGCTGGAGTTCACTATAAACATGCCAAACTCACATCTGACTCCTTCTCAGATGCCTCCTTTCATCTTGACTGTTCTGGACACAATGCCGTTTCGGGCATATCCTCTCAAGCGGGGAGTCAAAGATATTCAGGCTATGATACCAATGTTTCAGCCTCTATCCTCGATTTTACTGAGACTGACTATGAGGTTGTTGGGCCTCATGACCTCATTCATCCTTCTTGTGAAGGCATATGAAGGCTCTGAAGTGGGACCTGAAGTTCCAGTGGGTACAGCATCAGGGGAATCTCTACAACATAGTTCAGATCTCGAAAGGAACTGCAAAAGACATGCTGTGGTAGCTAACAAACGAAGATTGGGTTGGTGGCAGGCCCCTCTCCCCAGCCAGAATTGACTGTAGTGACAGATGTGTCACTCCTGGGCTGGGATGGCCATCTGGGAGAGGTGGAGATCAGAGGATTCTGGTCTCTGGCGGAGTCCAGGCTTTACATAAACCTGTTGGAGCTCCGGACGATCCGCTTGGCATTGAAAGCTTTTCTTCCTTTGATCAAAGGAAAGCTTGTTCAGGTGTTCATGGACAACACCACCTCCATGTGGTAATGCAACAGACAGGGCGGGGTGGCATCGTGGGCCCTTTGTGAGGAGGTTCTGTGTCTCGGGACATGGCTGGAACTTCAGTGCATTTGCACAGTTGTTCAACACCTGGTGGGCTCTCTCAACACCAGGGCAGACAAACTCACTGTCGATTCCTAGCAGATCATGAATGGCAGCTCCATCTGAAGGTAGCACGTCTCTTTCAAAAGTGGGGAGAACCTTGGTTAGATGTGTTCACCACCACCTAGAACACGCAGTGCCAGCAGTTTTTTGCAATGGAGTTTCCAAAGTGGCTCTCGCTCAGAGTGTTTATTGCCTCAAGTGGAGCTCCAGCCTCCTGTACACCTTTCTGCCAATACCACTCCTGACCAGAGTTCTCAAGAAGATTACGCATGACCAGGCCCAAGTCGTCCTTGTGGCTCCGGATGAAGGACAGAGAGTCTGGTACCCTGAGCTATTAAGCACAAGCATCACTCGTCCAGTCAGGCTGTCTCTTGGGTAGGATCTTTTGTCACAGCAACAAGGGAGGGTTCTCCACCTGAACCTGTCGGCGCTCCACCTTCGTGCTTGGGGATTAGGGGGTGACAACGGACAGCTTTCGATATTCCTCCTGAAGTCTGCGATGTTATTCTGGCAGCCACGCATCCCTCTAATAAGATGGTCTATGCCTGCATGGAACAAATTTGTGGCATGTTGTGCATCCAGGAATATTGACCCTCTCTATGCACATCTTTCCTAGGTCTTACTATTTGTTCTCTCTTTGGCTCAGCAGTGCTCTGCTCTGGGCACAATAAGCCATCCATTTCGTCTTTTTTGTGGTTACCAATCTTCTTTGTTCAAGTCACCTGTTGTGACTAGGTTCCTCAAAGGCCTCCAACATTTGTTTTCTCCCAGACCATTTATCATGCTCTAATGGGACTTAAATCTGGTCCTCACTTTCTGCATGTGTGCACCTCTCGAGCCGCTGCATAACTGCCTACTAGGTTGAACTCTCAAGGCGGCTTTCTTAGAGGCCGTTGCATCTGCAGAAGGGCTATTGAAATGTAGGCACTCTTTGTTCACCTTCCTTATACCACCTTTTACCCAGGCAAACTGGTTTTTCAGGACTCTTGCCTTTTTTTTCTGCCAAAGGTTGTAACACCCTTTCATGTAGGCCAGACCATCCCCTTGCCTACCTTCTTTACTCTGCCTTATCCTTCTAAGGAAGAGGAGAGACTGCACCGCCTGGACCCAAAAAGAGTGTTGTCGTTCTGCATTGATTGAAACAAAGAGTTCCAGGTGGACGATTAATTCTTTATAGGCTATGTTGGAACTAAGAAAGGGAAGACAGTGCAGAAAAGGACCATCTCACGATGGGCAGTGCTCTCCATAAAGATCTGCTATGCACTGGGCGATAAGTAACCCACTGATGGTTTGCATGCTCGCTTCACCAGAGCTAAGGCTACAACCACTGCCTTAGCTCGTGGAGTCCCCGTCCTGGACATTTGTCAGGCAGCAACGTTGGTATCACTTTATATTTTCAGTAAACACTACTGTATGGACAGCCAGGTCCATCGTGATTGGTGTTTTGCCTGGTCAGTAGAAATTCACACCAGTTGTCACAGGTCCTTGTGGCTCGGCGTTCATGTCATGGAAAGTCGCAAAAAGAAACTGACATCACTGCACTGGGGTGGCACCATATAGACACTGAGTACATCACTTGCAGCACGAACAATTTCGATGCAGAGCCGACCAATGCCGCCTACCAGTGCATAGGGGGTACTGCTTGGAAAACTTTCCAACCGCAGTCTGATGCCTGTTGAATATTAAAAGGTAAGGAATCTGTGGCTAGATAGTCTCACCTCTATCGAACAGGTAACCTTGTAATTTTGGAACCCACCGGGAGTTTTCACTGAACCCTTTAAAACTTTCCTTGCAGGTCCAGCTCATTGCATGTACGTACACAAACCCAAGGAGCTGCTGGGTGGTACTCGCCAGTCAACCAACACTGAGTCTATGTAGCTCACTCAGTGCCCACGAAAAGCCTTTTGTGGGTGAAAGTGGCCATATCCATGCCTGTTTTTTAACATGAGAACACTTGCAGCACTCAATAAAGTATGTCTTGCATGTGAGTGGTACCCCATTTTAATTGTGAGAATAGGTTCTCTCTTTTTCACGGTTGGGGACCAGTGGGCACTAAATGAGCTACATAGACTCAGTGTTCATTGACACACAGTTCTTATGATTTATTTCTTGTTTGATTTCTCACCTCTTAGGAAGTTTAAACACACACCTCTTTTTTTCTTTTCTGCCACGAAAGCAACCAATGATAACGTGGGCATACTGGCGAGTACCATCCAGCAGCTCCTTGGGTTTGCGTACGTGAGGTGCTTTCTGTTCTTCTCTCACATTTTTTCTGGGCCTTTATCATATAATTTGTAGCACACATTAATGTGAGGATTTGAAGTCACTTTGCTGTGTGTACATGCTGTTGTTATTGACGTTTTCTTAACTAGAACAGGAGGGACCAGCAGGTCACATGCAGTGAGCTGGACATGCGAGGGAAGTTTTAAAGGGTTCAGTGAAAACTCCCAGTGGGTTCCAAAATTACAAGATTACCTGTTCGATAGAGGTCAGATCTGGTAGTGTTTATAATCGATTGAGTGGGGGGTGGTCTGACTTCTTAATCCCCCTGTGCTCCTGTTGTGTTTGTGGCTAGATAGTCTCAAACAGTAACATACGTTACCAAAGGAAACTAACTTGTTAATATAGGCATGGCAAAAACAAATGCTGGTAGCTAAAATGTGTGATCACTTTTAACTGGATTCCTACCCACTCCTTCCTCTGACAATAAATGTGAACTCTTTTTTTCTTGTTGTACATTCTCAAGATTACGTCTTTTCTTTTCATAGATGGAGCTCTCCAGTTTGCGGTCTCTTATTACCAAACAGAATGAAGAGCTGCAGGTACAGGCAGCAGATGTGGAGTCACTGACTAGGAGTGTCCAAATTAAAGAGGAACTCATAAAGGTTGGACAACTTTAAACCCATCCCACTGCTACACATCTAATGTCTCTTTTTAAGTATAAAGAAGTTGGTCATTGATTACTGATTTCATAAAAAAAATTGTATTGTATTAAAAGTACATCTCTTTCCTGAGTTGGTTGGTTTGGCCACTTGCTTGGGAAAAATAGCTGTCAGTAGGGTAAATCACTTTAACTTACTTAAAAAGAAGAAAATAGAAACACTTTATCACTACTTTGAGTTTAATAACTAAACCTTCCTATTTAAAAGTAGAGCTCATAGGCCACTCTGAGACCATTCTGACTCTGTCTCTTTTATGAATTAATAAATGGAACTAGTCCTTTACTATTCTTTCCAGCGCTGATAAATTTATTGGGGTGCTACTAAGTTTAGTAATGCAGGTGAAGCATGCATCTTTGGGATATGCGCGGCCACCACAGTCAAGCAATACTGAGCAAGCAAAGTTGAGGGGAAGCATCTAAGGACCTAGTTAAAGGTTGCATTGTTGTTGTTTTAAGTTTAATGTGTTTACGCCCTGTAGGTCGACAAATGATCCACCATTTAATATGTATTGTGAACGCTAAGTTGGACTGTACTGTCATTGCTGATTTATCTACAGTAAAAATACAATAAAAACATATTTTTTTAAAAGCATGCATGGCTGGAAAAAAAATGTTCGAGGCAGGTGTGGCAGTAGATACACATGCTGGGCCCAATTCACAAAGACAATCTGAGACAAAAGTCTAACTTTACGACTTTTGGTATTCACAGAGGTCATTTACGAGTTGTATCTTTATATCCGCAGTTGGGCTGTACTCTCCGCACCCGAGCCGTACTCTCCGCACCCGGGTCGTACTCTCCGGCTCGGGCCGGATGAAGTGTAATCAGTGGGCCGGAATACAATTTTTTACAAAAAGGAACATCTGAAAGAAGCATGTAGTGATAGATTCCTTACCTTCGAATTACCCCTAGGCGTCAGACTGGATATGGAAGGTTTTCGTCCGCAGTACCCCTGCGCGTCGGAAGGTGGCGTCGTGCGGCTATGCGTCCGTCGTTGGCGTTGTGGTCACCGAGATGACGTCACCGCAGCTACTTAGATGCCCCCCTCGCGTGCTGACGTCAGTTCTTTCTTTTTCTGCGCCAGCAAGCGCAGATCCGGAGAGAGCGGTACCCCCAGACTGGGGGTCCTCGCCCTTTACTGTCGGCGGCCCCAGCATCGCTGTCGGCTCCGGCGCCTCATGGCCCCCAGGGATCCAGGCTTGGATCCCGGTCGACGCCAGTTGATCTTGTGACACCTCCACTGACCCCACCGGCACCACCTAGGACGTGGCCCGTGCCACCGGACGACGTCGTCCCCAGTTTCAGCCCCGATGTGGACACGGCGTCGGAACGGCGTCGCTCGACGCCGTTTCCGACGTCGATGGGGCCTTTCTACCCCTATGTCCAACCTCCTTATTTTCGGCCTGTACATCAGCCTTCGGAGGAAGGGGAGGACTGGGAGGGGTCTGAGGACCCTCTCACAGCTCAATGTGAGTATGACCCGGACTGGGCTGAGGAGCTGGGGGATGCCAGTGGTCTTGATACGTCTCCTGACCTTGGCATGCTAACTCCTCTTACCGTGGCTACGGAGGAGGGTGCAAGTTACGCAGTGGTGTTGTAGGGCGGCCGAGGCTCTCCACCTCCAACTCCTTACAGTGGCCCTCAGAACTAACCTCCTGACAGAAGTGCTCCAGCCGGCGTATCCACCGCTGCCTTTTAACCCCTTCGATGCTGCGCAGATTCCGCCGCTGTGCTGGCGGAATCTTGCGCGGGCGGGTTCATGACGGAATGGTTCCGTCATGAGCACAGCTCAACCGTGGGTCATGACGGAACCATTCCGTCATGAGCACCGAAGGGGTTAATGATGAACTTTCTGATGTTTTTTTGGGCACCTGGTCCAGGCCCAACACAGGGGCTCCTGTGGATAGGAACGTGGCCCACCGCCCGGCCCCGGGCGACCCCCTTTTCCTCCCCTAACCCCCTACCCCTGAGAGCTTGGTTGTGCAAGCCTCCACGTCCCAGAGCGCATTCCCTACCGCACACCCGGACAGGGAATCCAAGAGACTGGAACAGAAGAGGCACCCCGACACGTTCGCTTCAGAGCCACAGGCCAGTGCAGCAACAGTCTTAATGCGGCCGCAGACGTGGGACCCGCAAAGTCAGTCCCCCGCCACCACTGCACCAAAACCTTACTAGTCGTTTTTTCAGGCTCATCAAACGCCAGTGAGCGGCAGGATTCGCCACCAACTACCCATTTGTGCACCATCACCTCGGACCGGTGGGTTTTATAAATAGTCTGAAGGGGTTACTCGCTCCCCTTCGAGTCTACCCCTCCCGCCATGCCCCCCCCAGTACCACCGCATGTCAGGGGATCACTTGGCACTTCTTCAACAGGAAGTCGCGGCCCTCTTGGCCAAGGGGGACATGGAGCACGTTCCTGCGCCAGGTTGTGGTTGTTATTCCCACTACTTTCTGGTGCCCAAGAAGGACAAGGTCCTGCGTCCTATCTTGGCCCTCAGGGACGTAAATCGCTTCCTCCGGAAGGAGAAGTTCAAGATGCTAACTCTGGCTCAGGTCTTGTCTGACGTGGATCCGGGAGACTGGATGGTAGCTTTGTACCTGCAGGATGTATATTTTCACATTCCCGTCCTGACGGCCCACAGGCATTACCTGCGGTTCACGGTAGGTCACGAGCACTTTCAGTTTACTGTACTCCCCTTTGGCCTTACCAGTGCCCCTTGGGTGTTCACGAAATTGATGACGGTGGTCGCAGCTCATCTGCGCAGATCAGGGGTTCCAGTCTTCCCCTATCTCGATGACTGGCTGTTGAAGGTGGGCTCGCCCCAGACGGTCATCTCCCACCTCCAGACTAGGGTGAACTCCTGCATTTGCTGGGGTTCTTCATCAATGTGCCGAAGTCTCACCTGATTCCCTCTCAGAAGCTCCTCTTCATCGTAGCTGTTCTGGATACGATGCTGTTTCGGGCCTATCCTCCCAAACGGTGAGCCCAGGATATTCAGGCTATGATTCCGATCTTTTAGCCTTTATGCTGGGTTTCGGTCAGGATGACCCTGAGACTGCTGGGCCTCGTGGCCTCCTGCATCCTGCTGGTTACTCATGTCAGATGGCATATGCGGGCTCTGCAGTGGGACCTGAATTTCCAGTGGGCGCAGCATCAGGGGAACATGTCCGATTGTGTCCAGATCTTGGAGGGCACTGCACAGCAGCTGCAGTGGTGGCTCACAAACCGGTATTGGGTCCATGGCAGATCCCTCTCCCGTCCCCAGCCGGAGCACACAGTAGTGATGGAGGCGTCCCTCCTGGGCTGGGGGGCCACATGGGAGAGGCGAAGATCAGAGGCTCCATATCAACCTTCTGGAGCTTCGGGCGATCCGACTTTCACTGAAGGTATTCCTTTCCTCTGTCAAGGGGAAAGTAGTGCAGGTGTTCACAGACAACACCACCGCCATGTAGTACTGCAACAAACAGGGCGGGGTCATGGACCCTATGTCAGGAGGCTCTGCGCCTCTGGACATGGCTGGAACAGCAGGGCATTTCCCTGGTGGTTCAACACCTGGCAGGTTCACTGAGCGCCAGGGCAGACGAACTCAGGTGCAGTATGGATCACGAATGGCATCTTCACTCGGACGTGGCGCAAGGTCTCTTTCGATAGTGGGGAGAGACTTGGTTAGATCTGTTCGCCACCGAAGAGAATGCGCAATGTCAGCAGTTCTGCGCGTTGGAATTTCCTAGGCGGCACTCGCTAGGCGATTATTTTTGTCGCGAGTGGAGTTGCGGTCTGTTGTACGTCTTTCCGCCTATACCACTTCTGCCCAGAGTGCTGAAGATGATCAGGCGCGACCGGGCCCAATTCATTCTTGTGGCTCCGGATTGGGCTCGAAGAGTGTGGTATCCCGAGCTACTCAGTATGACGATCGATCCCCCGATCCGACTGCCTCTTCGGGTAGATCTTCTGTTGCAGCAGCAGGGGATGGTCCTCCACCCAAACCTGTCCAGTCTCCACCTCTTTGCGTGGAGATTGAGCGACGGCAGTTGATTCCGTTCGACTTGCCTCCTGAAGTCTGTGATGTCATTCTGCCAGCCAGGCGTCCCTCCACTAAGTTGGTATACGCCTGCAGGTGGAACAAGTTTGTGGCATGGTGCACAGCAAAGGCTGTGGATCCCCTTTCTGCCCCTCTCTCAGAAGTTCTTATGTTCCTTCTTTCTTTGGTCCAGCAGGGCTCTGAACTGGGCTCTATCAAGGGCTACCATTCAGCTATTTCGGCATTTTTCTCTCTGGCGAAAAAGGAGCCTCTGTTGGGGCTGCGCGCCCATTCTGGCAGGGCGACGGCTGCCACTACGGCATTGGGACGTGGTGTCCCCTTGCAAGACATCTGTAAGGGAGCTACTCGGGCCTCGCTCCCCACTTTTACTAAGCACTATTGCCTGGACAGCCAAGTCCGAAGAGACGGCTTCTTTGGCCGTTCTGTTCTCCGGGACTTCCTGGTGTGATATTGGTTCGCAGATCCACCACCGGGGTTGGTATTGCTGGGGTATCTATTCTAAGGTAAGGAATCTATCACTATGTGTTTCTTTCAGATGAACAAGTTACTTATCTTCGGTAACGATATATCTGTAAGAAACATTAGTTAGTGATAGATTCCTTACCTTAGAATTACCCCGAAGCTTCAGACTGGATCCGGAAAGTTTTCGTCTCAATTCAAAGTGCTCCCCTTTGGGGTCACTACTGCACCTTACGCATTCAACAAGTGCCTTACAGTGGTGGCTGTACACCTGCGCAGACAAGGCATCCATGGATGATTGGCTTATCAAAAGTGCCACCCGCCAGCTGTGCAGCGAACACACACAGGTCACAATACATCTCACAATAGATCCGCTTCATGGCTTAGGGTTTACCGTCAGCGCCACAAAATCCCATCCCCAACCCCCTGCAATTCTAGCCCTACCTAGGGGCTATTCTCAACTAAGTGGTAGGCTTAGCCTATCCAAATCCTGCCAGGATCCAGTCCTTTCAGGCACTGCTTCCCTTGTTCTAACCAAATCAACAATTCACAGTCAGAAGAGTCATGCACATCCTTGGCATGATGGCCTCCTGCATTGCCATAGTGCCTCATGCCAGGTTTCACATGTGTCGTTTGCAAGAATGTTTAGCGCAACCGTGGTCTCAGGCAGAGGGTAATTGGGACAATCTAGTGTTGATCGGCTGCCGCACATCAACTACCTGTAACTTCTAGCCGTTCACCTAGCTTTGAAGGCTTTCCTACTGCACCTGATAGGCAAGGTTGTTCTTGTCGGAATGGACAATATGACAGCCATGGGGGGACCCGCTCACCACAGGTGTCTTGACTATCCCAGAGCATTTCTCTCTGCCATAAAATGTATTTAACAGAATATCTTCCGGAGATGGACAACCATTTTGCTGACCTCCTCAGCAGGATTTGGCAACAAGTCCAAAAGTGGGAACCCCACCTGCAAGTCCTCCTCTGTTACTTTCACAGATAGGGGTGCTCACAGATAGACCTGTTCACAAGAGCGGAAAATACAAAGTGCACAAACTTTTCTTCCAGGTTACCACACCCACAGTCCAGTGGCATTGCCCTATGGATGAACTGGTCAGGGAAATGTGCCTATGCTTTTCTTCTTCTCCCTCACGCTCATCCTGGTGGCACCCACGTGGGCTCACCAGCCCTGGTTCAGTACTCTGCTCGAGCTCTCTCTTGTTTCCTACGAGAGGCTCCCCAACAAGTCGGACCTTCTTACGCAGAACCATGGAAAAAACAAGCACCCAGATCCCAGGTTCCTGTACCTTGCGATCTGACTCCTGAGGTCATAGAATCTGGATACCTTAGGATTCCATTTGAAAGCATTAGCACCTCAAGGAATCCTGTAGACCTACCACCCGTGCCTACTATGCAGCCAAGTGTAGAAGCTTTGTTTGCTACTTTCACTCATAACAAATTGACCCATTGAAAGCTCCAGTGCAAGACATTGTCTGTTACTTAATTCACTTTCAGGTTTCTAGGCTAGCCTTTACCTCCATACGTTTACATCTAGCCACCATGGGTGCCTACCTTCAGAATAGACAACACATCTCTCTCTTCAGGATAATGGTTGTGAAAGCTTTTATGAAGGGTCTCAAAAGGGTCATTCCTCCCCAGATTCCACTGGCACTCTCACAGAATCACAACATTGTACTCACATGACTCATGGGTCCTCCATTTGAGCCCCATTACACCTAACCCCTTCAGTTCCTCTCTTGAAAGGTGGCATTTCTAGTTGCTATCACCTCACTCTGGCGTGTCCGTGAGCTTTAGGCATTAAGCCTGGAAGAACTTTTATTCCAAGTACATAGTGATAGCGTTGCCCTCCACACAAACCCCAAATTTCTACCCAAGGTAGTCTCTAATTTCCACCTTAATCAATCAATTGACCTTCCTGTTTTTTTTCCCACAGTCTGATTCAGTTGCAAAATGGACTCTCCATACTTTGGATGTAAAATGAGCCCTCATGTATTAAGTTGATAGAACCAGACCATTTAGAAAGATGCAACAACCTTTGGTTGCTTTCTCCAATCCCCACAAAGGGAAGGATCTATCGATTTCAGGCATTGCTAGATGGATAGTTAAATGCATCCAGACATGTTATGCTGAGCAGGATTGTGCAGGCAACAGCGTTCTGACCATGGATAAATATTCACAGCAGGATATTCCAAATATTAACAATACATGCTTGCAGATGAGCTCTTTTCAGCTACAGGCTTTACTGCAAAACTATCACTCTGCTCCTGATGAGCCATACATCCTGATGGTAAGTCTATGCCGCTCTGGTAAAAGCACATCATATTACTTTATACAATTAATCTGCTCTGGTTCAATTGTATTTGTTTCCTTTACAAGTTTTGTAGAAGTTTCGGGGCTGAAATAATATATCAAATGTTAATGCAAATAATCTTCAAAAATTAAGAAAGCCTGTCTTCACACATCCTCCCCTCTTTTCTCCTTTTTTTTTTTTTTTTTGCATCTTCTTTCCACTACTTATAGTTTGAGGAACCAGTAGTGAAATTGTAGTTAAATATTTTTGGGCCTGGAAAAAAGACATTGAAAGATTTTTTGGTAGGATACACCAAGTATGGTAAACAGACATAATATCGAATAAAAAATATCGACAGGACAGAATATCGAGTTTTTAATATAGAATGGACAGAATATCGAATTGCCAAAATATAGTGGTGAAGAATATGGAAAATAAGGTAAGAAATATTGATTTAAATAATATAGAAGTAAGTAATATCGACAGTCATAATATAGTTGTTAAAAATATCGAATTTTTTTATAGTGTTTTAAGTGTTAGTATATGTGTTAAAAGTATGTATTAATTTTGGAATGTATGTTTGAATATTTTTAAAGTAATGATTTTTATGTTATTTAATTTTTGTGTAATTTAATTCCGTAGCGGGTTGTGGGTTTATAGGGGATTAGGGTGGGAAGTAATTTAATTATAGTACATTAAATAATAATTTTTAGGAATTATTAATCATTTTTATTTAATTTTGCGGTTTACTTCTGTAGCGGGTTGTGGGTTTATAGGGGAATAGGGTGGGAAGTAATTTAATTGTTATTAGGTAATTATTAATTGGTATTGAAAATTAATTGGTTTGCTGATTAATTATTAATTGGTAAATGATTTGTATTAATTGGTAATTAATTTGTATTAATTGTTTAATTGATAATTATGTTAATTGTATTAATTTATTATTTGTAGCAGGTTGTGGGTTTATAGGGGAATATGGTGGGAAGTAATTTAATTTTAAATAATTAATTATTGAAATAATTTTTGTATATTGATAATTAATTTATTAATTAATTATTAATTGGTATTTTTATTGATTAATTTTTGGTATTGAAAATTAGTTGGTTGTTAATTGATTATTAGTAGGTTATTAATTAAAAAATAATGCATTGGTATTTATAATTAATTAATTATTAAATATTGTGTGATTGGAAATTAATTTTAATACTTTTTTGTGGGTATTAATAATTAATTTATTTTTAATAAAATATTAAATTATTATTTTCCCTACTATTGCACTCACTGGAGTGGGAATAATAATTTTTACCCCTACGCTATCCAACGCTTTCCCTACTGTTGCACTCTTTGGAGTGGGAATAGTAATTTTTACCCCTATGCTATCCAACGCTTTCCCTACAGTTGCACTCACTGGAGTGGGAATAGTAAATTTTACCCTCGCACTATCCAACACTTTCCCTACTGTTGCACTCTCTGGAGTGGAAATAGTAATTTTTACCCCTACGCTATCCAATGCTTTCCCTACTGTTGCACTCTCTGGAGTGAGAATAGTCATTTTTACCCGCCCGCTATCCTACGGAAAAAATATTGAATATGTTTAATTAATATTACGTTAATATATATGTATTATTATTATGTTTTTACTTACAATAATTATTTATTAATATTAAAGTTATTTAAAATATTGAATATGTTTAATTAATATTACGTTAATATATATGTATTATTATTATGTTTTTACTTACAATAATTATTTATTAATATTAAAGTTATTTAAGTATTTTTATGTATGTTTCAGTTAATTATATGTATTATTTCATTAATTTTACATTACTTTTAAGACATTTAAAAAATTCGATATTTTGACTAACTATATTTTTTACAACGATATTTTGGATTCTATATTTTTGTACTTACCTGTTTGGAGATAGGGATTCGATATTTTGGCATTCTATATTTTTTCCTCTATATTTTTGTAGTTCGATATTCTCCTTCTCGATATTTTGTCAGTGATCCCCAAGTATAGAATCCCATGACCAACCCAATTCAACAGTTCACATTTGTTGTCCTGGTGTATCGTGAAGAGTGCTGTGCTCTGACAGGTGGCTGATTTATGTAGACTTTATTAATCTGTTATTATTTAATTATTTAAGCAGTTGTGGATCCCCCGGGTGGGCATCATGGGCTTCCAGGGTCCCCAGACCACAGGTTAAAAAACACTGCTTTAGTAGAGAAGAGTAAAGGGAAACTCCACCCATTCAGTTAGTGTCCAGTCTCAGCAAATGTCCCTGAAAGGAAACATCCATCTAAATAATTAAGAATTGGCCAAACTGCAGATCATGAATAAGTATTGCAGTTGTGGCTATCTCTAACAATGTATTCAGTATCTTCCACAGCCAGCTCTTTTTTGTCAGGAAGCTCTGTTCCTAATATTCTTTATTGTTAACTGGTGTACTGTTTTATAAAAATGGTAATTCTTCCTATTCGCCCTATTATCATCTAATAATTTCCAAAGGATAAATCTACCTACAGATTCAGCATCTTAAGACTTGTCTCCCCAAGTTTCAGACTGGTTCAGAAAAATGTTACCCTAGCAGTAGCTCACCAGTGCCACTAGTGGCACCACATGGCTTTAGTCACGACTCTACTTAACCATATCGGCCAGTAACAAGTTTAGTCATACACGCCAAAGTCGCTTCATGTTTATGTGCCTCATTAACCTGGTCTGGAGCGCTGTTGTGCTTCACCGGCAAAATATCTTCCATCTTCAACAGCCATTAGGTCAAATATCGTCTCAAAGATTTCAGCATTCAAACTCTGCTATAGGCGTGGCATGTGAATATCTTTATTGGATACATGAAATCTGCATGTGGCATTTTGGATCTGGTAATAATGAAGGGGCCTGCCCCTCATGTCACCTGATGCACCCGTAAGCCATCAGGATGCCAATTGTTTTTGGCCAAGGCATGGAGGGAAATGCCAAAGTATAATGCTTCTCCTACAGATAAGTCACTTGAGAGGGGATAATCTTCCAAGAAATTTGAAAAGCCCAATTGGAAGAATAAATCCTTTTCCTCAAAGAAACAATCCAGTTTCTGGGCCCATTCTGAGTCAGAATGCCGTTCCTAAATGCTGGGCTCTTCCTTAGAGCCAGTTCCAAAGCCACAGAAGATATAACTAGAATTTATGATTCCATGTGCTGACCTCACAAAAGTGGAAGTTTTCTGTCTGGCTGTATTAGACACCTTTTAGGCAGCACTCGCAGAAGTGGACTTACTCCTTCAGACTTGGCAACTCTGGAGACTCAAGACACTTTCCACCTCCACACCCCAACAGGCTCCAGTGCCTAAAAAGAAGTTGCAGTAGCAGCACCATCTCCTGTTCATTCAGTGGCATCCACAGGGGCCATCTGAACCCTGTTTTGACGTTGTATTCTGAGCCATTACTTGCACCGTCTTTGAAATCAGCTAAAAGTATCCTGTTGGCTCAAGAGAAGGTCAGAGCATAACTTGAAAGTCAGTCTCTTGTTAGTGGCCAGACATTTGCAGAGTAAATAAATGAAGACTGAGACCACTCAATAACTGATTTATAGATCAATGAAAAGGTAAAGGATTTTATTGCAAAATCTCAAAATAGGCAATACAGAAAAACGCAAACGTTGTGTTCGAGGCATATGAGCTGCAGATCACACACTGAGCATAGATCGCCATCTGGTGTTGGGCCCGGATATGTGCACTTGTTTTTGTCTTGGAAAAGTCTTTGGAAGTCACGGGATAGGTGACTCCTCCTCTGGATCATAGTGCGCATGGGCATCGGCTCCATCCTTAGATTTTTTTTTGCCGGCAGGGAAATGATGGAGTTTTGTAAGAAAAAGAAAAGATGCCCATGTATGCTGTATCTAAAAAGGATAATACTGGAACAGATAAAGGTAGCCAGGTGGGCATGTGTGGATCTGCAGCTCTACATGCCAAGAACAGATGCATACTGGTAAGTAGCATTTTCCGTTCAAGGCATATGAGCTGTAGATCACACACTGAGCATAGATTGTATAGCAGTACACATCTCTAGCGGCGACCACCAGTATCTGTTACAGTAGTTTGAAATAGTGTTTTAAGTACAGCCTGGCCCACAGTAGCTTTTTGTTTTGTTTGCACATCTACACAATAGTGTTTTGTGAATGTGTGCGGTGTAGACCATGTGGCTGCTTTGCAGATGTCATCTAGGGGAATGCTCCCTAAAAATGCCATTGAAGCCCCTGGGCTTTAGGAGGAACAGATAAGGTGTGTTTAGCTTTGTGATAGCAAATATGTATGCATTTGACAATCCACCTTGCTATGCCAGATTTGGATATGGGGTTGCCCTTATGTGGTGGTGAGAAGGACACGAAAAGTCCCCTCTATACTAATCCACCACTAATCCTTTTTGGGTTCCAAAGTAGTGTGCTACTCGACGAAAATCGCATCTACTCCTCGTCAGGGGTAGTAAGCGCTATATAAATACAATTACAATACAATGCTAAAGCCAAGAGGACTCTACCCACTCCACCTAGAGCACACTCTACGTGAAAGAAAGTAGTCTCTATGGCCTTCATGCGGGACACCCATATAGCTCATAGAAGCAAAGCAACTACCTGGTCCACACCACACACTTTCACAAAACATTACTGTGTGGATGTTCTAGCCTGCCAGCACGTTAATGTTGGCCAGGTGGCTCTTCATGGACTTTTCCAATCTGCTGGAACAACCACTGGCTAGCCATCGCTTTTCCGGAGGACTGCTTTACAGTCTGTGCACAGCATGTGTATCTACAGCCACATATGCCGCAAATTGAAAATGTTACTTACTCTATAAGCATCTGTTTGTGGCATATAGTCCTGTAGATTGACATGCACCCACCACCCTCCTCCCCAGATGCCTGTGGCCATTGCATTATTTTCCTCTTTTGACAGACATCTCTTTATATATCGCATCTGATGGAGACTTCTAGCTGCAGATTCCTCACCTTAGAATGATCCCCAGGCGTCAGACTGGATCTGGAAATTTTTCTTTAACAGTACCGCTGTGCGCCGTAGGTGGCATCGTTCAGCGTTTTGTCATCGACGTTGGTCACGCTGAAAGTAACCTACTTGGTGAGTATATAGGTGCCACGCCAGCGCTCTAACGTCAGTTCTTTTCTTTCTGCTCCAGTCAGCGCAGATCTGGGAATTTTTGCCTAACTTTTTTCAACGTTTTGTCGAAGTCTTTTTGAATTTGTTTCTCTTGGTGTGGCAGGAATATCATCTAAAAAGGCCAGCTTCAGGCCCTGTTGTTCCTGTCACTGCTCGATGCTGGTGACTGACTCACATCTTGTGTGCCTTTGGTGCCCCGAGCATGACAAACAATCCGAGGAACTGCTCCGATTGCAGTGCCATGCTCCCCAGAGGCTTTGAAGGAGCGATGTTGCGACGATCCAGATCTTGGTCGAGGGGATGGTCCCGGGAGCGGTCACGGAGTCCGAGAAGTCATCTGTCTATTCAGGTAAGTCCCGCCACAAGAAAGAGAAGTCGTCAAAGTGTACTTCGACCCGTCCGTCGGCCGATGAGGGAGAGTCACTCGAGGCCTGGCTGTGCGATTTTGCCAGCGTCTGGGCCGGCTCTGCCCCTCCCTGAGATTCCGAGGGCTGGAGCGACAACCGCCCAATTAAAGGAGTTTTATGAGGCTGTGCACCTCATTTTGGGCAGTCCGTTCGCTCTGGTACACCTTCTGCCCCTGTCAGTTTGGGAGGGGCCCTATTTTATCCACGCTGGCGCCTCCAGCGCCAGCCAGGCCCCAGGGATCTACATATAGATCCGGATGGGTCCGGCACTGGTCCAGAGACCGACGCCTCTCCATGTATACACCAGACTCAGACACTGAACTGGAGGAGAATGGATCCTGAAGGATACCACCTATATTATACCAACATTGACTGGTGTGAGGACTAGATACTTCTCCAGATACAGGCATGCTTTTTCCCCCTAACGTGGCTACGGATGAGGGAGCTTAATTCGCAATGGCGGTGGGGAGAGTGGCTGAGGTCCTGGACATTAACTTGCCATCAGTGGCTGTCAAGACTAACGTCTTGATGGAAGTGCTTCAGAACTGCTTCTCACATTTAATGATGCACTTATTGATGTCCTGCTTGGGACCTGGTCCAAGCCAACACAGGGACTCTTGGGAACAGGACAATAGCCTGCCGCCATAGCCCGAGTCATGGGAACCCCAAATACCTCACGGAACACCCTACCCCGGAGAGATTGGTGGTCCAAGCATCCACTTCCCAAGTATATCCTGGCATATTCCCAACCGCACCCTGGATCAGGAATCCAAGAGGCTGGACATCTTAGGCAAGATGATGTCTTCTTCCACCAGCCTGGCACAGCAGTCCGTAAACATCACATGCCTTTTGGGCCGCTATTCCCATTGTCTGTGGGATAAAGTTGCGCAGGTGCTGTCAATGGTACAGAAAGAGGTCCAGATCATACTCTCCCAGGCTGTTGCTTATGAAAGGGATGCAGCTAAGTTCACCATTCATTGTGGACTGGACACCACCGGCTCACTTGGCAGAGAGGTTTTATCAACAGTGGCCCTATGGCACCATGCCTAGTTGAGGGCTACGGACTTTCCTGGGCTATCCAAACATCATTTATGGACTTGCCCTTAGATATCACCCATCTTATTGGAGGCGGATTCGGTGCTGGAGCGATTTAAGGACAGCAGGGCTACGGTCAGGTCCTTGGGCCTTTCCATGGCCCCTCGTCACCCTCAATCTGCTATTCACTTCTTTCATGGCCATGAAAAGGGCTTCCAGCCGCTTCTGTACTCTCCCAGCCACCGTGGTGTGCAAGTTTCCCAGCCTCTCCTTGGCCGAGGAGGTGGTTACTACAGACCCCGTGGGTCGGGCAGCCAGAGGTCAGGCCAGTACACCAATCCCCCAGCAGGTGCAGCCGGATAGTCTGCCCTCTTACCATGATGGGCATCCAGTGGGAGGCATTATTTGCCATTACCTGCCCCAGTGGCAGTGAATAATATTGAACCTGTGGGTTTTGCAGATCGTCCGAAGGGCTACTCTCTCCCTTTCGAAACTGCCCCTCCCTCCATGCCACCTACTTATGACAGACTGATGGAGGACCGTCTATCTTTTCTCCGGCAAGAAGTGATGGCTCTCTTAGTCAAGGGAGACATAGAGAGAGTGCGGAAGAGTGACCCACGGCTTCATCTGGCAAGCAACATCTTCCTTGGAGCAGAGGAGCTGGGTCCCTGCACGTTAGCAGGCACCCAAAATGATGACAAGAGAGTCTCTGCCAGAGCGAAATCGCCAGACCAAACAGCACTGCACACAAGACCCCCAGCCATCAACTGACGGTACCCGTGAGGCACAGAAACCCTCCCTAGCTGAGCCCCCCTTGGACTCCACTGGACTAGCCCCACGGGACCCACCTGCAGCCTCTCTTGCCACACAGCAGGAACCACGAGAGCCTCCGACCGCAAAACCTGGGTCCCAGAAGCACCGATGGACCAGAGTCCCACAGCCTTGGGAGAAGTGGACTAACAGTGCTTCAGGGGTCCTGAAGCCCTCAAGAGCTGAGCCCACCTTTGGGTTTGGCCGAACTGGTCCCCCAGTTACTGCCTGCAGCCTGTTTTGCAGGCTCCCATACAACTGCGAGTGCCTCCTGCAGTGCAACCCCGCCGGAGAAACCACCACTACAGCTAAGCCCACCAGGCCGAGTTCCAATTAACCAGCAGTGTCCCTACATGCCAGAGCATCTCAAGGACTGAGCCCCTGTGTCAGTCCCTGCTTGTAACCTTTTTGTGACCAGACCATTCCCCATTGATTTGAACGGGGCACCTGACGCTGAATTGCACCTCTGCACCCGGACGCCCCAGAGTCACCCGAGGTGATCTGTTGGTGCTGCCTTGGACCCTACCCCATACTTAATTAAACTCCAGAAGGAGAGCCCCTTGAGACGCTGCCAAGTGCCTGTATGCAGTAAGTGTTTATTTCGTATAGGATAACATTACTGCCTAAAAGATACAAGTGCCAGTGTATTGCTGTACACTGGAAAACTGTGATAACTCAAAAGCAAGTGTATTTCTGTATACTTTCCAAGCAGTGATATTTCAAAACAAAGTACTTACCAATAACAAAGTTCTAGGTGTTTAGAATATATGTAAAATAAGTGTTATTTTTCTAAATTGGTGTTGATCTCCTGTTTGAGTGTGTGCATCATTTATTGACTCTGCGTAACAAATGTCTAACACTCCTCTCTGATAAACCTAAAGCTTCTCAACCACACTACCCCTAAGAGAGCACCTTGGGATTGCTAGAGTAAGCCCCTGTACACTTATAAGGGATGCCTGGTCTCTTTGCATAGCATACCTCTTTTTAGTGTACTTTTTAAAGAGCCAGCTTCCTATAGATACCATCCAATCTGCATAGACCCCTCAGTGGGTGCTGCTGATTCTAGCGTATGCCCTGGTGCTGGGGGCTGATCCGGCCTTCTTCCTCAATCCAATAAAGAAGATGTTACTGCATCTCTTGGCATGCCACAGGGCCCCACTGGACCTTTTTAGGTCTGTTTTGGTTCTCTTCGGTGGGTTCTACCTCCCATACCTCAGTGTCATTCGATCCCTCCGTTCCTAAGGGAACACTTCTTGTACTGACTGGAGACATCACAGCATCAACACCCTTGCTAGTAGCTCCTCCAGTTGTATAGATACTGACCCTGGCGCTGCATGCAGAGCAGGCTCCCTTTAATCTGACGATTATCTTAATAAAATCTATTAGGGAGGCACAGAGGATATTGGAAGAGGCCAGGTATAGGCATGATCTCAAACCATGATTAGCAGACAATGGAGGCTATTTTTGGCCCTGACTTTAAACCCATACAAATTCCTCACACCATACCTAATGGTTCTCGTTGCCACCCCTCTGTTCTGATAATTCGTATTATCTAACCCCTCAAAATGCGGGTGGTCTAGACACTTCCCCTAAGACTGATATTGAGTTTCCCACTGGACCATCCCTCCCCCACCCCCTGCCAATCCACTCCTTTACCACCCCAAATCAGCTTTGTTTAATGCTTCAAAGAAAGGGAATCACTGTGCTAGAACTGCCTCTGCCAATGGAAACACCCTGACTAAATGTCTGCAACCAGATGCAGCATCATCAGAGCCCTTGTTTCCTTTTTGGCTCAGTATAAGCGGTGTACAAGAAGGCCACTTGGGACCCTGGCTTTGAATCGCCTGATTGCCAGATTGTGCAGCACCATGAGATTGTAACTTACCTTCCCTCACCAGAAAGATTAGTTTAGACTTCTTCCTTGACTAAGTAAAACCTTGATGCTTTTCTCACAGCATCACTGCACAGGAATCCAAAAGGGCAAGCCTGGATGGCATGGACTCAGTGACTAGAGCTATGAGCTTGTCGGTGACCTTGTAAAAGCACAAGTGACTTAGGTCAACTAGGTTCTCGATAAATGTGCAGGCAGCTCTAATGGATATGCCTTTTGATGGATTGTGCCTTTTGGGAGCAAGGCTGATGCCACGTTGGAGAGATTCAAGGCAGGGAGGGCAAATGCCCAGTCTTTGTGTCTCCATTTACTTGCCTGAGAATACAGTTTCAGAAAGTTTGAAGCTTTGTTAGAGGACACAGCTTCAGGCCCTCCCAACCAGCTGAGGCGATAGAAGTGTATGTCAAGCCCAGCAGCCCTCTCTTCTTATTGCGCCCCCCTCGCCAAACATCACAAGGAAAGTCACTTTAGCATTGCCTGGAAAGCCACGACTACAGAATAATCAGTATTATACATTCTAGAAAAGGGTGTTTTCCATACCTTTCCAACAGGCACCTCCCTAGATCCCTCCCCCTCAACCCCTTCAGTCCGAGGAACATCTGTGAACCCTGCAGCAGGATGTGACAGCCCAGTTGCAGAAAGGAGCAATGGAGTTGGTTGCAGAGTAGGAAATTGTGCAGGGGTGCTACTGTCCGGTTTCTAAGACAAATAGCAGTATTTTTGCGATACTAGACCTCAGGCTCTTAAACTTTTACTTCCAAAAGGAAAAGCTCATGATGCTATCCCTGGCTCAGGTTCTTTTGGGGGTGTAAGAAGAAGACAGGATGGTGTCCATCGAACTTGTAGAATGCGTATTTCCACATACTGATTCTGCAGTTGCACAGGTGATATCTGTTTTGTGGTAGGGTCCACTCACTACTAGCTTGCGGTTCTACTGTTCTGACTGACATTGGTTCCAAGGGTCTTCGCCAAGATGGTGGCGGTGGTGGCTGCTCATCTGAGGAGATCTGGGGATTCCACATTACCGTACCTAGATGAAGGCTGCTCAAAGTCATTTCTTTGGCATGGGTGATGTTGTATCACCTGCAAGGGATATCTTCCTTGCAGTTTGACTTGTGTTTTACCACCAAACTGCCCAACTCCCACCCTGAGCCCTTTCAGCGCCTCCTATTCATAGGACCAGTACTGTATGCGACATCTTTGCAAACCTTCCTCCCCCTCAGGGTATCTTGGATATTCTGGATATGATTTTGATGTTTAGGAGGGAGAACAAGTTCAGTCCAGAAGGGTCTACGTCTGCTACTCCCATCATCAACTTGGTCACATATGCACACTGGGACATGAGAGCTCTCCAGTGTGACTTAAGGTTTATTTCCATCACAAGAGCAATCTTTCAGATACCATTACAGTCTGCTGGTTCGCTGTAACAGATCTCTGTTGGTAGAGTAGCACCTCTCTCAAGGTAAGTCGTGCTACCCTTCTCCAACAATGGACGCTGCCACCCAGGGATGGGGTGTGCACCTGGAAGAACTGAAGGTCAAAGGACTCTGGTCACCAGAGAAGCAGATGCCTCACATCAACTTGTTTGAACTATGGGCACTTCTCCTAGTCTTGAAGACATTCCTTCATCTTCACAGTAGGACTGTCTAGATTCTGGTAGACAATATGACCACAATGTGGTGTGTCAACGGGTAGGGCCTCACCTGTTTTGTTGGTAAGCATTAAAGTTCTTTGCTTTGGCACACCATAATGTGATGTGGGAAGTCACTAACCATCGGGCCGGCTCACTGAACACAAAGCCCAACAGTCTCAATTAGCATCATCTTGCCGACCAGATCTAGACCATCTTTGCCCTGTGGGTCACACCTTACAAGAATACTTTTGTCATTGGGGAGAACACTCCATTCCCACAGTTCTTTGAACTCCAGTATCCATCGCAGGGAGCCTTGAGGGATGTGTTTTTGTTGAGTTGGAGTTTTCCATTGCACTGCATGATTCCTCCCTACCCTTAATTCCTCCACGTCTGAGAAAGAATTGCCAGGTCCGGGACCATTTATAGACACACCTGTCCGAGGTCCTCAGTTTCACTCTGTGCAGTAGACACCATTTTGGGATACATTGCTGCTTTTTTTTGCATTTATTTACCTTCCAGACCAGACACCCCTTTTCAAATCACCAACAATGATGATGAGGTTCTTGAAGGTACTTCCTTTTTGATACCCCAGTGGGGCATAAACGTGATTTTGACTTTTTTGATGAATGCTCTTTGGAGCCTCTTCACAACTGCAAGTTATGCCTGTTGTTGTTCAAAACACTTTTTCTATTGGCCATCATATCAGTGAGCCATATCAGTAAATTGCAAGCACTGGGATTTAGTGAATCTTTACCATGGTTTCTCCCACACAAATTAGTCCTCAGAAGTAAGATGGTTTTCATTCAAAGATTTTGAGCCCTTTCAATCTGGGAAAAATCTATTACTCGTCCTACCCTTACCCTCCACTTCACCCCATCACGGAGGAGAGTTTGCACTGGCTGGGCCCAAGGAGAGTTGTCAGTTTTTTTATTTACTGCACAAATGTGATTAGGTCTGACCACAAGGTTTTTGTGGGATATGCAGTTGGCAAGAAAGGCAGGGCAGACCAAATAAGGACTCTCCTCCACTGGATAATACTGCCTATAAAAATGTACTAAGCCCTTACCAAAAAGGACCCGCTGAAAGGAATCTATGCTCACTCCACCAGAGTCTTCAACATCAGCGCTTGCCAGGGCTGCTTCTGTGGCTGAGATTTGTCATGTGGCGACATGGGCTTTCTGTCATACCTTTGCTAAACATTATTGCTTGGATTCAGATGAGAGTACGGGTGGCCATTTTGCATGCTCGGTGCACCAGGATTTCTTTTTTTACCGTACCCACACACCCACTCCTAGGGCAGAAACGTCTTTGGAATCTGTTTAAAAGGTGAATAATCTACATGTAGAAGTATCCATCAGAAGAAAACAATGCTTACCTGTGGTAACAGTCTTAGTGATTGATAATGTATCTACCTCTACGTTCCTCTGTGATCCCGCCCTTCTTTATATTTTGAAGGATTGGCATTGACCACATTAATAAGGTTCCAATTTAGATTGTTGCACTGCACTCAACAGACTGATTATCGTTTTCTCATATATATACGTTTGAGGGCACCGGAAGAAATGAACAGGGAACAGACATCAGACACCGGGATGGGTGTTATATGGCTCCAGTGTCGTCACCAAAGCTTCGCTTCTGGTAACAAGAATGAACCAACACCCGCTACCGGTGCAGGAGAACTTTAAAAAAGTTTACAGATCCAGTCAAGCACATGGGAATATTCAACAGATGAGAAATATGCAGGTAGATAGAATGTCAACCAGAAAGATCATTCCAAAAGGCAAGAATATATATTTTTTTCAAATTGTATTTATTTGATTTAATTGGCTCATATACAGCAAAGGAACATTGCATCAGGTAAACCATATAACAAAAGCGTGCTATTGTATTGAACAGTATCCCACAACATGGTTCTCATATAATTCCATAGTGATCGTCTTTCTTGTTACATCTAGCTGTGTTTACTGGAACCGAGCCATATTACAAAAATAACTAACAATGAAGTGAAATAATATAACAATAAAAAGGTAGAATATGCACATACAGAGCATCAACAGATACATTGGGAATGCACAGCTATGACTCGTAGGTTGGGGTTCATATTGCATCAGCCGGGGCCAACTCCGCATAGGGGTAAGAATGGGAACAAATCGTCCTAACGGATTACATCTGGAATAAGTGAAGGACATGGGTGCCAGGGTGGCAAAAAAGCTGTGGCAGACCCCTTGATAGATATCCCACCAGAGGGCCCATATGTAATCAAAACACTTCCAATAATCTGTGAGCATATCTGTCAATTGCTCCATAGTTAGGCCTTGCCACAACTGGACATGCCATTGTGCATGGAAGGGGCCAATAGTTTCTTCCATGCTGCTGCTAGTGCCATCTTGGCTGCCCCCAAACACAACCATATTATGGATCTGTCCCTCATCGTTTGGTGTTTTAATGAGGGGTCCTGAAGTCTCAGCAGGATTAACTCGGGCGTCTGGGGCAAGTGGTAGCCCAGGATGTCCCTCATCTGGGCCAGGGTCTTACTCCAATATGATTTGATCGATGGACAGTCCCACCAAATATGCCTGAAATCCCAGAAGAAACCACTCCCCCTCCCAACTGCCCTGGCATAGATAAGGTCTCCCTTCTAGCTGGGTGCCCTATACCAGTGGTGAGAGTACAGGTGCATGAACCCTCTACCCCTAGTGTCTAAGTGCATTCTTAGACATTGTCAGTGCAGTGCTGCCATTAAGAGTATATGGAGCTGGGAGTTTGTCATTACGAACGCCACAGCACCATAATGGCTACACTGAAAACTGAGAAGTTTGGTATCAGACTTCGCTGCACATTAAACCCACAATTATGCCAGTGTGGGAATTAATGAAAAATGCACACAGAGAGCATCTTAGAGATGCCCCCTGAAAAATAACCTACCACTAGTGTCCAGGCTGAGTGGCTGCTTTCAGCTGCCACCATCAGACATATTTCTGGACCCCTGGGTCGAGAGCCTGCTGCTCTCGGGCGCCTAAAAGAAGGCACATCCTGGGACGAGGTGCCAAACCTCCTCCCCCAGGATGGGCAGGTTTCACAAAGGGGAAGCTCCGCCAAGGATTCTTTCATCATTTTAAAAGATTTACTTAAAGTCCCAGACCCTGCACCAAAGAATCTGCCAGACCTCAAGGCAGCTGAAGAGAAATGCCTTAAACTGGCCATATTCTTCGAGGAGAAGATTCAGAAAATTCTTGCTTCTCTTCCTCCTGTCGACCTCAGTATCACTGAGGAAGACTGCTTTAACTCAAACCCTACCACTCCCCATCTAAACTCTCTCGGACCAGTCACTATTGAAGAGGTCTCAACCACGCTAGATACTATCAAAAGCGGATCCCCTAGGGACCCGGTCCCCCTACGCATCCTTAAGAAAGTGGCCTCCACCATCGCCCCTCCACTCACTCACCTCATCAACACGTCACTGCTCCAGGGAAAAGTTCCCCCCAGCTGGAAGGCGGCTGTCGTCAAGGCGCTCCTTAAAAAACCTTCTCTGGACCCCTCGGATATGACCAATTACAGGCCAATCTCTCTCCTCCCCGGAACCAGTAAAATCGCTGAAAAACTAGTTAACAAAAAGCTCTCGCAGTATCTGGAGACCAACAATCTGCTCAGAAGCTCGCAAACTGGATTCCGCCCAGGGCAGGGCACAGACATCGCCCTACTTGCAGCAGTGGAGGAGGCCAGAGCCCTTTTGGACGCAGGAGGATCAGTGGCAGTGATCCTCCTGGACCTCAGTGCGGCCTTCGACACCGTCAACCATCGGGTCTTAATCCAGCGACTCAAGAACATCGGTGTCGAGGGCACTGCTCTGACTTGGTTCAAATCTTTCCTTGGCCACCGCTCCTTTCAGGTCTGGGAGAATGACACCCGCTCTCCCGAAACCCCCCTCCAATGTGGTGTGCCCCAGGGTTCATCTTTAAGCCCGACATTATTCAATGTCTACATGTCCCCATTGGAGGAGGTTGTCACACCGTTCGGAGTGAAAATCATCAGCTATGCTGATGACACTCAATTAGTGGTGTCTCTATCTCACCCAAACCAAGAACCATCGGACCTCTACAACTGTCTTGCAGAAATTCAAGGATGGATGAATGTTTCGTCATTGAAACTTAACGGTTCAAAGACAGATATTCTCCTCCTTGGTCAGAAGGGGTTTTCCCTCTCTCAGACCATTTGGCCCCCCTGCTTAGGTGAACCCCCAGCCCCCAAGTCTGAGATCAAGAGCCTGGGAATTTGGCTTGAAAAAGATTTGTCTTTTAAGACTCAAGCCAAAAAAATCGCTGGGACATGCTTCGGGCTTCTTAAATCTATCAGGAAGATTTTGCCCTTACTTCCTCCTGTCTCCCAGAAACTGCTAATCCAAGGCCTTATTCTATCAAGGCTGTATTACAGCAATACCATCTATCTGGGCGCTCCCGAGGCAACCCTTAATAAACTGCAAATGATCCAGAACGCCGCAGCCCGGATTCTCACCAACACCCCGGCTAGATCCTCGGCCAAACCAGCCCTGAAACATCTCCACTGGCTCCCAGTGAGAGAGCGAGTTAAGTTTAAAGCTCTCTGCCTGTCACACAAACTCCTACAGGACAAAGGCCCCCCCATCCTAAAAAAATTCATCAGGCCCTACAAAGCTTCAAGATCCCTCCGGTCTGACCATGAATACCTCATCACTATCCCTAGAGTGAAGAGGGTACGCACTGGCGGACGGCGCTTCTCTGTCAACACAGCCCGCCTCTGGAACTCCCTCCCCCGTGACCTTAGGACAGAACCGGAATATCTCCGATTCAGGAAGCGGCTAAAAACTCACCTGTTTCCCTGATTTCCTTTTCCTCTTCTCTCCCCCCTGTTTTCCTCTGGCTTGTCCGGATCTTAGCGCTGGGATACTTACGGGTGACTACGCGCTTTACAAAAACCTACTAATAATAATACTAATAATAAAAGCTTGCCGCCTTTGTGAGCTTCCCCAGGCCACTTGCTGCTTTCAGCAACTAGTCCCCACTGGTTCTGACCCCCTCTTTTGGGCGGGAGATCCGGCGGGAAAAACAAGTGAGGAAGAGAGGTGTGCCCACCTCTGCCAACCCCACCCCTCAGGTAGGGAAGGCAAGGTGAAGCACAAGTCTCAGTCCCCACCATCTTGCAGACAGGGGGCCCAGCCAACCAGGGAAAGGCTTATGCCCCCCTCCCACTGGAGGGTGGCATAATAGAGAGTGTACCCACCCCAGGGAAGGGACCCATTGGTCCCAACCTTTTACCTACCTTTAACGCCCCTAAATCTATCTAGGGGCACCCCTGAACCTTGCTTCCTCCGACAAGTAACTACAAGAAGAAAAGAAGAACAACAGCCGTGACGAAGCAAACAAGAGGAGGACACCCACTGACTTGACCCCAGCCCTACCCGCCTGTCCCCACCTCGAACCTGCTCCAGCAAAATCCCGGTGTGTCCTGCTGCTAGCAACCTCGAGAAACCTGGAGGACCTGCCTGCCTTCCATCCCAAAGACTCTGTCTCCCATGAACACCGGATTTGTTCACCAACAGACTCCAGCTCCTCAAGGATCCGCAAGTTTGCACCACTCTGCACCCAACGCCCACAGCCCGAATTCGAGGGGCCCAACACCAAGACGAGGTCTCCCCGGTGATCCTGACCCGAGATCCGGTGACCCCTGACCTGCCTCCAGCTGACGCCTGCAGCCTCAAACCCGGACGGTCCCCCAACCGCGACCAGGAGCTGGTAAGAAGATCCAACCCTAAAAGGCGCCCCTGCACCCGACGCCCCACGGCCTTGAGTGTCCCAACTGACGGTGCCTAACCAGCCCCCAAGATCCCAACTTACCTCTCCAAGTGGTGGTTGCACCCCCCGAGCCTGCAGTGCTTTTGCAAACCAGAGACTCCGCATTGAAAGCTTCAGGACTTCCGATGCCAAGGCAGCACTCTGCACCCGGCCGCCCCAGTGCCGCTGAGGATGCATATTTTGTTCTGGCCCAAACCCCCATTTGCCCTGAGCTTAAGTCCAGGAGCTTTGCTCTCACAACCCTGTGGCCTGCTCGTCAGCAGCCAACAACAGGAGGCCCCCTATCCCCCTTTGGATAACATTGCTCTCTGCACCTGGCCGCCCTAGTGGCGCTGAGGGTGTAACAAGAGTGCATCCTTGACCCTGGGAGACCCCTGAGTCTAACCCCACAATACAAACTCCCACAACAAAGTACTTATCTTTGAACCGATAACACTATTTTCCTTCATAGGATAACATTGACTGTTTTTCTTTGAAAAGTTTCTAAGTGTGGAGTTGGAAAATCTATGAAAATCTTTTTACAACTGTACTAAATAACAAAAACACTTTTACTTACCTGTTTACAGGAAATATCCCAGTGTAGTATCCAGGTATACTACACTGTGTAAGAAAAGTAATCTGAAAGTAATGTACTGGTAATTTTACTAAAAAAGCCCATTCAAAGTATATGTACTGTATTTCCAAAGCATTGCATTTCTCAGTAACAGTACTGTACATCAAATCAAAGTGCATATACAATTATAATCCAAACTGCATTACAACTGTATATTTACTGCCAAGTATTTATCACTTACCTGTGCCAGGCTTGCTTGGTTCTAGAAAATAAACTAACTAAAAGAATATTTTTATACAAAAACAATTGGTCTGAAGTTCAGTCTTTGTGTGGGAATTCATTTGCTGACTGAGAGTGTACAACAAATGCTTAACACTGTCCTTTGATAAAGCCTTACTGCTCGACCACACTACCACAAATAGAGAGTGAGGTACTATCTACTTTACCTCTGCCTACCTTTTGGGTTCCACTGGACGCACACTATACCTCACTTTGGTACAGTAAATACAGAGCCAGCTTCCTACAAGCCTTTCGTAGACCTAACAACCTGTTGTGCTTAGGTATGTCTCTAAATAATGTGGTCCATTGTTTTTGTGGAGATTGAGTCGCTCAAAACCTTTTCCCAAAAGGTTCTATATCTTGGGCTAAAAGTGGTTGTCGGTGCAGTAGGAAGAGTGTAGCGAAATGAAATGGTCCCTTTAGATACCTTGGTGCACAAATTGCCCAATCAGGAGTAGATCCCTAGTGGCTGCTTGTCTGTACTCAGTCTGCGTAACCAATAGATCGGTTGGTTATAGTGAAATCTCCACGTTAGGTAAATTAAATCCCCTGCAGCAGTTAGCAAATTAAAGTATATCCCATCCATGGAACAAGTCCGAAATAGTGAGACATCCTCCTTCCCTCAATAAGTCAAAGACTCCCTGTGTAAATGCTGGTGGGAATGCCTCATTAAAAATGAATGCCAGTATACGGGAAGGGGAAGGTTGTAAGACCATTCTGCTGGGTAGCCACATCCCATACTTTTATGGTGGTTCTAGTAGGAGTGCTTAAATACACATTTGGGAGTCTAGAGTCTGTAGCTTTCCAAATAAGATGCCATATTGTTCTACCTGTAACCACCTTATCCATGTGGAGCCAGTGCTTCTCTGACTCTCTCAAGGACCTTTCAGAATCACCCGTATTAGTGCCGCTCTATAGTACACTAAGTTCGGCAGAGCGAGCTCTCCTTCCTGTTTAGGGAGTCGCAATAATTTTTTAGACAATTCAGCCCTACGATTTTGCCAGATATATTTGGTTATTTGGGATCGCAGAGAAAGAAAAAAAAATGGTTGTCAACTTCTACTGGAAGGCCCTGAAAGAGATAGAGGGCATCCCTGTCGTGTACCCCTTGCTTGGAAGAACGATTCCGAGACAGTCCCATTGACCATAACCCTTGAGCGGGGGTTAGCATAGTTAGCTTGAATGATCGAGACATAGTTATCCCCTGTCCGAAGAGGCAAAGAGTAGAGAAGAGAAGCGTCCAATCTACCCTGTCAAATGCCTCTTGGGCATCAAGTGCCAACAGCACTGCAGGAATGTTCTTCTTCTCTACTTTCACAATCAAGTGGACCACTCGTCTCAGGTTACCAGGAGTTTGTCTCCCCTTTATAAATCCTGATTGATCAGGGTTTATCAAATCTGGCAGAATGTCTTCCAGTCTGTTAGCTAGAATTTTGGTATAAAGCTTTGCATCTAAGTTTAACAAAGCAATCAGCCGGTATGAGGCACATAATCAATGGGCCTTCCCGGATTTAGGGAGAACAGTAAAGAGTGCATCTTCCATTGAAGGGGGGACTGCATGTTTTTCTCTTAAAGAGTTAAAGAGGGAGGTGAAATAGGGGTGTCAGATCTGCACTAAAGGGTTTGTAGACTTGGGCTGTTAGCCTGTCTGGGCCTTGGGATTTGTGCTGTTTCAATAAGTCAATAGCCATTTGGACTTCCTCCACTCATATAGGCTTTTCTAGCTCTGCCTGTTGAGCCTCTGAAAACCGTGGAACTGTGACCTCCTTCATGTAGTTTAGTGATAGAGAGGCACGGGCTGTGTCTTTAGAGTAGAGGGATTCGTAGAATCTCTTAAATATCTCGGCCTTACCTCCTTCCAAGTGAATCAGAGTCCCGCATTGAACCTATGTATTCCCACTCATGTTTTGCCCTTAACTGCCTTGCTAGATGTGAGCGTACGTTGTTGCCTTTTGGCAAGTATCTTTTTCATTTCATCCAGGAATATCTGAAAATTAATGTACAACACACTGAGCTTTTTTATGATTCATGCACCTCTTGTAGACTAAACTGTGCAGCTGTCTAGACCCTAAAGAACAGTTAGCTTGTTTTGATGTAAATAGAATGTTTGCGGTTAAAATAATTTTAAACATGCTGGTTTTAACTTTTAGGATCTGCAAGTACAATTGGTTAACCCGGAGGAAGTTCCAGTTGTGGAAAGTCTGACACAAGAAGTCCTGAAACTTAGAGAGAAGGTGACAATTCTGGAGTCACAAGGCCAAGACGGCTTTGGAAACCGATCTCAGGAGGTAGGGAGACTAGCCGTCTATTCTCAACCTATGTAGGATCCAAGTAATTCCTTTCCTAATTCATTCCATGCCACTTTCATTTTAAATTAGATTTCTTTAAAAATTGTAGTTCTGATCGATGGGTGGACAAGTTGTCTCTGACTGTGAATATTTCTCTTACTTGCAAGCAGTCATTCTCTTGAACTCTCTTTTAAATTGTAGAAATGTTCTACTAGTATATGTGATTGTCCTTTTATGTGTAAAAGTACTTGATGCTTAAACTAACTAATTTCTGTATAATGAGAACAGGATCCAGGGCTCTATTAACTTGTTAGTAAGACTGTCATGTGGCTACAAATGTTTTGGTTCTGTGTCTCGGTAAAAGTCGAGATCGCTCTTGCTCCTGAGGTTGCTTCTGTGGCTTGCTGTCGTCAAAATCACAAGGCCCAGGAAAGTGCTCTGCAAATCCTATAATAAACATAAAATATCAAAGCATGGGTCCTCTTCATCCCGCCATTCCCACCATTTGAAGTTGTGAAATACTGCAGGCACCTTCAGGCCACAAAGTCGGCCTCCGCTTTGGAAACTGACATTTCCCCTAGTCCACATCCAGTCCAATCCACAAAAGATTTTGGCGTCACCAGCTCCAAGACATTTGCTTGGCCATGGGCAAAATATTTGGTGTTTCACCAGATAACTCTGGAGCTCCTTCGAGCTCCATGGATCCGAGTGGATGCGAGTTGGTTTCCAATCGCTGGATTCGTCCCTTGCACAGACCGCTTCACTCGCCTGCAGTCCTCTTTTACTCTATGACCAGTTGCGACATTGGCTTCACCTCCGAGGATAATGCCATGTCCGACGCTTCCTAGGATGCCCAGACTGACAACCCCGGACAATATCCTGATGTCCCCAGCACCGGGCATGGATCCAACAGTTTTATCACACACTGAAATGAATCCCTTAACTGGACACCCCTCTGACCCGGACTATGCGTCATATACTGCTGATGATAATGATCAAGGTAATACTCATCCTGATGATGAGGACATTTTTGAAAACCTACAGCCAGTGGGCTAGATACCCTCAAAGAAATTGGCCTGCACTCACCCAACCCTGCTATGGCAACAGAGGACTGTACCTCATTCTCAACAGTGATTAGGAGGGCAGTGGAAGTCTTACACCTCATTCTGCCAACTGCAGAGTTCAAAACTAATTTTCTCACTAAAGTCCTGACCACATACAAACAAGTCAGGAACCTTTTCTGCTCTTCAATGAGGCATTGATTTATGTGCTGATAGGCACCTGGGCAAAGTCAGGATCTTGCCCACCAGTTAGTAAGCAAGTGGCAAGGCAGCATAGACCTGCTTCCTGGCAACCAGATACAACATCCCGCCTTAGAGAGTTTAGTAGTACCGGCAGCTGTAAACCCAAATGCCTTACCAACAACTTCCCCTGATAGAAAGTCAGCTAATGAAAACATTCGCAAAACGCATGCTTTCGTCCACCTGCCTTACTCTAAGATCAATGAATCCCTTTTGTTTCCTATTTATGTATTTGCACCCACTGTGAACTAAGTGCCAGAGGTTTTGCAAGCTGTCTTTGATGACATCCGAGTCACATTGTAACAACTCACCTGGGATGGTAGAGCTGTGACAAAATAAGCCATCAGGTCTGGCCTGGATATGACTGACTGGTTGGGTAGGGCAGTCGGCACCAGTGTGGTGCTAAGGTGCCGAGCCTGGATATGCTCCACAGGATTCTCTTCAAACATCCAGCAGTCCCTCGTGGACATGGCCATTCAACAATTCTCACCTGATTAAAGCAAAGGTGGGAATCGGCCTTAAAACGCTTCAAAGAGAGCAAGGCCACAGCTTGCTCGTTTGGCCTAGGTCCGCCTGCACACCAGTTTCTCCATATCACTCGCCCCTTTGGAGGCTTCGGATGGGGGTACCAGCAGAGACGCTAACATAAACCTCAGCAGAAGCAAATATCCCAATCTTTTGAAGGTGGAGACAGCGGAAGAGGCTGTCAGCATCCAAGCCCCCCAAGACGTTTTACCCAAACACCAAATTCCCCTTCCCACAGCTGCCACAAATCCACACTTGCGGCACAAAATCGCCCGTAGGAGGTCGAGTCACCTTTAAACCTTCGTTGGAGGAGCATCACATGCGACCCATGGTGCTCTAGATCGTAGAACATAGGTATTTCCTACCCTTCCTGTGTGTCTCACCAGACGTACCACACACACCGACAAATGGAAGGTGATCTATCTATACTCCAAGAAGAAGTTCTGGCTCTTTTGAGCAAGGGAGCAGTAGAGACAGTACCAGCAACATATATTGGGCCTGTTTGCTGACGTACCACACACACCGACAAATGGAAGATGATCTATCTATACTCCAAGAAAAAGTTCTGGCTCTTTTGAGCAAGGGAGCAGTAGAGACAGTACCAGCAACATATATTGGGCTTGTTTGCTACTCCTGTTCTTTTCCGGTGCCGAACAGTCGACCGAGGACCATCCTAGACCTCTGCCCTCTGAACTACTTCCTTCGGAAGGACAAGTTCAGAATGCTCACCCTGGGTTCTAACTGTTCTGGATTCAGAAGACTGGATGGTAGCGCTCAATTTGCAGTATGCCTATTTTCACATCCCCATCTGGCAGTCCCAGAGATGCTGTCTGCTGTATCAGGTAGGCCAACAGCATTTCAAGTTCTTAGTTCTCCCCTTTGGCCTGATCAGTACACCTCAGGTGTTTATAAAAGTGATGGTGGTGGGTGCAGCTTATTTTCAGAGGTTAGGAATACGAGTCTTCCCACACCTTGGTACTGGTTGCTGAAGTCTGGCTTGCCTGAAACAGTCATAAATCACCTTTAGATGGAGGCCAACCTTTTGACATTGTTTGATTTCTCAATCAACATGCCGAAGTCACACCTGACTCCTTCACAGCAGGTCCCCTTTGTCACAGCCATCCTGGATACGTACTTTTCCATGCCATTTCTCCACCCCAAAAGTTCAGGGCATTGGGGCTATGATCCCGATGTTTCAACCTGCAGCCTGGGTCTCGGTGAAGTCGGCTCTGAGGCTTCTTGGCCTCTTGGCCTACTGCATCCTGCTGGTGGACCACGCCAGATAGCACATGCGGGCTCTGCAGTGGGAGCATTAATCTCAATGTGCTCAGCAACTAAGCAGTCTCTGACTCCATACAGATGTTTATGTAACCTGCGACAGTAGTGGCTACTCGACCACAAATGGACCATCGGCAGGCACCTCTCCCTTCCTTACCCCGAATTAACAGTTGTGATTGATTCATTGTTGCTGGGTTGGGGAAGGTCGCCTGGAAGAGGTGGATATCAGAGGGTTCTGGTCTCTGGCGGAAGCTCACTTCCACATCAACTTGCTGGAGTTGGAAGCAATACGCTTGGTACTGAATGTGTTCCTCCCGACCATCAACGGGAAATGGGTACAGCTGCCACAGACAACACGACTGCCAACGTCAGCAAACAAGGCAGTGTGGGATTGATGATCCTGTGCCAGAAGGCTCTATGTCAATGGAAATGGCTGAACGCTCAAGGCTTTTCCCGGATAGTACCACACCTGGCAGCATCTCTGAAGGCAACGTCTGGCAATCTCAGCCACCTTTGGCTGCTGGATTATGAATGGCAGTTACACTCAGAGGTGGCACAAAGTGTCTTCCAGCAATGGGGAGAATCCTGGCTCGATGCTATTTGCCACTGCCTAAAACATGCATTGTCAAAATTTTACGTTTTGGAGTTCCCAAGGCAGTCCTCATAAGAAGACACCTTTGACCTATACTGGAGTTTGAGACTCTTATATTCCTTACTGCCCCTCCCTTTCCAAGATTACTGAAAAAAGATCAGAAGAGACCGGGCCAAAGTCATCCTAGTGACACTGGACTGGGCAATGCTAGTATGGTGCCTTGAACTGTTGGCCAGATGGAAATTGACTGACCACAGTTAATGACATTTCAACTCCCTCCCGAAGTGGTTGGTGTTATTCTGACAGCCAGGCGTCCATCTACGAAAACTGTATATGCAGAACACTGGGAGAAGTTTTTTCTTTGTGTTCTTCTGTTATGTTCAACCCTTGCAAGCAAGTTTACTCTTCTGTTTTCTCTTTCACTGGCACAGCCAGGCCTCGCTGTGACCACAGTTTAAATTTATGTTCTTGTCCTTTTGGCTTTTCTATGCTTACTGGATCAACCTTTGTTCAAATCACCTGTTGTGATGCTCTTCTTGAATGGATTGACCCACATTTCTGATGCCACAGTGGGACCTTAATTTGTTTTTCGCCTATCTCATGTGCACTCCCTTCGAGCTCGTTGCACTTTTGTCCTCTTCGCCTGTCAAACATCAAAACAGTTTTCCTCATTGACATAACACTGGCTAGGGAATTGAGTGAACTGCAGGCATTGTCTGTGATACCACCATGCACTGCGTTCTTTCCAGACAAATACGTCCTTCGAACAAAAGCAGCATTTCTCCTCTAGGTAGTCATGCCTTTTCACAAAGGATAATCCATCACCTTATGAGCTTTCTTTGCACCTCCTCATTCATCCAAGGAGGATGAACGACTCCATCGTCTTAACCCAAAAGAGCCCTTTTCTTCTCTATTAATCGTTTACTGGAATACTGACAGGATGACCAACTTTTCACTATTTTTTCTGGAGCTACAAAACCAAATGTGGCGCACCAGAGAATCATCTCACGATGAATTGTACTATGCATACCCATTCCACCAGAGCAAAGGCTGCAACCATTGCACTAGCGTGTGGTGTGCATGTCTTGGACATCTGCCAGGCTATTTGGACATCCCTCCAAACACTCACTAAGCAATACTGCCTGTATAGCCAGGTCTAGTGGGATTTTGTGGTCAGAGCCATTCCGCAGACCCGTCAGCTAGGGAGGTACTGCTTTGGTATCTCTTCACAAGGTGAGGAGTCTGCGATTAGAAATCTCTATCAGACGAATAAATTACTTACCTTCGGTTATGCCTTTTCTGGTAGAGTCTAAATCTAACTACAGATTCTTCACTACATTACCCTCCTCCCCTTTCTATGGAATGGACTCCTACTGCCCATTAATTAGGTCCCATCAGTTGAAAACATCTGAAGACTGTCACATGGTAATTTCTATGGGTTCCATAACAAGTTGTCATGGACAGAGTTAAAAAAATAAAACTGAGGTCAGCATATGGAGGTCGTGCCTTTATATGTACAGATCCCTCGCGTACCCACAAGATGTCACCTACTGATGCGTGAGGGAATTTCTCTGAATGTTTCCGGATCCAGTCTGTCGCCTGTGTATATTTACAAGGTACAGAATCCGTAGCTGGATAGAGTCTAGTCTCTACCAAAATAGGCGCTGCTGAAGATAAGTAACTTATCTTTAAGGTGGAGAAAATGAAGTAACATGGCAAGAGAAATGTACTGCTCATATCAAACTATATAGGTAAGAGGTTAGTGGTGAAAGTGAGTTACAAACAGAAATAGAGTACGTACGCATCAAAAGTGGGAAAGAAAATAGAAAGGTAGAGTGAAAAACCTCTTACTAAACAAGCATTGGCAAATGTTGATAGATCTGGCTTCCATTTTGAGTAGTGAATAAAATATTATAGGAAAACGCTGCAGTGGGAAATAAAAAACAATTGCTGCCTGTATTTTGTACATCTATAAGATAAATAATTTAATATGTTACTATTGTGCACTTTCGAGTTGTAAAATAGCCCATCCTGCCTTTCAAAGCTAGCACTCCCTATAAAGCAGAATGATACACCTAACAACCAATAGCATGAAGTGAGAGAAATACTGCTGTGGGCGGTCCCAAAGCTCACCATGTATATTCTAAGAATTGGTAACAATAAGTATGGCAGACAGCCGTACTTTCAAGCCAGACCTAAAACTACAAGGGAAAAGGAATGAGTGGGCAGGTAATATGTTCAGGTGTAAGTGTGGAATCCAGAGTATTAAAAACATAAGCACATCTCCTTGATACACGCTGCAAAAAAATAATTAAAAAAATTCTTATGCACTCACACCAGTATATCTACTACAATGAAATTAAATTGAATGAAGTTGCTGCCTAAACTTTTATCATACTGTTTTTTATTACCAGCTTGTTCTCATGTTGGAGAAGCTTGTTGCTGAGAGATGCACCCTTAATAAAGCTTTGCAGTCTGAGAGACTTCTGTATAGCAAGCTGTTGAATAGCCACTCTCACCCAAAAAGGTAAGGAACCGGTCACGCCTGTCTTCATGAAGCAGACTTAAGCTTATGTTTTTGAGCCAGTGAACTTACTGTAGAACGCATAGTCTCTTAAAATATCGACTGCAGCAGGTGCCAACTTACAGTAAATATTATTTGGCAACTTGATATCGCAGCCACATATTTTTTATTTGATTCTTTGTAGTTTTTTTATTGATTTTCTTTTTTTACAGTGATGCAATTTTTTTTTCTCGTATGCACTGAGTGCATAATATACTTAAGTTCTTGCTTGGGTATTTATTTTCATTCCCTAGGAAATACATGGAAACACTTAAATCTGATTGACTAGCGCCATAAACCTCAAAATGACAATTTTTGTAAGATTGCTTTTTCTGGAGGTTCTCATACTTGATATATTGAAAGTTCTTTGTTCGGAATTAGGGACAATTCTGTGGTCTTTATTGACAAGTACATCCCCTATGAGTTCAAGAACTAATGGTAGGTCCATCTGTAATGTATCCTTCAGTTTTTTAATATATTTGTTTTATTTAGTATTTAACTCGACTTCCACACCAACAGTACAAGACAGCACATACAATGCTGTGAAAGGCATAACACTCTTGAGGGAGGTAAATAACATGTACAATAATCTGTAAGCAAGTTGTGTGCTGCATAGGGTGACCAGTCGTCCCGGATTTCCCTTGACGGTCCCGGTTTTTGTAGTAGTGTTCCGACACTTTTCTCCAAATTGAAGGAATATCCCGGTTTTTGGCTAGTGCCTGGGTTAGTTAAAGAAATGTCCCGGTTTTTAAGGGAGGGTCGGGTGAACCTGCACATTAATCACAGAGGGGTCCAAGCTCACATTTCGACTGGCCCTCTTAGAAACAGGGACAGAAGTTCAATTCTTTAAACTCACCTGCTGTGCTGCTCTGCCTCATTTAAGCACCACAGCAGGAGTTAATGAGGTGTGAATTGGGGCTGCAGAGGCTATAGGGCAAGGCCAGACCCACCAGCAGCTGGACCCTGGAGCTCTTCACAGTGTGGACGGTAAAGTAATGTGAAAATATATATATTTCTTTGTAAATAGGAAGCCCTGAGACCTAATAGGACATTTAGTCCTATTTCTATGTCTGCCTGTCCCGGTTTTTAATTTAGAAAATCTGGTCACCCTAGTGCTGCAGCACTGTACAGCTTGGGTTACTACGAGGGACAGGCAGGTGTGGTTTTACAGAAAGTGTGACAGTAGTACAAATAGGAAGAAGACAAGAACCCTATGCACTCTGTGTTTAGGTCTCTCCATCACCACCGGCATATTAACCCACACCCGCACCAATCCGTGGATCGCTGCAGGAGGTAAGTTGTAAAAGGCTGCCATATATCCTTAGGCCTTGAGGGCCGGGGTAGCATCTCTGTGTACAATTCCAATTGCTTATTACAATATGTCATTTCCGCAAGTAATTGCTTGAATTTAGTGGCTCGTCCCAAGCCCCATCTGCCGTCCACCAGCCGTTTGGCCAACTAGATGCCCAAAGCCACTGGTTGCCTGTATGATGCTTCAACAATTTTGACATAGCCCAAAAGGCCTACGCTCGGATCGATGGCAATTTCTCCACCGATCATCTTGGCCATGGTCGAAAAGTCCTCTTCCCAATACTTATAAATTGTAAGTCAGTCTCAAGGTAGGTGGAGGAATCCCATGTTTACCCCCACCACATCGCAGGCATTGGTCATCCTCTCTTACACCATATCTATATAGCTTATTAGGAGAATAGTAGGCTCGCTGCAGAAATTTAGAGATTATAATGCTGAGCTTACTGATAGATGATGCTTTACCAGTTTGCATACAGCCATATTTCCATACCTCATCTGAAATTGCATGGCCTAGTGCCTCCTCCCCGCATTCCCCAGAGTTGGGGCCACCATCTCTTCCTGGGCCTTGTGGTAGAGTGCAGTGAACCAGATGCCTAGTACTTTTGGCAGTCAGGGAGCTTCCAGGGTGGCAAACACTGAAGGCTTGTTCGGGAATTCTGGAATCCTGCTACTGCATCTACCCCTAATGTGGTGATATCTAAATACCGCCAGATGAGTCCCTGGCCATCTCCCAGGTACTCCTACCAGGGTCAAGGAGCTGCCTTGTCTACACAAGTCCCCCCCAGTGTCACAGACCCCTTTCTTGTAACTGGGATTGCACTAACCGCTCAAGTGTGACTGGTAGTAATGAGTGATTCCCTAGTAGTAAAAGCGTGGAATAAAGGTCACCTCCCCCGGTCTTTCTCTTCATTCTGTCTCATGCTCTAATTGTGCATTTCAATGTAGCGTAGTGTTTATGGTTACTGGTGCTCTTATAAAGGACTGTGGCAGGAGTGACATCATGTGATCTGACTTCACTGCCAAGTTAGAAAGGATGGATGTGAGTTGGTACATGTGGTATGCAATGATTGCCCGGACACAGAGATAGTAGAATTCCAGGCCTGGAGCTTCAAACCCACCTTTATGGCATGGCAGTCCAAGGGTTTACAATTTTATTTGAGTCTGCTTCCAGGCCCAGACCAAGCGAAACACCTGCATCTTCAGTTCTTGATAAAAAAAGGCTGCTGTAAATAGGAGTGGTAAAATCAAAAATAAGTAGACCAGTGTTGGTAGCAACAACATCTTGATTAGCCCTATATGCCAGGGAGAGCGGGAGTGATAGCCACCTGGGGATGTGTTCAGAGATGGTGGGAATCGTGGTGCCATAGTTTGCCCATATCACTACCTCTCTGCCCAGTGTATCTAGATGCCAAAGTATTTAAGCTCATCAGTACACCAACGTAGTGGGAAACCTAGCTTGAATTTCTGGGTAGTTGAAGTTTACGAGAATATCCAAGATTTCTCCCAGTTAATGTGTATACTGAAGAATATGGCAAATTGTCTGAACTCATGCAGAATTATATTTGACTTACATTGGGGTTTCATAGGTACAACGTGAAGTGAATATGCCTGCTTGTAAATCTGAGATGTTGTTTGGGGGAGAGCTGCTGGAGCCTGGATGCCAGCAGCTCCACTCCCAGCACAAACAAAAGCAGTGACAATGACAGCCCTGCCTTGTGTCCTGTGTCAGCGCGAAAGACTCCAACAGCTCCCCATTCATGCCATGGGCTTATAATACAGGAGCTGTATCCATCCCGTAAAAGTGTGGGGCACGCCCTTTCTCTCGAGGACAGTCCCCTTTTAGGGAATCTAATGCCTTGGTGGCATCAAGAAATAGCACAGGTGTCTATAGTCGCACTATGGAGTGTCCCGGGACGAACCCCAACTGTTCTGGCCAGACCAAGTGCGATTTAAAGAGCGCAATCCGATTTGCTTTCAATTTTGTCAATATTTCAACATTGCAGTTGAGTAGCAACTTCGGGTGATAGGAGTCACATAGGGTTGGGGTTTGCTTTGCTTCAGGAGGATGAGAATCACTGCTTCATGCATGGTTCGTGGCAGTGTCTCAGTGTGTCAGGCCTCCTCATGATCTGTCAGTAGTTTGGGAGCTCAATGGGGAGCATACCGCTTGTAGGATTCTGCTTGAATATCGGCCATTTCTGGCTCTTTACAGGTCGGCAATGATCCTATAACCATCAGGATTTTGTCCAATATAAACTGCTGCTCCAGGAAAAGCCTGTGCCCATCACTAAGCCATCCAGTGCCAACCAGTCGCGGCTTGCATAGGGCGTGCTGCAGGGTGGGGCGGGGGAGGGGCAGGGTGGGGGGTAGTAAACTTTGACATACGACAGAACAGAGAAAAGTATCCTCCGTTCCGTCATATTTCCGAGTTTATTACCCCGCCCCGCTCCACCGCCCCGCAGCACGCCCTATGCAAATCGCCACTGGTGCCAACGCCTCAAGATGTGCTAGGGCTACCTGAGACGCGAAAGCAGCAGGTGCGTAACTTATAGTAGTCAAAGAATACATTCAGGATACCCACTGGATCCCGGTATGTTACTCCTTGTGTGCTTTTTGTCTCCGTTATGTCATTTGTGGTTTTTGAGGGTTTCATCAATGCAGCTAATGATGTCCCTGGCCTCTACCTCTCTCTATAGCTTCTGGCACACGCATATCTATCCCTTTATTTGAACTCATATTCTGCCACAGGTTTGAATTCAGTATTTTTAGTTATAGTTTGTTCTAGGACAAAGCTAACGCTGCGAGGGTCGAGGCCGACTCACCACCACCACCTGGGAGGACATTTGCTGCTGGGGCCCCGACGCTGTGTGTTCCCTCCGCCGCCGTAGCTTTTTGAACTGCACGGCCGCTGTGGGGGGGGGACTACAGTTCCCAGACAGCTTAGTGACACCTGCCAGCACCGCCCACTTCCTGCTCACTGCGCGCCCGGACGCGCTTATACAGCGGCTGCTCCCACTGAGGAGCGGGAGACAAAGCTAACGCTGCGAGGGTCGAGGCCGACTCACCACCACCACCTGGGAGGACATTTTCTGCTGGGGCCCCGACGCCTCAGAAGAGTAGAATCATACGTCCCATACGTTACCGGTGTGTAGGTATGATTCCAAGGTGTTTGGTACCAAACACTACATGTTTTGTTTCAGCCGTTTTCAAGATAGCATTTACCACAAGGTTAAAATGCACCTCTACTTATATGTCTGGCTGAGTCACAGACAACCCGGGAGAATGGTCTCAGTAGGCTGCAGAGGGGCTCTGCTCATGCAGGGGCACCCTCTCACGTAAAACACAGCACCCTGCCTTCAGGATTGTTAAGACCTGCTAAAGGGGTGACTTATACGCTTTAAGTGTAGTGACCTATAAATATAGTGAACCTATATCTAAAGTAAGTGGTGCAAGCACCGATCAATTTTAAATATATCTGAAGGGATCCCATCTGGTCCTGGTGCTTTCCCAGCCGGTAAACCTTCCAATACATGCTCCACCTCTGCATAAGAGAATGATAATGCTCCAACTCTTGGGTGGAACAGAGAGGAAAACGGGATTGTCGGATTATTACAGGCGAACTGGTTCTCAAAAAAGATAACCCAGCTATGTCAATGTCCAGAGAACGTAATCGCAAGGTAGCCAAGCCAAGACACGGGGCTAAATACCTTCATAAAGAGGATTTTCTCCTCCACTAGCCTAGCTCTGCGGTGGGTTAACACCACGTGCCTTTTGGGCCGATACCAGCACTCTGTGTGGGATTCAGTTGTGCAGATGCTGCCTAGGAAAGTGTCACTTTTTGCGTGGTTTCCCCCCACTTTTTTGCCTGATATTGATGCTCTCTGACTAAGTGTGCACTGGGTTCCTGCCAACCAGGCACCCAGGGCTTATGCTCTTTCCCTAAATCTGTACTGTTGCAAACCCAATTGGCAACTCTCAGGCCACAAGTAAGTCTCTTGTAAAAGGAACCAAGGGCATTGTGAACAGAGAAGGCCTCTAAGGACCTCAGCACAAATTGTGCTAACCTTAGAGGCCCTGTACCTTAACACACACACACACACTGCTATTGCAGGCTGCGTGTTTTGGTGCAGAGAAAAGTGAAGAGTCAGACATCCCTGTGTGACAAGCGTACAACCCATTGCCTATGGTATAGGTAAGCCATCCCTCTAGCAGGGTCCCTTATATCACTGGTGAGGGTACAGGTGCATGAGCCCTGTGCCTCTACAGTGTCTAAGTCCATTCTTAGACATTGTAAGTGCAGTAAAACCATAAAGAGTATATCGTCTGGGAGTTTGTCATTATGAACTCCACAGCACCATAATGGCTTTGCTGAAACCTGGGAAGTTTGGTATCAAACTTCTCAGCACATTAAACCCACACTGATGCCAGTGTGGTATTTAATGCCAAATGCACTCAGGGGGCATCTTAAAGATGCCCCATGAAAAACAACCTAATTCTTGTGTTCTGGCTGAGTGGCTGATCGCCAGCTGCCACCACCAGACATATTTCTGGACCCCTGAGTCATGGTGCCATCCTGGGTCGAGGTGCCACGCCTCCTCCCCCAGGATGGGCAGGGTCCACGAAGGTGAAGCTTCAAAGGCTTGCAGACTTAGTGAGCTGGCCCAGCCATTTGCTGCTCCCAGAAAACTGTCCCACACTGCTTTTGACCCCCGCTTAGGAGAGAGAATCGGCGGGAAAACCAAGATGAGATGAGAGTTGTGCCCCCCTTTGCCAACCCCACACCTCAGGTGGAGGAGGCGAGGTGAAGCACAACTCTCAGCCCCCGCCATCTTGAGGATGGAGGGACCCAGCCAACCAGAGTGTGGCTTATGCCCCCCTCCCGCTGGAGGGTGGCATGACACAGGGTGTCCCACCTACAAGGATGAGATCCATTGGTCCGGAGGCTGTACTTACCCGAAACACCCCTAAATGTAGTATTTAGGGTAAACCCCGAACCTTGCCTCCTCAGACAAGCAAGTAGAAGAAGAAGTATGACTGAAGAGCCGTGCTGAAGGAAGAAGAGGTCACCAACTGCCTTGGCCCCCTTTTCCCCCTGCCTTTCCTACAAATACTTTCTCTCCCATGAGCACCGGACTTGCTCAAGAACCAGACTCTGGCTCCGGCCAAATCAGCAAGTCTGCACCTGATGCCCACAGCCTGAGTTCGAGTGGCCCAACACCAAGAGGAGGTCTCCCCGGCCATCTTGACCTGGATCTGGTAATCCATGACCTACCTCAAATCACCCCACGACGCCAGCAGCCTTTATTTGGGGGATTCCCCCAGCAGCAACCGGAACAGGTAAGGAAAACCCAACACCTAAAGACCCCCCTGCACCCAACGCCCCACAGCCTTGGGTGGCCCAAACAACAGTGTCCAGGCAACCACCAGCATCCCAACTTGTCTCTCCAACTGGTGGTCACCTTCAGAAAGTCTTCGTGCCCGAGCCTGCAGTTCTGACTGGAGCTTCCCCATTGAAAGCAACCCTCCACCTGTCCGCCCCTGTGCCACTGTGAGTGCACCTTATATGCTAACTGGGATCCCCCTTTTCCCTGAGCTTAACCCTAGGAGCCTTGCTCCCTCAACCTTGTGGCCTGCTTGTGAGCAGCCACCAGCCGATGGCCCCCAAGCCCCATTAGCAAACATTGGGCCTCACCACGCTGTGGGTGCTTTTCGAGCATATCCTTGACCCTGGTGGAACCCTTGTTTAAACCCCAGAAACTTGACCCTCAAGACCGTGTACTTACCTGCAAACAGATGACCAAATGTTTCCCCATAGGATTACATTGACTGTTTTCCTCTCAGAAAAACCTGTGTCGAGGGTGTTTATATGGAAACATAAGACACTGTGTTTTGATAAAAAACAGTTTTACTCACCTTTTGTCTAGGAAATGTCCCAGTGTGATATCTAGGCATATCACACTGAGTAGAAAAAGTAATCTAAAAAAGTACTCTAAAAAGTCATCCAAAAGTAATTTCAACTGTAATTGAATCTTTGCACAAACCTCTAACAAAAGACATTTTCATCTAGCTTGCTTTTTGATCAGTCCGTCTGGAAAAGTAAAATTCCATCTGACTGTAACAAGCCCTGCTTGGCTCTAAAAAATAAAATACAACCAAAAATGTTTTTTAATACAAACAATTGGTCTGAGTTCAGTCTTTGAGTGTGTGACATAATTTGTTGCCTGAGTGTGTACAATAAATGCTTAACACTACCCTCTGATAAAGCCTTACTGCTCGCCCACACTACCACAAATAGAGAGTAAGCTATTATCTACTTTTACCTCTGTAGACCTTTGGGGATCTACTGGACTCAGTGCACACTATACCTTACTGTGGTATATATACAGAGCCAGTTCCTACAGGAGGCCCAAGCCATACTCTCTCAACCTATTGCTGATGGGAGAATTGTGGCAAAGTTCACCATTCATTGCGGAATCGACATAACCGACTCGTTGGACAGAGCAATTTCATCATTGGTGGCCCTGAGGCACCACGCCTAGCTGAGAGCCACTGGCATTTTGGAGGATTTCAGGGCATCGCTCATGGACATACCTTTTGATGTCTCTCTCCTTTCTGTTGGGAAGGTGGACTCAGTGCTGGAACGCTTCAAGAATAGCAGAGCTACGGCCAAGTCCTCGGGCCTGTCCATATCCCCTCACCAACCCCAGTCCACCATCCACCCCTTTCGAGGCAACCGAAGTGACTTCCAACCACATTCATTCCCTCCCAACCACAAGGGCCTAGAGGTTTCCTAGCCTTTTTGTGGCCCAGGACGCAGTTCCCACAGACTACATGGGACAACTAGCCGGAGATCGGGTCTGTCCACCACTCCCCCGGTAGCTGCAGCCTCCAACCCCCTTTACTTTGCCCCTATACCACCACTGGAAGTTGATAACATCTGACAGATGGGTCCATCCCCTTTCTGGACAACCTTCAACTCATGCCTCCCACTTATGACCAGTTGACGGAGGGCCAGCTGCCTTTTCTCCGTCAGGGAATGTTGGCTGTCTTGGCCAAGGGCGCCATCGAGAGGGTGCTATTTTCACTACTTTCTGGTGCCCAAGAAGACAGACGCATTTGTCCTATCGTAGACCTGCACCTTCTCAACTTCTTCCTGAAAATGTTCTGAATGCTCACATTAGTTCAAGTTCAGTCTATCCTGGAGATTAAATGGTAGCATTGGACTTGCAGGACGCATACTTCCACATCCCCGTCCTGCCTGCCTACAGACAATAGCTGCAGTCACGGTGGGCCAAGATCACTTTCAGTTTGCTGCGCTCCTTTTTGGTCTTACCAGCGTCCCTTGGGAATTCACCAAGGTAATGGTAGCGGTTGCAGCACATCTTCGAAGGTCAGGGGTCCCAGTCTATCCCTATCTCAATGATTTGCTGTTGAAAGTGTGCTCGCCCCAGGTAGTTGTCTCCCACCTCCAGACTACACCGGAGCTCCTGCATTCGCTGGAGTTCACTATAAACATGCCAAACTCACATCTGACTCCCTCTCATGCCTCCTTTCATCTTGACTGTTCTGGACACAATGCAGTTTCGGGCATATCCTCTCAAGCGGGGAGTCAAAGATATTCAGGCTATGATACCAATGTTTCAGCTTCTATCCTCGATTTTACTGAGACTGACTATGAGGTTGTTGGGCCTCATGACCTCATTCATCCCTCTTGTGAAGGCATATGAAGGCTCTGAAGTGGGACCTGAAGTTCCAGTGGGTACAGCATCAGGGGAATCTCTCCAACATAGTTCAGATTGCGAAAGGAACTGCAAAAGACATGCTGTGGTAGCTAACAAATGGAGATTGGGTTGGTGGCAGGCCCCTCTCCCCAGCCAGAATTGACTGTAGTGACAGATGTGTCACTCCTGGGCTGGGATGGCCGTCTGGGAGAGGTGGAGATCAGAGGATTCTGGTCTCTGGCGGAGTCCAGGCTTTACATAAACCTGTTGGAGCTCCGGACGATCCGCTTGGCATTGAAAGCTTTTCTTCCTTTGATCAAAGGAAAGCTTGTTCAGGTGTTCATGGACAACACCACCTCCATGTGGTAATGCAACAGACAGGGCGGGGTGGCATCGTGGGCCCTTTGTGAGGAGGTTCTGTGTCTCCGGACATGGCTGAAACTTCAGTGCATTTGCACAGTTGTTCAACACCTGGAGGGCTCTCTCAACACCAGGGCAGACATACTCACTGTCGATTCCTAGCAGATCATGAATGGCATCTCCATCTGAAGGTAGCACGTCTCTTTCAAAAGTGGGGAGAACCTTGGTTAGATGTGTTCACCACCACCTAGAACACGCAGTGCCAGCAGTTTTTTGCAATGGAGTTTCCAAAGTGGCTCTCGCTCAGAGTGTTTATTGCCTCAAGTGGAGCTCCAGCCTCCTGTACACCGTTCTGCCAATACCACTCCTGACCAGAGTTCTCAAGAAGATTAGGCATGACCAGGCCCAAGTCGTTCTTGTGGCTCCGGATGAAGCACAGAGAGTCTGGTACCCTGAGCTATTAAGCACAAGCATCACTCGTCCAGTAAGGCTGTCTCTTCGGTAGGATCTGTTGTCACAGCAACAGGGGAGGGTTCTCCACCTGAACCTGTCGGCACTCCACCTTCGTGCTTGGGGATTAGGGGGTGACAACGGACAGCCAGTCACTTAACCCCCATTGCTGCTGGTTCAGGTCATCTGCAGGAATCAGTCAAATGTCCTCCTTTCTGTCCAACAGTGTGCTCGGGGTCCCTCCCTCCTGCACTCGCCTGCAGTAACCTGGTGTCCCAGCTGTCTAGCTAGTGATGGCCACCCCCTCCGTGGCCTGGCCGCCACACCTAGTCCCTGCCACCTGGCCCCTCTCACCACTCAGCAGCCTGCAGGTCCGAAGGTTCCCACCTCAGGGCGTCAAGGAAGGCAGGAGGCGAATGGGGGGAGGGGCCCTATAGTCACCCCCTTAGGACACGGTCGTCCCTTCTGTAGTCCGGGGGCCCAGCAGACCTGGCTTTCCCTCCTCTCCACGGTCTCAGCCAGTATCCTGAGCCACCAGCCCAGTGTCAATCGGGCACCACGCCTCCTCCTGGCCGATCAGACAGGCCCCGGGCACTGGTCCTCTGGGCCTTCCAGTGCTGCAGGTATACTTCATACGGGGCCATGGTCAACTCCAGCACCTTGCATCTCCTCCGCTCGGCCTTAATCTTTATCGCGCTGCCCCCTCACCTCATCGGTCGGGGACTCTTGTCGCCGGGAAGAAGGAAGGGGGAAAATGCGTCGTGCCAAGGGTCCTCAAGGCCCCATTTTCTTCAGTGGGCCACACGATGAGCGATCTAGGTCTTGCCCACACCACCCTCTCTCCAGAGGGACTCTGCAGGCAGAGCTTCAGGGAGATTCAGTCCAGACAGGCTGTCATCTTACCGGGAGCCCGTGGATTCAGCTCCTCACCAGTCCGTAACGTTTCAGCAGGTCCGGCATTACAGGATCAAACATTTCTGAGGCCAGCAGTATATGGCCAGTTTGCTGTTTCAATCGGGAGGCGACAGTGTTCGTTCAGGACAGGAGGATTCCTATTGGATTAGGTACTCCGGCAGGGGCTCTCAGTAGATGCAACTGACATGGCCATACTTCAGGCCACGCCCCCTCTCACAAATATTATTGAGGCAATCAACCACCATAATCCAAAACCTCTGGCAATCCAAAACCTCTAGCAATAACAGAAAAACCAAAATAGCTGCCAAATACCGTTTAGTAGTGGCCACTGCAAGACCTTGCTGGGCCAAACACAAAAAAACAATAGAACATCCAACAGTTTGGCTTGTAAGGGTCTGTGTTGCAAACTCCTAGTTTAGGGCTAAATTAGCCAACCCCAGGAAACATAGTTCTAGAAAGTGCATTGAAATAGTTTTTAATGCAAAACATGTTCGACATTAAGCAAGTATTATTTATTAATCCAAAAATAACTCCTTCAAGCATCTGTCCTCTAACCAGGCTACTACTTCGAGAGGATGTTCTGTCTCAGCAGCAGCGCAGGGTTCTGAGCCGAAACCTGCACAGTCTACACCTCTATGCATGGAAAATGAGCATCAGCAGTTTACTGTGTTTGATCTACCACCTGAGGTTGAGGATGTCATCCTCATGGCCAGGCATCCCGCTACAATGTCAGTTTACGCACGTCAGAGGAACAGATTTGTGGCCTGGAGTTCGCAACTCAGACCCCTACAAGCCAAACTGTTGAATGTTCTATTGTTTGTTTTGTCTTTGGCCCAGAAAGGTCTTGCAGTGGCCTCTACTACAGGTTATTTGCCAGCCATTTTGGTTTCTTTGGGATTGCCGGACAAGCTATCCTTGTTTAAGACACATGTTGTGATGAGATTTATGAAATGTTTTCCACGCGTTTCCTTCCAAACTCTTTGTGATGCCACAGTAGGATCCTAATTTGGTCCAGACATTCCTCATGTGCACTACCTTCAAGTCAATGTACAGCTCCTCATTGCATCTTTTCATCTGCTGACTCTCAAAACTATCTTCCTCATTGCTCATCGCACTAGAGAACTCCAGGGTCTCGGTGCAGCCACCCTATTCCACCGTATTCCCACACAAACTAGTGTTGAGGACCAGGGCAGCCTTCTTGCTGGAAGATGTGACACATTTTCACTATGGGCACTCAATCACCCTCTCATCGTTCTTTGCCCTGCCTCATACCTCAAAAGAGAATTAGTAGATAGACTCCATCAACTGGAACCCAAAACAGCCTTCAGCTTTTACATCATTCTCACCAAAGACCATCATGTGGAAGGTTATTTTATATGGGTTCCCTGGGGCTAATAAAGGAAAAGAGGTACAGATAAATACTCTGTTGAAGGTGGATAGTCCTCTGCATTAAGATCTATTCCGTATTGGCCAAAAGGCAGCCTCCAAAAGGACTTAGGGCCCATCTTACCAGGGCAAAGGCTGCTACCTCTGTGTTGGCATGTGTGGTGCCTGTTCTTGAAATATGTCAGGCAACAATGTCAGCATCAGTGCACTTTTCACAACACACTACTGCCTTGATTTATTTTATTTTTTTAAAATATCTTTATTGCGTTTTTCTAATTTACAGGGGTTCTTCAGAACCGCAAACATACATATATGAACATGTATTACTAGATAAAACACATATTGTGAGTTCGCAATGTGGTTACAGCGGCAAAGCATATTAAAACTGCTATTCATACATCATACTAAGGTGAACCGTTGTACTCAAGTCAAGTCAAGAATAACTTTATTCGGTTTGGATAAACCATAAAAGTATAGCAATTCATACAGAATATTAAAAAGTTTCATATCAAAGTAATACAATAATGTCACTAGAGTCAATAACTCCACAGTTTGTCACAGAAATTTAAAATATATGATTCTAAAATTCTAAAAATGTAAATGGGAAACGCCATTCTGTTTACATTTCATACTGTTTTCTTATTAAAAATGCAATCCTAATAAAATGTAGTACTACCGTGCAGATTGCTTCAGTAGACAAGGATAGTAGGAGATTAAAACCTTCCTGGTGATTTCGTGGGCGGGTTTTTCTTTAAATAGGAATAAAGAAACCAAGCCCTTGGTTGCTAATAAAGTGCACAAAAAAAGTGCAAGGTGCTTTGTTGTGCTATATTGTCACAAGGGCAAAGGATGAGGTTATTGCACCATCCGGCCTGTTTAGGAAAGGCCACTAGGAAGTGCAATGTGCAGAGCCGGAATCTAGTCAAAAGAAATCTAAACTGCGCGTTCGTAGTGAAAGACAAATAAAATTGGGGATGTAAGAGTGGCTGATCGGTATAAGGTTGCAACCCCGCTAGCCGCCGGCAATTGTCAAGCTGACCACAATATGCTATTTTTATGATTGATTTCATATTTGTATCTATGCTGTTTGGGTTGTCGTAATAATGACCGAGGCCTATTTCGTTAAATTTTCTTTTAACATAGCAAAGCCAAGGGATAGCCTCTGCGTTATCCAGCATCATGCAATCCTTGACAATTTCTCTTGTTAGCTTTAGGTCCTCTGACAGCCAAACTTTAGCCCAGAGGATCAATGGGGCAATATTGATCCGATCAGCAATGAAATCTACCCCTACCTCAGAATGACAAAATGCTGTTGGGGCACTTTTGGGGATCATCAGCAATCTCTTTAGAAACGTATTTTCTAACTTTTGAAGTTGTGTGCTTTTATGGTGTCCCCATACACCCGCCCTATAGGTGGCAGTAGACAAACATTTAGATCTATATAGGGTTAACAATTTTGCTACTGGCTTATGGCCCAACTTGCATGCAAAACGGAAAAGAGATTCCGCAGCACGGCTGGTGTTCTGTACCCTCGAAATAATGAGATTTTCCCAGTTCAATTTGTTAATAAAGACGTTGCCCAGGTAATTAATATTTGAGACCTTGTCAATAGTTTTGCCCTTTACCATAAACTTTCTTGATTTGGTGTGACTAGATCCGCAGACCATAATATAGGATTTGGTCAATTTAACCTTTAGGTCCAGGACTAACATGAAATTAGTAAAAGCATTTAGGGACTTCCGTAAGCTATTAGCAGTTAAGGCCATTAGGACCATGTCGTCCGCATATGTCAACAACTGTATCTGCTTTCCCCCAATTCTTTGGAAGTCTAGCTCCTGGTCTTTTAGAGCAGATTCAAGGCCGTTTGTGTACAACAGGAAGAGAAAGGGGGCCAATATGCACCCCTGACGAACTTCCTCTGTTGACACAATGGACCCCGTCCTTTCTCCCCTGGGGACAAATCGTATTGTTACTGTGAGAAGTTGGCCTGATATGTAGTGCTCACTATTCTAGTGATCACTGTGTATCATTCCAAACGACCCTTATTGGTGATTGGTTGTAAGTCAACCTTATAGACCAGCTATCCTAGTAGCGTGGATACGAGCAGTCTTAGGCTAAACTCTAGAGGGCGTGTTAAGCCAGCTGTTTACCATCACATATACCCCTTGAACACCAAGTGAAAGGACACCACACAAGTTGTTATGAAAATAAAGGATATTTATTTATAACAAGACTACCCTGGCTCTTTATGAGTCAGGGAGCTAAGCACACTACAAAACTCTTACGAAAATACTTCAAGTCGCACAATTTACACAAATGCCCGAGGGGCACGAGAAACCATATACACTAACAGTGAAATGCGAATGGTTAGAGTCTGGAGTTACTGATTCCGGAGTGATCCGATCAGTGGGACTAAACGAAAAAGGAACTGGACACTTGTAGAGCGAACCTGCGATGGAGCACCGAGATGCTCGAGTTACCTAGCCCAGAGGCTGCGGCTGCGGGAGGTTCGGCAAGATGTCGGGAGTCCTCGTTGTAGTCTCAGGAGCCTGAAAGAAGAAGTTGCTGGCAGGCGACCAGTGACGATGTTCAGCGAGATCCAAGCCTGGATCGGTGATGAAGGAAACCTGAAAGCAGAGGGGACTGAGTTCTCAACCGCTAGCCAGTGATCGTGTTAGTACCAGGAAGGTACCGGCTGAAGTCACCTCGACCAGGTGAGTGGATGACGTCGGACTCGGCTGTTCCTCGGACCAGGAGGCGCGGCGGCGACCAGGATGGAGGGCGAGCTGTCCCACGCAGGTGTCTGCTGTCGATGATGCTGGGCCCAGGAGTGGGGCAGCAGGTCTTGGCAGTGGCAAGCCCACGCGGTGGAGTCAAGATGGCGTCTGGAGTGGACCAGGAGGGTCCGTGGTACTCCTCTGTTGAAGGGGAGCAAGAGCCAGTCTGGAGCAACCAGACTAGTGACGAAACAATCGTGGTGCGTCGTGAAGAGGGCCACAAGCCGGTTCGGCAAGTGGTCGGACAACGCGGTGAACAGCAATGAGCGGAAGGGCCCCCACGCAGATCTCGTGGATGCTGGGGAGGCAGACTTCGGTGCTGGAGCTGCTCAGGGTTAGGGCTTCTCAAACCCTAGGTGCACTCACTCGAGGGTCCCTCGGTGGGCGTGCTAGATAAGCGTCGTGCAGGTTCTGAAGATGGCCGGTCCCGCAGGTCTCGTCACACCTACGACTCTCAGCTGGGCTGATGATGTAGGTAAAAGGTCAGAGATGGCAGGGAACTCGGGTCTCGTCGAGCTGGGCAGTCTTGATCCGTAGGAGAGACGTACAGCAAACCGCAAGCGCTTAGGTGGTGCCTGCTGGTGCAGGGTGGCTACTCCTTAGCCACAAGGGAGAGTCTTCAGAAATAGTCAAGAGTTCCTTTCGTGGAAAGTAGTTCAAGATTCAGAATTATCCGAATTATCCAATTTGGGAAGGGGACTCGTTCCTACCTTTATTCTAAGAAAAGGGGCTGGCCCGTGACTAGGTCCTACCTATGGGTGGGGCCAGGAGGGGGGTGGTTACACCCCTATCCTTTGTCCGGCTTCGCCCCAGCTCAGGGGCTGGTGTGCCCCCGAAACTGGTTTGAGCCAGGCTATGCACAGTGAGCACCGGGGTGCCACTTGCAATCACCTTCCTTTCAGCCCTGCCTACCTGGGATACACAAACCCTGTCTGGGATGGTGCTAACACCGCCCTCGACAGGAAACCCTTTGTCCAAGCTCCCCTCGCTGGAAGGTCTCCCAGCAGCAGGAGGTCAGACTTGTGTCTGGTGGCAGCATCCATTTTGTGATGCTGAGGCTTGAGTCAACTTTAACCGGGGTTCAAGGTTACTTCCATGTCGTGCCCCTCTAAAAGGGGGGAATGCTAACCCCGTCGCCAGAACTGGCGAGGGGTTCGTATTCCAATTCGTATGACACCTTACTCGACATGTGTAGGTGATGCGATGCCAAAGTTAGCAAATAACCGCAAGGATTATAATGCATTTAAAAGTAGTTGGCCCGTGTCACCATGGAACGGCTATTAGGACTTGGTTCCGCAAGCCGTCGACGGGCTCAGCTCGCGCCAGAGCACCGTCCCACATGATTCCCTGCACTCTGCCTTCAGGATTGATAAGGCCTGCCATAGGAGTGACTGATAGGAATCCATGTGTCCATTTTAGGGTTAGGTGTAGGAATACTACACCTACAGCAACGGGTGATTACACCACTTGCCCCAGCTGTCGTGCAGCCAGTTGTGTCAGATTTGGGCGGCCATCCAGGGGTGGCATAATACATGCTGCAGCCCCTGATAGGCCCTGGGTACACCGATGCCCTGGATACCTGTGGTATGCTGAGACAGGGACTGACAAGGCGGCCCAGTTCCAATTAGTGGATGCACCTAATGTACATGTGTGTTAATTTCGAGAGAGAACAGCTAGGCTGTGGGTCTGATTGGCAGGCCCACAGCCAGGGAAAGTCGTAAACCAATGAAGCAAAAGCAAAAAATCTGGGTGATCATAGGATTGCAGACCCTACTCTCCTACAGTTACTGTGTTGGATGCGTGCAGCCTACGCATAAGGGTAATAAGAGGTTCCTCGTAACCCATTGCCCCCATCATGGACCACAATTTTCCCCTATTAACCATATCGAAAGCGCTGGACAAGTCCATGAAGGCAAGGTGTATCGAACGCTTCCTTGCCTTCATGTACTTGCCCATAATCAGTGCCAAGTTAAGGCACTGTTTATTCGTCCCCATGCTTCTTCGGAAGCCATATTGGGTTTGGGATATTAGCCCTTTAGAATCTGCCCAGGTCTCAAGGTGCGTTAGGATCACCCTCCCAGTACCTTGACCGTAACGTCAATTGGAGAAATGGGCCTATAGCAGGCCGGGTCATCCTTCTTTCCCTTTTTGTACACAGGGATCACTATGGCCTCTTTCCATGATGTTGGCATGGTGCCAATTATTGCTGCTCTAAAGACATTCGTCAGGAGGGCTGCCCACAGTTAAAGGTTATTTTTAAATAAGTCAGGGGTACCCCATCCGGTCCTGGGGCTTTTAAAAGTATCCCTTTTTTAAGGGCCTCCTCCACCTCACTCACTGAGAGGGAGGTGCTCAAATGGTGTGTAGATGTTAAGTTTAATGGGATCTCCTGGCTTATTTCCTGGGTACTAATATCATTTGGGTTAAATATCTTGGTGTAGTGAGATTCCCACACGTCCCATGGTATTAATGAGTCCATACCCCTTGAGTTCTTTGAGAACAATGGGCGGTTTATTACCTCCCAGAAGCTCTTGGAATCTTTAAGTGCGCTTGCTCTCTCTAGATCCTCCCAGGCCATCTTTCTCAGGTCTTGTTTCCTCTGTGCAACTGTGGTCTTATAGGACTGCCTAGCACTCTTAATTTGGGCTTTATCTCGCGGTTTTGTGTGTAGTGCCTTGTAGGAGAGTGGAATCTGACTAATGGTTGCCCCCAACTTTTTGCCTGGTATTTAAGTGGTTTTTGACTAGTCTGGCTGGGATCCTGCTATCCAGGACCCCAGCCTATCTGCTTTCTCCCTAAAACTGTTGTGAGTACTCTAGGTACAAACATAATTGGATGCTGGGCATGCCCTACCAGTCCCTTGTAGATGGTACCCTAGGTACCCAGGGCATGGGGCCCCCAGTAGGCCTACCAGGGCTGCAGCACTTGTTGTGCCACCCTGGGACAGCCACCCAAACTGACACCACCAGGCCACTACTGTAGCCTGGGTAAGGTGGTGCTAGCACCCCTTACAGGGATGTAGGTACCCTATGTCCCATACCATACAACACATATACTCTCATAGGTCACCCCTATGGCAGGCCCTGGTAATCCTACAGGGCTGGGTGCTGAGGTATGTGTGAGGGGGGACCCCTACGTGAGTAGGGCCTCCCTGCAACCTTCGTAAAAACGTTACTGGGTTGTTTGTAGTGTAGCCATACCATATACTCTTAACCGCATTATAAGTTATTGCGTCATCGCTGTAACTTTGGAGTGGCTACACAGAACCATATCGTGTTTGGTGTCAAACATGAAGGAATCATACCCCCAGTCCAGCCATGGGCATGGGGGCACGATTCCCCCTTGCTAGGAGGGTGATATGGGAAAAGCGGTAGAATTTGGAAACCAATTTAAAAGTGCACATGTACCACAAAATGGCTACTGTTCGCCACCTACACGACTCTGGCTGGCTGTTGCTGGGGAAAACCCCAGCCTCGCCATCTGGACAATAGGGCTCCTGTGGCAGGGAGGTGCCAGCACCTCCCCAGACAGGATATGTGGATTGGAACAGGGTGGGTGCACCAAAAGTCCATTCAGAGTTGCACGTAGGCAGCTGCAGAGCCCCAATTCTGCATACACCGCCTGGAACCGGTTCAGGGGCATCCTGCCCCTCGCCCAGGCGGGAAACACACAAAGGGGAGTGGGTGTAGCCACCCTTTCCCGCCTCTACTCTGATTGGTAGGCTCTATTTTGGACCATCCCCTAATCTTGGGGATATATGGGAATAACTTTGCCCTAGAGCCTTAGATTCGTACAGGACTTCACAGAACTGACCTTCGACGAGCTGCTGCCCAGCTGACTGAAGAAATCTCCCTTGGGATAAAGGAGTTATCCCCCTGCTTGGCAGGCACCTAAAAGACTACAAGATACCCGGTTGGAACTTCGTTGCTCTCACGACCTTCGACGCCTTCCAGCAACCTCGAGGTGGGTCTCCAGTGCATCCCAGCGTCCTGTGAGCGTGCCCAGCAAGTCTGAGCACCCTGGACCATGTGGGTGTCGAGATCCCCGCATACCCCGAGACACCGGCCACCTCTTGTCCAGCACACGACCCCGACCAGTGTGGAAGTTGTGCTTTGGCCCATTCTTGAGCCAACCTTCAAGCAGCATTTGTGCCGACCCTCAGCTCCCTGGCCCGCTCCGGTGGCCCGTGGGAGCCCTTTTACGCACTCCATTTTGCTGCCTTCCGCGGTCCCTTGTCCCTCGACTTGTGGGCCCTGACGGAGGACAATCTTCTTTTCTAAGAGTTCCCCTGGTTGCTCCAGGCCTGCTCTACGCTCCCTGCAAAGGAGAGCACTCACAGACCACGTGGGTCTGCACCAGCAGCTGCTTTGTTCATCTTGCGTGGGTTGCGGTTGCCACTGCTTAGTGGATCCAATCGGGACACTAACACCGCAGCGACCCTCAGCCGACGTGGGACAGTCGCCCTCCAGAAGCTGGCCTTCCTTGAAGCCTCCCGGAGCCCGTGACTGCAGAACCCAGCTGTACCTTCCACACCTGAAGCACCCGACATCCACGAGCTCCTTCCTGTGAGCTCCCTGGTCACTGTGCTGTGACCCAGACTCTGTCCCCTCTGCTTTCAGGTTCATCTTTGTCTTTTCTTCAACTTCAATCTTCACGACTTCAGCGACACTTCCAGCTAGCAGCAGTTTGGACTCCTTTTCCATAGAAAATCAGCCCGCGACCCGACACCAGAATCGACCTATCCACCCGGCTTCCCTGGGGCAGGTAACAGTGGTACTTCGGTACTTCCGTGGTGGTGGGCTCTCCAAAGCCTTAAGTCTCAAGCCTTAACTTTGTACTGTTGTTAGAAGTGTCCTTAAACCTTAATTATTCAACCGCGACATTCTCCATAGGCTAACATTGCGATCCCGACAGCAACTTCTCGCACTGCACACGCCTCCCGTGGGTCCCCTTCCTCTTAACTGTGGGTGGATTCTTAAGGGGCCAGCGATCCTGAATGCCCTAGGCATTGCCTGTAGAATTGTCGTGGTTCTTATACCACTATTTTAGTATATGGTTTGGTCCCCCCCTGGGGCCCATTGATTTCTGTGCTATTTATTGTGTTTAGAAATGCTTGTTTGAATTGTAACTTTGCCACTAGCCACATAAAGTGACTGTGGGATTCTGTCTAGAATAAATACATATATTTTATATATATACCTGTGTGGGCTACTCTTTCATTTGGTTATTCAAGAGGTTATTATGGTAAAACAATAAGCTTAACACTCCTTCAAGACTTAGCCTGAAGGCTGCTCTCCACAGCTACCACTAGGATAGCTTTCTTTAAAGGTTGTCTTAAACCTACCATCAATAGGAGTCGAATTGGACTGGTGCAAGGTGTCCCTATAACTAGGAACAGCATATGCCAGGCCAACTTCTCACATTGGTGTGCAGCGGTTGGATTCAAGCTTGCCATTGTTTTACCAGATAACACATTGAATTTCTAAAGTGAAAGCCACAAGGTACCAAAGGTACATATAAATTCAAGCTAGAATACAATAAGTTCTACTGAACTTGGAGTTGTGTGTAGAGGGTCTAGCACACCTTGACTACAACTCAAGAGAGGGTTCAGTAGGCCACACTTAGTGTAGGTAGATACATCACTACACTAAACATGTCTTCAAGTGGCACTAAGGCTATGGAAGGGCCCCAGAGGGTCCCAGTAGATAAGTATGATAATTTCACCTTTGCTGAGCTCAGGGAAATGTGCACCCTTAGGAGACTGAAGACAGAAAGAGGTGCCAACACAAAACGTCTCAAAGAGATCCTGCTCATAGCAGACTTTATGGAGTCCATAGGATCCAGAGGGACGGACAACGTGGGTGGGCACCCCTCAGAAGAGGACACTCCCAGAGTGGAATCTGAAGAGGAACAGGAAGAGGATGAAAATCCTGACCTGGAAGACACAAACCACTCACAGCATGGAGGTGATGGCCCAAGAGGCACTCCCTCCACCCTTAAAAGGAGAGTGGTGGACCCCAGAAGGAACAGATCCCCCTCAGTGGGATCCAACCATTCTAGGGGATCCAAAGGGTCCTCTGTCTCTTCTCAGAGAAGAGAAACCTCTCATGAGAGGAAATGCAGACTGATCAAATTTGAGCAGGCTAAGCTTGAGCTTAAAAGAGAACAGTTAGCATTGGACAGGGAAACCCTGGAGCTTCAGAAAGCTTCAAGAAAGTGGGGTCTAGAGATCCCTGGTGGCAGTAAGGAAACCCCTAGAGTTAGAGAGAAAGTCCCTGACAATAGGAACCTCCACAAGATTGTGCCCCCCTATCAGAATGGGGATGATATCCACAAATGGATATCTGCTCTTGAAAGGGCCTGTAGAGTACAGAGGGTCCCAGTAGAGCAGTGGGCAGCAATCCTGTGGCTCTCCTTTTCAGATAAAGGAAGAGACAAGCTCCTCTCTGTAAGAGAAGAGGATGCTGATGATTATTATATCCTGAAAGATGCTTTAATAGATGGGTTTGGCTTAACCACTGATCAGTACAGACTTAAGTTCAGAGACACCCAGAAAGCACAAAATCAGGATTGGGTAGACTTTGTGGATTGTGCAACCAAGGCACTGGAAGGTTGGTTAAATGGCAGTAAAGTTAATGATTATCAAGGATTGTATAATCTCATTATGAGGGAGCAGATTCTTAATAATTGTCAGAACCAACTTTTACACCAGCACCTGGTGGACTCTGATCTGACCTCTCCCCAAGAATTGGGAAAGAAGGCAGACAAATGGGTCAGAACCAGGATCAGGCCTAAGAACCAAGCTGGTGACCAGAAGAAGGATTCCACTAAGCCCAAAGAGAAAGGTGTGGATGATAAACAAGAAAAGTCCTCTGAAGGGCCCCAACAAACCAGTGCTGGGGGTGGGTCCCAAAATCCTTCCTCTAATAACAAGAAACCATATTGCCATGTGTGTAAGAAACCTGGCCACTGGAAGACTGACTCCAGCTGTCCTAAGAATGGCAATAAAGAAAATGTTCCTCCAAAACCAGCTCCAACACCTCCTGTTACTACTAGTAGTAATCCCCCAGGTGGTGGGAGTGCACCCAAAAACTTAGTTGGGTTCTCTTTGGGGACACCAGTGGACTCTGGCCTAGCCAGGTCCCCTGCATTAGCAACTATGGTCTGTGATGGTGGCATGGGGTTTGCCAACTTTACCATGAGCCCCAGTATTCTGGGCAGGTACAGACAAGAACCAATAATCAATGGTCAAAAGGCTGTGGCCTATAAGGACACAGGGGCCAGTGTCACCATGGTGACCAAGAGGCTAGTGCCCCTAGATCAGCTTTTACCTGGGTTTAGCTATCAGGTGACCAACATTGATGGAATCAGGACAGATCATCCCATGGCAGTGATAAATCTCAGCTGGGGAGGAGTCACTGGCCCCAAGAGAGTGGCAGTGTCCCCAAACTTGCCTGTAGATTGTCTACTGGGGAATGATCTAGAAATCTCAGCCTGGGCTGAGGTTGACCACAAGGCCCATTTGAAAATGGTAGGAATCCCTGAGAAAGTGGATGAGACCCTGAGGGCCTCACCTCCACCCCAGGAGAAAATAGAAAGAGTGAAGCCTGAAACTATGGATCACTCTACCCAAACAGAGAGCATAGGGGAAGAGGAACAGTCCTCCCCCCACCAGACTACAGGTAAGGGTCAAGTTTCTCAGGGAACTGATCCTGCCCCTTGTGAAGTAACTGCCCCAGAAGTGGACAGGCCTGACCTGCCCACCTCTCTGATGGCAGGGGATCCTTCCAAGGTGGTACCCAGTCTGGAGCAGGTATCCTGCCCCTCTCTACCCTGCCTCAGTCAGCCCAGGGCTGCAGAGGTCAGGGAGGTCAGTGGACCCTTATTGGGCCCCTGCCAAGAGGAACCCCCTCATCAACAGCTTAGGGACACCCAGCAGAGTAGTTTCAGCCAGGTGAATATTCCTCTACAAACTGAGGGATCCCCCTTACCCCTAGGTATAGGCACCCCTCAAATGGATGTTGTTGAGCACAGGGAAACCTGGGGCCTAGCTGCCCCAAACCTTCCAGTGCCCTCCACTATTCCAGCCAAAGGGATCCAACCCCCAGCTGTAGGCAGCCAGAGGTTGACCCTTAGGGCCAGATATGACACAGTCATGGGCAGAAAGGCTTCCATAGTGGCCAGTGATCTGAGGAGGTTGAGACCAACCCAAGTAGGGTCTCACTTCCAGACTCAGACACCCCACCAGCCCACCTCTGACCCAAAAACCAATACAGGTAATTTCCCTAGACTTTGGAGAAACTCTAGAACCCCTTGGGGTAGGATTTCCCAAGTGGACCATGACACAGGGAGCAACCATGTTAGTACAGGTTCTTCCTTATATGGCCACTCAGGAAATAAAGGCTTCTCTGGACAAGGTTAGCCTTATCTCCTTTCGTTTGGGGGGGGGTTATGTAGGAGAGTGGAATCTGACTAATGGTTGCCCCCAACTTTTTGCCTGGTATTTAAGTGGTTTTTGACTAGTCTGGCTGGGATCCTGCTATCCAGGACCCCAGCCTATCTGCTTTCTCCCTAAAACTGTTGTGAGTACTCTAGGTACAAACATAATTGGATGCTGGGCATGCCCTACCAGTCCCTTGTAGATGGTACCCTAGGTACCCAGGGCATGGGGCCCCCAGTAGGCCTACCAGGGCTGCAGCACTTGTTGTGCCACCCTGGGACAGCCACCCAAACTGACACCACCAGGTCACTACTGTAGCCTGGGTAAGGTGGTGCTAGCACCCCTTACAGGGATGTAGGTACCCTATGTCCCATACCATACAACACATATACTCTCATAGGTCACCCCTATGGCAGGCCATGGTAATCCTACAGGGCTGGGTGCTGAGGTATGTGTGAGGGGGGACCCCTACGTGAGTAGGGCCTCCCTGCAACCTTCGTAAAAACGTTACTGGGTTGTTTGTAGTGTAGCCATACCATATACTCTTAACCGCATTATAAGTTATTGCGTCATCGCTGTAACTTTGGAGTGGCTACACAGAACCATATCGTGTTTGGTGTCAAACATGAAGGAATCATACCCCCAGTCCAGCCATGGGCATGGGGGCACGATTCCCCCTTGCTAGGAGGGTGATATGGGAAAAGCGGTAGAATTTGGAAACCAATTTAAAAGTGCACATGTACCACAAAATGGCTACTGTTCGCCACCTACACGACTCTGGCTGGCTGTTGCTGGGGAAAACCCCAGCCTCGCCATCTGGACAATAGGGCTCCTGTGGCAGGGAGGTGCCAGCACCTCCCCAGACAGGATATGTGGATTGGAACAGGGTGGGTGCACCAAAAGTCCATTCAGAGTTGCACGTAGGCAGCTGCAGAGCCCCAATTCTGCATACACCGCCTGGAACCGGTTCAGGGGCATCCTGCCCCTCGCCCAGGCGGGAAACACACAAAGGGGAGTGGGTGTAGCCACCCTTTCCCGCCTCTACTCTGATTGGTAGGCTCTATTTTGGACCATCCCCTAATCTTGGGGATATATGGGAATAACTTTGCCCTAGAGCCTTAGATTCGTACAGGACTTCACAGAACTGACCTTCGACGAGCTGCTGCCCAGCTGACTGAAGAAATCTCCCTTGGGATAAAGGAGTTATCCCCCTGCTTGGCAGGCACCTAAAAGACTACAAGATACCCGGTTGGAACTTCGTTGCTCTCACGACCTTCGACGCCTTCCAGCAACCTCGAGGTGGGTCTCCAGTGCATCCCAGCGTCCTGTGAGCGTGCCCAGCAAGTCTGAGCACCCTGGACCACGTGGGTGTCGAGATCCCCGCATACCCCGAGACACCGGCCACCTCTTGTCCAGCACACGACCCTGACCAGTGGGGAAGTTGTGCTTTGGCCCATTCTTGAGCCAACCTTCAAGCAGCATTTGTGCCGACCCTCAGCTCCCTGGCCCGCTCCGGTGGCCCGTGGGAGCCCTTTTACGCACTCCATTTTGCTGCCTTCCGCGGTCCCTTGTCCCTCGACTTGTGGGCCCTGACGGAGGACAATCTTCTTTTCTAAGAGTTCCCCTGGTTGCTCCAGGCCTGCTCTACGCTCCCTGCAAAGGAGAGCACTCACAGACCACGTGGGTCTGCACCAGCAGCTGCTTTGTTCATCTTGCGTGGGTTGCGGTTGCCACTGCTTAGTGGATCCAATCGGGACACTAACACCGCAGCGACCCTCAGCCGACGTGGGACAGTCGCCCTCCAGAAGCTGGCCTTCCTTGAAGCCTCCCGGAGCCCGTGACTGCAGAACCCAGCTGTACCTTCCACACCTGAAGCACCCGACATCCACGAGCTCCTTCCTGTGAGCTCCCTGGTCACTGTGCTGTGACCCAGACTCTGTCCCCTCTGCTTTCAGGTTCATCTTTGTCTTTTCTTCAACTTCAATCTTCACGACTTCAGCGACACTTCCAGCTAGCAGCAGTTTGGACTCCTTTTCCATAGAAAATCAGCCCGCGACCCGACACCAGAATCGACCTATGCACCCGGCTTCCCTGGGGCAGGTAACAGTGGTACTTCGGTACTTCCGTGGTGGTGGGCTCTCCAAAGCCTTAAGTCTCAAGCCTTAACTTTGTACTGTTGTTAGAAGTGTCCTTAAACCTTAATTATTCAACCGCGACATTCTCCATAGGCTAACATTGCGATCCCGACAGCAACTTCTCGCACTGCACACGCCTCCCGTGGGTCCCCTTCCTCTTAACTGTGGGTGGATTCTTAAGGGGCCAGCGATCCTGAATGCCCTAGGCATTGCCTGTAGAATTGTCGTGGTTCTTATACCACTATTTTAGTATATGGTTTGGTCCCCCCCTGGGGCCCATTGATTTCTGTGCTATTTATTGTGTTTAGAAATGCTTGTTTGAATTGTAACTTTGCCACTAGCCACATAAAGTGACTGTGGGATTCTGTCTAGAATAAATACATATATTTTATATATATACCTGTGTGGGCTACTCTTTCATTTGGTTATTCAAGAGGTTATTATGGTAAAACAATAAGCTTAACACTCCTTCAAGACTTAGCCTGAAGGCTGCTCTCCACAGCTACCACTAGGATAGCTTTCTTTAAAGGTTGTCTTAAACCTACCATCAATAGGAGTCGAATTGGACTGGTGCAAGGTGTCCCTATAACTAGGAACAGCATATGCCAGGCCAACTTCTCACATGCCTTCTTTAGGTCCTTTTGCCTAAAGTTTGCCTTGACCGTGCTCTCCTCAAATTGGGGGGCATTTATCTTGTTCCATTTCATTCTTACCCCTTGATTACTATTATACTGGAGGGAGTGACCATCACATTCCTTCACTTGGGCAGCTACATGTAAGGATACCGTAAGGGGGTTGTGGTCGCTGACATTGTTAGGCTCAACCTCAAAACGGTCTACCAAAAACGCAAAGTTACGAGATATTAACATAAAGTCAATAACACTTTCCCTACTCTGCCCATATAAGTGGGACATTAGATTTCTGAATTACTAACCAGGGTGTCAACAAAAATCAAGTCATTCACAACAATGATATCATTTAAGGCATCTCCCTGTGGAATATGTATAAAGTGCGTTAGGGATTGACCCTCAATGTCTGTTATCCCGCATACCTTATCTGAGCTATACCTACACAAGGTGCAATTAAAATCCCCGACCCAATAGATGCACAGGGGCTGCCACTTCCCCACTATCTTTATCAATTTCCTCCTTAATCTTTACAATGATGTTGCATCTATTTGGATCGAAAACATTATAGTACCAATTAATTAAAAGGGTCTTGACCTGAAACAAGTTAAAAATCAAAATCAATTGATACCAAGGTGAGTTAATCACCGACTTGACATTAATAGTCCCATATTTAAGGGAGACCAGGGTCGCCAGTCCGCCTTTACATACTGTACCCACATTTCATCCTCTAGTTTCAAGCGGATACCAGCGATGTTCCAGGAAACTAGTTTAAAAGGTCGTGTTTTGCGCGGCCTTCTGACCAGGTCCTACCTATTACTAGTAATCGTGAAGTCTAAACTGGTCCCCCCCCCCCCCTTCCTGCCTAGGTCAGATAAAGTAGAGGGACCAGCAGGGTCATCCCCGGTCAACCGCATCTCAGTGCTGATGGGAGTACTGGATGGTGTGTGTATGTTATGGTCCACGTGATGTAACCCCCGCTTAAGCCCTTCTGTCCTGTTTACTGAGGAATGGGTTTCCCTGAATGGCCCTCCTATCCTCATCAGCCTATTTGGGCTATGTGGGCCCGATGGTAGTCAGTCAATATCTGTTAGTCCGACAAGGCTTCAAAGCGGTTAGTGTGAAGCCAAGTCGGGGAGTGAGGAGTGGGAATGCTGATCAGGACACAAGGTCAGGGCATAATGCCCCTTTGGTGAGGCGTGTAGAAGAAGCCCAGCTCAGTTATTGGGCCCTTTCTTAATCCCATTACTCCTGTTATGATCCATATCAGTGCTCTGGGAATTCAGTTCTCTTTGAGCACTGTTGGCCCTCTGATCTTGACCACCTGCCTGTATTTGCAGCCCTGTTTGAGAGTCAGTGCAATTTATGCTACCCCGATGGGGATGCGATATGTTAGCCTCTACACTTGTGGCTGATGTTCTATCTGTGGCTGACTTCTCACTCTCAGTAGCGTTGAGGGTGAAATTTTCTCCCCTATCTATCGGGCAGTTGCCCAAGGATCCGCTTGCATTTTGGCCCACTTTGCGTCGCCAAACACCCTAATGATGGTAATAGTTGGCTGAGCTGCTCCTCTATGTCCAATTCGGGCAAAGTTTTTATCTTTGCAGGCCCTCCACCCCCTCCTCCACCACCTCCCCCTCTGGGTTTTCCCGCAAGGACAACAGGGTTTTGCTTTGTCCTCTTAACCCTGGGCAATTGGCCCAGTGGCCTCTGTTCGTCCCCAACAGGTCAACGTGCTTTCTTTTCCCCCCGGCTGTGTTTGGGTCTCCCGTCGTTGTTGAAGTTGCAGTGTCCATGTCTTTTGACTCTCCGCCCGGGGGACCCTGGCTCAGGATGATCACAGTGGGTGATAATGAGATTGTGGGGTCCTCATGGCGGATGGGGGGGGGGGGACACAGGTGTTGTTCGGTTCTGGACCTCTGCGGTTATAAGGGGGACAGCTTGGGCAGAATGTGAGTTCATATCTTCTGTTACAGGTAGTGGGGCTAATGATAGCCTGCGTTCCGCCAGTTCAATTTCTTTGTTAAGTGCCCCCACGGCTTTTTGCAAGAAGCCGTCTAATGTTGTGTCTGTACGTTTAGGAGTGGGCGTAGGTTTCTTTCTCCGCATTTCCCCATACAGATTCAACATTAATCTAAAGGTGTTTCCACAGGTCTTTCAACCCCCACTCCTTACTTCTGTGTCGACGCTGATGAATCCAAGAGGTGTGGCCCAGCCTCTTCTGGCCGCAGACGGGCCTGCCCTTGGCCCTGGTGCGTCCCGCGCTGCGGGAGCCCTGCTGGGATGTTTTTTAAAGCGCCTCCAGGCATGTGATGCAGGTGGCGGTGTCAGCCGTGAGAGAGCCTGGGACCTGCAGTCCTGTCCCACTCCTATTTTCCCCTCAGAAACAGTGGTGATGGTGGCAAGAAGGGTTGTACTCAATGTCCATTATATTCCATGTCACTTCTTAATTCCTGAGTAATGGTGCCATTGCGACTCACAGTCCCTCAGAGCATAAGTGTACCCAGTTATAATATGTAATGCTTAGTTTTGCGTCCTATAGAGGCGGCTCACGAGAGGTCACCTTCATTTACAACCATGGGGTCAGTGGGGTATGCAAGTGAGATATATGTGTTTCTGATCAATCAATATATTAAACTAAAAGCGCCATCAACAACTTATTACAGCTGGGTCGGGGTGTTTGTGACATGTGCGTTTTTAATCTGGTAGTTCGCTGGGGTGGCTTTCCGACTCGTTTGCGCAATCACTGGCCTAGTTCGACAGGTATAAGGTTGCTGTCTTAAGTATAGCGTTCAGTCTGTAGACACAAGTTGCGTACTAACAGGGGTTTAGGTCTCGTCTGTACTTTGGGGTGTAGTGCACCTATGTATTCGTGGCCCCATCACTCTCGTTATCGTCCTGTGAGGGGGTGTTGCTGTCTTACCTGTTCCCATGTATAAGTGCTCTGAGGATAGTGTACAGTATTGCGCTATCGGGTATTTGCGTAGCCCGGCTATTTCCATCTCTTAGTTATTAGTCGCTTCGCCGCGATCAATCCTAGGTCTCTGAATCTATAGGTAAATCTGTTCCTCTTGGATCTGGTATAAAGGCCTAGAATACAAACTTCCCACGTGTATGTCAGTGGCTTGTCGTTGCAGTTTGTAAGTGTTGTGTTGAGTGCATGCCAGTAGGCGTTAAGGAAAGTGCAGGACCATAGCATATGTAAAGTGATCTGTGTTTGTCTGTTGACATCGTGGACATGCTGAGGTGGTAATGTTAAAGTATCTGTTTATTTTATCAGGTGAGAGGAATGCCCTCTGTGTTATGTATGTTTGTATAAGCTTGAATTCCGAGCTTTTTGGTATGTGCTTGGAGCTGGCCTGAATTGCGTCCCATTCTTTCTCTGTCCATGGTTGCCCACCGTTCACGGAGGGTCGACATGGGTTTTAGTGTGTGAATGAGTAACACCTCTACTAACCAATGTACTATTTATGATCCTTTTCCAATGATATTCAAGAATACCAAAAGGGCGAGTGTACAACAGGCAGTCGTACAAACAAAGAGTAGAAATAACATTTAAACAATGTCTAGGGGGGTTACTGTATGCAGCAAGCTGTGGGTATCGGACACGAAAGATAGTGCCTCTGTGGCTTCCCATCTTCCAACCGGATTTACGCGGTCCAGGGCCTTGTCAAAAAAGTCTCATATACTGTTCCTGGGGTGGGGGGTCGAAACCCCGCATGTTAACACACAGATGCGTTGTACCCATGACTCTCGCCCCCACCCATATCCATACCTCCAATTGCATATCAGTATATCTGTACATTTGGTTAAGCAATATCGTAGAGTGACGTAAATGTAAGCATATTGTACTTGCATGTATAGTGTCACGTTTCTTTAATGCCAGTTAGGATGTCCAAGACATGGGTTTAAGCAATGTCATCAGAGGTCTGGGGGGTGACCTGAGGCAGTTCACATGAGTCCTGTGAAGTCGGAAATTCGTCTGAGAGTTCCTCATCACTAGCCTGTTCCTGTAGACTGGAAGTCGAGGCAGTGTCTTCCTGCGCCCCGCTGATGACCGCAGCCGTCTGAAGGGCTTTGCGTTGATGACGTAGCATCTGTGCTGGGTCCGGTCCAAGAGTCGGAGAGGCTTGAAGCTACTTACGTTTCATCTCTCTTCGTCGACGGCTGGAGGAGGTGTTGGCAGCGTTTTCTTTCATGTCAGTTGCCAGGGCATTGGCTTCCGCGGAGCCATACCTGTCAAGCCATTCTTGCGCCTCCTCCGAGGTTTTAAAAAAGTGAACCTTGCTGTCTGCAACTACTCTTAGTCGTGCTGGAAACATCAGGGAGTATTTTAGGTTATGTTGTCTGAGCCGTCTCTTCACTGCCATGTATGAGTATTGTTGTTTCTGCACTAGTAACCTAAAGTCTGGGAAAAACATGACTTTGTGGTTGTCTACTTGCACTTCCTGCAGTTTTCTGTTTACCTGAAGTATGGCGTCTCTGTCCCTCGAGTTCAACAGACAAATTAAGAGTGACCTTGGGTTGGAGCCTGGGGGCGGGGGTCTGGCTGGCACCCTGTGCGCCCTTTCAACTACAAAGTGGGGAGAGAGTGCCTCTTCAGGCAGCAATGTACGGAGCCAGGATTCGGTGTAAGTCACAGGGTCTCTGCCTTCCGTCCCCTCGGAAGACCTACCACGCGAACGTTGTTTCGCCGTGATCGACCTTCAGCATCTTCAGCCCTGCCTTCTAAAAACTCCATTGGATTGAGAAGGTCTTGAATATGCTTTTCCGCCATTTCTATCTGTGGAGAGATTTCCGTAATGGTGGTCTCTATAGTAGAGGTTCTGTCTGCGAGTTTACGATGATCTGCACAGAATAAATTAAGATCGATGGTCACCTTGAGGTGCGGGTTTGGTTCAGGGTTTCACCTAGCTTCTCTACTGCCGCCAGTACGGCATCTAGTTTGCTGGACATCGGGTTGGTCGCTCTTTCTTCTGCCATCTTGTCCGTTTGGGATCGGCTCAGCGGGGGGTGGGACTGGTGTGCCCCCAGCGCCAGTTCTTATACGACCACCGCGTGACATAGATCTGAGGGCTTCTGTGCGTGAGGCCCGGTGGCGGGTGGGACAGTGAGGGTAGAGTATGCAGACGGCCGGCAGAGTGTGCAGCTGCGCGAACCAGGTGCACAAGGTGTGTTGGTGGAGGCCGGCTTTTCAGTGACTCCCAGACCTTCCTTCTGTTGTGACCAGCCGCAGTTTAGTATGGGTGAGGAGTCCAGGGCCTCAGGGGCAGTAGTCCAGGAGCCTTGCCAGTCATCGACTGGAAGTTTCTATGTGGCGCTATGTTTTTCTTCCTTTGAAGGTGTGGACCAGTTTGCCCCCGATGCTGGCTCCTGTATGCGCAAAATCCCCTGAAGGTGGCATTAGTTTGTGAAAGGGAGATTCATACACCCTGCTTCCACCGCGCTGGTCAGTGGTGCCTCTCGTCACCAGGCGCCTCTGCTCTCATATTGGGCGTCGCAGTGCAGCATGGCCAGTTTTAATCAGCACCACTCCCCACGCCCTGTACAGCCACTCATGCAATGGGATGCGTAGTTGTGAATGCGGCCGATCCACAAGGGCCTCGTGATCCAGGTATTGCACAGTGCATTAGATTGCAATGTGTCAGTAAGAGGTGCGGCTACGTGCGGGCACTCACTTGCTATATCTTGAAGATTATTGCAGCAGTAGGGTCATTCGATTCCCGCTGTGGGGAGCCTTTCCGGCCATTGGTAGGCTGAGTCCGGCACCAGCAGGAGATTAAAGCATCCACTCAGCGACATATGCCATTGCTCTGGGACTGGTGGGCGCGGCCTGTCCACGGTCTAACGTGATGGGCTTTCCCGGGATGGCGGCGCTCTGTTCGGCATCTCCGGAGTCTGGCGGGTTCAGACGCGGGTCGCTTTGTCCGACGTCACTGCAATCTTCACCGTAGCATTCAGGTCAGCCACAGGTTTGACCAGAGGTGTGTCCGGCCCCAGAGGATGCATGCAATCGGAGATATGCGGCAGAAAAGGGGATCCGCCGACGGAGCTCTACACAAGCGCGTCTGTCTCCATTGCTTGCGTAGCCATGCCCCCCCAAACTACTGCCTTTATAATGTGGTCCGACAGCAGTGTCATTTCACCCATTCGGTCCTGCAGGTCTTTTGGTCCGAGCCTTTGGGAGGTACTGCTTTGGTATCTGCTCTAAAGGTGAGGAATCTACAGTTAAAAGTATCCATCAGAAGAACAAGTTAATTACCTTTGGTAATGTTCTTTCTGGTGGATACTCTGTCTAACCGAACATTCCTCACTGCACTACCACCTCCCTGTTCTGTGAAGTGGTCTCTTTTTACCATCTAAAATGGTCCCAGAATGGAGATCTACACACTGGTGGCTCCAGTTGTAAAGTACTGCACGTCCAAGGGGGCAGTAAGAGTGCAGCAAGAAACTGATGTTATCTCATGAATGGTGCTCATCAATGGCTCGCTATGCCACTTCTAGGGTGGAACTGGGTCAGTGTGTAGACCTGCGATGTCCCATAGCGGCTCAAGAGCAATGCTATGAAAACTTCCAGATCCAGTGCATGCATGATTAAAATGCAGTTGATTGTGTTCTGTTGTAAAGCAAACCGTAGCCACTAATAGGTGCCACAAACATGGGGTATCAAATGGAAAGGGTTAAGTAGTATTCATGCCAGGCGCTGCAAATAAGTGCTTCACACCCAGAAAGGAGCAACATTGAAAGCAAATTTAATGATTAGCAAATCCAAAGCACCATTCTTTTTAGTGACTTCCTGCTTTCTAAAGTACTCCTGTTTTACCTTGGCATAAGTCAGGAATTAAAGTTGGGCGAATGAGGAAATAATTGCAGATTATTTTAATCAGCGTTTTCTATTTAGAGAAAATGTGAGAGAATATTTTTCCTATGGAAATAGATTCACTTTCATAAATATATTGGAAAATTGACACATATTTCAATTAGCCTTTTCTGAGTTTACTGTAAAAACTGGCTAAAATTAACTTTGTTTACTGTGGGGAAGAAAGTACATTTTTATGAGCTGTGTATGCTATACATAATTGATATGCACAGTTTACAACTGTAGGAAACATACATAAATGGGACAAAATTTGTAAATTATACATACATGTAGCATACGTGGATGTAATAAGTTGTTCAGTTCTCGGTGCCCCTTTTTGAGCTGTCAAGTAAATTAATCTTTGGTGTGAATGCATTTTGCGTACGGTGGAACTTGGATTGCCTCTTCACCCCAAATGTATGCAGGACGTTAGTTTACTCTCTCTTACTGCTTCAAAAAATAAATATGCCTCCCACTGACTCTACCCAATTTGTAATCTCCTCTCAATTTAAATATCTCTAAATGCATGTCTCTATTGTTATGGGGGAGTTCTTCTACATAGTTTCTTCTACATTTTTGTAAAAAAATATTATACCAATACAATAGGGGGATAGGTGCCTTTGTATGTATACGTTCTTGTGTATGTTTGATCTGAAAGCTTTATTTGTAAAAAAGGGAACTAGCACAATGGCCTATCTTACTTATTAAAAAAAGTGTGATTTTTATAGTACAACCATCTCAACTTCTTTCACATTAAACAATGTATAATTTTGATAGCGTGCCAACCTATGAGGTATGTCGAGCAACTTCTTAACTGAACCATGGCATGATCATGTTTACATGAAAATCCAACAAAGTGTGAACAGTTAAATGTAGCTTAGAAATGTGAGCTAAGTTTTGCTTAAAATAATGTTTATATAAAAGAAGTACCCATTTCAGTTATTAATTATATTTTCCTTACTACGCATACCAAGATAGTAATATTTTACTGCAATAATCCATAAACCAGTTGACAAATTAATTAAATGGTTAAATCCTATTTACTGTTTCCTCATTAATTGTACCCTTTTGATGTTAACTATTTGCAAAATAAGTCAGTTAGCATAGTGTAATAAGGCTGGTATAACTATTCCTTGAAGAGGGACCATTCTAGACCAAATATATTTTATGCTTCAAGGGTGTTTGAAAAGAGGTCTTAATTGTCTTAGATGGTAAGAAAAAGCATTCTGCCTGAATATTAAAAGCAGTCGCTTACCAGAGCATTGCTAATGACCACATGCATTGTTTTTAGAACTTGAAGTTAAAAAGGAATCTAAATTAGTGAATGAATTAAAGATCCGTTATCTCTGGCAGCAAGAGATTACCGTATAAGTCATAAATTCTGATAACTTTGAGAATCCTATTATAAACCAAGGAATAATTGTTTAATGTGATAAATGTATGTTTACTGTGAGAAATAGCTAGTGTAGTCGTTCTATGAATACTGTTATAATTGTTTTTTTTATAAAGAACCATATTTTGCTCCTCTTTTTTGGGAAACTTGGATATTTTAGTTGATGATTTTAAATGTTTCCTTTTTTGTGATTGGTGTAATTAGCTGTGAGGAGAAGAAGACCCTGCAGTCAGAGCTGGAAGCCGTTCGGGTTCTACGTGGACGCCTGGAGGAGGCCTTGGAACAATCCCTGCGACAGCTAAGCAATCCGGAGGCTGAGAGCAGGGCACCACTCGATTTTGGAGGTGGGGATGGGTCGAGTTTGCAAGCTTTGCACAAGCATGCCATCTGAGCTTTGGAGGGTTCGGGTGTGCAAGATGCCTAAAGTGATGCTGGTGGAGAGGACTCTGAGGTGTCCTTTAACCCCTGGAAGTGGTGCCACTAACTTTATTTCCGCGCCGCTTTTGTTAGAGGTGTATTTTGTGACTTACTAACAAAATAACTGGTGCAGTTAGAACTGGCTTAAGAAATCAGTGTAACCTATTTTTGTCGATTTTTGTAGTGTCTTTTACCCTTGAGTTCACAAATATTAAATGTATTTGCATGTTCTAGTCATCCAACTTTAATTTATGTCTTTGCCATTTCCCCACAGTATGTATAAGACAAATAAAGTTGTGCCTACTGTGTTTCATATATCATTTTCAGTTTTCTTGTACCATGACAGAGATGCATGATTTTTTTTGTGCTTTTTTTAAACCAACACATGGACAGTAAAATATGCAGTATCACATTTGAACTATGTTCTATGTGCAGGCCGTTCTACAAAGTATCTACCTCTTTATTTACAACAGGCCTCCCAAACACGTTGTGCCGTCAATAAAAACCTTTGAAAGTATTTCCCCACATAAAATCATAGCTGATTATATCTTGAACTTGTTAACATGTTATAGGAATGGCATAACATAAAAATTCAGATTTCAGTTGGAAATTAACTTTCACCTAGAATTTTCTATGAAAATAAAGAGAGCATTGCATTTTTATTAGTCATATATTAACATTGGGAACAATATCCACAAAGGAGATTTTCTCCAAACCAAAAAGGGCTGTTTTCCCATTGGTTACATCATCATTCCACCTCTGGATCCTGTATTAATTTCTAATAAATTCCTTCCCTTCTCCCTCTCCTAGAAACAGCCTTATGTCCTCTCATAACTACTCATAGGAGCCTACATTCCCTCTATAAAAGCCCATCTCTAATATCCTTATTACAGGCAACTTGTGACGCCTCTAGTCGCTTGTAAGGAATGACATAGCTGCTCGATTGTAATTATTGCATTTGAGTTCTGAGGTCACAGTGCCTGCTGCCAGAGCCAGCAGCCAAGCTGAAAGGCATGCTAAGGAGCATAAATACACTTGCAGTATAAACCGCAACAATAAAACCTGGCTTTTCTCATTCTGCTCTGTTTTTCTAGATGAACATTGATAAACAGAAATTAGATATTTATGGCAGCATGTTTATTTTTTGCACACTTGAATCACTGCATGTTTTTTTCTACGTTTTCTTACTGAGTTACTGGCGTTTGTTTTTTATCTGACATCTTATTGAACAGATTCCAATTTCTTTTTGCAACAAATATCTAACTGCTCTTTGGCAAGTTAGTTTTGAAGTACAGGTTCTTTTATTCACCGTGCTTGGAAACATCCTAGCTATTTCATATGAAAAAGCAGCACACCAAGGATTTAGAATGTTTGTGGGAAGGTGATGTGGTGACCATGTATTATTATAACCGAATTAAAGTACCCTCTGCCATTTATTTAAAAGGATATTGCAAGTCGCCTTCAAGTTCCATGATCTTATTTATAAAGGGAACACTGCTTTCCACCTTGATTCTCCATATGGCCACGGAACTCCTGAGTGACCTGCATTATCCTTATAACGTGTGGTAGGGGATACGTTATCTTTTTACTGCTCATCTAGGTTTGTGCTGTTGTAATACGAGTACATACATACATAAGTGTGTGATAAAAGCATTAAACCGACTGCAAGAAAACATTCAGTGAATCTGTGCTGCAGTGTGTTTGGTTCTTTGCCTTTTGGGGGTTATTTGTACTAGTCGCTTTTATTTAGAAACAATTAGAAAAAAAGGTTATCTCATAGATGTTGTTTCGAAAAATTGGGTGAACATACATGGCCAATGATATGCTTTAAATCTGGGTCACTGCAGTGTATTCACCTATAACTCTGTGTGGGTTTATATTTCAAGTTGACCATTCCTGTAGCGACATTACAAGTACATGTAAATAAAAGGTTGCCTGCAGCCAAAGGCAGACCAGACATTCATATCAATATGTATCCAAACGCACTTTGTTCAGAGTGAGGTTTTCAGCTGTCAGGTCGCCTTCTGAGACAATATTTTTGAAAGCAGAACTGCTTCTTTTGTTTATCTCCATGTATGGTAAGGCACAGACACAACCTGATGTAGAATGATGTGTTGGCAAACGTGTAAAGTGGAGTTTGTAACGTGCATACCATGGACGTTTGTGCATCTCTTTTTATTAGGTTTGTTTAGGTTTATTTCTTTGTACATCCAGATCAGGTTCCTTGGTGCTGCAACACAGGTCAGAAAAGTCCACAACATGAACAGTCACACTGAGAAAGCATAGCCAGGTTTTCCTGAGGTGATTAACATTTAGGTGGAGCTGTGGAGGCAGTTCATTCCACAGAGAGACAGTTAATAGAGAATGGATGACAATCTTTGTGGTGCCTTCTAAACAAAGGAGCAGGAATCTGTATGCACCGGAGAATAAGGTGAAAGTTTTTCCTGTAGAAACCCCAAAAGAGTGCCTCTTTGTATTTCAGTGGGTGATTTATTGCATGCTTTTGCGAAAAGGGAGATTTGTTCAGAGAGGTAGTTTTGTTTGTGACTTTGTATGGCTTTCTGAAAACTAGAGCACATTATTGGGCTGTAGCGCCTCACAAGTCATATATTTGACATAGTGTATCCTGTTTTGGCTCACGTGACTATTTCATATTTGCTAAAGATTTATGTGAAGATGACATCCAACATGTTACGATTTTTACAGCTTGTTACAGAAGTAATTTTACAAGTTTTAGAGGTAAGCCTTTTCTTTTGTATGCCTAGCCTGTTGAGTTACTACTAGTCTGATTATCGGCCAAACCCTCCTTTGTATGGTATCAGACCCACCAATGATACTGCGCTTTTCTGATCATCAGGTAGCCAAAAGTAGGAATGGAGTCCTTTTACAACTTCTGGATGTTTTCTGGTGTCATTGAACACCAAGTGCCTATTTACGACGTTGGTCAGAAAGCCTTCGGCTGCTGGTCGAAGGCTTTCCGAACGACATGGTAGGTTTAAACTCCAACAGCCGCATTCGGATGACGGCAGTCGTAGTGTAAACCGGCGGGAAATCTGACTCTGGTCAGGCGGAACTGCACCATAATCCCTTAAGTATGGCATTTCCACCGTCTGGATTATGATGTCGGTTTCCAACGGCCAATCCAATTCGACTCCTTCTTGCTGGACCCCAGGCACGGGTTAGAGTCAAAGGAGTGAGGTTGCAGTTTGAGCTGGGAAGGGTACAAAGCAAGGCTGTCCGCTCTCTCCTCCATTGTTGACGGGGCCTCTGGAAAACTGGGTGAGAGTAGATGCCCAGATCTGTGGGATAAGGTGGGCCTAGGGATGGGAGAGGGTGATTTCCTTCTAGGCCGATGATCTCCTCTTCTAGCTGGGAGGCTCGATTCACTCTATACTTAGAACTTAAGAGATCTTAGATATATTTGGAAGGTATTTAGAGGTGCACAGCAACTAGCACAAGTCTGTGGCTTTCCCGATTACCCCACTGGCAGCCCCTCTCAGTGGGTTGGGAATGTCTTCTACGATGGACACAGGAGATATTTGTCCTCCTGGTAATATATGTAACGGTGACCAGGCGGCAGTCCAGGGTGGAATTTGGGGAAGAGTCTCGATTAATACAATACTGATGTGAGAGATTGGCAGAAACTCCATATCTCGCAGCTTGAATCCAGTGGCACAGTGAGCAAGGGACCCACGTCTGGGCATACCCATCCCACTTAGGGCGAAAAGTGTTACAGCAAACAACTGATGGACGGGCTGTTCAGTCTGGACTGTTCCCATGGGGCACAGGGTCAAGACTGATTTGCATATGGCTCGGTCCAAACTGGGATGGCGTAGTGGGCAAAAGAACGTTGGATTTAACCCAGATCTTTTGACTGGGGGAGAATTTTTGCATTGTCAGCATTCCGTCCATCATTCATAAAGACGATGGGACCAGAGTTTTTCAAATCAGCAAGGTGACTTGAATAATTGTCTAAGGAAAACGGAGAGATTTGCTGCATTCTGCAGATATGCACTTGTTGTTTAAGTAACATGGCAACAAAGAACGCTTTGATCATCTGGCTGACTTAGAAGAGGTGACCAGAAATAATCACATGGTCACCATGGTAATACATGAGCGTCACCCTGATAGTACTGTGTGGGAGGAGATACTGGCCAGAAGTGTGCTTACATGGGATGCGGCTAGAAAATGAAAACAAGCCAATGCATCTCACCTATGCAAGAGCAATTGGCTTTGCCAATATGTTTTTGCCATGTTGTATTCCAGCATGGCTGTTGTGCAGCATGGTGGTGTTATAGTGGCATAGAGTGAAGTAAAGTTTCTGATTGGTGGGGCATAAAGTGGAGGGGAATAGAGTAGAGTAAAGGGATGTAGAGTGGAGAGCTGTGAAGTGCAGTGGCTTAGTGTAGAGTGCAGTAAAGTGTCAGAGTGGAGTGGCATAGAGTGGAGCAGAGAGGCATAGGATGTTGAGTGGAGTGGCGTAGATTGGCCTAGAGTGAAGTGGCATGGAGTATGATGGAGTGGAGTGTGGTGGATTGCTGTTCGTGTTGTAGAGTGGAGTGGCATAGAGTGCAGTGTAGTGGAGTGGGATAGAGTGCCATTATAGACAACACATTATCAATTGAAATGAGCATTACGTTTGCACATACAGTTTTACACTGTTATGACAAATGACGTAATCTGATATGTCATAAGTGTTTTATAAATGCTATGATTTCACATGATATAAGTTATGTAATATGGAAGGGTATAACCAGTGCATGAGGAAGGTGCGAGTTATAGTTCGTCTAGTGTGGCAAGTGAACTGACAACACCGGAGACATAGGTCTGTGAGTTATAGTAATTTGAAGGTGGTGTGTAAATTAGAATTTAAGTTATAACTATACCTTTAGAATTTCTAATATTTGTGTAGTTTAAGTTGGGCTTCTATAGAAAGAATAGATAAAGTTTTCCTGACTATAACTTATCCCTAACCCTTATTTTTTTCAGGAAATGTCAATGTTTTTGAAACCCTTTTTTGCCCGGACACCTGGCCCCCCACCTATCCACAGGTATACCTGCACCGAACTTTCAGTCCTCAACCCTGGACAACGCAACAGCAATTGCAACCGTGCCTCCCCACGATCAACAGCAGGACCTTTTTCCTGCTGTCACTGAACCTTCCACTTCAACACAGAGCCCTTCACTCCAGAGCTCCCGCCCACTGCAACAGGTCAACTCCAGTGCCTGCTGATCAACACCCAATCACTCCACAAGCACACCAGTGAGATCTGGGACACCATCATCTTCCTCACCGGAACTTGGCTGAACCTGTCATCAGCTGTTATCATTGCCACCATCACACCTAACGTATACAAGATAATTCACCGGGACTGCACCAACAAGCACCTCGGTGGAATAGCCATCATCCACATAGAGTCCCTCAAGTGCACAGCCACCCTTGACACCCCCACCCCCTTTATGGAACACCTCAACTTTCAGATCAACATCAACAGCAAAACGGGCAAAGGCATCCTCGCCTACAGACCTCCAAGACCACACCGCATCTTATGCGAGGCCATCCCTGACTTCAGGTCCCAACTGGCCATTAACTCAAAAGACTTCCTATTCCGCAGTGACCACAACTTTTACCTGGAAGACCTCAACGACACCAATGCAACCTATCTACTCAAGAGCATGCATATAATCAGGCTCTCCCAACTGGTCTCGGACCCCACGCACATCGGCAGACACACTCAACCCAATATTCTCAGCCAGCAACTGAATCAGGTACAGCCGCTCCACCTAAATCAACTGGCCCGACCATTCTATTGTCCATTTCCACATCATGACCACCTCCACCACACCCGCCAACCCGCCCAAATCCCGCTACAGGTGCTTGAGCAAAGAAACTAAAGACCTCTGGACTAGCTCCCTCAGTACCTCACCTCCAAAAGCCATCACCGACCTTGAGGGGACAATTGGAAATGACAACACAAACTTCAACGCATGGATCAACAATTGTGCCGACATAGCCCCACTCCTCAAACCCATCAAAACCAGCTGATCCTTCAAACACCACAGCTTGTTCACCTCAGAGCTCAAATTCCACAAGCTCACCTGCATGCATCTTTAAAGAATCTGGCACACCAGCAAAACAAACAATGACTGCTCTAACTTCAAACTAGCCCTCAATGAGTACCATCAGCAACTCAAGACAGCCAGGAAAACTGCTCTGGCCCCCCGCCTGGACGCCAGCTTCAACCACAGCTAGGAACTATTCTGCATCATCAAGGAATTTTCCAGCACCACAGCCACCGAAAACACCATCACCTCCTCTCAGGAGCTCTGCCATTCCCTCGCTGACTTCTTCTACAGCAAAATCGCCAACATCTATGAAAACTTCAAGCCCCAACCTTCTGTAACTGAACTCAACAGACTTCTCAACACCATCGACTCCCAAAAAATCTCACTAAACACATGAGAATCTCTCTCCGTGAACACAACCACCACCATCATGGGCTCCATTCACTCAGGAGCTCCCAAGGATCCCAGTCCAGATTCCTCTCAAGTCATAGCACCAAAAGCACCCTGATTGCGGACACAGACGACATCACAACTCTCGTAGACAGGGGAGAAACCGCCACCCTGATTCTCCTCAGACTCTCCACAGCATTAAACAGCATATCCTTCTTCACCCCCCTACACAGTCTCCACCTAATGGGGAGCCAAGGGCAAGCCCTTGAATGGATTGCGTCCTTCCTCTCTGGACAAAGTCAAAATGTCCGCCACCCACCCTTCAACTCGATCCGAAAAACATGATCTGCGGTGCGCGTCCCAGTAAGGATCCTCTCTCTGGCCACCATGGCCAGATCCTACGGCATGAACATAATCTCCTACACAGACGATACTCAGCTTATCCTCTCACTCTCCTCAGACCTGACTAACACCAAGCCTAACTTCCACAGATGCAAGACCATCATCGCAAGCTGGATGCAAAACCGATGCCCCAAACTCAACACAGACAAAACAGAAATACTCATCTTTGGTACCACCAACTCCCTGGGGGACGTCTCATGGTGGCCTATAGAGCACGGCCCCACACCCACTGAACACGCAAGAAACCTCAGAATCATTCTGGACAGCAAGCTCTCAATGAGGAAGCAGATAAACTGTCTCATGTGCCTGCTTCCTCACCCTGCACATTCTCAGGAAAGTCTTCAACTGGCTCCAATCACCACCAGATACACAGTCACCCAGGCCCTCATCACAAGCCGTCTGGACTACGGAAACTCCCTCTAAGTGGGAATCACTTCACAACTACTAAACAGACACCAGACCATTCAGACCGATGCAGCAGCCAGGCTCATCCTCGACCTCCTAATACGGACCCACATCACCCCCCACCTCAATTCTCTGCACTGGCTCCCCATCAGCAAGCGATGCCAGTTCATATTCTCACCAACGCCTACAAAGCCCTACACAACAAGGGACCGGCATACCTCAATCACAGGGTGAACTTCCACCAACCTACTCGTATATTTTGCTCTTCATCCCACTACTTTGCCTGTATTCACAGGAGCAAGAGCGGTGGCTGTGCCTTTACACACTTGGTGGCCAAATCCTGGAATGGCTTCCCCCTCCATCTCTGCATAGCCCCACCCTGCAGGTGTTCAGGAAGGACCTAAAACCTAGCTCTTCAACTAATCCATCTCAGCAGCAGGAATCCCCCACTCCCAAACACCTGGATACCCTCACAGGTGATAAGCAGCACTTTACAAATCCCGTTTGATTTGATTTTAAATTAAGCATTTGTTGACATTGTAGAGTTTACTGTCGTCAAGTGGAGTGTCATTTAGTAGAGTGTGGTACAGTAGAGTGGAGGAAAGTGGCATAAAGTGTGCTGTCATAGAGTGGATTGGAGTAGAGTGGAATAGGATACAGTAGAGTGGTGAGAGTGGAGTGGTGGAGAGTGGAGTGTTGTAGAGTGGAGTGACGTAGAGTAGAGTGGCGTACAGTAGAATAGCATACAGTAGAGTGGCATACAGTGTTGTGTGGTAGAGTGTAATAGCGTACAGTGGAGTAGCATATAGTTTAGTGTCATAGAGTGAAGTTCCGTACAGTGGAAGAGCATAGAGTGAAGTGGGATAAAGTGAAGTGGCATAGAGTGAAGCGGCGTAGTGTAGAGTATGTTAAATGAAACAGATGTAGAGTGATAGTGTGCAAACGGATATAGATGTAATGTGGCAGGACTATACATTAATGAGGTCCTTATTATGACTTTGGCGGTCTCGGAGCGAGGCTGCCATGACGCCGCCCCGCTCCATGACAACCAAAGCCATAAAAAACCGCCAACCAGAGTATGGCTTTTAAAGTCTCTGGTGGGCAGTGGTTTGGCAGTCCCACGGCGGTGCCTTTGAAAAAGGCACCACAATGGGAGCATCAAAGGCAGTTCCTGCAGGGCATGGACTGTCAAGTCCATGGCCTGTAGGAACTGGGGGTGCATGCAGACAGGGGGGCACAACATGTGCCCCCATGTCTACACGCCATTGCGCACAGGCACAAGGGGGTCCCGGTAGACCCCTTTTGTTTCCTCTCCACCACACTTGATGGCAGTCGCACCGCCATGAAAAGTGTGGCAGTGAGGAAACTCATATTGCAGCCTCGAGACCGCCTCAACACCACCAGGGATCTTTGATCCATTTGCCGATAATTATGTAGGCTGGATAGCTCAGTGAGTTAAACGTCCACCCTGTAACAAGCCACGACTAGCAGGATGCAAGTTTGAATCCTAGCAAGGCCAAATCAGCCTTCCACCCTTTCAAAGGTCAGGACATTGATACAACATGTTCTTTACAACGAAGCGCTATATAATAACAAGGTGTAGATTTCTAAAATCCATACTGGGGTGACGGCAGCGCGCGCGATCCAAGATGGCCTCTGCGCTTTGATTTCCGTCTTTTTACCTGCTCCACAATGAAAATAGACAACGATTAGGGCTGTATCACGTCTTCTCCTTCAGCTCAGCTGCCTCTTTATGCCCCAGAAACCGGTGGGCTGAATTTCGGAGGTCTTGTGCCTCCGTGTGCAGAGCGGTAGGCTTTTTCATTTTACGCTTAGGAAAGGCTCCTGCTTTCCTCGGTTTCTCTGTGCATTCTACACAGAAGAGGCGGGCTTTACTTGCTGGGCACCTCCTCTCTTCAAAAGCCTCTCTTCTCTTAAAGGGATATTTGTATCTGCCTATTGCTGGCCACCACTTTCATTTCTGCATAAGTTTAAAGGGATTTTGTCATTTTGTATTCCCTGTTAAGCTTTATTATGGCACTGCTTTATGACTTTTAGAGCTGTTTTTTCTGCCATATAAATTGTTTTCTGTCGCAGAAAACCACATTTGCTATTTGTGGTATTATTAATTTTTCCTTTTACTACTGGTTGCTTCCTACTTATCAGCATGGAGTCCAAAATGGGTCCAAATAAACGCAAACAAGCTGTCTCACCTCCTCCTCCTAAAGCTAAAGCTATTGACTCCCAAGAAGACTCATTGGCAAAAATATTGGAGGAAATCCAAGCTATTCATACAAATATGGACTCCATTTCCACAGATATTAAAAGTGTACATAGAGATATGGCTTCCTTAACGATGAGAGTTGCTGACAATGAGATTAGAATTCGTGATAATACTGTAGCCATTACAGCTATGGCTCCAATTCCTACTCAGGTTGCTTCTCTCCGGCGTTCCTTACTTGACTTGGAAAACAGAAATAGACAGTATAATTTACGCATTTTTAATGTTCCTGAGGGAGTTGAAGGTCAAAGTTGTCATCTCTCCTTGGAAAATCTTCTCCCTAAACGACTAAATATTTACTTCCCAGAGCGCTTCGAGATTGATAAAGCCCACAGAATACCTTCAATTCGTAAACCACATCAAGCCAAGACAAATCATTTTTAAAGTTCTGCGGCATCACCATCTCCTTATTCGTAAAGCTGTCCGAGAGATTCCCTCTCTGCTAATTGAAGGAAATAAAGTCTTCATTCATCAGGACTTTGCAAAAGAGACTGTTCAAATACGACGACAATTCTCAGATTTACGTCCTCGTTTACGAGAAGCTGGCTACAAATATGGTCTTTTTGACCCTGCAGTCATGCGCATCTGGAAAAATGACATTTCTAAGTCTTTCTCAGCTCCTGCAGATTTAATAAGATTCCTGGATCAACATCATCCTGTTCTCATGGACTCTCAACCTTCGGATTCTGCGGGCTGACTATAAAAATAATTTTCTCTACTTCCCTAATGCAGGTTTTTCTTATTTTTCCTTGCAGGTGCACATTATTGGTGGTTTTCTTGCTTCGCATCTCCGTCTCCAATGTTCTATTGGTATGAGGTCTTGGTGACTGACCTTGTTGCATGTTGTTTGTCTTGTTTTGTCTTTTTTATATGGGCTACTATCTTTCTTTCTTTTTTCTGTCATGTTATTTTTCTTCCCTTTAGGAAAGTATGTCTAGGCCACAAAAGTTAATTGTTGCTTCATTGAATGTGAAGGGTCTTAGACATCCAGTGAAGAGACGTAAAATTTTAGACTATTTACACAAATCTAATGTTGATATTTGTTTTGTTCAAGAAACTCATGTTAATGACAAAATATTGCATACTATGTCTAGAGGTTGGATAGGGTCTATAGTTTCATCTCCTGCTGCAAAACGTAAAAATGGAGTAGCTATATTTTTCTCACACAAAACTCGTGCACAAATTCTGTCACATCACCATGACGCAGATGGTAGATTTGTTGCTGTCCAAGTTCTTATTTTTAAACTTACCTTAAATTTGATTAAAATGTTTGCCCCTACCTCTGATGACCCTGTTTTTTGGTCCTATGTCTCTGATGAAGCACTCAAAATTTGCAATGCATCCCTTGTAATGGGCGTTGATTTTAATCTTATAAGAGATCCTTTGTTGGACCGGTCTTCTGCTTTTAAATTCCGGCCTAGCAAGGCTTTCTTTGCTTTGAAATCCTTTCTTTCCGTTACCAAACTGGTTGATTTTTGGAGACTGGAACACCCTACGGACAAAGATTTTACTTTTTATTCTAATGCTCACTCTTCTTTTTCTCGAATTGACTATTTATTATCCTCACGTAATTTATGTCACATGATTAGTGAATCAGTTATTCACCCTATCACGATTTCTGACCATGCTTTGATTTCCTTTTCTTTTTCTATTTCCGACCCTCCAATTTCTAATAAAAGATGGAGAATGAACTCGGAAATAGTCCTTACCCCCACCAATGCTAAAAAAATGGCTTCAGCTATTTCTGATTATTTTTTTAATAATAAGTCCTGTGATACCTCTAAAATTATACATTGGGATGTCTTCAATGCATATATCCGTGAAGTTGCAATTTCTAATATGGCAGACGAAAATACATCTTTTTATTCCCATCTCAATGAATTGGAGACACAGATTGCAGCAGTGGAACGACTTGTTATTACATCTAGAGATCCACAATATAAATCCCAACTTCAGAAATACTGTTACGAATATAATTGTATGCTCAGTAAAAGAGCAGGTTTACTTATCTCAAAAGAAAAGTCAAATTTTTATTTTTATTCTAATAAGTCGGGCCGTTGGCTAGCTAATTATTTGCGCCTTAAACGTGAAAGGGTTCAAATTCCAGCCATCACGACGAATAAGGGTACATTGGTGACGGAGGTTGAGGACATACTGAAGGAGTTTTTTTCATTCTACTCTTCTTTATATCATGAACCTCTTCCACCTAATAATACTGTTATCAGTGAATTCCTTCATTCCTGATGATTGCCTCAGCTTTCTGATAATGATAGAGCTACTTTAGAGAACCCTATTGACATCAAAGACATTTTTACAGCAATAAATGCTTTAAATTCCAAAAAAACCTCCTGGCCCGGATGGAATTCCGGCCGAATTCTATAAATGCTACCGAGATCAATTATCCCCTTTTTTACTTTCCCTTTTTACGGAATTTCAGCATACTTCTATGATGGGAGGATCTTTTAATGAAGCCACAATTATTGTTCTCACCAAACCTAATAAAGATCATACTTTAGTCTCCTATTTTCAGCCCATATCTCTCATCAATCAAGACTGTAAGATATATGCAAAAGTTTTAGCGAATAGACTATCACCCCTACTACCCCAAATTATATAATCTGATCAAACTGGTTTTATGAAGGGTAGATTATCCGCTCATAATACCCGGTTGCTCTTTCATACCTTATCTCTTGCCAAAGAAGCTAGTGGACCTATTGGTGTAATGGCTTTAGATGGAGAAAAGGTATTTGATAAGGTTAATTGGCAATTTTTATTTCAAACTTTAGAAGCTTTCTCTTTTATTAATATGACTAAGGCTTTGTATTCAGCCCCCTCAGCCTCTATTTTAGTCAATGGTTTGTGTTCCACTTCCTTTCGGTTGTTTAGAGGCACTCGGCAGGGATGTCCTCTCTCTCCTTTACTTTTTCTTATTGCAATAAGAACCCCTCTTATGTTCACTTCGTAGTAGTGATACTTATACAGGTGTTGTTTTGAAAGATACCACCATTAAACTCTCGGCATACGCTGATGATGTGTTGTTTTGGTTCTGACCCTTCCACCTCTATACCTATTATCCTGATATTATTCATAAATATGCTGAGGTTTCTGGTTACTCCTTGAATACGAATAAGACAGAATTTGTTCCATTAAATGCCTTTTGTAATTCTACAATGTTGGAGAATACTGATATAATTTGGTTTCCAAAAAAACTCAAATATTTAGGGATAATTTTTACCGGTTCAGTTAAAGATACAGTTGATACCAATTGCTCTGTTATTTTAACAAATACCAAAGAGAAACTTGATAGATGGTCTAATCTTCATTTAAACTGGTGGGGACGCATAGCAGCAATTAAAATGTCTATAACTCCACAAATTCTATATTTATTATCTATGTTGCCCTTCTCCTTCCCGTCCACTTTTTATACTAAAATACATCAATTATTTACTAAATTCCTCTGGAATAATAAGCCTGCACACATTAGTTTTAAGACGTTACAATTGTGCAAATGTGAAGGTGGGGTTGGTCTTCCAGATTTGAAAAAATATCATTTTGCATTCCTTGTGGCTCAATTTTCCGTATGGTTCCACACTGTTCCCCTCTCTAATGCACTTAAATGGCTTCTCCTGGAAACAAATATTTTGGCTCCATACCCTTTATCGGCTTTTCTTACCATGTGCAATGGCTCTTTTGGTAAGTGTTCTCCTATTCTTGCCCTCTCTAAAATTGCCCTTTTATCATTTGATAGTAAATTTTCTACTACCTTGTCTTTCACTAAAAAAGTTTCTCTTTGGTTCAATCCTAAACTTCAATATCATAAACATATTTCTTTTTGGAAATTAGATTGCTGCTGGTATTTTCTTTGTTGCAGATATTTGCCAATATGATATGTTTCATACGATTGATGTTATTCAAGCCACTTATAAGATGCCATTGTCTGAGTTGTCTAAATATACATTGTTATGTAATACGATTCTTAATGCCTACCCCCAACTACTTTCTATGTCGCAATCATCTGGTGTTGAATTTTGTATTTCTGTGTTTAGCCGTTCAGGACATACAGCATCTAAAGTATATAAAAAACGTACTACTTCAAATTCCTCCTTTGCACATTTGACTCAAAAATGGTCCCCGTACTTAAATCTTCATACACTTAATTTACCTTGGAATGACATCTGGAATTCTAAGACGGCTAATTATCTTCCGGCCACCCTTATACAATTTAATATTTATTTACTTTATCGATGTTTCTGGACTCCCGACAAATTATTTAAAGCTAAACTCCTAGTTACTCCAAATTGTTGGCACTGTCAATCTGTTACTGGTGATCTACAGCATTTATTTTTCAATTGTCCTATCATACATCAGTGTTTATTACAAATATGGCATCTTTTTACACTGATTTTTAAAATCGAAACAAATTTATCGTTTCAGGTTCTAATTCTCAAATCTTCACTCTTTAAATCCATTTTATCCCCTATGGATTGTAAATTCTTCGATTTCCTTATTTCCACTGCACTCAAATCTATCACTTGTAATTGGAAAGATACTACCTCACTTTCGGTTAATGCATGGTGGGAATGGACTCCTTTTCTGAGGCTCGGGCAATGTTTTTATCCACACTCTCATAAAGACTTCTCCTCTTCTAAGTCTAGTATGTGGTCTAGTTTAGATTCCTTCATTGGTACATGTTCTACAATTTGGGAAACTCATTTCCATTTTTGTAATAGTTAATCTTTGCTTAATGTAGCCTTTTTATGTTTCTTTTATTATTATTTATATTATGCTTATACCATTATACAATGTTGATACTACAATTGTACTTCCTCTTATATATTGTAGTATGTTTTCTATATTCTATAGATCGGTATTATTTTTTGTATTGTGTTTCATATATGTGAAAAATGTTTTCTTCAATAAAATATTTTGAACACAAAAAAATAAAATCCATACTGGATATAAGTATTCAGAAGTTGAACCGTATTTAGAATTAACATGTTTTCCTTGCTAGAAGGATGAACATTCTTATATGTCAAACAGAAAAATCTAGATTAGGGTGAAGTGAAGGATAGTAAACAATGTATTTCATAAAGCTCGTACTCACAGGGAGCCGTCAAATTTAGGGGGAAATCTCCCTTTGAATGCAGCGCTCCTTGAGACATACAGGACATATTTGGCAAAAAAATCAAAATGTTTCTCTTTTACATTATCCCAGGGCTGATGATGATATGTTTGTCCTTGTGGGACATCGAGACCTAGCTCCTACCTTTTATTCCTACAGTCTACGCAGATAAGACCACAATATTTACAAAATAGGGAAGCTGTTAACTTTCTACATTCATTCGCAATTTAGCAAAAACATGAGCCCAGGTGGCAAAACAAATGGGAATCAGCAAAAGGCCTCAAGACACCAGCCTGACCCTCAATCTGTGAATATTGATATTCAAATTCAATGTATTGTTTTTCTGTGAAGAAGTAGCTCCAGTTTCCAACAGTTAAGAACATCATATACCCCTTCAAAACAATGCCACGAAAAAAGGACACAACTTGAGATATGAGCTCTAGAATTGTACACAATATTCCAGATGAGCGTCCAGAACTGAACAGAATACTTCAGATGAGAATTTCAAACTCTAGACGTGGAAATATGTGTCATCCAACACTTGACGCCATACTCGGATAAGGACCTCACCAATGGCTTCTATTATGGTGGAGCACAGCCTTCTAACACATGCACAAATAGCCTCTGTACGTCTTCAAGGCACAAGCTGCAATGAAAGACTCCTCTCCCCATCTCGACACCTCCTACAGCATTATGAGCTATAGAAGTGGCCAGTCACTCTGAGAAATTTCAGGCAGCACTAGTTTAGGTATGTTGGCAGCCAGACCTACATTTTGCCTCTTACGCCCCCTGAGGGTGATCTTAAGCATTGTGGGCGCCCCAGACCAAAACATAATTTGGGGGCCTCTACTCAGCACAACGCTGAATTTATTATCCACTTTCAGCTCCTTTACGCACTCATTGACTGGTTGTATCATTGGCAAATCTTTTCTTTGGCCAGCCTACATCTGGGCCCAACATTATAGTAAACAGTTTCTCTTTGGCTGGCCAGCACCAGAGAAACAGAAGCATTATTAGTCTGAACCAGCCCATTGCATGTGGTGCTGTGAGCTGTTTTTTCACCTTTTGGCATATGCTTATTGTGGGTGTTTTTTTATGTTTACTAAACTCCAGTTCTTGTTAAGTGAGGAACAGGGACTCTGTATCAGGTGGTACTAGGCTGTGATCACACGTCACAGCAGTGGCTCCACATGGATGGTGCTACACAGCACATTGTCAGATGGCTTACCTGCCACATATGCAGAAACATTTTCGTCGGACCAAGCTTTCTACCCACAATCTACGTTCATTTGTATGCAGGGCTGTCATCAGGCCCCTTGCTCCTATTTATTGGTCTCCAGCTCTCATTCATTGCATTTTGTGCAGGCTCCCTGACCGTTCAAAATTGTGTGCAAACTGTTTTTGCGTCTGTTTTTTCTCTTTGGGAATATTATTGGATGAGTAGAATTGCTGCTCTTGCTCGAGTTTTATGCATGCGAGGCTTCAGAGTAAATACTATTACAAGAAAGGTATGTTAAGGTATTAGGACATGCTTTTTTTGCTTGTTTGATAAAACAGTGGGTTACTTGCCTTGGAAGTGAACAACTATTTTTAGGTCTAGGCTACAAGACAGTATATGTGCTTTGCTTCGCTTTCATATCATTCTCATTTTCTTGCTTCTTATTTGTGTCGCAGCCTGTCAATCTTGTATTTATCCGTCCAATGGAGCATTACCTTTACCTCTCTTTTGATTGGCTGGAATCTCTATTTGCTTTTCAAGCACCACTCTTTTCTTTTGTGTTAAGTGGTCTTATGATACCCTTAAAAATTGGAACCAGACTTGGTTACTCAATGGATTCTATATATTATTATTATGTATATGTTATTATTATTATACATTGTATTTGTGATAAATCCACCCTTTACGCATAGATTAGGTCTTGATCCCATGCAGATGCTATGTAACTTTCATTTCATGGGCGATATTTTACCTTCCCTGCCTTTGTTTGCTATTTTCTCTGCTTTTACTTGTAACATGACCTGATGTGAAGAACACTGTCACCAATTGAATGTTGATGTTACCGGTGCTATAGAAATCTGCTAATAAATAAGGTTATCCTTTGAAGCACGCAGTTTTAAGTGCACCATAACTATAAAAGAGGAATACTAAGAGACTTGGACAGGAAACTCATCAACAAGTTGCCTACCTGGGCTTCCGTCTAAAATACTGGATCTACATGAACCTCTTACAACTGATGTGTATGAATTAATGGAAAGCGAAAACTGAGAAACCACATTAGAGGGTATCAAATCATGTAAAATCAATATTAAGGAAAAATCTCAAATTAAAGGAAACATTTTTTTTTTTAAAAAAAGATAATTTTAAGGAAAAAATCCCAAATTACATTAAACTTGGGTGGAGTTTAGGGCTACTGTGGCATGTTTAGGTCCAGGGCTGGGTAATGTTTAGAGTGGGGAGGGATTGTTAGGGTTCAGAGATGGGTGTTGAGGGGTTTTAGGGTTTATGATTAGTGGTGTTAAGGAATGTGAGGTGTTTTTAGGTTTCTGGGATGGGTGGAGTGTAAGGGTGTTGAGGGATTTTAGGGTTCAAGAGTAGGCAGAGTGTAAGGCTGGTGAGGGTTTTTAAGGTTCAATTATACGTAGCCGCTAGAGTGGTGAAGAATTTTTAGGGTTCAAGATGGGTTGGAGTTCAGGGTGGTGAGGGGTTTTAAGGATTAAGGGATGGGTGGAGTTTAGATGTAGAAAGGGGTTTTTAAGGTTCAGAGATGAGTAGTTTAGGATGATGAGGAGTTCTAATGGGTCATGGATGGCTGGTGTTAAAGGGCAGTGAGGTGTTTTTAGGGTTCAGGGATAGGTGGAGTTTGAGTGTACTGATGTGTTTTAAGGAGTATGAGATGGGTGGGATTTAGCCGTAGAAAGGGTTTTTTATGCTTCAGGAATCGGTGGAGTTAAGGGTAGTGAGAGATTTTATGGTTCAGAGATGGTGGATTTTTGGGGCAGAAAGGGATTTTAGGCTTCAGGGATGAATGTAGTTTAGGTGGTGAGGGGCTGTAGGGGACAGGTATTGATGGTGTTTAGAGGATGTGACAGGCTGGATGGTGTTTATGAGGGAGGATGAATCAGCGAATTAAAAGCATCCAAAGTAATTGTTTGACAATGTGAAATATATAAATATAAAAATAATTTCCCCTGAAGTAAAGCACTGACATAAATATCTCCGACAAAACTGTTTCTGAAAGCAAGACCTGCAACCATTGCATTGACACTAAATAAAGAAGTATTCAAAAGCCAAAAAGACATTCCATGAATTTGTTTCTATGACAAGTTAAATGCCATTAATTCTGAAAATTTCTGATGAAAAGTTTTATGCAATGGTTTCTCTGTATTCCATGAAATCGTTTTTCGATTACATTACATACAACCTTTACAACAGATTATACCAGATGTTTTAACTCTGATGAGGAACATTATAGACAAATTAAGGAAGATGACCTTGAACATGCTAATGGTTGAATATATTGAATTAAATAAAGTTAAATCTTGACCTCCAGGGGACGCAAATTAAAATTTCATAGTGACTAATACATAAGGAGTACCACTACAAGACGAATAAAGGTTCCCCTTGCTTTCTGACACAGACTTTGATACCATTACAAAGAGTAGTCTGTATGTACCCAGTCTTGAAAGATTTTACATCAGAAATAAATCTGTTAAGAAAAAAGGAAAACAATATACTCTCAGATACTCTAAAACCATTCTAAGGAAAATGTAGGGTTGATGAGTTGTTAGGGCAGTTGTGTTTAAACGTGTACACTAATGTGAATTTCCATCCATTCCCATTCCATCATGTGTCATTGTGCAGTGAACTACGGTTCCTGTTATAAGCAGCTACATTTATATAAGGGGAAAATATATATTACACAACAGAATGCATGTTTATATCAGACCATGTCATAATTGCTACTTATATGTATATATATGTGCATATATAAAGGGGTTTATGCCCGCTATTAAAACTTTAAGAAAAGTGACAAAGCAATGTGCATACTTCACCGCAAGATAAACGAGCAAATCACACCAGGTAAATATTGCTGCGTCTATACACATATGGGTCTTATATAGAGGCATTTTCTCCAGCCATTAAAACTTTACCACGTGTCATGGACATATATTTATGTATAAGTTAATTTCAGGGGTTTTTTCATTAAAAAAAAAAAAAAAAAAGCTCCTTTAAACCACTGTCCTATCCTTCCTCTCTCTGACACATCCTAAACCTTTATGACTACTATGAACTCCCAAACATCATCCTCAAACTTCCTCCTCCATTTTTACCCATGTCACCCCAACTAGCAGGTGCACACAACCACTACTTACTAACACAACTTACTACTTCCCCTTTCAAATCCATTGCCATCATTCTATCCCTACTCTAAACTCTACTAAACCCGCAAAAAATCAAGAGCACTAACCTAACACAGCTAATGCACAAGGAAAACAACACTTATTATTCGCCTACTAACCCCTAATTTTGGGTTCCAGAGTAGTGTGATACCACACAGTGCTTTAGCGCCGCATCAGGGGTGGTATCCATTATATAAATACGATTTAGAATTACAATGTTGTAGTGTGCCAGAGCCATTTGGGTACGCGGTGCTGATGGATGCTTTTGTTTAATACACTGTCTAATCTGTGAAAGACAGGTATTCAGAGTCAGGAAGCAGCAAACTGTGATAGCACCACCAGGCTGCAGCCCCAAAAGGACAATGCAATGACAGAAAAGACCCACCATGCCAGTCTTTATTGCACAGTAAGGACCAGATTTATTAAGCCCTTGTGTTGCGGCATGCAAGAGTATACAGGGCTTATTTCAGATTTACCAAGCCTTGCAAACCCACCTTGAGTGCCTTGGTTTATACTTGCGATAGGTTTTGTGAAGGAAGATGTTCTTCCTGCACAAAACAATTCTCCCTGTAAAACAGGCACCCTTGCACCATGGCGCAAAGGTGCCTGTGTTGGCACTGGGCAGCACTCAGTGTGCCAGCGCAGAGAAAGAGCAGGAATTTCATTATATATTAGTACACTCGCTCTTTCCTGCAGTGCAACAAGTTTAGCTGCTGCGTTGCATTAAAGGTTGTTTAAATCTGACCCTAAGTGTCCACGTGCTGACTATAGACAAAGGCCAGTGCAGCAAGGCTGTGCGTGAATACCCTCTCTGGTGATTAGTGCACTATACAAATCAATATAACATAACATAACCATGCACTTTGAAAGGTTAGCATGCTTGCTCAATCAAACCAGAATAAAATACGTATTTTGTTTAAAGTATCTTTGTCTCAGGCAGGCGCTAGACTAGCCAGACAGCTTGGGTTGGCTCAAAAAAACAGAAAATATTTAAAGAAACTGATTTTTTTTTTAACTGTAGACCATGTAAAAGCTGTCCTGAAAGTTTAATGAGGGGGCTCCTTTGAAGGTGGGGGCCCAGGGCCAGAGCCTACTGTGCCTATTCCTTAAAACATCTCTGCGCCCCCTCTCAATAAGACTCTTGGACAGGTTTCAGTATTTAGAGGGGATGGATTCTTCTCCGTTTCACAAATGCACACACACAAAAATACATATCTTGCATGATAACCAGCAGGGATCCTTGCCAGGGTTGTGCTCCGGGTGGTTAATGAGGTAGCATCCCTGTATTAGACTAGACAAAAAAGGGAATGCCAACAATCTGGGACTGGTGGGTTGGGGCAGAGTCCCCTCTCATGTGGTCACAAAAGAAACTTTTGTATACATACACACGTGTTGAACGTTGCAACGCACAGAAAGGTCCTGGACTCAAAAGTATTAAAAAATACAAGAGCACGAGCAACCATTGAGGAGAAACAAGTAAAACAAATATATAAATTTGATGACAAATGTGCGCGCACCAACAGGATATCGAGTTATTAACTCTGCGATGACACGTCTGGCAGAGCCTGTCAGTTCAGAAAGTTGTGGCATATAATAAAACAGGAAAAAATGAGGCGGGGAAGTGAAAAAGAAAAAAGTTCCTCGAGCATGGCAGGAGCAGCGGATGGCACTGATTAAGTTTACATACTACCCAAAAAAAAAGGTCTATTAACGTCTACTAGTCTAAATAAAGTCCAAGTATAGAGATTAGGAACTACTAACTCTTAAGAGAGGATTACAAAGGAAGAAAGAACCCTTCTGAGTGATTGGAATCCCATCAAACACAGGAACTTGATCAAACTTATCATCTGGGTTTCCATCCTTCCATCCACATGCCCTCTTGATCATAGAGGGATCAATCAGTGGAATATATCATGAAGGGGGTCTGAAGACGAGACCTTGGAAAAACTAACAGATGTAGACGGACTTAAGTCAGTCCTATTTAATAGTGTAAGATGGGAAAGAACGAAGGGTGCAGTGCAATAAGAGTGAGTGAGTGAGTCTAAAAAGGATTTATAACAGAGAATGTCTTTATTGTGGTATCTGTTATAATCCTAGATTAAAAACAGTGCATAGAGGCAGTTTCCTAAATCACTGCCTACTTATAAGTTTAATCAGTTTGTGCTTGCTCCCTGCTCCACTGAAAGGAACAGAATTGAGCTTCACCTACAGTGGCCAATTAGGAGGCTGCAAAGAAGAGTGACACAGAAGCCAACAAAATGGTAAGCAATTAAGGGGTGCTCCAAGCCCTTTTTGTAAACAATAGTGTCTCACAAGCGTACATGAACTCGCAGCCTCAACCCTAAAAAACATAGTTCTGTCCAAGTAAGAGCAGGCATCAGGAGTGTTTAAGAAAAATTAGCAAAACTTCAAAGAAGCTTTAGCTCTGTAAAACAAATAAAAATACCTGTGCTCACGGCCATGTAGAATGCATGTACAGTGACACCACTGTAGGTCAGTTGGCCGTGCAGCACAATGCGCATCGTGCAATAAGGACCCGATCACTTTATTAGGATAGGCATGTAGTCATCAAATTCATTATGAACTAGAACACATCAACAAGACAAAAATCCTCACTAATGCATAGTTTCTGGACATCCCCGTCCCTTGACGAGTCCCAAACATTTCAACAATTCCCCAGAACAAGTGAACTTGCTTTTCCCGCAACATCATCTTTTGTATCTTCCATTCCCAGACCTCCCCTTTATTAACGAATCTCTCTCTGACCCAGCCTACCAATAATCTCCAAACAACTCCCTTTCTCTAACAGCCTCCTCTTCACCCCCTCTGAGTCCACCCGAGGGGTGGATACACCCGCACCAGACCCTCCACCACCTCTCAAAAATGCACCTCTCAAATGCTACAGCCTGTCCTAGCTTGCCTCAAAATCAGTGTATCTTGTAAACCTCAGTAGCCCATGGAGCTGGGGGAACGTCTCTAGGGTGGGTAGGTGGGCTTAAATTGAATTGTTTAACAGTCCCCTCACGAAGTGTAAAGTGTTAACGGCTGCAAAGCAGTGGTCGAAGTGGGTGGGATCGGAAGGGCACGGCGTGCCCCTACTTCTTTAATTACATTGAGTCCGTTCCCCTACTTTCTTATTTTAAACATGCCTCCCGGACCGCAGAAATCGCCAAGGCTGGTAGCGAAGGCTCGGCTTTTGGGGACGGGTGGAGCAGAGAAGGAAAAGGACTCTGTCTTTTCTTTCGTGCCCAGAGAAGACAAGAACAGTGTCCAGTTCTGCCACTGGCAGCTGCCACCCCCCCCCCTTTTTGTCCCCCCTCTTTCTGTTTCACTCCTCATTTAGTGAAAACGGAGACTTCAAGTAACAGTTATTACCTTCTCTTTCCTCCTTTGGTTTATTTGCTCCAGTGTGAAATAGATCCAAAAAAGAAAAACACTTTGCTGGACAACTCGTCTTTTTCTGACATTTTTCAATTTCTAAGTGCAGCCTCGGGGTGGAGAGAAATGAAACATTCAAGATATGAAAAATAAGTAATTTACTAAAGGAAGACAGAGTGGTTGCAAGGTGGCCAGATTCATTTATTCACACCTAAACACTTTAGCGCCACTTTACAATGAAGCGCTACTTTTGTTTTCTCCTCTCTTTGAGCAACATTGTTTTCCCTGGGTGGGAAAGTGCACTATTCCTGGAGGTACTGAAATACCTGCTTGATGGGTGAATTGGAAAACAAAATGTGTAGGGTGGCTGTGTGTTCACAAATGTGGTATTTTTAAACCGTACTGATTATGTTTTGTAAGGATAAGCAATGGGCATTGAAACGGGTCCCTTCTGGGCCCTCTAGTCATGGCCTTAACTTTTCAGGCAAAAGCACTCACTGATTTCTGAATAATGAGTGTAAAAGGAAAAAGGTAACCATGTTGTTCCTGCTTACATTTCACATGCTTTACATACGTTTGCATTCCCTAGGAGTGTTTTCTTTTTCTAGGATGTAAATTCTTTTTTAGGCAGCATATTGCTCTTGTCTAGTGCGTAATTTGAATTGATTCACATCCAGGTGTTTATAGTGGGTCAGTACAGTGCAATTTTCTCTCGGTGGGGCAGTATGGTGTTCATTGTGGGAGAGAATGTGCCTCTACGGTCAGAGCTGCTGAATTTGGAACTGGGGAACCAGATTCAGCCTTCATGACCAGTCCACCAGACCACTCTCTGAGGGAGCACATTCCCATGCTAGATCTTGGAAGGCCCTCCATGACCTTAAAAGCCCTGGTGTCCTAGCACCAGCAGGTGGACCCTAGCAGTGGCAAGCGTGGGTTAACCTTGAAGGCCTGTCCGCCACAATTCATTCTGAAGTTCACCTCTAGTCTTAGAGGAAGGCCTGTGAAGCAGCACACCATAGAGTGACAGTGACTCTGTCACTGAGGTCACAGGACCATTGAGCAGGGTGGCTCTAGGGCAGTATGACCGCACCGGGCGCTGACTTCAGGTGGTGGTGTCGTGTTTGCAATTATAGTGGTTTTAAAAGCACTTGCTGCCAACAATTTTTGGCAACAATAAAAATATCATGATAACTCCAGTGATTAATGTTCTTAGTAGAGAGAGATGGAGTTTTGTCTAGTGGAAGTTTTGACTCATGGAAAGGAAGCACAGACAGTTTATGTGCCTGCTGCTAAGAACATGTACCATGCAGATCACAAAGTGCACATAATGTAAATAGGTCAGTGGGTTACTGCTTTTGTCAGAGAGACCCTATTGTTACTTGAAGTTAATAAGTTAAAATCCTAACAAAGAACAGTGAGCTATTAAGTGTCATATAAGAGCTGCATTCAAACCTGAAGGTATAAATTAGAGCGTTATGGTTTTTTCCCCGGTCTTTGATTATCCTAATGTTGCTAAAAAAAGTTTGGGTAGAAATCAATTCTGATTATTAAAGAGAACCCCCCAACCATGGTATTACGTTTTAAATTCTGAGTTTGTAGTTTCTTCAGACCTTCACTATTAAACTATGCTGCCTACTAGTATGGTTGTCATGTGACTCATACACCTTGTAGTCCTTTGTCTTATGTAAGACTTCCTATACAGTGATTTACATGTGTATGATTGATTGTCTCTGTGTAATATATGTGATGTAAAGTGCTCTGACACTCTACACTGGTATTAGTGGTGCTGTAAATTTTCTGATACTTTATTATTTTGACATTTTACACATGAAAACAGTCTCTGGTAAGATGTTTCCTTAGTAGTAGCAGTGGAACATACAACTGCAGCAGTGAGAAAGGTGACCAGTCAACCTTTGCAAAGGGCCCTCCACTTAACAGCAGCACAAGTCACATTTTTTAGTAACTTTCGATCCATTTGATCTATAAACAATTTATTAGTTAAAAGGGTCAGATTATGCAGCAGATGATGTATTATGTGGCAAATATGGCAGGGCCATAATTATGTGGAAAACATTTGCAAACTAGGATATTTTGCCATTAATATTTGAACTGCTCTTGTGGAAAAAGGGAGGAGAAGTGCTGATGACAAACTCCATGCCTGGGAGACAAATGGCGTGCAATTCCACTTTTAAGGATATTTGGTACATTCTGTGATTGGAAACGTATCTCACTTTATGAATGTATTTTAATGTCAATAACTCATATTAAACCTTAAACGTGTGTATCCATTGGTTAAATTAAATAACATAATAAGCTGTAACCGGTTAGTGAAATGGGAGACAAGTACTAAAAATTGGGATATTTTGCTCTTCCTGCCACACCTCTGACTTCGCCCACTGACCCAATCCACGGGTTAGTCCCGCCCTCTGATTCTCCGCCTACAGTTCCCTTACTTTTTTCTCCCCACTTCGACCACTGCTGCAAAGACTATGCAGCAAACGCTATATACACTTGTACCTAAGTCCCGCTCCCACCATCCTCATGACCTAACTCTGAACCATTGCCTGAAGTCACCCGGGGAAGACGTTCTGTCACCTTTGCTCCCTCCAGGGGTCCACTTTACAGGAGTACTGATGTAAACAATGTACAGACAACTTTATGAAGGCTAAAGTTAACAGTGCGCTCGGTCCTCGTAGCTATGCGGAATGGGCCTCCAGTGAAGGCTGCCAGCAGCTGAGTGCATCTCAGATGCTGCCCCGTTGCAGACCGCAACCAGGGCCGGTGCTATGCATGGGGAGTGTGGGCAGCTGCCCAGGGCCCTGTGCTCAGCTAAAAACAGGGGACCCGCTTCTCTGTGAAAGGCCACACTTTCACAGTTAGCCCACCTGCTACTCCGGGGCCCCTGCCCCACACAATCACACTACCATTGGGCGATGTCTGGACCTTTCTGTTCAGGGTGTTATAGCATTCCTGGGGGGCAGGGGTGGGGGGAGGGACAAAGAGTGGGGAAGGCACAGCAGCCAGGCCAGCAATTATCTTGGCTCACAGTGTCAGGGGCGAGGCAACACCTCTGTTAAGTACCGGCCCTTGCCTTTCTGCATATTGTTTCTAGGCGCCAGAAGGCCCCTTTGTTTCCAGGCCCAGCCAGACAGGTAAGGAAAGGTGGATGAGGGGAGGAGGGAGCAGCCAGATCAGCTGGCTTTAGTTAACTTCTGCATCACCCATTTCTTTGATGGGGAAGTGCATTTTAAATTAATGTAGAACTGCCATGGTAGGGCAGTGTTTTACGAAATGGTTACTGCTTCGAGGCTCAGGGGTGGGCCCCCCTTTTTCCTGGGCCTCTAAGCACTTGAGCAAGCTGCAAAGTCCAGGTGTGGGGCCCCCTTCCCTGGGCCTTGTAGCTATTACTCCATCTTTCCTTTATTTTTTCCCTCCCAAAGTGCTCCCTCGGGAGGGAGAGAAATAAAATGTGAAAAATAACTAAAGCAAGACAGAGTGGGTCGAAAAGGGGCGAGATTTATTTTATTCAAACCCAAAACACATTAGTGCCACTTTACAGTGTTTGCTAGTTATGCGCTACTTTTGTTTTCATGTCTTTCTCTGAACCGCACTTTTTTCCCTGGATGGGGAAGTGCATCATTCCTGGATGTACTGCAATACCTGTTTGATGTGTGTATTGGAAAACAAAATGCATACCGCGGCACTGTATTCACAAATGTGGTCTTGTCTTTTTAAACCATACTGCTTATGTTTTGTAAGAATATACGCAATGGACATTGAAATGGGTCCCTTCCGGCCCTGTAGTCATGTCCTTAACTTTTCATGCAAAAGCACTCACTGATTTCTGAATAATAAGTGTAGAAGCGTTAAGGTAACCAATTTGTTCCTTCTCACATTCCACATGCTTTACTTAATCTTACATTCCCTATGAGTGCTTTTTCCAGGATGTTGTCACTTTTCTTAGGCAGCATATTAGTCTAGTCTAGTGTGTAATGTGACTTGAGTCACATCCAGGTATTCATAGTGGGACACAATTGGGTTGTAGTTGAAGGCAGTGCGAGTTTCTCTCAGTGGGGAAGTATGGTGTTCAGTGGGTAAGGATGTGGCACTATGGCCAGAGCTGCTGACCTGGGAACTGGGGAACAAAGGTTCAGCCTTCATAACCAGACCACTCTCCTGAGGGAGCACATTCCTGTGCTACACCTTAGAAGGCCCCTCTAGACCTTTAAAGCCACGGTGTCTTAGAAGCAGCACATGGACCCTAGTGGTGGTAAGTGCGGGTTAACCTTGAAGGCCTGTCCACCACAACCCCTATTGAAGCTCACCTCTAGTCTTTTGGGGAAGCCTATGAAGCAGCACACCCTAGAGCAACAGTGACTGTCACTAAGGTCACAGAACTCTTGAGCAGGGAGGCTCCAGGGCAGTGCGACCGGTGCGATCACACCGGGTACTAACTTTAGTTGAGGGCGTCATGTTTGCAAGTATATTATGGTTTTAAAAGGGCTGCTGCCTCCTTCCTGGCCTCCTGCAATTTTCGGCAACAATAAAAATGCCATGATAACTCCGGTAATTAATGTTCTTCCTAGAGAGAGATGGAGTTTAGTCAAGTGGAAGTTTTGACTCGTGGAAAGGTAGCGCAGAGGGTTAATGTGCCTGCTGCAAAGAACAAGTACCATGCAGATCACAAAGTGTACATAATGTAAATAGGTCAGTAGGTTACTGCTTCTGTCAGTGAGATCCTTTTGTTACTTGGAGTTTATAAGTCAAAATTCTAGCAAAGTACAGTGAGCTATTAACTGTCATCTAAGAGCTGCATACAAACTGCAAGGTATAAATTAGAGGGTTATGTTTTTCCTCCAGTCTTTGATTATCTTAATGTTGCAAAAAGGGTTCATTTGGATAGAATTCAATTCTGGTTATCAAAGAGAACACCCAATTACGCTCTAAATTCAGAGTTTGTGTTTCTCCAGACCAATCACTAATAAACTATAATGCCTACTAGTATTGTTGTCATTTGACTCCCAGACCTTATAGTCCTTTGTCTCATGTAATATTTCCTATAGAGTGATTTACACACGTATGATAGAGTGTCTCTGTGTAATGTGTGATATAAAATTCTCTGACACCCTACACTGATATCAGTGGCTCTGTAAATCAAATTAAATGCATCTGAGCGAGAATGTGGTTATCAAGACTTGAAGTGCACTGTTAAAGGGTTCAGTGAGGGAATGCGCGGCAGAGGGAGTCATTGGGGGCACCAACAAACATTGTCGCACAGGACTCCACCAGCACTAAAGACGGCCACTTCCATTTCTACAGTTTTAACCCTAAATCAAAAACGTTGATTTGAAAGCCCCTTGAATCTGCAGCATACCTTCAAGTAAATGTATGATTTAGCAGTGGTCTCAGTTGTCCTAGGTCTTTTTTTATTTATGTTCAATCTTAATTTGTTTGCAGTGGTGTCTTGTAATTTCGTATTATATGTGTTTTGTTTTTGCACTTAACATAGTTCTGGCAAGTGTGGGATACTGGTAAGAAGATTTATGTTAAAACAAATTACTAAGTATTAATGTCATCCGAAGGTGACACAAAAATGGCACAGAATGATAAGAGAGCCTCTTGAAATTTGTGATTATATCCATGTGTAATTTTATATTTTGAATGATCCTGCTCCTCATTACCTCAACAGGATCTCTCCCCTTTATGAGACAGAACTGGAATTTGTATCTTGCACTCATCTGGAAACAATCAGTTAACATGGAGTAAAAAAACATCCATCTTTTTGAGACCTGCATCTAGCTTTTCTATCCAATGTGACAAATGTAATCCATTTATTACAGTTTTAAAATATATGGACTTATTTAATTTGCATATTTATCTTTTTGTCCTTGTTACTGATATCCACGTTAGGTCTCTTCAGTGATGCCTTATAAAATCAATAGTCCTGCGAAGTCACTTTCTGTGATGTCACTTCTTGTGATGTTACATGCAAATTAGAGGGGCCTCACATCTTCCCTTTCACCCCGGTCCCCAGAAGTTCTAGGACCGGCCCTGACCACAACAAATAATTAAATAAAAAAGCACCACTCACGCAAAGATATTTATAACATTGGGACGCCACTTGATGTGGTTTTGGATAACAAAACTAATGAAAATGGTCACATTCCTTAGCGTGCTTTACAGAAGAGGGGCAACTTTGGACGTGTATGTGTTAAAACTAAAAGGACAAAATGCCGTCACTCATACTGAAGTTAGCCAGTGGTTGAAGTGGGCTGACTCACTGCCCCACCTGTTTGCTGTAATGAGCTGGAGGAAAGTGTGAATGACAGGATAACAGACTAATGGATGAAAAGGGCTGGTTTAAAGCTTCTATAAGTAAGTATATTATATATAATATTTCTTAAAGCAATAGATCATAGCTAACACCAGACCTAAGAATCAAAAGGTATTGGCTAACACCAGAAACAATAATAATAAAGCAAGAACAAAGAACTCTGTATTCAAGGGTTGCTTTTGTCAGGTAACAGACACAGGTTGGCACAAACAAAACGTGTAGAGAACTGCTGTCAATAAAGAATGAAAATACAATTAAATTACTGCTGGTTTTTACCACTGTCATTCAAACACTACAATGTGAAATCCTGATCTTAGTACACGGCTTAAAAGCACTGTTCTTTGCTGATCTTACCCTGAACAAGCCAATTTGAGGCTGCCTTGAAGCGTGAGTTGCCACCTCCATCTCTGGATTTCATTAGATTCTGAGCAGGAAAGTGGCTCTGGAAGCCTTTGAAAGAGCCTAGCCTGGCTCTGTAGTCCAGTAGCTCGCAACAATACGTATTGTGTGTACAGTTTCTGGCTGCATGGTCTGCAGAATTACAATCTCAGATAGATTAACTGGTTTATGATTCCATGCGACCAGAAGAGTGCATTGTGGGAGATGTAGCATTTATACAGGGTGTGCCACATGATACCACTAAATGCTTTCAAAGGCATGTAGGAGCTTTCTTTCAAACACATTTTCTGTCGTTCTTATTCCCTCCGGTAAGCTCACAAAGGTGTATACAGTCAAATCTCCTCCCTGTTGGCCAATAACGGAGCAAATTCAAAAAGTCAAACTGAAACCTGGAAAAAATTGTAATAAATGTGCCCATTGCACACAATTCATAAAAGCATATTATATTTGCCTGTTGCTGACATACCAGCGTGTGCATTCATTTCATGCTTGTGACAACTGACTGAGTTTGCACTGTAATGCCTTTTACTGTTGACTACAAAAGACCCTGGTCTTTTGGCTGAATTTGCAACATAGTGCACCAGGTGATAGACTGCATCTGGTCCAAGATAACCTAACATGTAAAGTCTTAAAGCAACTAGCCCCACAGCACCTGTCCCCCAGTGTGAGCTCCATTATGCCATCCTAAAGCCTGCACGGGTAAACAAACATGTCTGATTAGGCCTAAATTCATCTGCAGTTTTCTTCCATTGGACATTAGATTCTCTCCATCAATAATGTTGGCTCCCAAGAGAGATCTGCTACATATACAATTATAAAGTAGCTAGCAAGTGTTGAAACATGAGGCATCTTGGAAGTAGGCCTTGGGGATTTTATATCGTGTGTGGGCTGAGCCATAATGTCAAATGGAACTAAAATGTAATACCACAATCTTACGGATGTATCTACTTGGGCAGAAAGCCAGTGAATACTTTATTAAATTGGTGTGAAATGTTCCCTTTCTAACTAAAGGTATGTCCTCTGCATCTATCGTTCAAATAACCCAGTTCTTTAGCTTGTCATTTTGCTGCACGTCACCCAAGGAAGGATGTTGAAAAGTGAAAAACGTTTGGGGCCTGACCCAAGGGATATAGTTACCATCCAAAGATCAGTGTAAAATATCACTCCAGTGAGACAGACATTCATAAGACAGTTAATAAATAAATATAGCACAAAAAAGAAGCACCCTTGGCCTTCGCAGAAATTAAAGGTGAAGGGATGGGACTTGCTGTCCAGATCCATATATTTCTCTGGCCCTGGTGTATATGTTGTTAAATTGACCTTCATTTCTACTTCTTGATAACTATTCCCTAAATCTTTTATTGACAGCCATTTCAGTGGCAATCAACTCAGAAGGATAAATGCACTGCAGGCATGATCAAATAACATACATTTTGAAATGTTTTCATAGGTGAGTTACATTGAAAGTATTTTATCTTCATCGTTTGAGAGTTTTGCCTGAAGCACTGTGTCGAGCTGCCAATTTTCTTTCCATTGCTACACCCATCTAAGGTAGAAGAAACGTTGCATAAGAGGTCCATGCGAGAGCTGATAACCAATATGTCACCAGGACACCAGGATCTTGTTTACTCTGATTATTGATCAGGGATACCTACTAATGTCATTTTGCTTGCCAATAAGTCGTCAGTCATAGTACTTACTGGTTGTGCTACCACATTGAGAGCTTTTACAGTAAGAACCAAATAATTGTTTCTGCTTATCCTGGTGAGTATCAGAAATGTACCTTGTCTCTACCGTATCCAACCAAACCCTCGTTTGTGATACACATCGCAGGTTGCCGTATGAACCGTTGCCCCCTGTAGTATTTGCTAATGTATTACCACACAATTTAAAGTGCTGCAGAAATTGCCTAGTTCAGTGAAGCAGCAATGGTAGTACAACATTCTTCTAAGAGCTCATTCCCGACGACTCTAAATAAGGGTCTGTTTCTTCTGGTTAGAGCATCCTATCTAGCCCAAGAGATACCTTAGCTTTGCCCTATCAGGAGTTGAGATATAATGTCTGATGCTCCTAAGTACACAAAATGAGCCTTTAGGTCTCATTTTATTGTGTCCAAGCACCTTATACATTTTCAGGCTGCCTTAGATGATTTTCCAAATTCATAAATTATGTAACTTTTTAAAAATGTATTATTCTGTTTTTATTTAGTACGCCCATAATATTTTTGTAGACCTAAACTCATCGATAATTACAAAAACAAAAAAGTATCACCACACCAAAAATGTAGATTAGTCTTTGCTACGCTCTTAAGTGATTGGGCCTAGACTCTTCTAAACGAATCTACACTGTTTTCCTTAATTGAAAGTACACTATCCATGTAGACAAAAACTTTTCAGTTTAGCTCTTCAAATGTACCTGTATTGCTTAGCAAAAGATGTTCTTGAAAATCCTTCATTCTTCTATTTAATGTATCATCGAAAAGGAACACTTGTGCCACCCGGTTGCTCATCTGCTTCTAACCAGATCAGTGGCAACATCTTTCTGCAGAGGCTAGCCAATAACTGCCTTGAGGCGACTGTCTCTGGAGAGGCCTAAATGCTTCCATACAAGCTATAGAAAAATGATTTGGCCAATACTACGATTACGCAGCTATCACCTATATCAGTGATCCTTACAGTGCTGTGTGAACCCCTGGGGGTCCACAAAACCTACCCTGGTGGTCCATGACTGCTTAGAAAATTAAACAGAACTAACAGATTAATAAAGTGTATACAAATAAAGAATAAAAATGTAAAGTAAACATTTTAAAAGGTTGTGTAAATATAAAGGAATTTGAAATTGGAGGCTACAAATTATCCTCAGATTTATTCATGGGAGCAGTGCAAGTGCCTCAAACAGAGTATAGTATAGACTATGAGTGGCCTAAAGAGCATTTAGAAAAACTCCAACTTTCACATACATTTTGTTTGTAATACTTGTAGATCAAATAAAATGTCGTGATTTGTGTATTTGTTTGATGAATGCTTGCTTCTGTATTTTTGTGTATTGTTTTACAGTTCAAAATATAGAAAGGTCTTAGGTTGGGGTCCCCGGCTTCCAAAAATGTCTTAGAGGGGGTCCCTGGATTCCAATAATGATTCAGTGCAGGTCCCTGGGTTCTAGTAATAAATAAGTGGGGGCCCACAGAAGTCAAAAGGTAAAGGGCAACTGCCCTATATTATCCAGCATGGTCTTCTCTGCCTTTGTCATATATCCACTTGCATATCTGGTGGCTGCTCCTTCCTTATTGTTTCCGATGTATAATGTGCAATAACAAAAAAAATCATATATATTAATATAAATATATCAGTAATGGTCAATAATAAATATGGCCGCATTCGACTCAGTCCGCGCCCGAGGAGCCTACATCAGCTGCTTGGGACTTCCTGAGTAAGGCGTGGAGGCCATTTGCGACCTGCTAATGAGGGAGTCTACCACCCTAAACAAGGTCAAGGAGTAAGGTATTATGTCTCTTGGTTTATTAATTTTAAAGTTGTCTGTGGCCCTGTTGACCTCTCTGTTGTACCCTTGGCTTGGAATTATTGTCTTGGCACCCAGTTTGACTAGGGGCTAAATGGTTTCAAAGCCTACCTACAAATATGGTTAAAAAGAAAGGTCCCCCTCCCAAATTGACGCCCCATTCTGCTACCACCTGTGTATCATCTACAGAAGGCTTTCTCCATCAGGCAGTGGGGGTTGAATCCAAGGAAATCAAACTTGTGGAAAAGAGGCTTTTGTTGGATAGAGACATTTCCCATCCACTCCCTCACGGGTCGCTCGCTGACGCAAGTGGGGAGGGGCTTACCAGCGATAGGTACAATTGGGGGATTGTGAGAGCATTGGAGGGTCAACCCCAAGAGTGGACAGACTCGTAACTCCCACTACTCCATTCATCAGTCCAGGGCGGAAACGGAAGTCTTTTGTATCGACCCAGCCCCTCATAGAGGATCTGCCGGGGTTCGACCTACTTCAATTTCAGCAGGAGATGAAGGGGGCTCTTACCTCAGGACTGCTTCGATGAGGGACTTGGAAACTTTATTAAACAACAAGTTGGACCCAATCCTGCTGAGAATTTCCTGCATTGAGTATAGGGTTCTAGAATTACTTTCACTGGCAAACAATGAGAAGGCGGGGTGCGAGGGTGGTCAGGAGCAGGGTTTACCAGAAGAGGTGTGTGGTCCAGTTGATCAAATGGGCCCCAGGAGGGACCCCACGTCATCCCATGACCCCAGGAGCACAGGTCCTATTCATGCTGTATTAAAGCCAGGGCTTCCGGGGGTTTCTCATGGTTCTGACAAAGTTGATGCCCCTCACTGCCATCGGGCCCAAGGGGTGGTTGGCACTCAGTGCCACAAAGCAAGAGTGGAATCGTGTTGAATTTGCACCCAGAAGCAACCCCCTTTTTCATTGTTCTGGGAAATATGCCCATTGCTCTGACTCTACTGGGGAATCTTTCCAGGAGCTTAAAAATAGAGTGATGCATTGGTTTAGCTCTTATCTCTCTTTTAGGTGGGAGTTTGTGGATTCCATTACCATGACACGGAAGGTAGGATGGATTGAATAAGAGGAAACCCTGGGCAGGAGATTGTGTTGTAGTTCACTTTAATAATCCCTGGTTAGCTAGGAATTTACTTGCTGTCACCACCTCCTCCCGATTAACATCAGGCTCACCAGGGATAGTTGCCTTGCCGTTGGGTTTCTTTTACAGACCGGGTAGCCTAACTAATTTAGCAGATTCTCATCTCTCGGGGTGGGCCTTGACCTGCTATTGATTACCCAGTTTCGAGGCCGACCACCTTGGTGCCCATTACCAATAGATTTCTTCCTTTGAGTGGTTTTAGATGATCTCCACTCAATGACCTCGGCCTCGGTGCACTTTTCTCAAGGTGTTAAGTGCACTCGATCATTCGGGACGAGTTGTGGGGTCCAGCAAGGGTGCTTACTGGCCCCTTATTTGTTCACCTTGTCTGTCAGTGGATTAGAGTCTGCACTTTTATCAGTGTCGGCTGATTGTCCTAAGATTGGTGACAGATCTCTCCCAGGCCTATTATATGCGGACAACTTGGTCCTGATGGCTCGGACTGCACAGGGGTTGGACCTGCTGTTGGCCAAGTATTTGTCCTTTAGGGGGCTCCTGGACTTGTCGGTTAATTTTTCAAAGTCCTACCAAATGGTAGTGGGCCCCAAAGCAACAAGGAGCAAGACCTTCAAGGTATCACATTTTACCCTGAATAAAGTCAAGGCCTTCCCCTCTTTTGGTTTTATTTGATGTTAATAATTGTTGGAAACCACAGATTGAAGCCAAAAGATCAGAGTCTGTAAAAACTATGCAGGTGGTTTTTAGTTTTGCTAATTATGCTTGGGCCTAGGGTAAGTAGGAATCTATTAAAAATGTATCAGGCCAAGTGTATTGCACAGCTGTGGTATGGAAGTGAGGTCTGGGGCTATGATAAGCTGAATCAGATTCAAACAATGGAGAATATTTTTTTTCGTAAGCTGATCTAGGTCCCCCATTCAACGCCAGCATTTTCTGTTCATGAGGAATGGGGTCTTGATGATGTTTCAGATTTGATAGCTCTAAGCCCGCTCAGGTGCTGGATCAAGATTTTGAGCAGGGCAGAGCTGAAGTTAAGCCGTTTGATTCTTGTGGACTGTCTGGCGTTGGATCGGGTATCTAGTATAACGTGGATTACACATGTAAAGGCGGGCGACCTTATTTTCTATAGGGAGTCCAGACATTTTTACCAACCCTACCCCACTTTCCGTCAAGGAATTGGGCAGTGTTAAAAGGTTGTTTTTGGAACGCTCTCGTCTGGAGAGAGAAGGTTTAGAACTCCAGAAGCCTTCAGATAGGGGTCATTTGCTTTTAAAATCTGTGCAGGGAACGCAACCGTATTTGGGCTTGGTTCGATCACAGCATGACAGGTTTTTATTGGACAGGTGTAATCAATTGCATTACATGGTGGCGTCCCCATGTGGGCGGGCTCGGGCGGAGGTAAGGGCTCCCTGTGGCTGCGACAATTTGTCTCCGCAGGATATGCTCCATTTTATAATGTTTTGCCCTTACTACAGCTGGCCTAGGAAGCGTTTTTTACACCCTTTGCTGAAATCATTGAATTTCAAACAAGTAAGGCTTGCATTGATGTACCTTCGAATGCTTCCCTCCAAACAGATGATTCTCTTGGTTTTATCTTTCTTACAAGCTGTCTGGGTGTCCAAAAAGTCGAGACCTGATTAATTGTATTAATTATTGAATTGTTACTGTTTTTAAATGAAATGTTATTGTCTATTTTTAACTATGAAATTAATATTATTTACATTTAATAGTAATTCTTTTATGGTTATTTGGTTTACTGAATAAAGGTTTATTGATGATGATGACACCAGTTTAAGGTAATCACTTCTGCCCACCTCTGAGAGAAATTTGGTGGGAAGGTATATAACCATCTATATAAATCTCCATGCATACTCTTGTAATGTTTAAAAATATAACACTTTAATTTACAGGTCTTCCTATAGGCAGCTTAAGTTGTAGTTCTACTGTTTCCAATACTTTAACATTCACTTAAAGTGGGATTGTGATCAGCTCCTTGCTCATGATTGGATGGCTTTATTGTCTGTCTCACACCACTTATTTTGATGTGATGCCTTTTCTCCTTATTCCTGTGCTTGTCCCACTCAGGAGCCTTTCTCGACACATAGTGTTTTGACTGGATGAGTTGTATCTTTCCACTGCTGGCTCTCCTTGCCCTGTATTTGTATAAAATAACTCCTGACTCCCTGCCCCAGTGCATGCAAGGGCCCCCATGCCCACTGGCAGACCCCTCACTCCTGTCATCTGGTAGCTAGTAACGGGTAACAATCTCAGAATGGTTTTCAAACCATTCTAAGGTTGTCACCCATGTATGTGCTACTGCATGCATGCATGTACGCATGAACCACAACCCTCTTAAATGGCTTTTGTTGTAATGTTAACAAACCTTATTCCACAACGGCTGCTGTGTGTGCAGACGCATGGTGGCCATTTCGGAATGGGGTAGACTGAAGATCACAGGCATGTGGGCTGGTTAATTTTGTTTCTGCCTCACATGTCTTTCATCATCATGAAAGCTTTATTTTGACAATTCATGTAATAAAAGCAGTATAAAATATAAATATATTTAAACATATAAAATGTCATATAAACATATATATACATGTGAATAGTGCACCAACACAACAAACATAGCTCTATCGTTCACAGTGGGACCAGCTAGATTACATTCCAGATTCCTAATGATGCAGGGGACAATTAATTGATCTTTGATCTTATGATCCACATCTATCCCAGGAACTTAGCAACAGCAGTTTTGTACTGCAAGGATGGATCTGAACACAGAAATCGCAAAGCAACACTACTGTCTCTGGTGCCCAGGTTCCTGCAAGTCTGTATGAGCCATTTCTTTCGCTTCCAAGCATAAGCAGGGCAGACAAATAGGACATGAGAGAACGTTTCAGTTTGATCTGGGCAGATGGAACATTTGTTATCTGCTGACCACGTGCATGTAAAAGATTTTAAAGGGAGGGTGATTATTTCCCAGTGAGGATAGTACCGAGGAAAGGGTTACATTTCTAGGAACCCCCCTGTGAGTGAGGTGCATTCGACTGCTCTAAGGTTATTGATCCTCGTTGTTTACCAATAATATTCTTTTCTTTTTAGTTGGAAAATAGGCGCTCCTTGGGTATATTAGTCAGTGCATTCTTTATTTTAAGAAGCCAGGCGATCTTAAAAGAGTGGTCTGCCTAGATGACATCCCTGAGAGCGTCAGCTTAATTTGCCAACTCGGGAGTGGACCATATTCTGCCCCAGTATAAAAAAGGGCAAAGTCTTGCAATATCTTCCAGAGAATTTTGATCTAGGTCATTGAGCAGAGGTTTGAGGGGAGTTATTTGTGGGAGGCTAGTGATTGTCCGATAAAATGTATTCTCTGTACAACAAGAGGAGTCAGATTCTCAAAACCCCAGGGTTCTGAACCATAGAGAACTGAACTCACTACTTTAGAATTATAGATCTGCAGGACCGGGCTGATCGGCTTTGTCAGTGAGGTCTTAAGACTTAAATTCTTTTGCTAGTGCACCTGCTAACTGACGATGTTTCAGAGCCATGATTTCTCTTTGAGGTCTCCAGCCCAGTTTTTTTGCTAGGGTGATTATTAGATAGGTTAATGGCACTCCTGAATGATCGATGCTGGTTAAAAGCCATAAACTTTGTTTTAGTTAAATTGTGTATCAGTCCTCGTATGCTGCAGGAATCTTCAAGGGGAGAAAGTGCGTGCTGCAAACAACTCAGTGTTTTGGAGATTATAAGGGTGTCTGCAGATAGTAGAATAGGTATCTTTGTACCTGCTACAACCGCGGCGTCTGAGGGATAAGTGACAAGAAATTGTGAGACTCCATTTTAAAGAGGGAGAATAGCGTTGGTGCCATTACACACCCCTGGTGCACTCTCTTTTCCACCGGGAAGCGACGATCTATGAAATTGCCATGCGAGCCCCAGCGGACTTGTGCAAAATTATCCTCATGAAGTCTGACAATTAGAGGGCCTTCCCAGGTCCTGTAACACTATCCACAGCTTTTTTCATGGAATAAAGTCAAAAGCTGACTTAAGATCAACAAAGGCATCGTATATGCTGCCCTTTCCTATTACAGCTGTCCGCCAGTCTATTTATAGAAAGCGGAAAACTTGGTCAATGGTGCTAACGTGTTTGGAAGCCCGCCTGAAGGAGTAACAGGATGTCATTGGTTTCGATCCATTCCTGAACCTTTGCCAGTGCTAAGTGAGCTACCACATTTTGAATTGAGTCTATTAGGCTGATAGGCCTATAGTTTCCTGGCGAGGATCTATCGCCCTTTTTGTAGATAGGTATTATTTCTGCACACAGCCAGGATTCTGGAATCGGGGCACTATGGGCAATGCATTAGCTAACAATAATATATATCTTGACCATGTATCCTTGTCATGTAGGAATAGATCTGCTGGTACACTATTGGTACCGGGGGCTCTCCCCCCCCCACCCCCGTAATTGCACTCAGAGCATCTTTCATGTCTGAGGGTACAAAGGTCAATTCTGCTGTGTGAGGGGGAATTACTAAGGCCTCGCTTTGCTGTTCATCTTCCTTAGCATATTGTCTAGCAAAGTGATGTGTTCATACTCTGGGGCAATATGATTTTGCGGGGGAATTGATTGCTCCCATCTTCCCCATTTAACTAGTTGCCGAAAAGTTGGAGAGTTTTCCTAGAGCATGCTAGTTTGAGCTCCTGCCATCTTTTTTCATCCCAGTCTTTTTTTGCACTGCACTGGGCAGTCTTATATGATTTTCTGGCTTGTTGAATGCAGGCTGAGTTACTATAGCCTTATAGCCCGCCGTAGTGGGCTATACCGGCTGTTAAAGGCCCGAGCCGAAGGCGAGGGACTTTAACAAAGCAGAGGGACTTTAAAAGCCGGTATAGCCCAGCTACAAAGGGCTATAAGGCTATTAGAACATTCTGCCACTAGAGGGCAGAATGTTCTAACAAATAAAACAAAGCCTTCAGGGAGCGCGAGGGGATT